>NC_054069.1:2620187-3241819 GCF_017639655.2 Falco naumanni
GGTGTCAGGAAAGGAGCAGGTTCTTTGTTTGTGCTAATTTGTTGCTTTGTTTTCCACCAGCCAGTTTAATTGTAATTAAAACCCAGCAGCTGCCAGGGAAGGAGCGTGCAGGCTCCGAGGAGCTGAGCTGAAGTCAAGGGAGCGGTTGGTTTTCAGTCCCCTGCTGCGTTGCCCTTGGCTTCCCTTCCTGGCGGTACAGAATTGTAGAACAGTTTGGGTTGGAAGGGACATTTAAAGGTCACCTAGTCCAAGCCCCCGGCGATGAACAGGGCCATCTTCAACTAGATCAGGTTGCTCAGAGCCCCATCCAACCTGACCTTGAATGTTTCCAGGGATGGGGCATCTACCCACCTGCATTATCTTCATTTATAATTAACGCTTGCTGCCACCTGTGTTGTTTCCCTGCTCGTTTCCTCCTTTTTGTGACAGCGAGGGGACACTGAAGCCTGCCACAGTTTGTCATGCAGGTGAGAGACAATGCAAAATTCATACTCTGTTTACACTATCTGCAGTCCACCTGGCTCTTTCCCTTCCGTGTTGAGGCTGAGAGTTGTTACCAGCTGCTGCGGGGTCCTGGCCAGGTCATCATTAAATTCCAGGGCTCCGGAGTGCTTCCCAGCTCCTGAGCTTGGGTGTGGGGCTGGGCCACATCCTGACACCGTGCTGGGTGAGCCCCCAGCAGCCATGGAGGAGCTATATAGCCCTGCTGCCTCTCACAGGTATCCTCACATGGGCTCTGAAAGAGCGATTAGGCTGCTGCTTTCGGATCCAGGCTCAATTCCCAGCTCTCTGGCTGTACAACAGAGACAACAGTGCTCTCCAACCTTGCAAGCGTTTTGCAAGATAAATCTATTAAAGATTTAAAGACGCCAGCTCCCAACCACTCAACAAACCCCTGTTGATAATAAGGAACCACGCGGGTCTTAGATAATGTTGGGTTGGTCTTTTTTTGCTTTTAACCCATGCATCTCTAGGCAAATGAGTGCAAAATCCAATTTACTCCTATTGCCTGCAGGGCAGGACCCTCCCTGCTCCAGCTGTGGGTGGGATTTGCTCTGAAAGCAAATATCCGAGGAGATATTTCGGCAGCGTGAGGTGTCAGAGCAACGGGAGTAAAGCAATGCGACGGCAGGACAGAAGAGCGATAGGAAAGCGAGAGGTACCGTTGACGGTGAGCGTCACCTCCCGTTCCCCCGCACCGACTCGCGGCACCACGGCTCGGCACACGTATTTCCCAGCATCTTCCTGGCGGACAGATTTCAGGGTCAGCTTGTTCTCATTGCTCAGGACCTGGAAAAGAGGAGGGGGTTGCTTTCAGGGTGGGGGGGTGATGAGAGGCTGAACAAGAGACACGTGTTACAAGCTCCAGAGCAACCCAGAAATAAACAAGTGGATGAGCCCAAAGTCTTAGATGGCACGGGAATACCACTTACCGCTGTTAACCACAGAATAAAAAAATGACCCAGTTTGTGTGTGTGTGTGGAAAATACAAGTCCTGTTCCTATTCATCTGAATTTTTACCAAGTCCAGTGTTGCAAGAAATTCAAGATGCAAGAGAAAAAATGATGGTGGCTGCAATGACACAGCTCCCTTGCAACCTGGAGCAGAAAAGCCTTGGAGAGGACCACGCTCCACACTTGCATTTCCACATTCGTGGGGGCAGGGGAGGCTGCCAGGATTGACTCAGGGATTTCAGACCCAGAAGTGGTGGGAGACCAACCTGGAGAGCGGGCAGACCGCTGGGAACCGGGTCTGGATAGCCGGGGAAATCCCAGCCGCTTTTGGTAAGCCCACCCCTACTGCGACGCGGCTACTAACTACGCTGCCCTCCTGCCCCAGCAGTGCAATTAGCAGCTTTATTAAACCTTCAAAATTGCTGAAGCAGAGGGATGTGGCCGAGGCTGTCAGCAGAATCCCAGCACTGGTGGTATTTAAAAAAAACCCGTGGCAAGTCTAAAACAAAGAGTGGTTTTTGGAGCAATGCGTTTCTGCGCTGGAAATGCGTGTCGGGGGGCTGATTCCTGCTGGTTGCCCTCGGCTCTCTCCCCCAGGATTTTGCAGGCTGGGGCCACCCCACACCTCTTCTCCTTCCCACAGCTGATATATCCGGGAATTAGTGCCCATGTAAAGCCTGGACACGGATCTGGGTCTCCCTGTAGCAAGAAGATGGGGGGGTCTCACCCCTACCCTGGCACGAAGCAGAGGCACGGAGTTTCAGATCCCTTTTAAACCCACTGTTTTAGCATCAATTACAAAGACATCCAGGCAAATGCCTCTGCTTACTTGTCCTCACCTGCTCCTCGGTCTCTGATTTGTTTCCTTCTGGGAAAGCAGGAGGAAAAGCGGCAATCCTGTGGGACCCTGACCTGGCTCTGAAAGTGGAGGGGCTGGCAACAAAGCAGCCCTGACCCCGCATCCCACTGGGACGGCTGGGCGCTGATGGCTTTCCAAAGCAGCATCCCCTTGCTGGCATCCCCCTGGAAGGACGGATGCAGCTCCGCTGACCCAAGCCAAGCATCTCTGCTGGGTTAAACCGGCCGGTGGGGATGTCCTGAGCCCAGGGATGCTCCCAGCCAGCACGAGTCAGCCAGAGGGAGCCAAATGAAAAGGGAGAAGGCTGCTCTGCTCTGCTCTGCTCGCCTGCTGCCCGCTAGCCGAGGCGAGCCGTGATGCTTGTGGACATCATGGACCGTGAGGGTCAGAAGCCCTCATCCTCACCGTGCACGGCTCCTTTCAGCCACCCTGCACACTCCAGTGGTTTTGAGAAAATGAAATAGCAGTCTATGGTGTGAAAGCGTTGCCTGGAACGATAATAACCCTGAGAAACAACAACTGCAGCCGTGGGATGGGAAACCACCCAGGGATTATTGACCCACTGGGATTCCTTAGCTGATTCGAGCCATCAGCTCTCCCGAGTCTATAATTATGTCCCAGGAGATGGCCTGCGCCGAGGTCATTATGGCTGGGACAAAACACCCCAGCAGTTAATGGCTCAGCGTGCGCTCCCCTCCTCCGTGTCTGCCTGGGGAGCAGAGGTGAGGATCACAGCTCGGATGGCTCAGCTCGCTCCTGGGAGAGTCCAGCTCCCAAGAATGCCCAGCCTCAAGCGACTTCAGGCCACGTCTGCCCAGATCAAGCTGAAAGATGCTTTTCAAACCCAAAACTGCGTGTGCCTTCACGTCTCAGCTTGACATGGCTTGGCTCAGCCCTCCCGTGTGTAAAGAGGGGATCAGGGCATCTCGTGCCTCCCTGGGCTGACTGAGCCATGATTATTTGCAAAGCTCCTTACCCTTTCCAGGACAAAAGAGATGTGGAGAAGTCTGCGGGGCCAGACCCAGGGTCCCCCCGCCTTGAGCAGGCTCCAGCTGCAGCGGAGGCGAGCTGGAGTGAAGGTGCTGGGATGCGAGCTCACATCCTGGAGGCCAGAAAAGCCCATCCCAGCACGGACCACACGCAGGCAATTTGCAGCAGAGCTACCCGTCGGCGAGAGGTTAAGTGATGCTCTGGCCTCTGTTCATCCCCGATGCCCATCATCATGGGAATCAATTCTCCCTCTATTAGCACTGCTTTGCAAACGACTCCTGTGGGCAGGAGCTGCGTGTGCTCTGGATGATGGCTCTGCTAGGGCTCGACAAGGCAGTGGGGGGACAACCTGCTGCCTCGGTTCCTCCACGGCACTGACAGCACTGATTTTTGGCAGTCTCATTTCCCCTTTGCCTCTCCCAAATGGGACTCCAGCTAGCACACAGCTCCATTTTCCAGCCTGCCATCCCAATGCCTGGATGCACACGCGCTTCCATCCAAAATATGACAAAGGCGATAAAGCCTTTGCTGCTTAACGCACTTCTCTGGGCTAAGTGGGGACAGTCACCGCAGCCTGGCAGACCTGCAGCCTGGGAGCCACGGCTCTGCAATGCCACGTTGTCCCCTGCATCTGGAGGAGCCTCGTAGGTCCGGCATCTGTCCATCCAGGAGCTCCCAGCCCACAGGTTTTGCTCCATGGAGAGCATCATGCAGCAGCTCACGCCCTGAACGTGCCCTTCCCCGCTAGCCCAGCAGCGATTCTTACCACGCCTGAGCCTCGCTTCATCCAGACGATGGTGAGAGATGGGTTCCCAGTCCAGGCACAGTTGAAGACCGCGTCTGAGCCCAGGTCAACGAGGAGGGACTGTGGTTCTGTCGCCATCCTGGGTCCAACTGCACAGCGGAGACTGGAGTTACTCCCAGTGATGGGCTGTGTCTACCAGAAACCCTCAAACCAAAGACACCACCGTGTCAGAGGGAGCAGCGGTAGCTCTTGATGGACCTATGGGTCCCAGCCATGGAAGACCCCCAAATAAAGAAAAGCCTGAGGCAGGTGCCTGCTGCAGAATGACCAGGTCCCCAAGGACAGCCACCATGAGCTGTGTGCTCCTAAAGCCGGAGGAAATCATGGGTCCCACCATCAGAGCACTCACAGAGGCTGAGCTACAAGAGAGCCCAGCAGGTCCTGGTCACCCTGGGCAAGTCAGATCTAGCCATGTCCCCTTTCCACTCCTTTCCAGCAGCTCTGCTGGCCCTGCTTAGCCCTGGGAAGCCAGCCTCAAGCTAACACGTTACTCACAGTAGACGTCCACGGTCCTGCTGATGTTTGTGCTGCCCAGCGCATTGGTGACCTCGCAGGAGACGGGCTCAAAGAAGAAGGTGTGGTCCACAATGGTTTCGTAGAAGTCACCGGATGCTTCTTTTATAACCTGGCCTTTTTTTGCCCACCTGTTGAAGAAGAAAGAGCATCACCGTGGTGCTGTTTTGTGTCGCTTGCCATTGACGTGCGTGGGATGGTGGAGACTGCCACCCCAGGGGCATAGTGCTGGGGGGGTGGCACACCACAGGGTGCCTGCTGCTGCCCTTGACTTTGGGAGGGACATGCACTTGTCCTCAGCATCGTCCGCTTCCCCAGGGATGCAGGGATTATAACCACAGGCTTTGGAGAGGAGACATCAAAGTGATGGGGACGTATACCCCTAGTGAAACCTTGCCAAAATAAACCAAACCTGCTATTTCCCTGTGAAAGCCAGGGACTGTGGGGGGTGGGGGTGGTGGAAGACCTCAGTGCCAGGAGGGAGGGGACATGGAGAGCCTCTGCTGATGTGGAACCACCACAGTGCCAGGAGAGCAGCCCCTTTCTGAATGCCTGCTGGTCCTTCCACATCAAAACCACTAGAAACCTTTTTGGCTCCCCCCCGCCTCCCCCGCCCAACTTTCACCCTTTTCTTCTTCTTTTTTTTTTTTTTTTCTTCTTTTTCTTTTTCTTCTTCTTTTTATTTTTTTTTCCCCAATCAGAAAGAACTTTATCCCTTTAAGGCAGCTGAAATAACATCACCCTGAAAAGCCAAGCTGGCATTTGCAACACTGCAACTTGCAAATTGTCTTGGAGAACAAGCTGTCAACTCAGCACTTGAATTAAGCCGCTGTTTGCCAAACAATGAGCAAATGTGACCTAATGGGGCACCATCTGGCAACCTGCCACTCTGGAACGGGTGGGAAAGACAGGAGATGCTGTCAGGCGGTGTGAAACTCCAGCCGCTCTTTGGGGGAAAGGAAAGAAAGCACAGGCAGCAGCCTGGGGCGGGGGGTGGGTGGGAAATAGACAACCCCCCCCCTCCCTCCCCACAACAACTGACAGGGAAATTAGAGGGAAGAGGATTTCCCTGAGGCTTCTCTGCTCCTGTTGTCTTGGGGCTGCCCTCCTCCGTGCTGGATGGGTTGGGATGTTTGGGTTGAGGAAAGATGCAGGCACTGGGTGCTGGATTTGCGCTGCAGAGATGAGCCACGGAGGCTGCTTCCCACGTGGGGTCGGTGGGGTGGTTTTGGGAAAGCTGTCCCCCTCCAGGAGAACAGCATCTGCTCACGGTCCTCCCATGGATCTCCTGCTCCTGCCTTTATTTCTCACCCCCACCGCTCTGCTACGGGTTCCCCTTGGTTTAATGCCAGATTCTGCTGCCCTAAAAGCAACGAAGGATGACTGGGGCTACAGCGAACTCATTCAGAGGGTCTGCAGGCACAGGAGGCTTCTCCAAGTGCCTCCATAGGGCTGGAGCAAGAGCGAAATGCCCATCCCCGGCAGGCTGGGAAACACTCTGACAGCGCTGCTAGAGCCAATTCCCCCGGCGCCCGCTAACGTGAACCTAACTGAATCAGGACAGCTGACCTGGGAGGCTTCACCCACCAGCTGATGACACAAGCGTTTTGAAAGAGATGTATTAGCGGTGCAGATGTGAGCTGATTTGTATGCACTTGTCTGCTCTCGCAGTTCATTTATCTTTGCACCTCTAACAGATGCTGACTGGCCACTTCAGCTTCCTTTCCCTCCCTTCCTCCCCGGACTCCCCCTTCAATAATTAATCAGGAGACGCCGCTTTTATTCCTAGGGCTGCGCTTGGTGTGTCAACGAGGGAGGTGCCTCGTATGGAAAAACGAGCACAAGCGACGCCTTCCAGGTGCTCCTCCGAAGGACTGAATGGTCCGTGACGCTTTGGTGATGCCTTTCTCCTTCCACAGGGAACTGCAACCCAAGCCAAGGGGCTTGGAAGAGGTCAGCCAGCAAGACTCACCTCAGCATCTCTCTTCCCGGCTTCCTGATGGGATCTGCCTTGCCCTGCTGCCTCCGTGCCGCAGGAATGACACTGCCCATCACAGAGAGCAACCGCCAGCCCCCTGGCAGCAGCTTGGCCCTTGGGGATGCTCCTTGCTCCCTGGGCTGTGGCAGGAGAGAGCTGGGGGCATGCGGCAGAGCTCGGACATCTCGTCCCTGAAGCTTTGCACAGGTTGTGGGGTGGAGGAGACACATCCTTGTTGCCTCCTGAAGCCACAGCTCAGCAAGTTCTGATGAAAGAAAGCAAGGAAAGAAAGCAGAGAGCTACAGGGACAGGGCGACTCCAGCCGGTGAACGTGGCAACGCCCTGTGCTTTTTGCCAGGAGTATTCCTGCTCTGTTAAGCTCCTTTGGCAACTCTGTCCCCATAAAGGCTCCAAGCCACGAGCAGATTTCCAGCCTCTGAAGGGTCTCATCCTGCTGCTCAGGTGCTCAAAGGAGGCACCAGCCACATGAAGACGCTTCCTTGCAGCAGGAATGGGACGGGGTGAGCCCGGCACCAAAACCCTGGGGGAACCCAGTGCTTCTCTTGTGCCTGACACTTTCCTGGTTATTTTGCACAAAACCACCTTCCCTGCTCCTCAAAGGACAAGAAAGAGGTTTCAAAATGAGGATAAAAGTGACTTGTGAGCTCCCTGGGTCATGTCCTTGCAGCCTGCCTGCAGCTCCTGCTCCCAGCGGGGATGTGGAGGGCTCAGGGCTTGGAAACCAGCTGGACCAGTGCCCGGAGGTGGGCTCCAGATCCTCCTGAACCTTGCAAAGGAAAGTGAAACGGAGGTCAAGGTTTCCGAGAGTTGTTTGTCTTTGCAGCAGCTTGGGAAAACAGACCCCAACAACCGTGGCACGGCGCTTTATCTGTTTGTTCAAAACCCATCGCTTCCGCAAAACTGGATTTCCCGAGCGCAGAGATGTGTCACAAACAGCAATTTTTCGTGCTTCAGCAGAGATCAAGGTTCTCGCTCCAGTTTTCCAAGGCTTAACACCGCTAAATCAATGTGGCTGAACAAGCAGTATAGATCTTTTATAATGTCAAATTGGTTTTTAATAACGACAGCTGATAACCCTCTTGTAAAGCTTCCCGTGATGTGCTTGTGGACAGCCAGAAGGCAAGTTACTCAAGTTTTTAACAAGCCCGTAACATGCCTTCCTCACCTATTAACCTTTCAGTAATTATTTATAAACAGAATATGAATAAAACCGAGCTGAGCAGATGCGGAGGATGCTCCTGCAGCCCCAGCCACCACCTCCACCGCTTTGGCTCTTCATGATTTCTTCCTCATGTCTCACCAGCCTTATTACATCCAGCCTGGCTCCCAGCCAGCGCTCCTTGTCCTACCACCCTTGAGAGCAGGGGCTTCTTTCATTTATATTGTTACCTTGAAGGTATTTATAGATCGCAAACGTGTCGCCCAGGGTCTTTTCCAGACTATATAAATTTACCTCCTCTAGTCTCTCCTCGTATGACTTAGCTGCACACTCACCCATCATTTTTTTTTTTGCTGCTGGTTTTCCACCGAAGCCAAAGCATACTGCAGGGGTTGCAGGGACAGGTCTGTGCAGGGGGAGCACAGCATCGCCGTGCCCCCCTCCCCATGCTGAGCCTGCCCCAGGCGAGGGTCTTCCCTTGGGGATCCTGCCCAAAGGATCTCTCCCTGTGATTCCCTCGGGGTCTCCACGCTGAAGGTTAGCAGGGCAGAGGGGATGCCAGGGGACCCGTGCCAGCCTCCTGCGCTCCTTGGATGGTCCCTACAGGGTGACAGTGGCAGCATCGCCATGAGGTGCCTTCACTGCCTGCTCTCTACCACCGACAGGCACCTTCTCAAGATCCAGCTCCAAATTCACCACCTCTCCCCACTATCCCACGTCATATGGCCAATGCAGGCCCAGCATCCGTCTGCTGCTGTCCCTCAGCCCCTCCGGCTCGGCACATTTGCTCATCTTCCCTTCTCTCCACCCAGCTCCATCTCAGGCTGCTTCCCCAGACGCGCATTTCTTCCCTTCTGAGCTGCGTTTCGTTTTGTGATTTCCTTTCCCATATTTCTAACCTGCCCTCGGTTTCCTCTGGCCTCTCTGGAGGGAGTGCCCGATGCCTCCCCATTCAGTATCTTCTGGAAATTGCATCGGCCCAGGTGATGGAGGAAAACAAATTTCAACCAGGAAATGGGTATTTTGATCTGAACTTCAAAGGGGTTATTATAGACAGCACTGAAAAGCCAGCGATTAAAGAATGAAAAAACCAACTCAACCTGTACTGGGTCCTTTTAACACTTGATAAGAGGGAGGAGAGGACTTTTCCAAGGAGATGCTCTCCAGGGAAGTAGCAGCTTTCTGCTCCATTGATTGCTTCCCAGTAAGAGTACACGCAAGCAAATAAGAAAGGACAGTGTGGGATACGCCAGCTCACAAGCAACGTCGCGGCTTTGTCTTGCTTTCCAGATGTCAGTGTTTCTTCAGTGACCCACTCTGGTTTTTCCGATGGAAACCTGCTGGAAACCAGGATGAAGTTTCCTCCCAGGGTCTCAGTGGCAGATGCTCAGCCAGGTCTCCTTCTGCACGAGGGCTTTTTACCCAGCAGCTCCATCCCTTCTCCCCAGGGATCCCGTTTCTGGCTGGGCTTCCAGGCTCGCAGAGCCCATGCAGAGCTAACTGCAACAAGAGCATAACCCACCCTGTAGAGCATCGGTACATAGAGGAGCATCGCTAGCAAGCACTTCATCTGTCTGAGTGCTGCCCAAGATTGCTGTAACAAATAAATTCCTCTGTCTGCGGTACAAGGACTTGTAATTCTTCAACAAACAGCCTGCGTGAACAAGCTATTTACTTTACAGCCCTGGAAAGGCTGTAGGGCTCGTACGTACTCTTCTTTATAAAGCTCCTCACCAGGCCACGGCTCTCTCCAGCATCTCCCAGTGGCACAGGAACAACTGGAGGGCATCACAAGTGCCCACCCCCCCAGCACAGGCGCGCTGGGGCTCGCTGAACTCTACCATGTCCCCTCAAGCACTACTTAAATCCATCCTGCACTACCTAAATCTATCCTGCAGGCTCCTAGGGAGGTTTTTTTTGCAGTTGCCAGCAGCACGCGTGCTCCTTGAACCAGACCTCCAGGCAGATTGGCTGTATCACCCAGGGAAGCGGAGTGTATCGTAATTTTTAATTAACAATGCAAAAAAAAAAAAAAAAAAAAAAGTGGTTGCTTGCCATATAAATTGTGTTTACTAAGAATGACTTAAAATAGATAAATATTTTCTTGGACGCATTTTAATTGCTTAATAAAAGTACCAAGAACACCCACAAATACCTTAAATAAATGCATGGCTCAGGGAGTGAATTAATTAACATTTCATTCCTGGGAATGGCTATTAATTGCTACAAATTGCTCAGAGAATGGCTTTTGTTGCTTTATTACCAGCAGTACCTTCAACTCCTAGTGCCGTAGTGTGGCAGTCCCCTCTCATCCTCAGACAAGAGCTGTCCCCGTGTGTGACGGCTGCCAGCAGGATGCTGCCAGCACCACCCTGCATCCCTCTGCTGCCCCCGTATCCCTGGCATCCTCCACACAGAGGAGCTGATGGAGAAGGATGGTGTTTCATGGATGATGTGCTGGCATCCCTTGGAGGCCCGAGGTGGCCAAGGACAGTGGATGGCTTGTGCTGGCAGCTCCACGTTTGCAGAGCATCTCTGGTGTGGGACAGTCTTGTGAGACAGGACTGAGCAAGCAACAGAGCCCGAGCGGTGTCACCCTACCCCACTGCGTGGCTCTGGCGTGATGCATCGTCCAAATTATTTCTTTATTAAGAGTAAATTTCCATAAGGGAGATCTATGGGGTTACTCCTCCTGTTGGCTCCCTCCCTAATGAAGATGTGTGGGTCCTCTGAGGTTTCTCAGCTGCATGTCTGCTGTCCTCCCTCCGTGCCGAAGCTGTGAGTTCATTTATCAGGCAGGGCAGGCAATAGGTAAACTCTCCACCATCTAAAGGATGAAGCTGAGCCTTCCAGCTTGGGGTTCAATCAAGTTCAGGAGGGCAGGGTGCGGAACAAAGCGCTGAGCATCCTCACTGATGGCTGGATGGCCCTTGAGCAGGCGGGTGGGGGGAGCAAAGATGATGGCACCCACCATACTCAAGGGAAGGCTTCCAAGCCTCCAGCTCCCGTCCTGACAAACCTCCATCCATGCACGGCTGCTGCAGCCACGGCCTCTTCCCAAACCTCTCCGTCCTGGCATCTCGGCTCCATCACAAAGTGAACCCCAGGTCCTAAGGGTGGCGATGCTGCACCTTGGAGCAGAGATGACAGCTTTGCTCATCTCTTCCTGACTATTTTTTTTTTTTTTTAATGTCCCCTTGTGGCTTTTCTTCAGAAACAAACAAAGAGCGAGAAAGACTGCAACCTTTTCCAAATTGCAAGAGTTCAGATTTGAATCTCTGACAAGGACGTGTTTGGTGCCTGATTGCGCTCGCTCCGATGCACCAGTTGCTGCTACTGGGTTTTGATTGTTTTTAAACACTCTGGGGATTTGATGATAATAATAACACTTTGCTGTGCAGGAGAAAACTCTGGCTTGATTTCCTCTCTAATCTCAGCTTTGGCGTTCCCCCCTCCCCCACCAAGCCAGGAGGCCAGCAATGAGCCTGATTGCTCATCAGCCCACAGGCTTTAAGGGAGGTGCCTGTCCTCAGTGCACAGGTTTTCATCTCCTCCTTGCCATCAGCAGGTCCCATGGGTGGGAAAAATCAGTGAGGGCTACTTCGAGCTCCCCAAACCACACCTGAAGGTGTGCGATGGGAATCCAGCTCTCCGGAAAGCATCAGAGTACTGGAGCAGGGATGGACAGGAACGCCCTGAGGTGAGGTTTGTGCTGCCCATGGCACGGGAGCTTGGAAGAACCGGGGTGAGAAGGTTTCTCTCTCCCAGATGTCGCAATTAAAGCCGTGTCACTGGTACAGCCTGTACGAGCTGCGGTTCATTTTTGGTGAGAAAACAATCAAAATAGCCTTTTGCTTAGCACAATGATCAGAACAAATTGGCCGCAGGAGCGGAGAGGAAGAAGCAAACAAAGCTGTTAGCTTGTCAATGACTTGACTGATCAACCGTTGTAAATAGTTAAAGCTGGCTGACGAGCCGTGCAAATAATCAATGGCGTAATGTTACGCACCGCAGCCCCGGGACCGGCAGGGCTGGGGTTTGCAGCTGGTGGAGCTCTGTGCAAGGTGGCCACAGACCCCAGGGGTGGCTTGGCCAGGGGATGGGGAGGAATAATACCTGCCCCATGCACGTGCATCCCATGCTGGACCACCTGCCCAGCTTGCTGATATCCTCCTGGCGAGGAGGACTAGGGATGCTGGCTTTTGCAACGGGGAGGTGTTGGCCAAAGTACAGCCCCCCCATGCCCCCCAGCTGCTCCCTGCACAAGGGGGTGGTAAGGATGCTCATCCCATGCTGGACCACCTGCACAGCTTGTCGATATCGCTCCTGGCGAGGAGGACTAGGGATGCTGGCTTTTGCAACGGGGAGGTGTTGGCCAAAGTACAGCCCCCCCATGCCCCCCGCACAAGGGCCAAGTAGGGATGCTCATCCCTCATCCCATGCTGGACCACCTGCTCAGCTGGCCGATCCTCCTGGCGAGGAGGACTAGGGATGCTGGCTTTTGCAACAGGGAGGTGTTGGCCAAAGTACAGCCCCACGTGCCCCCCGGCTGCTCCCCGCACAAGGGGCTGGTGAGGATGCTCACCCCCCCTGGAAGGAAAGAGGAGACACGCTGATGGAAAAGCCATTACTATTTCAAAGGAAAAGCACAAAACTTCATGGGCTAGGCGATTCCTTCTGCAAATGGAGCTGTTTTCTTGACAGATCAAAACAAAATGCAGACGCTTTAGACCTGGCGCTCTATTAATCCTGCTGTTTAACCCCCCCCTCCTCCTCCACCCCCTCACGTGAGAGGGCTGTGCACCAATCCTGTCCCCACTAATGCCTCTTTGGGCACTTCTCTTGCCACGACAGATGCTTTTGTGTCCCTCTCCTTTCACAAGTCCACCCTCTTTTGCAGTAACTCCTCTCCCCTCCTTAAGTCCTTGGCCCCAGAGTCACGGGATCACGTGAAAATTTTCCTTTTTTTTTTTTTCCCCAAGTAAAATTACGAATGCTACATTCCTGATTTTTCTAGGTGCACTGGAAGTTTAAAACCATTCAGACGGGTCTGAAGAAGCAGGCTACAACAGCCAGCTGCCAAAACTGCTTATCCTGAGGAAATACTGGGGATGTGAGTCATCCCCTAGAGCTGGATGAGCTTGGAGGTGTCACTTCTCCCGTGGGGATTCTACCCCTTCGGCAGCGATGCTGCATTTCATTTCTCCTGCCTACATCGTCTTGACTTATCCCACCACACAATAGACATGACTAATAGTTTCACTATTATTTCTTGCGCGGATCGGGTAATCCAATTTCATCACGTGGGTTGTGTTTCCTCAAATCATTTAACGGCATTAGTCCTTTCTGGGGTCTTTCTACCCCACTCCACCCCCGTAGCAGAATTTCTTTAGCCAGATTTATGGATGCTGGCATGTCGAAGCGCTAATTCTCCGCTGTGTTTATCCTCCTGCTTAATGCAGAGTGAATCCGGGCTGTGAAGCTGTTTGAACTCGCCTTTCCCTCTGCTACAGCTCCTATTTTTCACCTAAAAATAATCAGCTGTGCTTGTGGCCTTTGCAACTTTACACCTCGACGTGCAGTTTGCAGAAAAAAACCACCCACCCAAACAGTGGTAAATGGAGACAGCAAACCCCAGCTCTTCATCAGCATAAGAAACCTGCTGCCAGAGGGATCTGGAAGCTGGTGGTGGGCTGGGACTGCACGTTTCAGATCACTGAAGCTCCCAAATCTGCAGGCTTCAGGGCAGAAATGATGGGCACGGTGGGCGTTCAGGCATGGCCAGAGGGCTGTGGGGTGGTGGGGGCTTTTCCAAGGGTTTGCTCATTCCTGGGTGACTCCCAAAGCTCCTCCGAGGTTTTGACCTGGGCTTGATTTGGGGATGTTTGCAAGGGCTTGGTGTTTTGATCTCTGAGGGCTTCAGCAGGCACCAGGCTGACCTTGGACGGACCTCGGGGTGGTTTGTATTAACTCTTGGAGAACCAACCTTGGATGTGCCAAACTGCCACGCAACGCTCGCCGCTTTGGACGCAGCCTGAGGCAGCTCCCTCCGGCTTTCCAGCCCCAGCTCTGCCCAAACTCACCGCGTCCTCCTCAAGCCCTTCCCTCCCCCTGAAGCTGCTGTTGCCATCCCAGCGTTTTTAGGCTCTATCTGTCTGCATTTTGGCACGTCCTCAGGTTGGTGTGAGGCACAGCTCCTTCTCTGGCAGGTTCCTTGGCCGGTCCTGCCAGAAGAGTTAATTATTCAGGGCAGAACTGTGTCTAGATCAAATGATTCGCGTTAGGATTATCAATGGAGGCCACTGTGCTTGCAGGCGTGCACCCCAGGTGGAGGCGGGCTGAGTCCTAATTATGTGGGAATCTTCTTGCAGAAGATGCCAAGGGCAGCGATTTCTGTGTAATGCAACACGGGGTCCTGCTGGCTGAACTGTGAGTCACTGGGGGATCTGGCAATTCATAAGGAGGAATAATAAGTGACATACCCCCAGACGCAGTCCCTCCACGCTAACGCGAATACGCCGGCAACAGAAAAGGTGAAGCAGAATAAAATCACAAGTTCACCAAAAGATCTGTTCGTCTTTTCGGTACGGAATTCAGCCATCCATCAATCCAGCCATCCCTCCCTCCCTCCCCAAACTCAAGGGACTCAAGTCACTATTCCTGGCCAAGCCTCTTGCATCCCCCGAGGCCACCCTGGCCACAGCGCTGCTCTTCTCAGCCACATCGCGAGAAAAGAATCGAACGGGGCTGCACACTGGTTCCACACTGACCTGTAAGAGCTTTGAGATTATCTATCAACTTCTGTATAAAACGACAAGAAACAGCATTTTTTTCCAAAAAAAAAAAAAAAAAAAAAGTCTCCAAAAGTAAAAACCATTAAGTCCTTAATTACACACTTCAATAGCAAAGCGGAGCTGAGCAATGAGCATCGCTTGATGCTTTACAGACAAATGGTCTCCTAATCCAGAGACAACAGCTTGTGTTTCTCCTCTGCTTTAATATCTGCCAACAGCTTCCAAGGAGATTGCATAGGAAGAGAAACCCAAGGATAACTTCGAGACTTGAAGTTAACAGAGTTACTCTGTGATCTGATGCTGGAGGAGACCAGAATCCCTTCCGAGCCTTTCTGGGATGGGCTTTGCCAGGCTGGGTGCTGTCTACACCACACAAGTAGCCAAGACACCTTCAGAGCAGGCAGAGAGGAGGCTCAGGATGCCCAGCACGTCCTCGCCGCAGCTACCAACGTCACCCAGGTTCATGGAGGAAAGGCTTCCCTGCTAGAAACTGCCCCAGCCCAGCCTCCGCCAACTTCTCCCTTGCCTTCCCCTAGATGTGCTGCTTCCCAAGGAATCCAGCCTGACCTCCCAGCTGAGCAAGCCTGGGCGACGCTGGCCCGAGCTCAGCAGCGGATCCGCACACCAACACGTGGCAGGATGAGCCCTCCAACCGCCAGTGCCCAACACCAGTCACGTGTACTGGGGAAATCGCCAGGACGCGTGTTCCTGGAGGGCAAGCGGGACCCAAGGGGTTGATTTGGGGGTGCCAGGTGTCCGCTGGGTTTTCCTGTGCTCATGCCATGCACGTTGGCCAACATTTTGTAGCTGTCCCGGCAGCTCTTTCAAGCAGAGACATTTCCAAGGAGGCTGCTTGGGGAAGGAGTCACATGGACAAGAACCGATGCCGACTGCAATCACCAAATCACCGCTTGTTCACCGGAGTGGAGGCGCTGTCAGGGAGAGAAGCAGATGCTGACAACTTTGTCCTGCATTTAAACCCCGCTCTAGCCCCTGAAATCTGCAATAAAGGAGCAAACCGGGAATCTAGAAGTGAAATCCTTTAGCAAAGCATCTGCGGGACTGAGGTGGGTGCAACCCCTGTGGGTGCAACCCCCCTCCCCATCCTGGGTGCTCCTTGCACACTCCTCATCATCGCACCTGGCTTGGCCCTGGTCACGTCACCCACCCTCTGGCATGAAAGCAGAAAAACCTCAAACAGAGCTGAAGGCCTCTTAAATCAATGTCTCTCCCGACTCAGAAGCTGTAAGAGGATTCATTATTTATATCGCAGAAACACAAAAGCTTAGCATATTTTAAGCTGTCTGAAACGACTTCAAGGCAATTCTTCCCCTCTCTTCTTTTTTTTTTTTTTTTTTTTTTTTAAAAAAAAACATTGAGATGTCTCTGAATAGAGAGGTGGGAGGAAACTCCCTTTTCCTTCCCAAAGAGAAAATAAAATGGAGGGATTGAGGGAGAGAAAATAAAACCTGCTGTGATCCAGCTTGGGACCACCAAGGAATGCCCATCGGGGGATGCTTGGGATCACCAAGGTATGCCCATCAGGGGATGCTTGGGATCACCAAGGAATGCCCATCGGGGGATGCTTGGGATCACCAAGGAATGCCCATCGGGGGATGCTTGGGATCACCAAGAAATGCCCATTGGGGATGCTTGGGATCACCAAGGAATGCCCATCGGGGGATGCTTGGGATCACCAAGGAATGCCCATTGGGGATGCTCCCCATGCGATGCTGGCATGAGCCTTCAGCCCTTCAATCAACCCTTCAACCCCTGAACGACTCTTTCCTGACATCACGTGGAGGTTTTGGTAGTAGGAGAGGTGAAGGAGGCATCTCTGCTGCTTCACAAGTGCAAATTCACGCAGCTGTATCCTTCAGAGGCAGCAGGAGGGGAGGTGCTGAGTGCCGGGTGTCTTTTTTTTTTTCCCTCCTTCTCCCCCTTTTTACATTTTCGATTTAGTCACAGCATCTTTAATTTCCTTAGATCTGAAGCCACCTCGTGAGACTGGAAGGGAACGATATAGAAGAAAGATGAGGGGGGGAAAAAACGGCAGTAATCTTGTAAAAGTCAGTTTTGAAAAATCAATTTTCTTGTGTGACAAGATTTGCTTAAGGCTTTTCGTTCTGTGAAATCAGCCCATCATCCTGCGGGAACGCATGAAGGAAGTGGCAAGTGTGGTTTGGAATAACTTAGATTAAAGACTGCTAAATTAGGCTTGAAAAGCTGCCCCCTCTCCTTGCAAAGAGAGAGGAGATCTGGCCAGAGGAGTCGATGATGCTCCCTTCCCAGTCACCTTCCCGGTCTCCAGGAGCCTGTCTTGAAGGGGAGGTGACCAAGGAGGCTGGGAAAACCCAACCCTCCGATCTCTCCGAACCCCACGGCTGTTTAAAAGTGTTTGCAGCTGCACCTGGTAGCAAACCGTGAGGTCTTTGCTGGCACCCAGCGACGGAGCTGCACTGTTTGTTGGAACCAAGATGCTTCGGAGACACGTTCGCTCCGCTGTTGGGATGCGCGCGAGCAGAGGCTGCGGGACTTGTGAGGCTGGTGGCTCCTGCCCAAGGGGATGCTGGTGGTCCTGGCCGGGATGGGGATGGCCACAGCCGTGGTGCACCCCACATGTCCTGAAACAGGACAGCAAAACGCTGCTGCCATCCTGCTCCACTGGAGAGGCTCCATCCAACGCAGCAGCTTGGCCCGGCTGCTTCACCACTCGTTTAATTTGGTGCCTTTAATCATTTCCACACCAGGGAGCGGTCCTCAGGATTACAAAGCTCTTCCCCCCTCCCCTGCCTTTCCCAATCCCCCCCCCCGCCCCCGCCTTTTCCAGCCATCAGCCTCTCTATGCTCTCTCCTAATTAGTTCCAGCTGCCTCCGAACATCTCCCACCCACTTGTTCCCACTACCCTGACAAGCCAGGGAATGGGAAGATGAATCTCCCCACCCTCGCACCTCTGTGAGCCGAGGGAGGCTCTCCCAACCCCGTCTTCCCCGGCTCACCTGGAGCCAGCGGAGCCCCTCCGGCAGCCCAGCCTCGCTTCCCAGCTGCAGGGATTTCTATGCCTTTTATTTTACTTTTTTCTCTCTTTTATTTAAAGCCTGTCTTTCCCTCTCCGCCTGCCACCCAGGCACACTCTGCTCCTTGTCAGAGGGAGCTGGCAGATGGGGCTGATGCATCACGAAGGAGATCTGAAGAATTCATTTCCCGTTTTTTTTTTTCTTTTTTTTTTTTTTTTCTTTCCCCAGCTTTCATTTTCACTTCAGAGCAAAGGTCCAGTTGTCTGGGAGGAAGCTACAAAGACAAACCCAGGCAGGAAAACAGAGATAGTCAGGAAAAATGTTACAGTGCCGATAACTTGAGACCTCTGTGTGCTTTGCATTCATTTCAACTCCCGCTTTAGCTGCATTTTGCTATGTCTATAAATTAGATTTATTCCGTCGCTGCTGTGAAATGCCTGCGGGCCCCTTCCCTGCTCCGGTTTCTCCTGCCTCCCGTGCCGAGTTTGGCTGCGGGAGGCAGCGGGAGAGGCGACAGCCCTGCCGAGGGATGGCATATGGCCTCGGAGCGCCCTGCCGCTGGACAGACGGCAGCCTCGGCCATCGGAGGAGCGGGGAGCAGATGGGAGCCGGGGGGAGGAAGGCGGCAAACCCAAGGAGGAGAGCCTGCACGCTGGTGTAAACCAGCACTTGCCCCAAGACGGACTAAAGGAGCGAGCTGGTTCGTGGGGGAAAGGTCCTCAGCGTGCCAAGAGGCGGCTGCAAACCCGGAGTGACCGTTCCACCTGAAGATGCTGAGAAGCCTCTTGCCTGGACCAGATGCTTGCTCCCCACACCATCCCTCCTGGCTTGCAGGGGCTCCTGAGGCTCTGCAGGACCATGTGGGGCCACCCTGGGTCCCCTCGCTGTCCCCAGCAGAGATATCCGTGTATTTTTCCCCTGTGAGCGTGACCTGGAGCCGGATGGATGTGGGGGAGCGTGCCCCTACACCCACGGACTTCACACCTTGTCTGCAGTCGCTGGCTGCTCTGCAGTGTGTTTCAAATCCTTGACAGTCCCTTTTAAATATTAATAGAGATGTGATTGTAATTTAATAAGAGCTTAATATTGCAGATCCCCCTTCCTCGGCAGAGGCTGCTGGGGAGACAAAAAATGTGCCAATTAGGTAGCGGTCTCGGTGATCAGAAGCTCTGGGGAACGCGGGGTACAGGGGGGATGCTCACTTTTATTCTGGGCCTTTCATGAAAGGGCAGAAGAAAGCAAGCAACACAGCAAACACACCAACTCCCAGGAGACATTTTTCAAAGCCATCTGAATTTCCTATTAAAATATATTCCAGTCTTACAGTGCCAGAAGAGGGAAAATGGCCACTGCTGCGGCTCGGCGGCCGGCAGTGCCGGGCATGCCCATGAGATGGATCATTTGCCACCTCTCTGTCCAAAGTTGCCAATGAAGCGCATTGCCCTGGATCTCTGCATCAGCTCCCCACGACTCAGCAATCCCTTCTGGCCTTCACAGCCCACGGATCCGTGAGCATACCCTGCAGCAGATAAACGTGCCAACCCTGGTGTCACGGAAGAGCGTTAAACTCCGAACACATCCTCCCCTGGCCTTTCACCCGGGAGCAGAGGTGCTGTGCGCATCCAGAAGCCCAGCAGACCAAGCGAAGGAGCTATGGACACGTAACTGGAAGAGAGACTCCCAGTGCCAGGGGTGATTTTTCCTTCTGCTCAATGGTCCTGGCAGCAGGAAACCATTCCCAAGATTCTTCCACCCCCAAGACCCAAATTCCTTGACTCTACAGATGAAGCGTGTGGCTTCATCCTGATCAGATGGAACAGGGTGCATCCATCCACCAGCCCAGCTCTCCTCGCTGCCTGGATATGGGGGCTGAATCCTGCTGCAGACGCATCCCTGAAGGCAGCCCTCTGGCATGGGGGACCCCATCCAAACAGGTCTGATCCCTGAGGAACGAGGGATGGGAATCCTTGGCTCCTGCCCCCAAATCAGTGACTTGCCCACCTTCATTCCTTTTCTGCTCTAACCGGGGCAGGGGCTGCCGCTTCTCTCTTGCCCAGGGGATTTGTTTTGGAGAAGTTGGATCCACGTGTTGAGCCCGGTGCCTGCGTGATGATAGATGTGCTTCCAGCCACCAGCTGGTCCAGCTGTGGGGCAGTGCAGGTGCAGCGATTCACCCAAGCCAAGCCAGGGCTGGCCACCTGCTCGTTCCCTCCTCCGTTCCCCATCCCTTTGATAAGGCTTTCCCAGTTTCCTATGTCTCCTGGCTTTGTTCCTCTTCCACCTAATGTCACCCACTGGCACACACTCGTATTCACTGGCTCTCAGCCACGTAGCAAAGCAATGCCAAGCCACGAGGGAGCTGGTTCAAGCATCTGAGCAAACTTCCAAGCCACGGCAGAGCTGTTTCCAGCAGGACATGGGACACACGCTCTTGGAGAACATCTCCACAGCAGCCTTGAAGCGTCTCATGAATAAATCTGGTAAGATGCCAGCGGGTCTCGGAACTGTGCAGATGAGACCCGAAGCAAAAAGAGCATCAAAAACTCTTTGCAGTTTGAACTTCTCCTCTGGGTTTGTTAAAACAAAATGTGGGAACGTGTCTCCATGGATTGAATGCCTCCGAGACGGCATGGCGTGGGACAGGCAGGCCAAAGCACAGCTGATGTGTGTTGTTATTTTCTCCTTCTTTTCTCAGAGCTCCCCGATGTCAGGTGCAATTTTTCTGTACCTACCCAAACCCCAACAAAGCTGCCACTTTCTCCCCCAGCAGCCGATACACTGGCAGACCCGTACTTGGGCATGACGGACGATTCTTGGAGACAGCAGATTGACTGAAGCTGCCTGGGTTCTTCATCCACACGTCTCCCTGAGGCTGGGTGGGAAATGCTCGCCCTGCATCCCAGCTGGCAGGAGGACCCTGTGGAGCAGGGTGGTGGAACGGGCCTGGCGCTGGATCTCTTCCTGCAAAATTCCTGTTGCTCCTGCAAACGAGTTGCAAACAGTTGCAAAGGAGCTACAAGTCACATCTTTGTGTTTTCCCCTGTGCAAAGGCTGGGGCACAGTCTCCCATCAGGTGCGTTCAAGCCCCACTGCCTTTAAAGAAAACCTCTTTTAAGAAGCACTTGAGTTTGCATTAATATTTGATGAGCGACAGCATGCTGTTGGTTCAAAGATAAAACAGTGTTTGCCAAGCAAGAAGGTCTTTTCTACAGACCGGAGCCCACTGAGAGAACAATCAAACAACGCTCCTGCCACTAGGCAAGCCACGCGGTGCCTCAGTGACGACGCTGGGGCTGGGGACACAGGGATGCTGTGGGCTGGCTCCGAGCTCCAGCACAGCCTGACCAGGCAACGTCTGGGATGACGGTGGGGCTCAAGCCCTGACCTGCAGCTGCACTTCACCGAGCTGGTTGATGCAGGAAGATCTTCACAGCAGTATCTGGGCAGGTGGCACTTCTTGGGCTTCAGCCCAACCAGGGCAGGTGGAGCTTGCTTGGACTGCACAAAACGCAACCCCCCTTCCGCTACGGGGTGGGGAAGAAGTGGTGTAGCACCAGTCCCTGGGTGGCTGCTAAAGAAATGCCTCCCAGCTCCTCCTGACCTCTCCTTCTGCTGCAGCATCAGCTGGATCTTCTCCCATGTCCCACAGTTATGGAGAGTTGTGTGTGTTGTTCGCAGCCGACGTACTCAACGCCGGAGCCGGACGCTTTGCAGGAGCTGGGGAGGGACAGTGCTCTCCTTCCATCTACGTCTGGTTGTCTGTCCGTCAGCCCCACGCCTTGTCTTGGAAGTGCAGTGGTCCCCAGGACTGCAGCGATGCTGGAGGGCTCCTCAAAACGTCCCCCCTCGCGCCTACAAAGCCAACGTGATTTGCAAAAGTCTCTGCTAGCCTTGGGGGTGAGAGCACTGCATCCAGGCACGGCAGTGAGAGATGTATTATTGCCCTGCCTGTACCAACTCCCCATCACTCTGCAAAAATAATCATCAGAGGAGCCCAAAAGGCTGAGGGACGCTGCCTCTTGCAATATTAAACTTTCCCATTTTCTTCTGCCACTTTAAAGATTCTCTTTCTTACTGCGAGTGATAAATAATAACAGCAAAAAAACACCCCACAGACACACAACAGACTTCAAAAGCCAAGAGAAGATTGGCAAATAGAGAGATCTGAAGTGAGCAAAGAGGAGGCCTGGTTGTGAGTCGGTTCACGTAGCCCCGACTTCTGTTGCTTTCCATTAATTTTACCCACCATCACAGGTGGCAGAACAACGGCGACAGCTAATTACTCTCTCTCCCTTTCCCTTTCTTACCCGTTCGCTCGCAGCAAAAGAAAAAGTCAGTAAATTCCCCAATCCCCCCCCTCCCCATCCCAGAACCGTCCACCGAGACGCAGAAGCGCGTGGGAAGCGTGTTATTAGAGGAAGACGAGGCGGTGCAATTTGCCCACACATATGCTGGCTGCCCGGTGGAGCCGTTCGTGCCGCTGCCGCCCCAGCCTGGCACCGCGGCTGCGTGATGCTCTGCCTGCAAACCAGCTGGCAGGGGCAGGCAGCGGCTTTGCAGGCAAGGGGAGAGGCAGGGGCAGCTCCCCCCCATCGTCGTGGGGAAAGCAGGGAGCCTCCTTGGGCTTTCACCCCACGGTGCTGGAGCGGCTGGGGACACGGCCAAGGTCCCCGTGAGCCTTTCTCCAGCAGCAGCAAGGAGCGGCGGAGCAGCGGTTCGGTGGGCTGAGCTGCTCTTTTGGTGCAAAGGGAACGTTTATCCCAGGTGGAGGTGGGATAAATCCCAGGCCAGATGGGGTGTAAACCCTATAGAGACCATAGGATATGTCTGTGCAAAGATTGCTCTATACGGTGAGCAGGAAAACATGCAAATGAGCAAAATGAGCACAAACGAGCAAAAAACCTGCTGCCAGGGTTAATTCACCCCGATGCCAAAAAAACCCTGCTCACACACTGCTGGGATGCCTCCCAGCACTCTGCCCAGCCCCCTCTGCTTGCTTTTGGTGACACTGGCCTGTCCCGCATCCAAAAGCGAGTGACAGCCCAGGTGACATCGTGGGCGACCAAACCCTCCTGGGAAAAAAAGACGCTCCTCGTCAAGAAATCGTTGCTGCCAGGGCGGGAGGAGGATGGGGATTTCAGCTCCCAGGGCATCCTCTGCTAGGAAAAGGGGCAGAGGAACCGTGTCCCCAGCAAAGGACACCCTGCTCCAGCTCCGCCTGCCCCCCAACATCGTCAGATGCCAGCACATTTTAAGGCAGAGGGGTTCTGGCTGGTTTGTTTTTCTTTTTTTTCTCCCATTAGAAAATGCCACCGAGGCCAAACATTTAGGGGAAGCCTGTCAATTTTGACAAACTGTCATTAATCTCGCTCCCAGAGAGAAGATGCGGTGCAGGCTGGAACTTTCCACGCTGGCTCTGGGAGCAGATTGCTCCAAGGTCTCCTTTCTAACCAGGTTTCCCTTGCATTAAAACCTACACATTATCCGATGTATTATATAAGAGAGCACGAAGAAAACCTCTTAAGGAAAAAAGCAGCTGCCTTGATTTCATCAAAATGGTATTCTCTGCGAGGGCTTTGGGGGCAAAGGGGGATTTTTGCCTCTTGGGAAATCGTGTTGAATTTTGTTTCTTTTCTCTTGCCACCCTAACAAAGACAGCGAGGGGGCTGTGCTTAGAACCCCAGGTCGGCAGGACCACAGGGCTGGCTTAGCCGCTTCTTGCTAACGAGCAGCACGGCTCACGGATGCTGCCGAGCATCTCTGGGTGAAGCCTTCGGGTGGGATGCTCGGCACCGCTTGCTTTTCCCTGCCAGAGAAACCTGGGGTGCAAACCCTGATGCGAAACTCGTCGCCCCTTGCAAATCCAAGCCATGTGACAGCTTGCTCCTGGATTCGAAGCAGGGATGGCCCTGCGGAGCCGGCTGTGGATTTATGCCCAGAAAAGGGGTTTTACGTTGTTTAGCCCTTTTTCCTTTGTGTTCAGAGCTGTTTACTGACAAACATATTGGGAGGTATTAAAAATAAATGTCGGCTGAAGACCAAGATCTGGTATCTCTAACTGAGGGTGAGGGAAGCCTTAAGAGATACGTAAGAGTGGTTTTCTCACACAGGGGAAAAAAAATCATGCTTTCTATCTATTTTTTTTTTTTAAGGCAGAATAAGTTCGTTTTCACCAGTGCTGGAGTCCTGAGTAGCCCTGGGGACGACCCTGAGCTCATGCCCTGCCTTTTCCCACCTCTGAGTATCTCAGTCGTGGGGCTTTACACATCCCACCCCTCCACCCACCTTCCCTCCTCCTTAGTGCAGGGGTGGTGCTGAGGGCTCCGTGCTCGGGTGTCCTGCTCCAGAGGGCTCCGAGTTTTGGTGCCAAAACATCTGTTACAGAGTTAGTGAAGAGCTTTGGGATCTTTGGGAAGGGAAATGAATCCCCCTCGATCAATCAGAGCCATCAAGCAGAAGGAAATCCTGCTGAGTGCTGCTGAATCCTGTTTGCTTGTCACAGTGGTAGGGAAAAAGCCTGTGTGATGTTAAGGGAACTTCAGAAAGGAAAAACTTGAAATGCTTGAATTTTTCTTGCCTCTTCCCCACTCCCTCCTCCCCCCCCCCCCCCCAAAAAAATATTTCTTTTAAGGGAAAGCATAACCTGAAAAAAAAGTGCAATTGGTTTTGATAGTAAAGCCCATCAGAAACAGATCACAAAAGCCCTTTGCAGCAAAGCAGAAATCCCAGTGCTCAGGCAGCAGGAAGGGTGAAAAGGTGACAAGGTGACAAGCCACGTGGCCTTGGGATGGGCGAGAAGGGATGAAGCAGGACAAGAAACCCTGCACTAACGAGACGGCACCGAAGAGGAGAGCAGCGTGGCGCGTCCATCTGCTGTTTGGAGGAGAAAAGCAACGCAGCGTTCCTCTGGCCGCGCACCCAGAGGGTGGAACCATCCACGAGGAAGGAGCAAACCCAGACCGGGTCCCTCCAGGCTGCCCCAGTGTGCAGGGGAGCGGCGCGGGGTGGGTGCAGGACTGATGTGACAGCCCCTGTTGCTGCAGATCAGGCCAGGTGACCCGTCTTTGGAGCAGAAATTTCGCCAAGCTCTGGTTCCTTGGCCAAAGGCGGCTGTTTTGCCTTCAACCGTACCAGAATCAATCACGGCATAAGACCCACGTGGGACGTTTGCCCAGATCCTTACCCAGATTGTCGTGCGCTTCGTTTTCCTCCTAACTGTAAATATGAAAACAGGGCTATTTGTATCTTTGACATTAATTGACTTCTCAAATTAATAACTCTTCTGTGTAACTAGGAACACAATTATTGCTTTGTTGTGCTGATAGCAGATATCCAGCTGGAAGGAATCGTTCCTACCAGCGAACTCGATTGTACTAATTAATCTGTACGAGCCTAACAGGAGGCGGGTCACGGTAACCTGTCCCTGGAGGTGCCTCCTCTGTTATTATCAACTGACGCTGTTGCAAAAACAGAGCTGATTGCATGAACAGAGCTGATTGCGGGCCGGTGCGTGCGCGCTCGTAACTTCCAGGAAGGAGTGATGAGGATGATCGCGGCGCTGGGACGGGGGGTACCCAGCTGCTGGGAAATGGCTCCACGCTGGCTCAGACACGGCCCCCCCCGCCAAGCCCCGGAGCCAGGAGGCTGAGCACGATGCGCTCTTCTTGCAAAGCGTGGTGACAACCTGCCCCGCTTTCCATACCCGTAGTTTTGTCTGCTCAGACCAAGAAACCTTTGCGAGAAGAGGTGTTTTCTAATGCTCGCAGCCCTCACGCCCATCCCCGTACCCAACAGCCCCCCGCAGCAACTCTGCTGGGTGCAGACCCCATCGTTCTGTGGTGAACGGGACCCACCGAACGCAACACAGTGAGCAACGAGCCTCGCTGCTGCCCGGTACGGTTGTGCTCGGGGTCCTGCTCATTGCTCCCTGCAGTATCTTGCTAGAACTCTCCAGGGGAGGCTTGGGACTGCCTCGGCAGGCAGGGAGCCCCACGCGCCGCCTTCACCCTGCGGCTGCCGCAGTTGCAACTGATGCATTTGCTCCCCCCTGTGATGGCTTCATCAGTGCCGAACAGCCCCTCGACCACTTGTGCTTTGAGCTCGCTGCGGCCAGTGGAGGGGTACTGAAGACCCCGACTAGTGGCAATGATCCCACCCCCTCAAGGAGAATGTCCCACTCAAGGAGAACCCATATACCCCATGTCTCCAGCCCAGGCAGCTCCGCTGTGGCCCCCCCTTGAGCTCTGCTCCCCGCTGCCGGTGTTGGGGAGTATTACGACGGCTGCTGAAGGGTTACACGGAGACGGCAATAAAGTTGTATTGTTCAAGCCATAAAAGAGTATGCAAAAAAAAAAAAAATTAAAAAGAAAAAGGAATTTTCCCATAATAGACTTTTCACTCGGCGCGCTTTGCTCGTTATGTCCCCAAACAGATGGCTCCGCCAGCTCGGTGCCAGGCCTCTTAATCCACTCCAAAGCACCAATGAATCTCTGACCGAGGACTTGCTGCATGCAGCAAAACGTAGCAGACGGCCCAACGTGGAGGCAATTGGAGCCTCTCAACGTGTAACAACATCATCAAGGCAAGAGCGGCACCCGGGAGCCGTCGGAGCTGGGATGCCGGGAAGAGCATCGCGCCGCAGCAGGGCTCTACTGCTCCGCGGGGAGCGGGGGCCCTGCCTGGCTCCAGCCATCGCTCCCCCCGGCCGGAGCATGGCAGAGGCCATGGGGATGAGCTAGAACCACCCCCCAGCAGGGATTAACACGGGAGCAAACGGAACAGCCACCAGAACCCACCGCCAGAACAACCAGGTGCTCTTGGGTGACCTGGAGGAAATGGCTGGGAGCGGTGGGGACCGTGAGGAGCCCTGAGCGGAGGAGGGCTGGGGGGAGCTGAGGGTCACCCTTACCTGTACTGGGTGACAGCAGGGTTGGCCTTGGCGGAGCAGTGGAACTTCACAGTGTTATCCTCCAGGACTGGCTGCGGCTCCACGGACAAGTTTACCAGGGGTGGATCTGCAAAGAGACAGAGACAGGGCAATGAGCGACCCACGGACATGGCGCAGCATCCCCTTGCCGGGCTTCTGAGCTGTAAAAAAGCTCAGAAGCTTGCTTTTTTTTTCCCCAAAAGAGCAAAATTTGGCTGTTAAGAAAACAAGGCAAAGGGGCTGAGACTCCTTGATGCCATGACAGAATATTTGGGGCTTTGTAGGACAGGCTCATGTCACGCGTACCGCGCTCGTCTTGCAGGGCTTGAGTAAATAAGACAGAAAGGGGAGCCGCACACAGCGTTCGCTGCAGGATTTCACTTCAAAAATGTTAACGCCGGCTCTGATTCCCGTTTAAGGAAATAAACTTGCCTGCTTTGCTGGGTAATGATGATCTTTTGTCTATCTGCTAACTTGAAAGTGGCATTTCTGCTCTTTCATCAGCCTAATCATCTCTGCCAAATCCTTATTGGTGTCACAGGCCTTTCGGTTCTTCCAGCTGGTGCTCAGTTTCTCTTCTTCTTTTTACATGATAAGCATCTAAATGCTTTAGCAGCAAACAAAATTTAGGAGAGAACTGATGAAAGCAAGCGAGAAAAGGGTGCAATGTTTAGATGAGGAATAAGAATATTCAGAGTTGGTTTAATTTTTCATGAGGTCTGAGAGTGGGTGTTAGACCTCCAGCTTCAGGTTTGAAGGATGGAACCTCATTTGAGGGAAAACACAGGAAGAAATGGCCTGGTGGAGAGGTTTTCTAGGTGCCTGAAAAACCAGCTGTCCCACTGCAGACCGCGTTGGGGCTGTGGAGAGGAGCCGAGGGCAGCTCATCCATCCAGCTGAGGGGGTCTCCTGCCCTTCAGGTGGGAGTCTGACGCAGCACGTGCAAAAATACATCCGAAACCAGGACATGTTACGCGTTCACCCATACCTGCTGCCTCTTTCCTCCTCCTAAATATCTCAGCAACATCCTTCCCAGCTGGGAAATGGGGAAAGGCTGCAGCTGAGCAGCTACCCTCCCGCTCAGTGCCCAAGCAGATGGGAGGGTGAAGCTGCTGGGTGCCCACCAGCCCCGGGGACCTCCCTGAGCATCCCGTGCGGGTGGGCACCCGGGATTCACGCTGGGATGCTGTGAAGCCACGGCTCTAACGCAAGCCCAAGGAGCGTCGTTGTGTTTAATGGAGATGAAAGCTTCTCTTCTGGCTTCTCCCTCCACCACACATGAGTCTGGGTCCTGCTGGAGAGACCTGCTGGAGAGAGGGTGTGGGCTTGAGGGTATGGGCTCCGAGTGGATATACGGATGCGAGACCAGCTCACCTGCCACCTCTCCCCTGGGTACCACTTTGCAGGGTGAAACCTCACCCGGATGAGGAGCTGAGGAGGAAAAAGTGATGCTGCCTGCAAAGGCGTGGGAAGGGTGGGCAGAGGCAGAGCTGCAGGGGACGAGAGGAAAGCAGAAAGCCCGTCGGCGCGCCGAGGGAGCAGGACAGCATCCAACGCAACCCTGTGTGACTCCAGCCTGTCCCTCCCCGCTGGGTGTGGGATGGGTTGGGATCATCCCTGCATGGGGAGCCTTGGAGGTGGCCTGGGCGGTGACCTTGGCCGGGTGGGTGGGATGGGGCAAGGCAGTGGGCTGCCTCCTCCTCCACCACGTCCCCACCTCATCACACCCGGTGGCATTTACCCAGCCCGAGCCCCGCTTTGTTGCGAGCAAAGCCACCTGCCTTCTTGATGGGAAATTATGACGGGGAAATTATAGGTATTTTCAATTTACCCTAATTTCATTTTAAAATGTGCAATTCAAATGACAATAAAGATGGGCGCAGTTGGGAATATAAATGAGCTTCCCTCACCTAACAGCCCAGAGATATATAGTGGGCTCCTAATTCATTTGCAGGCATCCTGACACTTCCCTATTGTTATACAACAACAGCTAATCACCTTCCTTTGTTAAGTATGAATCACACTTCTCTTTAGTAGCTTCCCCATTGTTTGATGGTTTAGTAGCTGTGCCTACGATTTACAGAGGAGCCTCTTTGTATTAAAAGGAGCCCAGTTCCCTCCTGCACTCAAAATAAAAAAAAATAATAATAAAAAAAAAGATTAAAAAAGAAGAAGAATAAAAAAAAAAGAAAAAAGAGCAAAGGAAATGAATTAAAGTCTTTGATCTTGCCTTTCACAAATGGGATTGGGCTTTCTAATATCGTGGTAGCTTCCCAGCGAGGCGGTGAGTGCTGCGGATAGTGTGGGTTTGTGTTTTGGGGTATTTTAAGGGGGGAAAAAAAAAAAAAAAAAAAAAGGAGACACAAATTGTAACTCGTCAGAATGTAATTCCACTCGGTTACAATTATAATTTCTGCCTGGCTTCTTGTAATTAATTTGAACGATGGAACCAGATAGAGCCAGCCTACAGGCGGCTGGGAGGAGAGCGTGCATGCAAATGCTCGCACGCCCAGGTACCGCGCATCCCTGCATCCCTGCATCCCTGCTCACACTGGGGGACCAGCATCGCTCCTCGAAGCCAGTGAGGCAACCTGAGCAACCCCTCCAATCCTGCTATTTTAAATTATCCCCTGGGAAATGATGGCCGGGGTCATGGGCTGAGCTCCGCGGGTGGCAGGCACCGTGCTGGCTCTCACACTGCCAGGTGCCGAGCCCTCTCCGCGCTCCTCTTGCCTCCGGACCCCCAAACAAGCCCCCCTCCAGCCTCCACCCCAAATCCAAAAGCATCCTGTGGGCTGAATGAGGAGAAAGGAGGAGATGGAAGCAGGTTAAGATGCTTCTTCAGCTCTGGGCTTTCACGTTCCTCAGTGGGAAGCACAAAAGGGAATTAAACACTCTGGTGCTACACAGATAAACGCAGCAGGAGACCCTCACCACCCTGCTCCACACACCTCCACTTTCCTCCTCCTCCTGCAAAAACACACAGATGCAGTCAAATCCCTTCTTGCCATGGGAAAAAAAAAAAAAAAAGAGGTGTAAAAATGAGCAACTGCACATGTGTGTTGCAGAGGCTCGGAGCAAATGGCTTTGGATAAGCAATAACCCTGCTCCTCCCCAGCCCGGCACGCTGGATGTGCATTGCCACAGAGCCACTGGGCTCTGGCAGTATAAATAGTTTATGGTATATCAAACTATTAAACATGATTTTAATCCCACTTGTGATGTTCGGCGCATAACTCGCAGGAGGGTGACTTTGATGTGGCTGGTGGAACGGAAATCACATTGAACAGATGTTCCAGCTGGAGTTGCTTAGTGTTTCCATTACAGATCCTGCTTTGGGTTTTTTTTTTTCTGTTTTTTTTTTTTTTTTAGTTAGTTCCTTCCCCCCCCCCCCCCCTTTTTTTTTTTTTCCCAAGAGGAGGGTTTTATGACTCAGCTATTTCATCGCTGCTAAGATGGTCAGGCAGTGCCGGCGGGAGATTGATGGGAGCCAAACTTCAGCTCTGCATCAGCTGAAAGAGGATGTTCTTTCCCACCACACACATACAGCCTGCCCAGGAAAGAATCCCCACCCTGGCGTTTCTTTGCTGCCTGTGAGCATTTTTGATGTTCTTTTGAGTGGCAAAAGAAAACGAATGCAGGAGGAGTGATTTACCAGGCTGGCTGCTTCCTGGGAGGGATTATTTTTGGTTCCCTGGGATTATTTTGCAAGGCCGTCTCTTTCAAACCGTGCAGCTGGGCGATGTTTGCTACGGTGTGAACAGCGGAGGTGGAGATGCGCCGGCTCCAGGGTGGGATGCAGCACGTTGTGCCAGGCTGGGCAAAGCTCACCAGCCAGCAACTGCTGCCTCTGTCCTTATTCTTGCAGAAACCACTTTTTTTTTTTTTTTTTTTTTCTTCCCCAAGATGCTGCTTCTGTGCTAGATGTTGGAAGAAGACCCACGGGAAGGGCCTCCCTTCATCACCGGGGTGATGCAGAGGGGTACCCAGCCTACTTGCCTTTGCCCAGGGCAGCTCCTCCAGAGAAACAAGTGGCCCAGATCATTTGTTTTCTTAAGAAAAGTACTTTCAGCTCTTCACAAAGTGAAAGCAGCCAGTTGCCAGGTTGGGAGTGAAACCAAACGGGCTGGGCAGCAGCTAGAGCAGCTCTTGTATCCCAGATGAAGCCCACCCCACCGCAGGCTGGTGAATCCATCTGGGTATTTTCCTATCCCTCCATCACCCATCCAGCACAGGGAAACTGATATCCTCATTAGACCCCATTAAGAACAGCATATTTTTAATAGCTGGATCGGATATTATTATTATTATTACTTTCACAGCATGGAGTATTTAATGGCTCGGAGTGGAAATTGGTGTTCTTTATTGGGTCTTTCTCTTTCCAAAGCAGATCCCACCAGGCTCAGGGATTCAGCTCACGTCTCCTGCCCCACACTGTACAGCGCAGCGTAATGATGTCTCCGGCTTGGCGTTGCTTGTGAGAATGTGTGCGCGTCTTCAGCTATTGTAACTGTTTGCCGGCTGTGAAATAACCCATGCTATTATCTCATTTTATCTGGCCGGTTCTGTCAGGACATGCTATCCAGCGACCCAAGAGCCTGTTAATCTTCCTGCAGCAAAAGCTGGAAGTCTTAAATGGTGAATTTTCTGCTGTGCTCGAGTTTGTTCAGCCAGTTTTAATTGGACTCTGGAAAGCAGCTGGCATGCTAATATTGAACACCCTGCATTTGCAAATTGTTGGTAAATACAGCTGCAGGAATTGTGTGTGCAAATGAAGAGAGGTCTGGAGGGAGGTCAGGATGAGCCTGAGAGCAACAGCTATTGCAGAGGAGGAGGAGGAGGAGGGAAGAGATCTGTGAAACGTGAATTTTTGAGGAAGGAAGATTTTGCTTCACGGATTTACAGTAAAGGGTAAATGATATGGCTCTCAACACACACCTGCCCCCATCAGATGGTGATTGACGCTAGCTGCATTTCACGGGAGAGAGACTTCCCACCGATTAGGTGTCTAACACGCTATCTTGGTGGAGAACAATACAAAAAACTTATTGTCAAACAGCCTGTAAGGCTGGAAACAAGCCGTTTTGTACCAGAAATCGTAATGGGCCTTATCTCTGCTACTGGCCATGTCCAGAGATGCTGCTTGCCCAGCCAGATCCATCTGGGATCCATCCCTGCTCCAGGGACCCTGCAGCTGGGCCACGTGTGATGCCCACTGGCCACCCGGAGCACGGCACCTGGGGCTGCTTTGGCTCAAAACCACGGACACAGGACACAGGAGCTGGTAAGCTGCCTGTCCCTGTGGATGTTCCCGTCTCTAACTTCACTGTATCAATGTACCAGTAAATCCCAGTAAAGAGAAACCCCCACATCCCGGCATCCCGCTCCTGACTGCAGTCCGAGCCACGCCAGCAGCGATGGAGAGGGCTGGGGTCACACAGTACCCAGAGGTAGCTCCGCCGGCCGGGTACTCACGTTGGATATCAATGGTGACAGAGGTCTCCTTCCCACTGGGAATGGCTTTGTTGGTGGCGCGGCAGACGATGCTCTCCCCGTTCTCAATGTCGGAGGGGGCGATGAAAAGGGTGCTCATGATGCTCTCCCTCTTGCCGTCACGGAGAAGTGTCTGTGGGGTGGGAAACAGGGATGAGAAAAGGCAGTTTCCTACAGGAGAGGGGCCCCTTTCCCTGGCCAGGAGTCACGCCAGGCTCTGCCCACACGCAGCTACCCCTCACTCACGCAGTTCCACAGCCAAGCAGCGCTCCCTGCCATTGTAACAATTATTATTGTCCCTTTTTTTTTTTTTTTTTTTTTTTTCTCCCTGCAAAAATAACAATTCCCTTCTCCAGCTGGAATCTGCCTAGAAGCCTTAGGGGAATAGCCCCGACAAATTTCACTGCATTTCCCTGGGAATTGGGCACTTAACTCCCATCCGCTTCCCTCCAGCCCTGCTGTGCCTAGACCTGGGAATTGCAGCTCCAGGGAGATACAGGGCACCCACCGTCCCAGGGAAGAGGGACAGGCGGAGCAAGCGGCTTCTGGAATCTGCTGTCCCCTTCCGCACCTACACCAGGCGAGCGCAAAAAGCCGCCCGGGCCACTTCACGTAGCAATGAGTGGTGATGCCGGCTGCCAGCAGCACGGGGCTGACCCCGGCCATGGGTCCCTGGCTGCTGGGCAGTGGTCCAGCCCAGCCCGTGGTAAATCATCACCACTCTGGCTCGCCTCATGCTGGTGATCACCGTGATGGGGACCTGAGGGTGACGGAGATCCCAAACCTCGCGCCTGGTACAGCGGTGGTTAACCGGCTCTATCTGTTCAGCCTTGGCACCTTGTTTCTTCTGTGGATTTATCTGACTGATTTCCAGCTGTGGGGCCCTGCCATGCCTTTATCAGTGCTGCCTTATCAAACTCATAATCCTCCTGCACTTTCTTACAGACCATGGTCATGTCACCCTTAGCCCTGCCTTTGGTACACTAAACCCATCAAGCCCTCGGAGGCTCTCGAGGTGTCGCACCGTTTTCAACCTTTTAATCATTCTCTGGGCTTTCCTCTGACCTCTCTCCCCTTTATCAACACCCTCCGGGAACCAGAAAGGCCAGAAACAGCTTTTCCCAACCGTTGATAACAGCGATAAATATCTATGGATACACCCATCCCGTAACTACGGATTTCAGACCTCGCCAGGTGGGTTTTCTCTCCAAGTCCGTATCCTTCACATTTCCTCCTCACAATGCAAAGCAAATGCTTTATTGAATTAAGAACACGTGGCAGGAAGACTAATGCTCTCGCCACCTGGGCTCACGGTGACAGTGCTCACGCGTACGGGCTTGTGCCTCTCAGGCACGCTCGACCAGCAACGATGCTCAGAAATTGTCATCACCATCAGCCCAGAAGCTGGGGAGAAGCAGGAACGAGACCCCTTTATTAGTGATTGTCAGGGCCCGGCTGCACCAGCAGGACTTAATTTCCCTGACAAACCTCACCCCGGGACTCTGCCCAAGGGCTCTCCATCCATAGGTCCAGAAGCTGTATTTAAGCTCTGGCTCCAGCTCCAGCTCTGCTTTAGGTGGGGTGATGTGGGCTGGATTTCCTGGCTTGACTTCAGAGCTGCCTCATTGCTGTAGATGTTCTGGAGCTTTCTGTGCTGTGGGTGACCCTTCTCCAACCACCAAACCTGCTCTGCTCCTCTCATGCTGTGCGCTTGGAGCTAAGGATGCTGCCCTGTGCTTGCTTTATTGTCACCCTGTGCACCCTTCCCCTGCAGAACAGCACCACTTTTGGTGCTGAGGAGGTGCTGAGCCCTCAGTCTGCACAGGACCTTTCCCCCACAGTGCTCCTGAGCTTTGGGTTTGCTCCAAATCCTGCAGGATCCTGCTATGGCTATAGGGACCACGGTAGGGATGGGGGGGTGGTGGTGTCAGTCAGTTGTGGCTATTCTGTACTGCCTGGCTGTGATTGCGGGGTGGGGGCGGGGAGGGGGGGGTGGGGGGGCTGCATGTTAATCACTTGGTGGATTGGGAATTCAGAGAAACAAAGAAATTACCACTCAACAGAAATGGTTTTAGGCAATCAGTTACCTGAACAGGGTTTGTTTCTTGGTTGACTGGAATATCTGGCTCAAATGAGATCTGGGTTGAAGGCGCTTCAAAAAAAAAAGGTTTTTCAGCTCCCCCCCAGATCAAAACCTCCTGTTCCAAAAATACCCCAAACTGTTAGTTTTTCTGAAGGCTGTTTGTCTTTTTTTTTTAGAGGACAAGGTTAAGGCAGCCACAAAAATGATCCAACTGGGGGTTCCTGCATGTGTGGGGGCTGCGGTGCTTCAGGTGACAAGTGCTGGCTGCCCCCCCCCCCCCCCCCCCCGGAGCATCGCTTTGCCCTGCTTGTGGCAGGGATGCGCTTGTGGAAGAGGTCTCACGGAAAGCTCCAGTAAATCAGGAGGAACTGAGGTTCAGCCTCAGAAATGGAGGTTCTCCTGACTCTAGGAGGAGGAGAAGATGCTTCCTCCATGCAGAACAGGACTCCCCATCCCTGACAGCTGCTTAAAACACCATGGAAATCTCTGTGCTGCATGGAGATGGAGCTGCATCCACGGAAGTTTTTTTTTTTTTTTTTTTTGGTTGGAAATATTTGAAAGAAAAAGAAAGGAGGGGCGTGCTTCCCTGTTTGCTCCCCACTACTTGTGGGTCTGAAAGGGAAAGGGCTTAAACGTTGGCTCCCCAGGGCCAGGCCTGAGCGGTCTGCAGTGGAGGGGGAGGTTTGGGGTGAGCAGAGTAAGTTATAAACATCTGCATGTCAACGGCCTCGATTTTAATTAATTCCGCTTGATTTGAGAGAGGGAGAGGTCAGTTCTCGCTGGTTTTAATTAGCGCTGCCTCTTGCGGTGCACGCGGGGAGACGGGGCAGTTTCTGAGGAAGAAGCTCCGCTTTGGCTGGGATAACCCGTGCGCTCTGCAGAGCGATGGGGAGGAGGAGGAGGAGGAGGAGGAGGAGGAGGGGGAGGAAGATGATGCTTTGGCTCCTCTCCTTTTTCGAGCAGATCGGGATGTTGCTGGAACAAGGCTGGATGGAGGCTTCACAGTGGTGGCAGAGGGTGAAATGTTTATTAAAAGATCTTCAGGAGCTCGAGAGGAATGCCTTTGACTCCAGACTTTGAAGTTTGCTTGCATTACAAATGGCTGCAAACTGACCCATTTTATGTCTCAAATTTGGTTCTTTAGAAATTTTCATTAGAAATGTCAAGTGTTACTGAGTCTTTAGCACTTACCAGACATCAGGCATCTATAAACAGGAGAACGTGTGCGTACCCATTCTGAGTACGCTGCTGATTGCTCTTTGATGTTTTCCTTTATGACCCAATAAAAGCTTTCCGTTTAAATTAAAAAATACCAACAGCCCTGACAGTTTTTGATGAAAAATTGCAGCTAGAGGAGGGGACTTATGTCACTGCAACCGCATTTCGATCCAGAGCTTCTGCTACAGCCAAGGCCAGGTCAGTGCTGGCTCTGTGGTGCTGTCACCACACCCAGGTGGGATTTCTGGGGGGAGAAGTGGCAAAAGCTGTGAGAGGGGGACAAAAAACCAGCCGAATTCTGAGCAAAGCCCATTTTGGTGACTGTGTTTCTCACTCCCTCCTGACCGCTTTCCTCCCAGCCTCTCCATCGGGAAGGCTGTGTGGGGTGATGCAGGGTGAAAGCCTCAGCTCTGCAGAACTCAAGGTGCTGCCCCAGATGTTTTGGGGCTGTGTGAAGAGTGGTGTCAGGGCTGGGATGCTTTTCTGAAGCAAGGGAAGGGCACAGCCTTTGTCCCCAGCCCCATCCTGCCTCACCTTGGAGTAGGTGGCTCCGTTGATGACTTCTCCTTTCCGCATCCAGATGATGGAGGCTGCTGGCTTGGCATTGTCTGCGTGGCAGGTCAAGTTGAGGGGGTCTCCTGCTCTTAGGCTGATGATGGGCCCCCCCATAATGACAGGATCATCAGGAGGAACTGTAAGGAAACGGCAGAGAGGAGACAATGTCACTTGCTAGCCTTAAACCAACCTTCCTGGAGTTACCTGTGGGGTCTGGGCTGCCAGGACGGGGCTGTGACCCCTCAGAGCTCTGCAGCCGGCCTTGATGGGGCTGTGGCAGCGCTCAAACCCATCTGACCATGCTGTACAGCCGGCTGGATTTTTGCTGCTTGCATGAAAGCTGTGCCCCAGGTGCTGGATGACAGCAGCACAAACTGGCTGAAGTTCTAGGGGGGACACCAGCCTGAGCTTCGCAGCAATAGCTGCGTGCTCGAGCCCACGGGAGAGAAAACCACCAAGAGCTACTAAATATTCAGAAATACCTTTGGCTTAGGATGTCCCTGAGCTGCCAACTGTAGGAGGATGGTGAGTATGTGAAGGAATTATCCCTGCTGCTCTGGTCCTCCCCAGGTGACTACAGGTGGCTGCTGCTGGATGCAGGGTATGGGGCTGGGGGGGGCTTTGGTTTGACCCACGTTCTGATTACAGCTGGGAAGGCAGGTGAGGGTGATGCCCAGTGGAAGGGCGGGGAGCTGGGTTTGGACTGTTACCGATTGCACTCGGGTGGGGGGGAACAGCTTATTATGGGCATCAGGAGCGGGGTTTGCAGAGGCTTGCGTTTGAAGAGGGCTCCCTTGCCAGCCCTCTGGCGTGGGGGGCTGGAGGAACCTCTGAGCACTGCCTTGCTCTGCTTTGATTTCCCCGTTGCTTTCACTCATCCTCTGTGCTGCTCTCTCGCCGCACAAAAGGTTGCGAAACTCCTCTGGTTCAGCCAGACTTCCTTGTGCCACGGCGAGTCTTTTAAGCGTCTCCCTCTGTGAAAGCAGATTTTGCCAGGGGTGTCAAGGGAGACGTTTAAGATCTCAACCTTCCTTTGAAACCACCTCCGCCTGACAGCCCGTGTGAGGCTGCATCCTTATTACAGGCTGTGGCTTTGCTGGTATCACACAGCCCCTGGGCATCCCTGTTTTTTGTGCTGGGAAGCACGTCATGCCAAAGACAAGGAGGGATGGAAGCAGACGATGAGGGGCACCTGAGCATCACCTCCTCTTTTGTGACTTGCTCTCGAAGTCTGGCATCTCTAAACACCCCCAGCACGGTAAGAGGTGGGAAATTCGGCCGGGGAGAGGGACTGACCTTTCATCCTACAGAGGGGACCTTTCATCTCCACTGCCCATATCGGCTCTGCTCTAAGCAAGACCTGCTCTGAAGATGGAGAGGTCCGAACAGCTGTGTGACTAGCTCATCCCAACCAGATCCTTTGGGAAATCAAATGCTGGTCTTGCTACAGATAGACGTGCTGCCCACCCATCTCGTGGCCTGTTTCAGGAGCTCTAGGGACCAATGCAACATCGGGGAAACCAGCAGAAATGTAGAAGACTCCACGGAAAGGCATCCCTGCTGCAGCCCCAGCTGCCCAAGCAGAGGAGCTCACACCAGCAAAGGCTGCAGGAAGAAACTGGTGCTTCACCCAGTTCAGAAGCAGGTGGCAAAAGCCTCCTACCCTTCAGCATCCTCAGTGAGGGGACGCAGCTGGGGGAAACCTGCCAATCTTCCACCAAAGCGGAGCTGCTTTTGTTACACACACCCCCTCCCCGAGGCGGCTGGCACCGGGCTGAGCCACGCACAGCGAATGTCAAAGTTGGCCAAAGACCGCTCTGCAACCCCCGAGCGTGCCTCTGCTCCTGCTCCCGACCTGCCCCGGTGTTTTAGCTGGCCGAGAAATATTGAAAAAACTCCTCGCTGGCTCCTCCAGCGCTGGGCTGAATTCGGGAGATGGAAAGGGATTATGTTCCCTGACAATTCAAAGGTGGCTGCTCGCATCAGCACAGGATTTGTAGGCAAGGCAGATGTGCTGGTTGCACACAACACTGGTCACACACACATCTGCCAAATGCTGTGAGTAATGGGATTTTTCAGCTCAGTGGGTGGAACCCAGGGACTGGGGAAAAAAAGCTTTTCTACATGGATCCAAAATGTACTTTTTTTTTTTTTTTTTTTTTTCCCTGGCTACAAGAATGAAAAAAGAAGTTAAAATCTGTGGTTTGGGTTAGTTGAAATCTGTCAGCCCCTGAAATATGAAAATGTGGAAAATGCTGCTCCATTTTGATGCTATTAAGGAGGTATTTCTTTTCACTTTCAAAAGAAAACAGACCCCTCTTCATTGGATGGGTTTATACTGTTTTCAAAATACACCTGATATTTTTCAATAGGTTCCCCCCCCCCGAAGCTATTAACTAAATTTGACCTCCGCTTGTAAAACATTGGAAACATATCTTGTGGAGCAGGGAAAAAACGAACCCACAAGCCCTTCTCTGAAGAGCATCTTGGAATTAAATGGAGGGACTGTTTAATATTCCTGACTGATGCCTTGTAAATGGCTGGTCCCACTGATGGCTGAAGACTTTTTTTTTTCTTTTTTTTTGCAGCCACTGGCTTAACATCACCCCCTCAAAGCGGTTCAGCCTGTCTCTTAGAAACCTAGGGGATGTCACGGGACAGGGGATAACCTAATGCAGGCAAACACGGAGCCACTTGTCTTCCCTGTGCCAGAAATCCTTGTTTTCTAACCTACTGTTTTGCTCCTGTTTTCTCCTCTATCAGATCAGCAGCAAGATGTGGGGAGCTGCTAAAGGAGAGGAGGAGGAGAGGGTACGGGTCCTGATTACGTCTTCCCAAGTAAGTGGTTACCATCCCCCAGTTATTCCCATAGCCATGAACTGGTGATGGTCTCCAGCCTCACTGACGGGGGGGATCTGGCTGGGAGGAGAGGGTCTGATGGATGGGAAGTGGTGATGAATCAACTGCAAAACGAAGGATGGATGCATTCCTTCCCCATTCAAACTCCAGCCTGGGGAAGGAGGAGGAGGAGGAGGAGGAGGAAGGGAAGAATGAAGGATAAAAAGTGGAGAAAGAAGAAGGAAGGGAAAGCACGAAGCCAGCAGCACACAGCTGTGATCTGTTATTCATCCCTGTGCTCCCAGGATTGGTTACTGATAGAAGGCACCACTACAGGATCCGGCCTCCTAATTTTTAATCATGTAGACGCAGAAGTGCTAGCCTTTCTGATTAACACAGGGATATAAATAGGAAGGGTTGTTTGGGGTTGGGGTGGGTGGTTTATTCCTGAGAGCAAAGAAAATGGAATTAACCTTTATGTGCCCGGAAGGTTTAGAAAGAGAACGGATGAGAAGGGATCCGTGATGGCTCAAGCCCACAAGAATATGAACAAGCCGGAGGGATGGATGACACGTAGCTGCTTATGGAGTGGGAGCTGAGGCAGATTATCCCCAGATGGACATTGCACTGAGACCTGCTGGGGCGGGAGGTGCAATGCCCCAGTAGAAGGTCTCCCGGTCCTCCCAGTGCACCCACAACCTCAGCTGGAGAACTGTTCTTCACCGCGGACAAACTTTGCAAAGAAAGGATGACAAGCTGGCCCCCATCAAACCCCTGATGCGCTGTCAAAACAGGGCTGGCTGAATATTTTAAAACCAGCCTTGGCCAGGCATCCACCTGCTCTCCATAGCTGTGGGCTGCTTGGGTGAGGCAGGACAGCTGGGGGTCTCTGCTCCCTGCCCTTTGGGGCAAGCATGTTTTATAGCACATCAGCATAAAGAAATACAAATAAACGAGCGGTGCTCTTGGGCTGTGCATTCAGCAACTTCTTAAATTAGTTGGCTAGTTAAGAGGCTTTCCTGCCTACAGACCCACCCTGTAAGATTTCACTGTATGATTAATCAATGAGGCCACGCAGAATTATTTAGTGCTGAGCTAATACCCCAGGCTAACACTGCAGCCTTGGCTAAGAAATAACAGAGATGCCTCTAAACGCTCCCGGCAGCTGGACAGTGTTGTGGTGAGCAGACACAGCCTCAATTATTAGCAGTATGTATTGAGAGAACAGGATCCTCCAGGCAGCAGAGAGCTCCTGGAAGTGGAGAAAGCAAAAAGCCCTCCAGCCACCACTACTTCTTCCTAATTAAGGCTGACTGCCTTTTTTTTTTTTTTTTTTTTTTTTTTTTTTTAATTATTATTTTATTATTGTTGTGGCTGGTACCTCCTTGCTGCTGGGTTTGTGTAACCAATCTCCTCTTCTTGGGCTGGTGTTAAAGAGATTCAACCCCAAATGCTCGCCGGTGGGGACGGGCCACCCAGCTGCTGGGCTGGAGAGGCAGATGCTGAGCAGCCCCTGAGGATGCTCGGAGCCGTGTATCTGCCAGAAGCATGCGGCCGATGTCAGACCTGGCACAAGTGTCCCCCTGAGGAATGAGATCCCTTGGAGAAGGCGTTGCTGATGCCTTGGTCACCTTCCCTATGGGGTCTGTGGCACCTGAGGCTCTGAGCTCATCTTGCCTGTGTCTTAAGCAACAGTGACTAGAAGATGCTCTTGGTGATCGCAATGTGCTACAAACCATTGGAAGGCGCTCCCTAGCCCTGAAGCAGTGGGTCTAAGTGTAGACCAGAAGCATCCCCAGCCCTCCACCGCAGTTTGCTCACAGTATTTGGTGGGCCAGTTGCCTTCCAGTGAGCTGGCACTAGGTGAGAACGCCAGGCCCCATGGAGAGGACGAAGCCAAGTGGAACACGGGTATGTTTACTCCTGTATTTTGTCCCTGCAGTAAGGAAAGCACGGGGAGCCCCAGGGAGACAGCCTGGAGGGATTCAGCTGGCTGAGCTGACCCTCTCGTGCAGCCAGGGTGGATCTGGAAGCTTTGCTCTGGTGCAGCAAAGTGTTTGTGTATTCAGAGTCGCGTCGCAGGCTTGTCAAAGAGGCATGTTTGCTTCTTGTAGACAAGTCAAGCTTATGAGGGCATCACAGTACACTTGCTCTGGGTGACTGTAGCCAGGCACTGCCCTGATCTGCATACAGCTGCCTGCTGTGCGGAAGCTTTTGCAATAAAAACCCCTGCAAAGAGCGTTCTCCTTTGCAAATCCAGTCCCTGCTGCACGCTGGGGCGCCCCGAGTCCAGGTTTGCTGGCTGGTAAGGTGCTTGTGGAAGAGGCAGGATCCAACCTGCAGCCTCTGCGGTCTCCTCACCTTCCCAGGAAGATCCTGCCCTCCGAAAAGGAGCAGCCCCTTGCCCTCTGCAAGTGGTCACCGCAGCAAGACCAGTGGGACGCGACTTTGACAATAAGCTTGGTGTTAATGACGTCCAGCAAAATGATGAGTTAATTAGCTGCTGGATCATTTTCTGTGCCCTACTGGGGACTGGCTTGTCCTCTTCTCTGCTTGCTCGCTGCGGGGGGCTGCCTCCTCTTTGCAGGCAATGCCTGCCCCCCCGCCAGCCTGGGGGCTGCCTTGCAGAGGCCAGGGGTGTTGCTCTGCAAGATGCTTTTGAGATCTTGAGAGGGTTTGGCCAGACGCATGAATGTTGAACTCGTGGTTGGGATAGGCGCCGAGGCTGTGGAGCTGATCAAAGGAAAAGAGCAGCGTTCCCCCCAGGTGAGACCAGAAGAGATTGGCTTGTTTAATTTGGGAAAACGAAGAGAGACTGTGGCTGGCTGTGGTGAAAGAACTGGGGGAAGGCTGGGAGGAGACAAGGGGAAAAGCAGTAAAATCTGGACACTGGGGAAAGTTCTCTGTTTCATCAAGCATCTAGGACAACCTCCCAAGAAAAGGAAAAAGGGGCTAGGAAACAAACCTGCTTTTAGGATGGAGCTTGCTGCACTGGCTAAGAGAATCCCCTTACAGGGATTGCGTTCTCAGCAGCAGTTTTCCAGCAGACTGCCTGGGGTCTCGCCGTATTATTAAGCCTGAAGGCTACAAATTGTGAGGTCCTAAACCACTGCAGAGCAGCTTACAGCTTCATGAGTGTTTAGCTTTTCATTTATCAGGACTTTACACATTTAGGATTCAGATTTCCAGCTGCTCTTCCAAGCTAGGAAGGATATAAACAGGCTCTTAGGTTTTGTCCAACACTTTAAAGGCTGCGATTTCACTGTGTCTGACTGCTGTTATGGGTTATGGTTTTCAGGGCAGCGCTAACTGGAGACATGGCGAGGCTGTGGGGCTGGTTGACCTGAGCTCCGGAGGAAACCTAATCCTGGACCACAACTGCATCTCCCCCTCAACCACCCTGACGTGCGCCCATTCTACCTCTCTCCTTCCCCATACAATTAGGATTACAGCCCCTTTGCGGGTGAGGAGCTTTGGCAGGTGAGGGAAAAGGGACAGCACAGAGCAAGTGGTTGGAGCTTGGAAATGGGGTCAGGCGCAGGGCTGAGAGACCTGACTCCAACTCGTCGTGTTCCCCCCTCCAAGCATGACTGACCAGATTTTCCTTTGCATCCTACATCTGAAACCTGGAGACCATTTCTGTCTGCAGGCTGCTCAGCAGGGTGAGGCTCAGCTCTTCTGCAAGGAAAGCAATCAGCGAAGCTGCCTGTGACCTCCTTCCCTACAAAAGGCAGGCTGACAACAAAATCCAGTCAGTGACATGCACTGTCAATTTTCAGAGGCCACGCTGGCAACGGTGCCAGCTCTGGCATCGCTTCAAAGCGTGCAGCCCGTCCCCCCAGCAGCGTGCTGCCAGCCTCTGGCCCTGCTGAGATTGGTGTGGGATGCTCGGAGGATGCCTGCGTGACTGGCACCCTTCCTGCATCTCTCCCACGCCAAGCCCTGGCAGGATCACCCACCTGGGAAGGGTGGCAATGGGATGGGGCTCTTGGATGGTAATTGCGTGGTCCGTGCGATACAGAACTGCCCCAGAGCCCTTGCGTGGCCAGGGGTGGAGAGCAAAAGGAGGATGCAATGGCTAAAGTCCTCTTTTGTCTCTCTGTGTCCAGCCTGATGCTGCTGGAGCTCTGCTCTCCTCGCCGACCCAAGGGAGCTGAGCCTGGACAGCCTGAAAAATGCGGGGCAGCTGCGGGTGCCCTCAGAAAGGCGCCTGGCTGCCGCCGAGTGAAGGAGGAGAGGAAACAGATGCAGGCAAACAGCACAGCCTGGGGAAAACATGCTAAAAAATAAATCAAAAGAAACAAGGGGAGCACGGAGAAAAATAGTGATGAAAGTTTAAATAGCGCATCTCTCTCTCTGGGTCCTATTTGTCTTGTGGCACTTCAGTGTCTGTGTCTGGCTGGGTTGCCAGCAACGAGGCCACATCTCCATCCCAAGCGGACACAGCGACGCTGCGCTGGCAGCCAGGGGAGGGTGATGCTCAGCACCCACAGCCACCTGCACCCCCGTTTCCATCCTGTATGGTGCATGGACCCCTATATAAAGCAGCTCATGGGAAACAGCTAGGATTTCCTCATTTTTCCCTAATGATGCGTCTCTTGTTTTTCTCCAGCCACCAGAAGTTCCCCACGTTCTAGGTCTCTATGGGTCAGCAGGCTGGATTTCTCCAGTGGAACGGTGGCCTGCTGGTTTGACTCCTCAAACCCAGACGAGCCTTGCAGAGGTGGCTTCATTCAGCGGCACCAAAGCTCTGCCCGAACTCGCCAGCTCGGCTCCACTTTCCCACCCTCTACCCAGGAGGGGGTGATCACCCCCCCCAACCCCCTCTCCAGGTCATGGGGGTGACTGTCGCTGTAATATTCTTTGCTTTCTCAAGCTGAAGGGAAGGGGGTGCTGGTCCCAGAGTCTTTCCTAGGGAGTGTTTTAAGTATTTGATTTACATGTCAGATTGGATTTAAACCAACCTTCAAAGGTCTGAAATCCTTTGTGAGACCTGGCTCTGGGCAGCGTCCGTTTTTGGAGGAAACACGAGCAGATCTGACACAGGATAAGCGAGCATTTGTATTCTACTGAAAAGCCTTTTGTACGAGAGGAAGAAAAAGTTTTGGCAAAGCTCTCCAAGCTTCAATAAACAGCCAGATGCTGTGCATGCAGGCAGACAGGTAGCTGGCCAGGTATTGATTGTTTACTTGAAATGTTCTCTCTGCAAAAAGCAAGAAACTTAAAATTTCCTCTTCCAGTTGAAAGGGAAATGAAAGACAAGCCCAGCAAATCTATTGCATTTGCCAGTTCCTCATTTAATTCTCCCGATCAAGTCGGTGGTTGGATGGATCGTGTCAACAGCTATTGCCAAGCCCTAATTTGGGTCCTGAAGCCTTCGGAGCGAGCTGTTGTGCTTTGCTTGTGCCTCGGGTAAGTTGCCCTGGCTCTCCTTAAATCCAAGGGTATCGCTGACGATGGAGGAGAGGCAGATGTGTGACCTGTGGCAATCAAGAGCAACATCTCCAACGCTGCCTGCCAGGGGATGGTGGCAAGTCAGGGGAAAGCTTCCCAGACACAGCAGGAGGGATGGGATAGGAATGGAGGAAAAACTATCTGCCCAGATGGCCTCGTTACCCCTGCAATAATCAAGCTCATTAATACGGTCCCCTGTCACACCCGCTCCCGCAGGGAACTGCGTATCTCAAAGAGGGGAAACGGAGGCACAGACGAGACTGTGGTCTGCTGAAGTGGAAGTGAAGCCACCCTGAATCCCAGGCTTTCCCAGCTGGACCAGCCCCTTGTCCCTTCTCCTGTGCGAGCCCCAGTGCCCTGCCCTGAGAGCCACGACAATCCCATGCCGGGAGCAGGGCAGGACCCCCATCCACTTCGGAGGGAGGGCAGGGGGTTGCGCTTTGGGTATCCTGCACGGGCACGCAGGATTCCACAGATGCTGCAGCGTCTTCAGCGATTCCACCCTGGGCTCTGGTTTAAGACACTTGGGGGTGATGCTAAAACTAAACAGCACAGCCTTGTGCTAATCTCTCCCAGAACCAAGCACTGCTGGGCCTGAGAGGCGGCGGGCGGAGAGGAGGAGCAGGGACCTGGTATCCAGAGCGAGAAGGGCATCCCTTCCCACTGCTCAGGAAAAAACACCAGGAAAACCTCCCCATTTCCATCTACATCCCCAAGCCCCTGGGCACCAGGGAAGAGCCACACTGCATAAAGGTCCCCCAAGCCCACCTCTCGCTGTAGCCACAAACCACCTCCATCTCCAACACCCTCCCACAAACAGAAATACAAAGGGCTAAAGCAAAAGGCTGTGGCGTAGCCTGTCTCCATGCAACTGCTGGACGTGCCTGCACCTTCTCCTGGAAGGGGGAATAGGCAGGAAAATCATTATCTACCCAATGTAGGCCAGCACCCCCTGCCTCCTCCGCCTCCTCCCCCCCCTGCGCACACGGCTCCTGGGTGCAGACTGACAGATCAGAGAACGTAGGCGAAAAACGGAATTCATTATTTTTCCCATATGTCAGATATTTTCAAATTGTTTAAAAAAAAAAAAAAAAAGAGGATTATTACTGTTCATTATAAAAAAATAAAAAAAAAAAAAGAAAGGAAAAAAGGGAAGAAAGTATGCTCTGGAGCAAACCCCATGAGCTGGCCCCCTCCTTCAGCCAGCTGCTGCTGGTGGGAGCTGCTCTTAGATCTCATCTTCTGCAGGATGGGATGGGAGAAATCCTGCCTGCTCCTGCGAGGTTCAAAGACCCGAGCCTTACCTGAGCTCCGTCCCAGCCACGCTCGCCTATTACTGAGCGCAGGGTCCCTGCAAATGTATGGCGCTCCAGCAAATTGGAAATAAAAGCCTGCTGTGCACTCATCCTGCTGTGCTCATTGGGCACGGGTCCCTGGCACCCAGCTGCCGTTGGTCCCGTAGGAACCAGGAGGTACCACGGAAAGGTTGTGATGCAGAGCGCAGCGGGAAGAAATGGGGGACTGGGACTCCAAATCGTTACGATTAGGGGCTTGATTATCTGGATCCACCCCCAGCCTGCAAATGCCTTGACCTCTCTGAGCCAACACCTCTTCTGTTAATTAGCCACAGGTATGTGCTAGCCTAACAGCCAGTGCTGAGCCCTTACAGGGACAGGAGACCCGGCACACTTGAATTTCCCTTTACTGGGAAGCTTTACTGGGAGCCCATCGCACCAGCAAAGCACCTGATGTGTAAGGTAGGGAGCTGAATGGGGGAGGACTCATCCCTCTCCCTTGGTACCGAAAGCGGGGAGGGCATCGCCTCCCACTGCTCAGGAAGATCTCCCCGTCTCCGTCTAATTCCAGGGAAGACGGTGGGTGGGAGATCTCCCGCCCCCTCCCCAGCCCCCTGCAGGGTGAGGATGCGAGGGGAGGTTTTTGCTTTTTGAGCCTCGCTGCACCTCCAGCCTCCATCCTCTGGGCTCCTGCTTTGGTTTCAGGGGCAGAACAATAACAAGGCGCCTGCGTTTCCAGCTCGGTAGCGAATTGTCACTGTCGTGGCCCAGAGGCTCTGCCTGCCCCTCCCCGGGTGGCACTTCCCAGCCTTGTCCAGCTGGGATCTGCAGGTGCCTGGCCTCGGATGGCAGAGAGGAGCCCCCCCCTGCTCCCACCGGCACCAGGCACCCTGTCACTCCATGGAGAAATCACACCCATGCCTTGTCATGCCTAGACTGCAATTTGAATATTTTTTTTTTGCCTCCGAGGATTGATTTTATTTATTTATTTATTTTTAAAGCTGAAAAGATGGTGGGGTTTTTTTTGTTTTTTTTTTTTTTTTTCCCCCTCCTCTTTTCCTTCAGGCCACAGCTTTACCGTGTGCTCCCCTTTAAACCGTGCCCACCCCCCAAAGCAGCCGGCGATCACTGCTTTTCTCAGCTCTGGCTGGAGATGGAGGCAGAAATCCTGCATCTGGCTGCTGGGATTTGTCACCGAGGAAGCTGGGAACAGGAATGGGGGGAGAAAAGACAAGACCTTAGGTCAGGCTGGGAAAAAAATCCTCCCGGCACTGCCCGTGCCCGGGGTGGGAGCTGTTACTGCTGTTTCATGGATGCACAACGTGTGTTCGTTCGTTCCTGTGGTTTCTCCATCCCCGACGTGGCTACGTGCGCAGCAAGCGAATCGAGGAGAGGACAAAGGTGCTTCACCCCTGTTCACCCTGGGTGACTAGGAAGGGGGGTATGCAGGATTTTTAGGGTGTCACCTGCGCTGATCCACAGCCACGGTGGGTCAGACCCACGCTGCCGGGATAGCTCCTGCCTCACCTTTGCAGTTGGGCAGCAGCGACAAGAAGATCTCTCGACTCAACCATCCGTACTGGGGCACAGAGACTCGCTCGCAAGCGCTGAGCACCTGACTGCGGCACCGGCTGGGTTCGGGTGGACAGAGGGGCTTCCAGGACCTGCTTGTGCTGGAGATGGGCTGATGTGGGATCAGATGAGGATGCGGGGTGTTGCCTACAGCTCACCTCTACGCTGTGACTGTTGGAAATAAAGTCCAGCCATGTCGGATCTATCCCTTTCCGGCACCTATCAGCCCCCATATTTCCATCTCCCTGCTGGAAGTCCTCGGAGATCCCTCCTTCCTAGGTGGGAACGGGTTGTGCATCTGCACATCGTCTTGAGCGATGCTCTTTCCAGCCTCTGTCAGGGGAGATTCCCGCTCAGATCCCTGGCCGTGCTGCTGTGGAGGAACCCAGGGCAGATCACGCCAGGGAGATCCACCAGGGAGATGGAAATATGGTGCTCAGCGGTCGCCTTGTGGTAGCGCCGAGACGAGGACGGCGCGCAGAGGGGTGAGCGGGGAGTGGAGAGCTTTGATCAGGGTACCAGCAGAACCCTCCCGGGTGTAAGATGCCATCAGAAATAATAAATGAAGGTCTGAGAAAGAGACTGATCCCCCACCACGTCCCGGATCTGCCAGCACTACTCTTCACTCCCATCTCGCCAGAACTGCGTCCCGACTCAAACCCACCGCGGCACCCAGCACGGGGGCTCCAGCTGGTGAGGAAACACGTCTTGCCTGACACAACTGGCCCGAGCCTCCTGCGCAGCCTCTGACACCCCGAATCCCCCCGCTGCCGTGCCAGAGAAGGTCCTACCCCACTCCCCCACCCAGGACAGGACCCCCGTGGCACGGCACGGCACGGCTAAGCCAGCCCCATTGTACCTTTCCTCATGCCGAAGCGCGCAGCCAGACGTCCTGCTCCAGCAAACCAGTAACACCCCCTCCCAGCTATATTTTATGTGCCGTGCACAGCGATTTTATATCGACTGACCCACCGGTGATGAGATCTAGACGCCAGGTCCCAGGAGGGGCTGGCTGAACGCCGGGGAGGTGTGTTCCTCAGTCACGGAGGTCACGGGCTCTGCAGAGCTGCCTTCAGCCACGGCAGCAATAAAAGCCGAGCGATTCCCTACGGATGAATCCGGCAAGTATCAGAGGGGGTTTGCTCCGTGCCCTGCAGTGCCTTGTCTTCAACGCTGGCCGGAGCCAGATGTTTCAAAGGAACCCACACCCAGCCCTTGCAGGATGGAGCGTGATCCATCACAGTGTTCCCAGCATTGACACATGGCTGGGCTGGGTCTGAATCTGGTGCTCGGGCAGTGGCACAGCTCCGTCGCGCTCTGTATGGAAAAGGTTCCCATCCCGCAGCCTTTCCCGAGATCATTCCTCCTTCCACCAGCCGTTAGCACATCCCCTTTTTAAAATAAATCACCCAAGCCTTTAAACCTCTGTTCAGAGGGAATTTCCTCTGCGCCCACCCCCAGGTCCCCTCTTGGAAGGCATCCCCACGGAGCCAGACCCCGCGCCGCCGCGTGCCCTGCTGGCATGCAAACTGCAAAGTAAAAATAGAAAAAAATCAGGTTGCAGGGGCAGGAATCCTTCCCGGAGCGTGCTTAGAGCCGTGACATGAGGATCCTGAGATTAACGGCTCTGGGTTTGCTCCCTCCGGGGGGGGTTGCAAGGGTTTTTCACTGAGAGGAACACAGAGACGGAGGTGTCACCCCCTCCTGAGGGACAGGGTGCCTGGGTACAGCACCTTGCAAGGCAACAGGCAGGACCCCTGGGCTTCAGCCCTCTGAAGACATTGACCACCTTCATAGAAATGGTTGGGCTTGTGGGAGAAGACCAGATGAAAGGAAGACAATGACGAGAAAAGGGATGGGAGAGCATGGGAAGAAGGAGCTAAACCAAGTTGAGCTAAAGCAACGGCAGAAGGGAGCCCAGCTGAGCTACCTGCCTCTTCCCCGCAGCATCCCGTCTGCTCCCAGCCCATCCCGCCAGCTCCCACTCCATCCCATCTGCTCCCAGTCCATCCCACCAGCCGGACACTGACACTCATAGAACAAAATGGCACGTTACGGTTCCCTACCACCCTCCGATCAATTGATTTTGAAAGATGCTTCACTTTATGAGCGGCTTACAGCTCAGCAATTGTTAACACTAAAACAGAGAGATGCGGGAGGTGCTTGTAGATGGTTTATAATTCATCAGGTACCGGTTTATAATTAGATAGTTTATAATTCATCAAGCGCTCCGCTTGCTGCAGGACATGGTGTTTCCTTTCCTTGCTGTAACTCTTGGGGAGGTTCTACCTAGGGCTGCTCCAAAATCCGCTCCCAAATGTGTTTGTTTTTTTTTTTTTCTAAATAGGATATTGATTTCTTTCCCTCCCTGCCCCCCCCCCCCCCCCCCCCCCTTTTTTTTTTTTTTGACTGATGGAGTGTTTCAGAAAAATATCTGCTTCGGTGGAATTTTATTCTTTTTTAATTAAGGTAACCAGTAGCAAAAAAGGCAACATGTCAACAGGAGAAACACTGTGCTGGGGACTCTCACTCCTCTTGGAGGGTGAGGGTGCATCCGAGCCGGTTTAGCCTGACCTGGGAAATGAGGCGAGGGAAGAGAAGGGGAGTGAGCGCCAGGTGGGAGTGACAACTCCCAGGAGTTACTGCAGCACAAATACTTGTCTTTCCCTCCGATATTTTGGCTGATTTCTTTTTTCCCTCCTTTTCTGGCAGTTCTAGATACTCTTCCTCTGTCTAACATCTCTCAAACATTATGAGCTAAAAGCAGCAACTCCCCGAAGCTGCTCGCCTCCGCAGACCCGAGACGAACTATTTATCCTGATGCCACCCTCACCACGCCACACAGCCAGGACCGCGCTAATTCCATCTCAGCTCCCACCACACCAGGTATCTGCTCGGATTTAACACAGGTCCAAGCAGAAGCGACCCTGTCAGCCACAGCAGAGGTCTCGGAGGACACACAACAGCCTGGGAGGCGATGCTATTTTTGTTAATGCCGTATCCTTTTCATTCCCAGGGGGGAACCCAGTTTGAGGCGCTCTACCAGACCTTCCGCGTTATTCCCAGCATCCAAACCCACTGAGAGCATGAGGAGCTCTCATTTTGACCCACAAATGGATCCCAAAGGTGTTAATAACAGTATATAATAAACCTATATAATCAATGCTAACAGAAAAATAAACACAACCATCGGACCCCTAGCCCAGCGCCCCAGGCAATGCCCACGGGATGCTACAGCCCCCCAACTCCGAGCCGGGTTGGATCTCTTCCTGATGGAGCCAAAGGCAGCACGAGCTGCCGTTGGTGCTGCCTGGCCATCGTATTTTTCCCGGTGGCAGAGGCTGCCCAGCACGAAGTCGGAGGGTTCAGGATGCATTCCTGGACCCCCGGCAGTCGGACACCCCCAGTGCCCACTGCTCCTCCCGTGGGCCATGACATGAGCCGCCCCCATCGCAGCATCGCCACAAGGAGGGCTGGACCTGCCTCCCGCCGCGATGGGGAGGCTACTTAAAATGCTCAGCGTGTCCCACTGGCACCAAGCCTCTGAGGGCTGGACACGTGCCGAGGGCTGCTGGGAGTCCCCGTGTCACACCGCAACAGCTCCTGCGCGGGGGAAGATGGATTTCCCCGGCAGGGCGTACAGATAGAGATGATACCGGCATCACAAAAAACATCCATCAAAGTCCCCCTCCTGCCTTCTGAGGTTTTAATCACCCGGGTCCTGGCTGCCACTGAGTGACGGCGAGGAAGGAAAGAGAGAAACGAGAAAGGACCGAGTCAGTTTGTGCGAGGGGCTGCAGCCGGGGGGACGTGGTGGGGAGGGTGCGCAGGGCTCTGTTGCGGTGGCCGGAGGGAAAAGGCAAGAGAGAAGTTCAGGCTACACTGGATGGGCAGGGAATGTTTTTTACGAATGGAGGTCAGTTTTGTTAAAGAAGTGCTGATTAGCACAAAAGGGGATGTTTGGAAGATGTCATTTTGGGTTTTCCCATGCCTAACCTTTCATTTCGGAAAGGCTCCCGTGAAACGTGTGGATGCTTTCAGGAACGCAAATCCCTCTGCTGCCCGTTCCCAGCCAAAACGCTTTGCCAGCTTCGACTCACACAAACCCAAATAACTCCCGGTGCACTTACCGGCCATGGGAAAAATGTCACCCAGCTCCGGACCCAAAGAGGGCTGGAAAGCCACTGGCCCCATCACTTTATGAGCTCTCATCTTGGGACGAGCTGTGCCTTAATGAGCAGAGAGACAAGCAGGGTCCGCTGGAGGCGGTGAGTTAAATGGTGGAGAGCGAGCAAGAAGAGGCAGAAAGCTGGGAAAAGGGGGATCCAGGCATGGCTGGTGGGAATCTGGCTGGGAACGATGAGCTCCTGGCTGGGTGTGGGGGCTCAGGAGGCGGGGGGGGTGGGGTGGGTGATGCAAAAAGCTTCTTCCTTCACTCCCCGCTCGTCCCCGTGCCCCCGCGCAGGCAGTTCGCAGCCCTGTCCCTGAACCCCCTCCGCTATTAATGACAGCCCGATGGTGCGATTTAGCAAGCCGAATAATTAACTCAAAAATTCACCGTGTTCAAAAGCGGAGAGGCCGCTCAGAGGTGGATGAGGGAGGGCTGGGGAGGGAAGAGACGGCGGGAGCCAAGTCCTACGTGCTGCAAGAGGGGAGATCCAGAGCCTGGCTTGTCCCCGTAAGACCAGCCCGCCCCCAGATTTAGGGGCAGCATCCCATAATAGCACCAGCGCTCGGCAGAGCTCCCTTCTGCCCAGCTGCTCCCGCGGGCCTGGCTGCCCCTCGCCACCCAGAACTGGCTTCTCAGCAACGTTCTGTCCTTCGCTTCCAAAGCGCTGCGAGACGAGGACGGCACATCGGGGGAACTCCCAGCCCCCGGATACTTGCCAATCATCCCTGAGACACTCTGGCTAATTATTTTTATCCTTCACAAATCGAGTGGCGTACAGGAAGTGTGGAAAATAGGACATTCTCAGCATCTCCCTGTCTCTGGCGCAGGCTAATGGTGCCTGCAAATTGCCGCTCCGTGTCAGGGGATCACGGTTTGTAATGAGGCTGAGATTTCTGACAGGCTCCACGCCGTCCATGCTTCTTCCTCCCATGCTTTGCTTCGAGGGGGATCTGGGGGTGTTTTTCCAGTGAATGAGGCTTTTTCCTCCCTTCCTGCCCATCCTCATCCCATTACAGGCTTGCAGAACTCCAGCAGGGGGGAGGCAGGGGTCTCCATGAATAGCAGGATCGATGGGCTAGCATTATTTGCAGGCTGGAGCATTTTTTTGGTCTGCAAACCACCAGAATGGTCTGAGAAGTAGCCCAGGCAGAGGGAAGCGATAGCTGGGGCTCTGCAGAGCACATATCCATGTTATGCAGGAAAAAAAACCCACCCAGTTGTTTCCCCTTCCTGCCCTGCCGAGGGAAATGGAGAGCGGTGAAGACCAGGAGACGCATTTGCACTTTCCCCTGGCTTGTACCTCCCCTGCTGAAGGAATCGGTCCTGATGGCTGGGGATGGTCCTTCAGGAGATGGAGGGCTGTTAAGTGACCGATGCTGGTGACGGAGGGGTCGCCTGAGCTGGCAGTGGGAGCAAGCTGCGGGTGCTCTCCGTGCACAGAGACCCTGCCCAGCTTGCAACGTGGGCTGAGACCACGGCACTGCGGGAGCTGCAGCCACACGGGGGAATTTGGGTGGCAAAAAGGTAAGGGAGAGGAGAAAGCCCCATCTTTCCCATCTGGTGACAAACAAACCAGTTCTGCTTGTGCGTATCTCCAAGCCACGCCGGGCAGCAACAGAAGAGTGAGTTTGTTGTTTACCCACTCTGAGAGGAGGTAAGGTCAGGAAATCACAGCCGGCTTGCTGCAGTCCTAGGGGGGAAAGCAAAGCTAAATCTGGCCTATGAATTATCGCCACTGACTGTTCTCCTTCTCAATTATTACTCGATTTCATGAGGAACCTCCAAACCACGCACCAAACTTCCCACCCAGGCCAAAGCGATGCTCCCTCGCAGATCCCACCACAGCCACTTGCTGCAAGACCCTTTGCACAGCCCGAATCAGGGCAGAGCTGTTCCCAAGCCCTGGCAGTGACAAGGTGCTGGAGGAGATTTTTGGAAGTCAGTCACTGCCATCGAGCCGACGAGACAGGTAGGAAATCTGCAAGCAGGGATGCCGGGACTGAGCCCAGACTGCCTCGTCACAGCTGGATGCCAAATACCATTTGCATTAGGTTAAAATCTTGAGTAAATTGAAATCAAAGGAACATCTGCTGCTTTTTCATTAAGCTCGTGTTGACACCGGAGGAGGGGGACCACGGAAGGACAGATGGAAAGGAAGGGGCTGGGAAGGTGGCTTGACTCACCGCCGGCTCCTGAATCGCGTGTGGGCAGGAGGCTTGTGCCAGTCCCGGGCTGGTGGCACCCGGCAGGCGCTGGGCATTGCGGTTTGGGCAAAATGACCTCAAACAAGGAGGTCCCCCCACCTCCAGCTCTGCTTCCCACCCCAGAGAGGGCTCAGCGAGCGCAGGGTACAGCTGCCCACCTGGCAAGTCATCCCCTTCCCAGAAATGGGCTCTACGGCACTGCCGAGGGAGCTCCCAGGGGTCTCGGATCGCTTTGGGATCCCTTTTTTTTGATCGCTTTTTTTGTGGGGCAGAAAGGAATGGGCAGTGAACCAGCTAACTCGTCCTCCCCAAATCCGCAGCAGCTGTACCGCGCTTGTGGCATCATTTCTCACTTTCTTGCAGCCCAGATCCTAAATCCATTCCAAGAGAGGAGGAGCGGAGCCTTTCATCACAGAAAACCCAACACGCTTCTAGTCCGCCGTACTGCAAAGCTTCAGAACATGACCCTGGGATGCTCCACCAATAACAGAGGCAAAGCATTTTTATTTTCACCAGAAATTCCCTCACTTCTTCACACAGTCTCAAGGCTTTGGGGACCTGACATCTGATTTTGGAGTGCCTCTTGTGCCTCACAGCTGTTTCTAAGCCTCCCTGCACCAGCATCCATCCTGATGCCTTGAACAGCAGGTTCACAAACAAACCCCAGCCTCAAATTTTGTTTGTACGCATCTGCAAGAAGCCGTCCTTGCATCACAGCTTGTTTTGGGGATTGTTGGTGAGGAAAAAAACCACTGAGGAGCTTTTCATGTTGGGCTGCCCAGCTCCAGGCTGGGGCGCAGCCCCACCGCAATCACCGATGTGGGGCTGCCTGTGTGGTTCCTGCACCTGCTCAGCCCGCTGTCCCCACCGCATCCCATGGCACATACTGGAGCTGGCACGTTCACAGCCACGTGCAGTCAGGGAAAGCCTAATCTGAACGGGTCATTCTGGACCAACACCTTTTTTTGAGGAGCACAACTCTGGGAGGAGCCATGTGCATGAGTTGCAAGTTCAGCAGAGCAGGGCTGGTCCTGCAAGAGCTGGGAAATGATGGACTCACAGCCTCAGCCTCAAGTCACCAACATATCTGGATGATGCTGAGGCAACTTTTATCTGGTGGAGAGACATTAGCAAGTGCCAGCTGCCATCTTAGCCCTTACGTTGGCCACTACACCCCAGCCCTCCACAGCTAAAATAAACGCAGTGCCAGCTCACCACGCAGAAAACACAAGAGCATCCTTCTAAGCCTCTGCCTTTCCTCCCCACCAACACACGGTCCCCCCCGAATGCTGTGTCACCCACCGGCAAGCTGCCCGGCAGCCCCCCCAGCGCCGCTCTGCTCATCCTGGCCGTGCTGGGTCCTGCCAGCCCCTCTCGGGGGCGGGGGTGTGTGTCTTGCACGAGCTAATTAACACTGTGGCATGACATCGTGATTTGCCACCCCCACCTCATCCGAGTCGGTAATTGGCTTGTAATTATTTCTCTGGTGATTTCGTCTCCAACTTAAATCACGGTCTGGCATCCCGAAGGGAAAGGGACCCTGGACGCTCCTGCTGTCCCCGTCTGCTCGCAGGGAGTGGCTGTGAACTCTGCAGGGGTGCTCAGCGTCGTGAGCATCGTCACAACGCCAGGGATTAAACAGTGATCCCTCTGCCCTGCTCCTGCAGCCTCGCTGAGCTGTACCTGTTCCGGAGCCAAGCAGGAGGCAATTAGGGCTGACAACGCACTACAAAGACCGGCTGGAGATCCTAACCAGGAATGGAGTGTGGAGAGGTCAGGAGAGCAATGAAAGGAGCAGGAATACGTTAAAAAACCACAGGACTCATTACAATGGAGAAAAGGATGCTGCTGCTTCTGCCCTGGGCTTCTTTTTTTTACCAGTTCAATTAACACCTTGTTGTGCTGTGCTAATGCAAAAAAGGCAGGTTGAGAAATGGGGCAAGGAGGAAACCTGACGCAGGGGTTCAGCTCTGCCGTGCCTGGAGGGGGTTTGATTTCTCCTCTTTTAGACCCTCTGTGATGCCCAGGATGGCATGAACTGGATCAGATCCCTGGCTTGAGACGGTCTCTTCCCAACAACCTCCTGCATGCTTTTTGCAAATAAACCCCCCCCAGCGCCTGCCAGTTTCCAAAAGTGATTTGCATGAGAGAATTGTCCCCAAGCAAAAAACATTGTTAATTTTCTCCTTGGTTGCAAGAGGGCTGCTGGAGGAACGAGGAGCTCAGCTGGGATGATGGAGCTGATTCACAGCTCTCGTGCACATTCCGGTGTGATGTGAACCGCGAACACTCACTTTCCTTCTCTCATTCTCAAGAGGAAAACCCTCTAGCGCGACCATCGCCAGCCCCACCTCCGAAAAGTCCGGAGCCACTGGAAGGGAAATGCTTGGGATGCAGGAATGGGAGCAGCACAAACACCCTTTGAGGGTTGTTCTGCCCTTTCCACCTTTCTATCCCGGTTCCTGCCCCTCCACCCTGGCACCTACCAAGGGATCACACGTGCCACCACTGGGCAAAGCAATCCGCACAGCTGGCACCAGCCCTTCCAGCCTGTTATCCCATGGGCAGGAATCCCCGCGGGCTGCCGGCTCCGCAGTCACTGAAGAAAGCAGGCAAAAGCTCATGGGAAATCATCACGCTTTCACAGAAAGGACAATAAACTCCAACATTTCATTTTGGGCAGACAATATGGAATTTTTCAGTTTTCCAGGGACAAACGACCTGAAAAAAAGGAAGGTTTTTGCTCTCATTTTGTCTCACTCATTTCTCTTCTTCCTCTCCGCTGGAAAGAAGTGGAAGAAAGCAGAGGACAAACCCTACAACTTTATCAAAGACTTCACGTGAGCTTTTCCCATTGAAACAAAGGAGGAAAAAGGGAGCGTCTTGACCTGTCCCCTGCAAAAGCTTTCACCCGAAACCACGGCACCTTTGGAAAGCATCTTCCCAAAGTCCATCCGATGTATGCCCTGTGTCCACCTCCCTCAAACACCGACGGCATGGCCTATGTTAACAGCATCCTTAGCCACTGCACAAGCGCCACCAGTCACTGCACCTGGCTGGTTTTTGCAATCTAGTGGCCAGCTGGGGATTACAGCTCAAAGCGGAGCCCCAGGCTGAGGCTGAGCCTGCAGACCCTCGGTAGCGTTCAGCCAGAACCAGGCTGGAGCTCCTGGACTAAGGGAAAAACCAGGAGTTGCTAAAGATGCAGGAAGGGACCCCATGTTCGGCATGACTTTGATCTGGAGGATTAGGGATGAAGCAATCAGCTCAAGGTGGAGAAGTTGGCGAATCTGTAATAAGATGCAATTTGCAAAGCCTGTCAAATTCATGAATTTTAACTGGAAGGATAATTTACCCAAAGGCTTGGGCCAGAGACTCTATTATTCATTACCTCCACCAGCCTCTGCTACGCTATTATTTAGGATGATTCAGCCTTCTACTTGGGAGAAGCAAAGCAACAGTCCCCATAAGCCACACCACGCTGCCACGGCCAGAAGTTTGCCTGCCTCAGCTACTTTCTGGATAGCTACAGAGTCAACCCTCGCAGAATCATGCTCCACTCGCCGACAGTTCCGTTTGAAAAAAAAAAAAAAAAAGAAAAAAACCCCAACCCCCAACCCTCAAACCATCTGATGACTATTTTGTTTGGCCCGTTGCTATTAAAAAAATCCCCAAATTCCTCGTTGCACGATCCTCCCGCACGCTGAGCGCCAGCCCTTGCTTTGGACTTCTTAAGATGCGCTTTAAGTGCGAGCGAGTGTTGGGTTTAGCATTGCTGGGGGAGGTTCCCCCCCACTTTTGCTATTGCTCAGAGAAAACTCGTGCCCAGCAAGCGTGCACTGAGCGCTTCCAGCCGGCTCTCGGCGCAGTGCCGGCTCGCAGGCAGAGCCTGCAGCAACGTTATTAAAGCTGGGGGCGGCGGGGAGGGGGTCGCTGCAAACGCTGGTGCTTTGGGTCTTGGCCTGTAGATTTTTGGCTTGGCACTCCAGGAGCAGGAGGAGGCGGGTGAGTGCGAGGGAGATGCGAGTGCAGATTTCACGCAGAGGCAAACCAGGGAAATGGGTTGCTGCCGCTTGCCGTATCTTTGTGCCCAGTCAAGTACCGCAATCAACACCGAGCATGATGGACAAACCCAGAGGCGACTCGGTGGCGGCAAAGAAAGGGAAGCAGATGAAGAAAACCCCCTTGTATTCTTAATTTACTCCAGTTAATTTTAGCCTAATTTGATCACAATGTTCTTCTGTAAATATCGGCCCTTCTTTAATAAGTCAGCATTTGCCACGGAGGCTGCAATTGCAATGTAATCACCTGGTGTATCATAAAAGACTTTCTCTGTTAATTGTTCGGAGGAACCAGAGCTATTCTGCGGCAGGTACGGGATTGCAAAGAGAGATAATTATAACCAGATCTAATTAGTAATTATAACAGACCTCTCCTAGAAATTGTTTTTAACTTAAATATTCCCCCAGTTCTCCTAAACAGACTTCAGTGCTGCTGTCGGGAGTGCAGTGGGTCACACACTGCCGTGGTGCTGGGACAAGGAGGGGGTGCCCAGGCTGCCACCCCGACTGCTGGGTCCCCAGTCACCCCAGTAGGTGATGGGGAGCCTCAGCGCAGGTTTCTACGCAAGAGAAGGGAGCAGGGGGAAAATGCAGTGAGGCAGAGCTGAGACAGGAGAGGGTGCTCTCGCTGCAGCAATGGATGCGCGGAGGGAAGCAGGTGTCCTGCGGGGGGGCGGGGCGGGGACTTGTGGGATGTGGGGTCTTGATGCCTCAACCTGCATCCCCAGGGATGCTCTTCCTCCTGGAGTTTGCAACAGCAGCAAAAATCAGAAAAGGTTTAGAGGAGGTGGGAAGAACAGGAGACAGGCTGCACAGAAAGCAGGGAGAGGGGTGCTAATGGCTCTGATTTAATTCTTCAGTCGTGTTAACGGACACGAACCCTCCAAACCTCTCTGTGATCCAGCTCCTGCCTCTGGGAAAGAGCCCGGGGCTCCTGGCTACCCAGACACACCGCAGCACACCACGGGGGGAGATGCCCAAGTCCAGGGGGGCGAAGGGGCACAGGCACACCCGGGGTCACCATTTTCAAGGCAGGGGGATTGAACTAAATGGTTCCATTCCGGTGGAAGTCTTGCCCAAATCGGTCTTTTTTTTCAGTTCAATTGTTGCAAAATCCTTCACTCCGAAAGGGAAACTATTCAAACCTCTGCACTTTTATTATTCCATCCTTCTTGCTGCCTTTGCACCTTCGAACAGCACTAGGGAGCACAGTGCCTCCGAGTCCTGCCTGAGAAGCTGAGACAGAAAAGCCACAGAGCCAGAAAATGGAGCAGCCCGACCCGTGAAGCTGTGCACAGCAATGCTCCAGATCTAATGGGATATTCCTTGTGCCTTTAACCCCTCTCCCAGCTCTCCCAGAGGCACCAGTGAGCGCAGCCAGTGCTCCCTGCCCTCCCCACCCCCCCCACTGCGGACACCCTCACGCTGCCTGTCGAGGACTGAAGCCCCGATGCCACCCAAAGCGCTTTGGAGGATGGAAGGAGGAGATCCCTTTGCAGTGTGGTCAGGCATGACCTTCCTGCAGATCTGCCCAGATCTTTTCTGGAGCAACCTCAGAAAGCGAGCAGAAAAGTATCGACCAGCAGGCAACCTCAGTGATGGAGCCGCACGGGAGATGTCCCAGCGTGGTCCTTTCTGCAACGCCCAGAGAAGCTAGATGTAATTAAACACAGCCAGCTGAAAGACAGACTGGATAGCCTAAAAGGATTTAATCTCTGAAATCTTGGCTCTAATTACTCGGCCGCACTGATTCTGACCCATATTAGCCTAAGCTGATGCACCATTTTTTAATCTAGTTATTTCTTCCCAAGCAGCGCCGTCTCCGGGGGGCTCGCTTGGGCAGCAGAGTTAGCTCACAGCTGGGTACGGTCTAACTAGGCCAGCACTGCGGGACTTCTTTATGATTATTTTTTTTTTTCCCCCTCTGCGTCTCAGTTTCATCCCTGGCAGGGAACACCAGCAGACAGAAACGTGTGCACGACACGCGTGTGGAAACCGCCGCGTGATGAGCAAAAGGGGTTTGGGGCAGGGGCAAGGCCAAGGGGATGCGATGCTGGGACCAGACTGGGACCAGGCTCTGGGCTGGAAGGGGGGCAAGGATGGAGACGTGTGTGCTTCTAGGAGGAAGCTTCCTTGGAGAGACCAGGGAAGGGCTGGGAGAAGGACAGTTGATGGGTCACCTTAGGGTTGCTGCAAAGGATCCCGTGCTGAAGTGGTGCTTTGAAGATCCCTGAGCTGAGCTGCTGGGACCAGGCACCAGCCAGCCGGGCTCCCCATCCCACGGCAAAGCCTGCGGCTGGGAGCGGCTCCTGCATCCCTGCTGCAAGCAGAGGGTTTTCCCGCTCCAGCAGCTCGGTTGCTCCCTTGAACGGGGGGAAGGGGAGTGCATGTTAACAGCGTAAATCGCAAAGCCAAGCACGGAGCCTCATCAATCCCCGACCACCACTGTGTCGAAAGGGATACTAATCCAAGAGCGTGATGCTGATCCGAGCGCTCGGTGCTACTCCAGGCAGTAGCGACGCACATTTTCCTAATCCCGAGCGCCATCCCTGAGAGGAGAGCAAGCCCAGCCGGAGTTATCGCCGCAATTTAGGCTCGTGGCGTGTGGATGGATTGACCCACTGGGTCCATCACGCGCCTGGCCCACAGCGAGACGCGTTCTGCATCCCACCGTGTTATTACCATGGTTCCCACCTCTCTAATCAGGGCTCCTTGCTCCGAGCCGGCGCTGACCTTGATACCTTCCAGTCCAAGGCCCCTCTATGGCAAAGTGATTCAATTAAGCCCCAGTTCACACAGAGTGCTAAAAAAGAAGGGGAGGGGGGAGGAAAACAAAAAGAGCCCAACAACAACAACAACAACCCCCCCGCCCCCCCCCCCGCCCTCTCGAGAATAATTTTCTTCTATGGATTTTTAAGACCAGCGGCTGGAGAATCGCTTTCTCGTTTTTGTGCTGTCTCTCCAGTCAATAAATAAGAGGGAAATAAAGGATTTCAGAGAAAATAGAATGCAGTCAAAAGGTAAATTGTGGTCTTAAAAGCCCCTAAGAGACTGTCACAGACTTTGAAATGTTTCCTAGTTTGAGACCATTTCTTCCTGACTACATGGTTTCCGCTCCTTTATTTGCATCTCTGGGAAGTAATCTTTAAAACTGATTTTCCCCTGGTTGCATTTCATTGGCAAAGAAACTAAACAGGCTGCTGCATTACAGTAATAACATCAACATTTCAGGCACCTTCGCCTTAATTATTTCTCTGTCTTGCCAACAGAACCAGTTAAACGAGATTTATATTTGGGCAGGGAGGAGGGGGGCCAAGTCGTGTGTGTGGATGGGGAAGATAACCTGGAAAAACCGATTTCTCCCTTGTTATGTGTCACCACCAGTAAAAAAAAAAGTAAAATATAAAAAAAAAAATACATGAGGTAAAAGGTTTGGGCCATTTAAGTAATAATAATGTCAGCATTTCACCTGTCTCTTGCTTAATTATCTCCTTCTCTCAGCTCCGCCACCTGAACCAGTTTAGATAAGATTTCAGCACAGATAAGGAGGAAGAACCTGTATTCTCTGAAGCAGATAAGCCACATTTTCCAATGGAAAGGAAGAGAATACGGCACTAAAACCTTCCTGCCGTCTACTCCAGATTTATCAACAGCCTCTTAGCAAAAGTCTTGCCACTAAAAGCTTGTGAAGTTTTGCAAAATGCTACCAGATAAGAGAAGAGCACTCGTAGAGAGACTTGAAAGGGAAGCTGGAGCGTGCGAAGGAGCTCGTCAGCATCTACCTCCGGCCAACACACGCTCAAGGTCACCCCAAAAAGCATCAGGGAGGGAGAAGCAGGGGTCTAGCTGAGAGCCGAGAGGTTCTGCATGGGTCTCCTTGCCCATGCAAGGTGTCGAAGCTTCTTTCTGAGTTGCTTGTGCTTGACAGATGGCCCCTTCAGGACCTCCTGCTCTGTCCTTTTAGGTCTCCCTCCCTTCCACGACATGCAGGTCCACCTTTGTCCGCCACCCAGGTGCCTCAGAACAAGGCTCGTGTGCCAGGGTGAGCTTGCTAGCAGGTAAAGTCCCCGGTGACCTCGCAGCCAGGGACAGGAGCTAGGCACAGAGAAGGACCCTCGCATCGCTGAGGATGCAGGTCTGGTGAGCTCAGGACCCCTGAGGGTTCATATTTGGGTCCATCCCCGCCGCCAAGTGCTGGATGCCATGTGCCTGCCGCTCGCTGCAGGCACTTCCAGCTAAAACCTTGCCAAGCCACGTGTTCGCGGCTGCCAACGCCTGCCCAACACACCCGCAGATGGGATGCTCGCCTGTGCGCAAACATTTACAAACACCTTGAGAGACTCGCGAAGACGCAGCGGGTTGCTGGAAGCTGTCCATCCGCAGCAAGGAGGCTCAGCACCACGGAGGGACCATTTGGTTGAGCAGGAGACGCTGCCGTGAGCAGCGAGAGAGACGAGATGCTCTTGGCCGCTCTGCACCGCACGACACCGTCGGTACTCCAGAGGAACATTTTGAAAGTAAAAGAAACAGCTCTCTGGATAAAAAGCTGGGAGTCTCTCCTTCTCTGCACTTGTACTGCAGAGCCTGCTTTTATTACACAATTTCCACCCTTCAGTGGCTCGGATGTTTTGCCTGCACTTCGTCGCTGACCCTCAGGCCATTCCTCAAAACAATATTTGCTCAGTGTTTCACAAATGTGTGGCTTTCTTCTTTTTTTTTTCTTTTCTTTTTTTTTTTTTTAATAAATTCAAGGTGGGTAAAATCTTTCCCTCTGCCTTGATTTCTAACAGGCTGGGGAGTGATGGTGCATGCTTGTGCAAGAAGGTGAGAGAGTAGGAGATGAGGAACGCGCATTTCTGGGCTATGGTGCATGTGCGGGGAGGGCAGAGCCCCCGCTTGCAGGCAGGAGAGAAGGGTGCTCGTACCTGAAGCGCTGCCTGCCCGCAGCCAGCCAGCTCACGAAGGATGAGAAACTTCCTCCAGGAACTGCCAGCCAGCTCCAGGCTCTCCCTTATCATCCCCAACCTGCCAGCTCTCCAACCTAGGTGAAGCTAATAGGATGCTCCTGCTTCAGACCACAACAGCGGGGGCTGGATTCGGCCCCGTGCCCCCCCGGCAGAGCTGCCCTGCCGCCTGCCTGTGCTTATAAGCTCCTTCAGCTTCCCCTTGCCTGGCCTTGCCTTCCCACCCTGCCTCGCGTCTGATTATATTGGGTGTGCATGTGTAAGTACAGCCTCCTGCCATCCTAATCATCTAAAGTGGCTATTTGAATAACAGTTGTTGGTGCCTGTAGTTTCCTGTAATTTCCAAAAGGAAACAAATCCATGCAGACTGCAATTTTGTGCCTATGAATTTTGAATGAATATCTCTGAGAGCCTCAATTTCTCTCTCCCTTCCTTCCTCCCCTCCCCTCGCTTGCCTCCCAGACCCAGCTGAGCGAGATGCTGCCGCAAAAGGGTCTCTCAACCGAGCTGCTCCTTCCTTTAGGGGGGTGGATGCCAGGCTAGCGAGGCTGGACGCCTCCGAGGAGAGATGCTGGCGTTCAGCAGGCAAGGCAGGGTGCTGCCGGCTCAGGGAGCTGGAGGAGGAAGGTGGCCGGATTGCACCCAACCCACGGGAGACCTGTTCCATGCCAGGAGGAAGGAGGGCATGGAGGTGGGAGCATCTTTCCAGTCTCAGGTGTCGGGATTTTTTCCTGTGTTGCCACCTCCAAACTGAGCTTGGGAGGTCCCTCTCTATCCAGCTCTGCTGGTACCTGCCCTTTAGAGATGCTGCTACTGGCCAAGCTCTTCACCTCCTAACCCAGAGCAGCTGTAAGACATCTCTCCTCCAGACCTGATTTTCACAACAGCGACAGTCCCTATTTATAACCTTCTCCCTTTCAAGTTTCCCCTCCTGTTCTGCTGCGTGCAGTTTTATGACAGTGAGGGTTCTTCTTTTTATGACATTGTTGTTTTTAAAGTGTTTTTATCACCTGGTTTTATTACAAAATTACCGTACAGCACCCCAAGTGCCATAGCAGCGAGGAGGGAGAGCGATTCTGGCAATGCAGCAGCTCTTTCCTGCACAGCTTGCTGCCTTGCTGGGGAAGTGGCTGGGATTTGGTGATGGATGGAGTGCTTGTTATCCAGTATATTTTTATCCATAGATATATAAAGCACTCTGTGATCCCAGTGGATATCAGGCACTATATAAATGTAAATCATTATCATTATCATTAAATACCTTCTGCATCTCTTAAACCTACCAGTTGGAATCAAATACATACGGGGCAGCTGGTATCTGGGCTTTTGCTGGTGAACCAAACACAAGAGGTGTGATTTTTGTCTTTGTTAGCAATTAAACGTGGTATCGGGAAAGACTTTTATTTCCCCATTGCAATTTTTCATGCTGCCTCTCATTCGAACGCCGCTTCTCACCCGCTAGGAGAAATCTCTGCAGACCTCCCTAGCCACAACCTGGATGAGGAACAGCCCCCTCGGGTGCGCCGATGCTCCCCCGATGATTTGCACCCATCACATGGGTTGTGAGGTCGGTGCCCGCTGCATCGCCACGAGTTAAGGAGGGTAAGAGGATCCCTCGTGCGCCGCTGGGTCACAGGGAGGAGAGCTCAGTTCCTACGTGATTTATGACGCAGAGGAGAATATAGACACTTGTCTCCAAAACTATGACTCTGCAGCATTTCTCCTTGGCCGCTGCCCAAGCCCTGAAATAACTGACTGCACAAAACCTCTCGGATGTCGTCCCCATAACGGCAGCGAGCGCAGGGTACGAGGCAGATCAACTTTATAACCCAAACTTTCCTATTTGTTTCACCCCGTCCCTTTTCCCATTCCTTAAGGGAGGGATCTGAGCCTGAAGGACTCGCTCAAGGTGGCACGCGCAGGCTTTGGCAGCACAGAGACGAACCTGGGACTCGCGTGTTTCCATCCAGGATAGAACTCACTGGATTCCCTTTCTGCCCATCCAGCCGGCAGCACAAGCCAAGCAGGCAGCATGCTGGGTGCCCCCTTCCCCAGGCTTCCTAAGCCTGTATTTTGTCACTAAAGCCCCCCATCTTCCTGCCCGCACCGCCAGCAAAGCCACCTGGCTGCCAGCTCCATCCCATGGGAATCCATCCTCTGCGTGACGATCCCAGTTTCTGCTCTTCCCAAACCCCACTCAGCAGGAGCCTCAGAAATACCCATAGTTTCTTGAGTCATCGGAGTCATCGCCGGAGCTGCACCGATGCCCCGAGAGAAGGATTAACCCTATGGAAGCAGCCGCTGGAGTGGGGGGCAGCAGGAGGTGGATGCTGCGGTGGTGGGGACCCCAGAAGCCACGTGCCTGGGAGTCAGGAGCCAAGTCCCAGCTGAAAGGCACCAATGTCAGGGAAGGATGCTCCACTGGCATTTCCCAACAGAAGATGACAGGTTACACTCGGTGCTGTGATGAATGGCATGTCCCGGTCCTGGGGGCTGGGGGCTGGCTGTCCCGAGCACCCACGGGGCCGATAATCACCAATATTTCATCTCCCCTTGTCATGACAAGCAGAAGGGATGCAGCTGAAAACCTCTGTGCCACGGGTCTGAGCTCTGGCCTTTAATCTACATCCCTATGAACCTGCAAGCAGTGTCTTGCAAAGCTTTTGCAATAGTTAAAGGAACAAGGTTTTTCCTAATTCCTGATTCCACCTCACCCCCCCACCCCCTTTTTTTTTCTTCCTATTTTCCCTAGCCTCTCGTAAGTTGCAGCCTCCTGCTGCCCAGGGGAAATCTTCCATTTAGCTACATTTTCCTTTCTTATTTCATGCTGTAATGGAGATTCATCATAGGTGTTAAATCCATAATTTGCCATGAATCCCTTTTCTCTCTCGGCGGAGGTCAGAGTTGAGCATGTTAGAGCAACCCGAGAGCGCAGCTTCATGCCTGTCCCCCGGGGAGGGGGGGAACCTCAGCCTAATTCCCAGGACTGGGAAGGATGCTGGAGAGGAGTCTCGGATGGGTCACCCAATGCCATGTCCACGCTTGCCACCTAAAGTGATCCCTCATTTGGGATCTATCCCTAAAGCGATCCCTTTAGGCACTGTGCCTTTACTGCAGTGTCTGGGGTAGCGCCTCCTGCACCCCGCCGCAGCTCAGCACCCACATCACCGCCCGGTACCACAAAACCAAGCCCCTACTTTTTTTTTTGTATGGAAGCACCCATCTCACCGCAGCTTCCAACACCAGCCTCGGCAGGGACCGCTTGGAGCCTGCAGCCAAAACTCTTTGCACACCCCAGTAAGGAAGCACTGACCCAAGGCTGCTGTCATCCCAAACAAACTTCACATGTCTGCAGGGTCTACTCCTGATTTGAGCATGCCAGGCACCTTTTAACGTCAAAAAAGAGTAACAGCCCCTTCCAGCGGGCCACTTGTCCAACTCTGCCTTGGCATGAGATGAATATCCTGGCGCAGGGGGGGTTATTCACCCATCAGTTACAAAGGACACCCACAGGTCAGTTGTTAAGATGCAGTTTTGAAGCCCAAGTTGAGCTCAAAGGAATGCCCCACCCCCACCCCCATCCCACCATCAGGTGGGCAGCCAACACCCGGCGGGGGCATCGAAAGCAAACGCCACTCGGACACGCCAGGAGCAGGCAGCACTGCGAGGGGTTTGGATCAAGGAGTGAAATTCATCACAGGGCTCCCCAGTGACCTGGGAAGGATGCTGGCTGAGCTGGGAGTGGTGCTGGGAAGCCTGGACTCCATCACGGCCCACACGGCAGCTCAGGAACGTGCTTAGTGGGGGCGCACGGCTGGGCAGTGCTTAAAGGAGGGGGGGAGGGGGGGGCCAAATGCAAGACGTACAAAAAGCAACCCAGGACAGGGCTGGCAAAGCTCTCAGACCCAAGAAACCCCATCCCTCCGGGCTGGCTGGGCAGCTCCCAGCAGGAACAGCTCAACAGCCGCTTTATCCACCCTCTCCCCAAGCACTGCGGCTGCCCCTGCCCCCGCGGAGCCTGGCGCTCATTTTTCATTTGGGGGTGATCGATAGGAAAGCGGGGGCTGTCGCTCAGGTGATGACACGCTTCGAGGGCCTCATTCTTCTCTGCCAGCTGACGAGGGGAGAGGGAGTCAATACTTCTGGCAGGTCACTAACAACCCACCAAGTCCCCAGCGGTGACGGATCCCCTGGCCGAGCGCAGCCCCGACGCACGGCGCTGCAACTGCTATCGCATCTGTGTGTGCATGCCGGCAAGGCACTAAAGGAGCTGCTGCGTGCAGGTTTGATGCAGATACAGAGGAGCGCGGGTAGCATGCAGACGGGGGAGTTTTGTCTTGATTGGCAAGAGGGAGAAACGCGTATAGGCGTGCAAAGCAGAGAGACACGTGCGCGGGGCTTGTTTATGTGATGCAGAATGCAAGGTGTCAGCCAGCCAAAAGGGCATAAAGCAGAATAATCTCCCCTGTCCACAGGCGCTGCGTGGAGCAGGAGCCGTTCGATGCAGTATATGATGCAAAGGCTCAAGTGATGCAGCGGGAGCGCTGGCTCCCAGGTGCCTTATGTGAACTGGGGAGGATTTTTGGGGGCAAGACGCAGAGGTTTGTGCCCGGAGCGGGAGGCAGCACAGACACAGCAGTACAAGTGATGGGCGCAGTGGTACGGAGGGATTTGGATGCGCGGCAAGCACCCCCCCATCATTCCATGGCAACTTTGCAGCCACCACAGCCGTGGTGCAATAGCTCACGGCCCCCGTGCGAGGGGCAGGGGGGTGGGCAGAGCCAGCAGGAAGGGCTGGAAAGGGGCAAAGGGATGCGGCCACCATCGCATCTGAAGGGATGACGGAGAATCGGGAAGGTTTTTTTATCAGCTCTATGTGCTTTGCATCCATCAGTTCGGTACAGACCGGCAGGCTCTGCCTAGAGGAGCCAAACGCTTTGTGTTCGATAAAGACGGGTCAGGCCCTCCCTGCATCGAGACAAGGAATCGCAGATGGGTGCACGCACCCTAACATTAATCATCTCTAACCGCGTCTCTTCCTATTTACTTTGTGGTCCTTCAGCCTTCAGCATTCAGGTAGGAACGCTGTTGCAGCTCTGAGGATACAACAAGGTGAAGTTTGATGGGAGAGGTGGCACCTGCTGGTAGACCAAGCGATGCAGTTCCAAGGGAACCGCTGGGCTTCCAGGGACACAAATCTCCCTCCAGTATTCAAGCCTGGCTCTCTGGCACCGACGACTAGCCATTAATTTATGTTCAGAACAAGAGAAGTCTGGCGGTGTCACCTAACCCCGGGGCTCGGAGCTTTAAGAAAACACAAATTTTCCAAGACTGCTCATAAAATGGTGTGAGCTGGTAACACCGGAGCAGGGTTTGAGGGAGCAGAGGCAGTGTTTGCTTAGGACTGATGAACCCCTCCCTGTGCAATTAAACACCAGCTACTGCTCAGATACAGCCCTGTCCTGTGGGAAGGAATATTTTTATATTTTTTAATGCATTTGATTTAAAAAAATATATATTATTTTTTTTTAAATTTTTCGGTCATGCAGTGGTGTATTAACTGTGCCTATTGGACTGGGACAGGCGTTATGCCCAGCAGGGTGCTGTTACAAGCAGCGTGCAAACTGGGCTGGGTTTGCCAAAGCTCCAAGCTTTCCCAGTGGGGAACTCCCTCCTGGATCCTCAGGGAAGGGGCTTTTTGCATTTCGCAGCGACCAGGCACACAGAGCTACTCCCTGTTGTAACAGCTCTACTGACCACACGGCAAAAGCCGCAGCACGGCGGCGGGTGTATCTGTCATTGGAAAGAGTTTGCTTTCTTAGCTTTCCCCTCCCCGTATCTGCGTGATTGGAAAGTCGATAATTATTCAGCAAGGAGGCTGGGGGGGCACGTCCCGTACAGTGTTTCACCCCAGCATCATCCAGCCAGTCCTTAACGGGGCGGTGGACGAACCAATTTTGCTCGCCTCCTTCAAAGCAAGGAGAGCAGAGCGCACGTGGCCGGCGCCTTGCCCTCCTCCTCCAGACCGGCTGGGTGCAAACCCCTCCGAAATGTGGGGAGACTTCCCGCTTCCCAACCTCCCAGTGAAACCCAGCTTGGGAGGACCCATCTCTGGAGCTTTTCAGCAGATGATACCCCCTCTTTGATCTGTTTTTCCAGCGATAGACTGCACAGGGCAGAGGTTGCCCTGATTCTGTACAGCACCCAGCACCTCCAGGACCCTGGGTTTGCCTGGCTGGGTACGGTCCAGCCACGGAAAACCCTTCCCATGCCGGGAGCCACAGAGGGATGCGAGCGAGGGAACCCATCCACCTTGTGCTATCGAAAGGAGCCGGCTCAGAGTGCTGCAAACTTAAGCTACTCAGACACGACATCAAATATTTAGGTTATTTGGGATTTGGGCTCGATTGTTTGATGTTTCTCTTTCACTCCCAGTAGAGCCGGTTGCTATTTTGCCACTGAAAGTATTCCCAGCAGAAAAAGCAGCTTTGTGAAGCCCCAAACTTTTTCAAGGAGAAGAGACTGGAAGAAAACAGTCATGTTTCTGTCGCCTCTTTTCTCGTTTGGAACTTGCATCCTGACCTGCTGGTTTTAGGCTGAATTTTACATTCCAAGAATTGAATTATGTTAAAAAAACTATGGAAAAATACTTGAGATGGTTCCAAGCTGAACCGTTTCTGGATTTGAATCATAACCTGGTCCCCATTTTCTCACTGCGGCTCAGCATCATGAACAAGTCCTGAAAAATGGCCTTTCCCAAGCCGTAGCCTCTTTATTTTCAATCAAACCCTGCTAAAGAGCAGGAAAGCTGGGAAAAGCAGATATCTCAAGCTGCCAGCAATCATTTTGGTAATGGAAATAGCTTACTCTGCTCTGCAGGGGAGGACTGGAAAGTCTCAGCTAGAGAGAGACGATTGGAATAAAATAAAAAATAAAATAAAAAGAGGAAAAGGGTTGTGATTGAACGTAAAGGCGCTTGACACCCGGGTGACCCTCCTCTTCTCCTGTCCCTGGCTTGTGCCATCTGAAAAGACAGGAGCTCTCACTTCAAATTAACTTAATCTGTAGCGTTAAATAATTCATGTTGATTTAAGAAAGCTTTATTTCTAATGGGACACACATGATTTCAGAGTTAATATTAGAAGAGGCTGTGGAGGGGGAGGAGACAGGGAATTAGACTATAAAAGGTGCATGTACAAGTTAATTGCCTATCAATTATTCACCTTAAGTCTCTGGAAGTAGTTCCTCTGCCTCCCTCCTCAACCCCCCATGGTCCCCTTTTTCTGGTTGTCACCAGCACCCCTCTGGGACCAAGCCCTTCCCTGCGCCGAGGCGTAGAGCCGCTTGCGGGGACAGCGCTGGTGGCTCCCCTCTCGTGCTGGGGAGGACCACGGACCAGCCTAGCCTCGGGATGCTCCTGCCGGGATGCCAGCGATGGAGAAGCCACCACGCTGCCATCCAGCTTCCCCAGCCATCCACTGGGGAGTGACCTGGATTCCTCCCAGATGGATGCCAGGAGTGACCTGGATTCCTCCCAGCACCGCAGGTCCTGCCTACCCCTGGCCATGGCAAACCAAAGGCTTGGGAATGCTGCCGCCGGATCGGCGCAGCGAGCCAGTGCCCCCCATCCTCCCCTCCCCTCCCTCCTGGGGAAGCCAATGCTCTCTTCAAAGTTTCTCCTCGCTCGGCTGCCTTTGAGATCTGGGAACTCAGCACTAATTAACGTGTCTGCAAATCCCCGCTCGGCTGGCGGGGCCTCGAATTCATGCGCGGTCCCTCGCGTGCAGATGGATCCACGAGCTAGCCCTCTGGCTCCTTAAACTACACGGCTGGCAGATGCATATTTTAACAACACACATCTGTTGGCTATATAATCTCTTGTATTTGCCCTCCCTGCTCTGAGCTTTGATGGAAGACCGGAGGGAACTCTCCAGTGGTTACAGCCAAAGTGTTTGCTTTGCAATTTTGCTCCATCGCTGTCTGATTTTATTTTTAAATTTCTCCAAGTCCTAATCAGGCTCTTGCTCTATTTAATTAATACCCTGGCTTAGCTAAATAGATCATAAATGAAGAAGCCCTGCCATTAAAGATGTACCAGGTAGCAAACAGCCCTCCGGTGGCTTCCCAAAGCCTGCCTGGCTTGGGCTCCCCTGCCCCACCGCTGCCCTGACGTCCTTCGCCTGCAGAAAACGTGGATGCCTCTGCATCTCCCCACCCCACCTCAACGGCTTCATCAGCCGCTGCCTTCCCTGCTGGGGCAGGTGTTCCTGGGAGAGCAGAGGCTCATTCCCCGGACAATTTGGGCAGCGGTAGGAAGGAATGTGGGGGAGACCCAGAGGGAGGGGGGCTCCATCGGTTCTGGGGTGGGTTAGCTGCGTTCCCCAGCAGTATTTGTCCCAGCGACTCTACAAATAAAAGACTTTCCCCAATGCTGATGACACTAATAGGCTCGTCTGTTTGAAAGTTTGGACTTCCAAGGCTATGGAATGATCTGTTCCACTACATTTAACCATGTAGATTTAAAAACAATGTGACAAAACCTTAAATATTTAATTAAAATATGGTGTAGATCTGCATCTGAGCAGGGAAGTAGGAGGCATCATCCCCACAGAGCTGTTGTCAGACATGAATGACAGTGATTGGAAACCGAGCTGGGAGGCATGAGGGGATTTCTTGATACCAAAGAAGTGGAAAAGCTGGCAAGAACGGACAAGGCAGTGCCGACACACGCAAAAAACCACCAGGCGACAAGGTTTTCCAGAGACAAGGCTGGGGTGTGACAGAGCGGGATGGGGTTCCCCAGAACCACCTCCAGCATCCCTGGCTGGCTGATGAGCCCCTCGAGTTGTTGGCAAAGCCAGCAGCAAACGACGGGCTCCCAGCCACCAGAGCCTCCCAGCTCTGCTCTAGCCGTGACAAATCTTTTCCCCGAGAGCTGCCAGGTTTGCCCATGGATCCGGGGCCGGCTCAGGGATCCTCTCCTGCCTAGGTGACGCTGGGCAGCCTGGGATGAAGGAATGCCCCAAGAGCATCTTCTTCCAATGAGGCAGCTCAGGCAGCCTGTCACATCCCTTCCTAACCCAGCGAGAGACCTGACGTTTGGGAGATCCCACTGTCTGGGAGACCCCAAAAATCTGCGAGACCCAAAAATCTGGGAGACCCAACAATTTGGGAGACCCAACAATTTCAGCTGCTTAGCTCACGCCTAAAGCAGGCTCATCGAGTTGTCAGGCACTGGATCTGACGAGGAGAACTCCGCACAGCTGGTGGCATTACACATCTGTAACCACTGAACACGTCGCTCCCTTTTCCCGTACAAACTGCCTAACGCACAGCAAGCTTAGCTCGACGTCCCGCACGCTGTAACCGGCTGTCAGCAGCCCACGCTGGCTCTTAACACACGAGGTGTTGGAGGCATCTACTCTCCGTGTGCCATTCCTGTTCCCTGGGGTTGGAGGTATCTACTCTTTGTGTGCCATTCCTATTCCCTGGGGTTGGAGGCATCTACTCTTTGTTGCGCCATTCCTATTCCCTGGGGTTGGAGGCATCTACTCTCCGTGTGCCATTCCTATTCCCTGGGATTGGAGGCATCTACTCTCCGTGTGCCATTCCTATTCCCTGGGGTTGGAGGCATCTACTCTCCGTGTGCCATTCCTATTCCCTGGGGTTGGAGGCATCTACTCTCCGTGTGCCATTCCTATTCCCTGGGATTGGAGGCATCTACTCTTCGTGTGCCATTCCTATTCCCTGGGATTGGAGGCATCTACTCTTTTGTGTGCCATTCCTGTTCCCTGGGATTGGAGGCATCTACTCTTCGTGTGCCATTCCTATTCCCTGGGATTGGAGGCATCTACTCTTTTGTGTGCCATTCCTGTTCCCTGGGATTGGAGGCATCTACTCTTCGTGTGCCATTCCTATTCCCTGGGATTGGAGGCATCTACTCTTCGTGTGCCATTCCTGTTCCCTGGGATTGGAGGCATCTACTCTTCGTGTGCCATTCCTATTCCCTGGGATTGGAGGCATCTACTCTTTTGTGTGCCATTCCTGTTCCCTGGGATTGGAGGCATCTACTCTTTTGTGTGCCATTCCTGTTCCCTGGGATTGGAGGCATCTACTCTTCGTGTGCCATTCCTATTCCCTGGGATTGGAGGCATCTACTCTTCGTGTGCCATTCCTATTCCCTGGGATTGGAGGCATCTACTCTTCGTGTGCCATTCCTATTCCCTGGGGTTGGAGGCATCTACTCTTCGTGTGCCATTCCTATTCCCTGGGATTGGAGGCATCTACTCTTCGTGTGCCATTCCTATTCCCTGGGATTGGAGGCATCTACTCTTTGTGTGCCATTCCTGTTCCCTGGGGTTGGAGGCATCTACTCTTCGTGTGCCATTTCTATTCCCTGGCTAAATCGTGGCGCAGAGCAGCCATGCCAACGCCTGCAGCAAGCGCTGCAGCAGGACTCCGCATCCCGCTGCAAAGGCACGAAGGCGCCAGCTGGTGACCACTAACGACCCTCCAGCCCCTTGCCCAGGGTGGGGATTATCACTCCCACCTCCCCAGCCAGCCTTAAATTTCCCCAGAACATCTGCATAAATACATTTAAAGTGAAAGATGGGCTTCCGACGGGTTGCCAAGCCCCATCTTCTTACTGATCGGGCTTAAGTTGAACATGCTATAACTTTAATTTTCTTAAAAGGAAATGTAAGTTGCTGAACAACTTAGGTAAATGTACCAATTAGCAGCTACCAAGTATATTCACATAAACATTAACTACCATCTATTCAACACATTCCACAACCCCAAAGATAATAATGATTTCCTTTTGATCCATAAAAACATCTCTCTGCTCAATCAACGCTTCGCGGCGGCTCTGAGCTCTGACGTATGCCCGAGCGCTCTGGGACTAAATTAGTTTGGAAATCTTTAGCTCTAATTAAATAACATTATTTCTTTTGTCTGGCTCCAGCGACGCATTCTGCCTTCGCAACAGAAGGAGGGAGCCCAAGCGAAGGAGGGGAAGGGATGCAGCTTGCAGAGGTTGTTGGTGCAAGCAAAAGCCCCTCCGACAGCCGCGTTCTGTGTTCCGATTCATTTGCAGGCGCCTTTCATGTACGGGCACATGGCAGAGCGCTGAGCTGCCGAGAAGGGTTGATTGAGCAGAAGGATGGATCAAAAGAAAATCATCATTATCTTTGGGGTCAAGTGAAGGAAGAGAAGGCAGTGGCTGAAGTTTGGGGGTAGGGTACTTGGTAGGGTTGCGGAGAGGGAAAACCAAGCAGAGGGGAAATTACAAACCAGAAATTAGGACGCATTTTCCCGGTGGCGCGCGGACTCTCCCGAAGTGCACCTTCAACCAGAACTAGGACCTTAATTCTGTTTTTTTGGCTGCTTCAGACTGATTAGTGTTCACCTAAACACTCTTGGTTTCATCTTTTTTTAAGGACTTTTTGTCCCTAGAAATTAACAAGGTAAAAATAACCAAGGGAAAAAAAAATACAACAAGGGAAAAAAAAAATACCCAAAGTTCAATTTAAACCAATGTAAATATATAAACAGTTTCACTTTGGGGGTTGAATAATCAGGATGTATCTGGGAGCAACACAGCCTGGGTTTTCTCCAAGGTTTTCAAGAAAAATAGCTTTTTTATTAACTTCTCTGAGTCCACATTCATTCTGGGAAGTCTCACCGACACCACCTGAACTCCTGATAAGCACTCACAACTGCTTTGCCAGCCTGCCAACAAAGCCTTCGCCAACAAAGCATCACTCTCCCACCTACTACCCCAAAAAGGTCTTGACAAGATGTTGGGAGTCATCTCCAGTTTGCAATCCCATGCTGGGGAGTCATCTCCAGTTTGCAACCCCATGTTGGGGAGTCATCTCCCGTTTGCAATCCCATGCTTGGGAGTCATCTCCAGTTTGCAATCCCACACAACACACTCCTGTGCTGCCCATGGGAAAGATGAATTACTGACAAACACACGATGAGAAAACGTACGTATGAAAATAGATGGTATGAAGATAGTTTTAAAACTACTAGTATTAAAGCCTTTCCTCAAGCCTTGAATTTCAAAAATTAAAGCAGTTTTCTCAAGGTTCCTCCTCCCGGTCCTGCCACAAAGCAGCGCCGCAGCAAGGGCAACGCTTGCCACACTGATGGCACCGACGCTCCTCATATCCTTAAATTTACGCACATACACTCCTGAATTGGCGCGTGTATTTGTAGAGCTGAAGTCCCGAACATTTTGTGCCCGCGTTACCCCAGAATTGCCGCACTCCCTAAGCGCCTGCCTTTGCTACTGCCCTCAGGATGCAGACGCACCCCCGTGGTGCTCACGACAGATTCATTTCCAGTCCTCTTGATTTAGCCACAAACCCTTTTGTCAAAAAGCCACTCAGTGGGACCGCCGGGACAAAAAAAACTCCCCAACCCCCGCCAAGATGGTGAGGAGATGGGACTCACCGAGAACAGTCAGCCGGGCAGGTCTGGATCGGATGGCCGCTTGGATGGCCTGACATTCATAGACGGCGTCATCTTGGAGATCAGCTCTCAGGATTTTCAAGTGATGCTGTCCGGACAGATGGTCTCCTACGACCAGATAGCGTGGATAACCTGCAGGAGGCAAAGCAGGGGGTGAGGAGGCAGCTGATGAGCCCAAGGATGACGAGGACACAGCCCAGAGCCCCTGATACCCCGCAGCAAAGAGCCAGGGGCCAGGCAGCTCCTTCCCCTCCTTGGCAGCCAGCCCAAGAAGAGAGATGGAGAGGCCTCCCAAATCCGGGAAAGAGACTGACGGTTTTGCTCTAACAGTTCAAAACAGAAGTGCTGATGAAGGAGCATCAATGGCAATCCCTAGGGAAAGGGATGAGCCTTTCCACCAGGAAACCCACGTCACCTCTGGCTCCTGATTCCCTGAACTCCTTAAGCATTGCATGCGCTTGTGGTGAAACCCTGGGACACTTCCACTATTAGGGTGGCTGGGCAGGGGTCTGCAGGGGTCCTGACAGCCCTGGTCAGCCTGCCCCGTGTTGTGAGACACCTGAAGCACCACGGGAGGACGGCTGCCATCACCCCATCCATCCCTGCGCCGGTGATTAATGCGCTGCGTTAACGCAGGCAGCCTGGCATGCTCTCATGTTTTTGTTGTTTTGCAAGCTCTCAGCAGCAGGATTTGCTCTCCTGAACCGCAAGAAATACAAATGATGGGTTTGTTTGTATTTAGCTAATTAGATGACTGGCTGAGCTGGTATCATATGAGCTGGCAGTTCCTCTGGCTTAAAGCAGCCCCAGCACCGTTAATTGTGGAAGTCGTTCACATCAGCTACATACTTCAGTGGAGCTGTTGTTACCCGTTCATGTTGCAAGGTCTTGTATGGAAAACTCAGCTCTCTAATATACGTAAAAGTTGTGGCACAGAGCTTTGAAAAACAGTTGAAGAGGGGACTGCTCAGTCAGGCAAGTCTGAGAGATGCGTAATTATATGTATTAAAAAAAAAAAAAAAAAAAAAAAGAAAGAAAAGAAAAAGCAGGCATTGCACTCTGGAGGTCCCTGGAGACCAAGAAACACAAACCCTCCCCTGGCTTCTGAATGTCACTGCTTGACTTGGAGAAAAACCCTCTCGGGTCTCCCGTGCTCTGCAGAAGTCGAGCTGTGGCAACGTCACACGCGTACAGCCTCTGCTGCCCTCTCGGCTTTCCAGCCAACGCTCTCCCTCAGTCGTGTGAAATATTTCACTAAAAAAAAAATAATCAGTATTTCCCAGCAAAATATATAGAATAAAATGTAGAACCTCTCCACTACTGTTCCAGAACCTTCGGCAGCTGCAATAAACCCTCAATCACAATGCAAGCGTGGGATTAAGCAACGAGAAGTCTGGGGAATTTTATTACCAAACCAGAACTTGCCAAAAGTACAGCTTAAGGAAGCCACAAGTGCTTGTGGGCTCCTCTGGACTGCCATAAACACATTTATTCAAAGCAAACAGAGACTTTCTTGGTTTGGGTTGTTTTTTTTTGGAGAATGTCAAAACAGGCACTTTCAATGTTTACAAAACATTTCAGTCTGTGTTTTGGAAACATGAGGTTTGTTTCCAAAAGTCAACTGAAAACCAAAGTCAGGCTTTCCAAAGGGTCAGGTCACACCTGTGGGAAATCAACCGTTTTGTTTCAAGTCAGAGTAAAAGAAGTTTTTGTTTATTCTGAGTTTTAACAACAATGTTTGAATTGGCTGGAAGGATTTGTAGTTGAAATGAAAACACTCATTAGTCTTAAAATAAATATTGTAGGTGCCCCTGCAGCGCTGCGCAGGGAGAGCTCCGGTTTTCCAGGTTTAGGTAGGGTCAAAACTTACTTGAGAGATCCCGTCCGACTCCCAGGGCGAGCCCGTCTTTGATCCACAGCACGATGCCATTGTACTCGGGGATGGCACAGAGCAGCGTCACGGGCTGCCCGGCGATCACCACCTGGTCCTGGGGCTGCTGCGTGAAGGACGAGGCTTGACCTGGAGCAGGGAAGGAGAGAGGAAGAGGAAGAGGAGGCTGTCACTGCTCCGGTGCTTCCCCATGCAACGCAGCGCCTTTGGGATGCACCAGCCCGAGATGCTCCTGCCGTGGTGCAAACCCGAGGCTGAATTCTGCAGCGATTCATTAAGTGACTACTTATGGCTCCTTCATACACTTAAAAATTTGCAGCGCTTTTCCTTCCTGGGGAAAAGAAAATGATACAGCAAAGAGGTGCCAGGGTTTCCTCTTACTGTTTTCTTCCAAATTGTGCTGCTCGTGTTTTAGCCATCATGACCAAAGCAGTAAAATTAAATATTACACCTGCTACCCCTAAAGGTCCTCTGCTTCCGAGTCCCGCTCCCACCTCACGTGCTCTCTGGAATCAGGATGCATAGGTAGGAACCTGCTAGAAAACAGGCAGGAGAACTGCCTGCTGCTGGCCCCTCTCCTTCCAGAGTGTAACCTACTTGTATTTGCTGCAAGCATCACACACACGCCCGGAGATGAAAGGAAGTGACAGCCCTGCACTGTTTTTTTGGGTTTTTTTTTGGTTTTGTTTTTTTTTTTTTTTTTTCCCCTAAAGTTTCACTCTTCAAACTTCCAAACTATCCAACCTTGATGAGCCAAGCCCTTAAGCACGGCAGCTGACACAGGTGGACCAAATGTGATGGGCTATCATCTCCCTTCCCACCCTTCCCCACCCTGAACGCTGCAAGACCACCCCAAAGCCCTGGGGTCAGCTCCTGCCACCCTGAGGTGGCTCACACCTGAGGTGTGAGATGAAACTTCTCATTTTCAACAGAAAGCGCTCAGCCTTTCACGGCAGAGTTTGCTAAGTGCTGGCATGACGTTTTATTTTCACTCTTTGAAACGCATCATCGTCCCTTGGCTTTGCCATGATAGGAAAACATCCAAAGTGTTAAATGCTTCTGGTTTTTTTGTTTTTTTTGTGTGTATTTTTTTTGTTTTTGTTTTTGTTTTTGTTTTTTTTTTCTTTCCAAAAAGAGTGTTCTGCTTTTCAGTCTGGGAAGATGAGGATCTGGGATGCTCATGCAACACATCCCTGCGGTTCAATGGTGCCAGTTTGCTCCCTCCTCTTGGATCTGAGCGTGTAAATAATAAAAGGAAGAACAAACAGTGACACAGCCCCCCGAACGTCAATATTCCTCCAGGGTATCTTAGAGATGGCTTGCTCTATCCCAAGCTAGCCATACATGTAGTGCCACAGGCTAACGCTGGAAGGTCCCAAATGTAAAGCCCCCCAGGCTGACCCACTGAGAGCTGGACCCCTTGTGAGCGTGGTCTTTCATGTGAGTTATTTGCAGGGCACCTGAAGGGCGCTATCGCTTCGGAGCCCTTAAAATCCTGCTCTTACTTGGGATAGAGGAGAGATCCAGGAAAGAGAGAAGTTGGGAGCAAGGCAGAATGGCTGGATTGTGACCGGCTGCGTTAGCTGATGGGTTCGAAGGATCAGAAGCCTCGCTGTGTGTGAATTATCGTCCTGCCACAGCCAGAGAATTAACAACCCACACCCCTCAGCCGAACATCACCTCAAGACACGGAATCGTACCGCGTTGAAGAAAAAAAAAAAAAGTTTCTCTTTAAAATCCATTTGTTAAACCAGGACAGTCTCCACGTGAACCGCCCTAAATCAATTCAATCCTAATTTACATTAATTCAATTTAATCACTGGCTGATGATTAATCCTAAACCAAGGTTAAACAGGACACAAGTTCCCACAACTAAACTTGTTTCCAAACGAGTCGTTGGACCGTGCCTACAGGGCAAAGCTACAAAGCTCAACGCACACATAAACCAACATACATCCCCGTGTGAGCATTTGGATTTCAATTTCATTTATCGTAGCTTAACTTAAACTTGCTCTTCGCCAGCTGAAGATGCATGGGGGAGAGCAGAGTGATCCTTTCTAGATTTCTCCCAGTTCAAAAAGCCCTGCTGAAATTGTCACCCATCTCCCCGCAGCACCCAGGAGCACGTCCAGCATCCCATTCCCGGGTATTTCGAAGGTCCCAGCTCTCCCAGCACCCACATGTTTGCAAGGAAATTTGATTTTCATCACGGGTGCTCCAAAAGCCCGCAGTGGTGGCTCTTGGTGCAGTGCTCCATGCACAACGGGACAGGTTTATCCCAAGAAGATTCCAGCTGTTTCTGCTGGGAGATCCTTGCTGGAAGTCATGGTGGCCTCCAATACCAGCAGAAACCCTTGCTATGCTGAATTAAGATTGAGAAAATTGATTTCAAAGGGAATATTAATCAGCTCTGTATTCTATTTGGACTCATAAAGGACAAGCGCTACTAGGATACGAGGGAAAAGCGGGGATGAGAGAGAAAATTAGGAGAGAAAGCAGAAAAAAGTGAGCATTTTGCTTTGCTGTTTTGTGGTTTGTTTTTTCTATATATTATTATTTTTTTTTCCCACTGGCTAACTATGTTTTCCCATCTCTTCCCATAATCTTGACAATTCTCAAGGCAAGCCAGGCAAGCGGGGACAGGGCTGGAACGCAGCAATAACCCAAAAAGATTGTTTTATCAGTGACAACTATCAGCTTGTCAGCTGGGAGCTGCGAGCGTCCTAATGAGAAAGCAGAAGCACGAAGTGGTGGCCGTGCCCTCCGAAAATGCCCATTAAGCAGAGGCTTCGTTTGGTAATTGCTGTTAGAAATGAAACCCTTTGTAGGGTCGGTGGGTTTTTTTGTTTGCTTGTTTGTTTTCATTTGTTTTTCTTTTTCTTTTTGTTTCTTGATTTGTTTTCGAGAGCAACTGATGGTCATGGAAAATTACAGCAGAAACATGGCATATGTCTCCTGTCTTTTCCTTCTCTCTGTTTGTTCAGCGTGAAAAATTGTCACTTAAACCCGGTTTTGTTTTTTTTTTTTTTGTGTCCAAGGCTCCATCTCAGCTCAGACTCAGTCGCAGGAGAGGAGAGATGGGGTAAGGACCTTAAGAGCATTACCTGGCCCAGTCCCTGCTCCGCGGCAGGATCATCTCTCCCTACAAAAAAGCAGCGGGAAAAAAAAAGAAAAAAAAAAAAAAAAGTACAAGGCAGAGCTCAACTAGCTTTCAAATCAGCTTAAAGTCTGATTACTGGGTTTAACTGGGTTTGGAAGATCAGAGGCCTGCCCATGTTACAGCTTTCAGCTGTCTTATGTCTTAATGTCAAAGGAACAAGTAATTTGCAGAAAAATTTTGAGAGAGATAAGATACTTGACAGAAAATAACTGAAAACGGGGAGACTGGGAGAGGGTGATTTACAAACGCAGGCTGAGCCGTTTCGGCTACGAGAAAATGGGCTGAAACACATCAATTGGGTGGGTTTTTTTTCCCCAAACGTTTACAACATTATTACAAAATGGTGCTTTGGTTTCAAAGCAGGGTGGTTTGACTCCAAGAACAGAACAAAACAAGCACTTCGACGCCCACACAAGATACCGTTGGTCAACCAAAGATTTCCCGTTCTCCTCCCTTCCCGTAAATAGGGTATCAGCCAAAAAAAATATCTGGTTTTAACCATAACCTGGCTTCCCAAATCCAAAGCCTTGCAGAGGATGGAATTCAGACCCCACGAGCCCAAGCAGAAGTCCAGGCAAGGTACCCCCAGCAACCACCAGCCACGTTCCTCCGGCTTTTGGAATGCGCTCGCTGCCCTGTGGCACCAGCTGCAAACAGCAGGGATGGGGCAGCAATGCCCCCCTACCCAAGTGTACTCCTCTTTTACTGTTTTTACCCTGTTTTTCCCCACTTGGCACGCTTTCAAAGAAAGAAAGAAAGAACCCAGCTGACACTTGGCTTGGTGCAAGCATTTGCTTGGGAGCCGCTCGGCACCGACTCCCCTTGCACCAGCATCCGCGTGAGCATCTTCTGCTCCGCAGCCAGCGGAGAGGAGGAGCAGCCAGCAGATGCAAATATTAGGACTCTGGATTCACTGTTGGGTTTTTCATTTAAATAATAATAAATAAAAAAAAGCGCAAATGGCTATGCAAATGAGATGCTAGCCATGCCTCTTGGCCACCTCCCAGCACGATGGCCAAGTCCCACCTGCACCCTTCAGCTGAGCGCAGGTTGTCAGCCCCAGGTCAACCTGTGATCGTAGGGGGATGCTTTGGTGTCAAGAGAAGCCACGAGAGGCTCTTGATCTCAGAGCCTTGTCTTCTTCTGGTTGCTGGCTTTGCTTTGCTCCCTGAGGAGCTATTTACACTGCCAGGCGACTGCGTGACCTGTTTTCTGGCTCTGCGATCTCCCACCTTCCTGGAGGAAGCACCTCTAAAACAAAAGCAGGGGGCACTTCTCGCAGCTATTGAAATCCTGAACGGCAGGAACGGGAGAATAAAGGAGCCACCGCGAGCAGTGAGCAGGCAATAAAGCTAACCCTGCTTTCAAAAATCACAGGCAGGACCATTATGAAGTCACAAGCATGTCATGAAAGCTTAAGGGGGAAAAAAAAAAAAAGAGGAAAAAAAGAGAGAACCACTTTAGAACTCTTTCTATTTCCTTAATAGATTTTGCACCTGTGGCTCCTGTTTCGCAGTGTTTCTTTGTAATGTTGCCTTGTTCTTTCAACCAAAGGCTGAGTTTTGCGATGTTTGCAGCGTTCCAAGGGAAATCACGGCACCAGGGCCGGAGCATCCCTTTTCGGAGAAGCCTCACCACCCCATGGATGATTAGCAGGACCACAAATCCCATTTCACCACCCCAGAAACGAGTAGGAGGCATCGACATGCCAACATCGCCAAGGTCACGCAGGGCATCCGCGCCGCGGCAGGACCTCGCCGCTCCTTCCCATCGCCAAAGCGATGCTGGTGACCGGCTTTCTAAGCTCTCCAAAGACTTGAAATCTGTTTGCCTGAGTTCTTGTCTGAATTATTTCAGCTGGCAGCCTCCTGCGTCAAAACCAGCCTGCCTGCAGACAACTCGCTGCGAGAAGAGAAGAGGCAACCGGGAACAGCAGATAGTTAAATTTTCATTACCCGAGAGAAGTGAGTATTGTAGTAAGAAGCAAGGGACTTACAGAGGGAACAATGACTCATTAGAAATGGAGACACCGTGGCTCCTTTTATGTAAGTGGTGCTTTGAATTTCCATTGTGTTCTGAAAAGAATTAGTCCTTTTTGTTGCGGAGAGAAGTGGCAAAGGAGGACTATGAAGCTCCTCGTAAAAATATTACTGTTCGGAAATGAAAGGCTCAGTGATTAAGAGCAGTGGGACATTCTCCTGGTCCCTCAATGTGGAGAACTAATTCTTCCCTCGACTGGGAGCCGGGATGATGTGCTGGGAGGATGATCAAGGGGCTGCTGTGTGACAGCCTAAGCCAAGGCGCTATCCTGGAAGGGTCCCTCTTCAGCCCAAGCAGATCCCACCACTGCGTGTTGTAAAGTCACCACTTCAGTGATCACCAGGGATGTAAAGTCACAGCATCGCAGCCCAGCTCGGCGCTGGCTTCCCACGACGCGATGCCTGGGGATGGAGCCACCTCTTGGCCATGGAGAGGACTGGGGAAGGGGGGGGAGGGGGGGCTGCATGCCCACGGTTTCCCGACAGACCCAGGCTTGTCTCCGCACCACCCCGCACAGCTCCTGCTATCGATCCCGTGACAAATGGGCTACCTCTCCGCACTCCTTCAGATGGGTCCTGTCCTCCCCGCCGAGGACAAGGAGCTCCCTGCATACGGCCCATCACGGTTCAAAACACACGCCCGCATCGATTTTTAGATGATTAGGAAAAGCAAGCAGACAAAAGCGTTACATTATTTACAAAGCTCTCTAGAATTGTCAGTCATGGGGAAGCGCGGCACGAAAGAGGGAGAGCGGGGAAGAGCCGTGGGGATGGAACAGCCGCCCATCACCTTCCTCCCAGTTACCTCCCAGTGAGAGATGCCACCAGCTCAGCCCTGAGGTGGTGTGCAAGCTCTTGGTTGAGCACAGCAGTGGAGCAGAAAGGGATGGCCAAGTGGCACAGCGAGGACTTCCCCAGAGAAGGACAAAGGCGAGCTTATCCTGCACCTTCGGAGAAGCAAAAGGATCATCCCCAGACAGGGGCAGATGAATTGCACCAGCAATGATGTCCACAGTAAGGAAACACGGAGCAGCATCCCTAAGGGAAAGCCACTTGGTGGTGGCCACAGCCATGTTGTGTGCTTACTCTCCGCCTCATGGAAGGGAAAAGAAAGGTAGTTTGAGTTCATCCCTTGCATAAGCTTTCTATTATTTTATTTTGTTTCCTTGGGGGAGCGAAGAAAAAAAAAAAAATCTGTTTGAACAAAAATGTCAGTTTGGCCTTTTTTAGTTTGACTACGTAAGTCTGGCTCATGTGGCTTCTGTATGCTTGAGGTTGCTGAATTATTCAATTGGAAAGAAAGAAAAAAAAAAAAAAAGAAACAAAAAAAGCACAACACCCTTCAGTCCAGGAATGAATCAGCTGTACGGAAAGGCAAGCGGCAGCCGGCTTCTCCGTGACCACCCAGCCGTGTGAGCTGTGAGCTGGCACTGGATGTGTCCCTTCTCCTAGCACAAAGCAGGGAGCTGAGCTCACGCCTTCCTCACCCACAGACACTGAGGGAGGTGGGATCCACTTTTCCCTTGAAGCATCCCAACAGGCAAAGCTGGCAGTCCTGGAGCTGGTCTCCAGCCAGCCACGCAGCTAAGAGGGGAAGGAGGAGCCGCACCAAGGTGGAACCAAAGCCACAATGATGCTGGGTGCTGGGACCACCCCAGGAAAAGCCATGCCCACAGCCAGGGCCGAGTTTAAGGTGCAGAGGTGGTGCTGGGCTCTTCAGCTTGGCCCCTGGGTAACCCTTTGCCTCCCGGCCACGCACCAGCTCCGAGCAAGCCGGCGCAGCCTCCGCTCATCCCGCGGTGATGTCAGCTATTTTCCTAATGCCGCTTAGAGAAGAAAGATCAGCATCCCACTGTGTCCACTAAGTAGCTTCAAACGGGAGACAGGGAAATTTTGAATAAGATATTAGACCTTTTAGAAATCTTTTTTTGTCTATTAGTCACACAGGCGAGAGATCTGAACTATCGAGCATTCCACTCGCTTTGATACCCACATGAAATCCCAGCACTGCTTTCAAAGTCACTGTGAGTAGTTTGATCAGCCATGCAGAAAGGGCTTAAATGTCATCGTCTGCTCCGTTATTAGCTACCGACTGGGAAAGGTGTAAGCGTATACTTACCGTGGGATATTTATTAGCAACTTTCTCGCAGCACCAGCTTTGAGAATTACCTCTTGCGAGGTTCAACGCCTGTTCTTGGTAGCTGCACTGATAGAAAACAAACTAACGTACCGCATCAAGGCATCCAAAATTATTTGTCCCCCAGCAGCAGCTTTCCAGTGACCTTGCAGACTGGACCGCGCTGAATATTCAGACTGGACGGATGGCTCCTGGTTGTTCTGCTTTAACAACCTCGCCTGTACCGCCTGCCCGGGTAAAGCTGCATTCGTCAGAAGCAGCGTTATCTTCTATCAGACAAGATGACAGAGCAGGGGGAAAAAAAAACCCAACCCAAGTAGATGAGGTCTGGGGCACACAGGACATCCTGAGCCAGAGAGGAGCGGGGGGCTGAACGCGGTGGTGTTTTGCCACAAGGGCTGGCACGCCAGGGCTTTGCTCCTGCGGCAGAGAAGCAGGCGAGGCTTCGTGGGGGGGCAGCAGCAGAACTGAGGGGTCACAGGGGGCAGAGCTCGCTGTGTTCCCAAAGCTAACGGCAGACACAAGAGGTGCCTGCAAGTGCAAGGGCTGCTGCCCCGTCCCGGAGCCTGGGCGCTGCAGCTACCCCACCGCCGGCGCCAGGGCAAGCGAGAAGCTCCGAGCATCCTGCCAAGGCAGCTTGCGGTACGGGGGTGATGCCTGTTCTTGCTAGAAACCAGAGCAACAGCGTGACAGGCGATTTCAAAGGCACTGGGAAACCTGGGCACGGTGCTGATCAGCATCCCCTGCTTGAGACAGGAGATGCTTCGCTCTCGTGAGCAGAGGGGAATAGATTTCCTCACATTGATCCACCTGGAGGCCCCAGCTCCCGTTGAAAATTGCCAATGACTCTAAGAAATATTTTGTTATCAGCATTCCTGAGGAACCTGTCACAGAATAATAAATTACCATTTGCTCTTCTGTCAAGGCGTAGCTGTCCTGGCACGGCTCCACAGCAGCCAGACTGACGGGCTCACGAGGGAGCCGGGAGGAGAAGAGGAGATGCTTCGGTAACTCCAGCCAAGCCAGCTTTCTCCGTGGCAACGACAGATGCTTTTCCGATGCTAACTATTTGTAGCTGACAAACAGTGCTCAGAAAGGGGTCGGCAGGTCCTTGGCTGCAGGAGTCTTGCAGAGAAACCCCTGGGACCTAAACCCACCCCCTTTAATCCGCAAAGGAGGAAAAAGGAACTTTTCCTTCTGAAATAACAGCTGATGCTCAAACTAGCAGGCAGCAGTCTGCCCCCCGCAAAGTCTCCCAGATAAGGAGATTTTATGAAGGATTTTATCCATCATGACCTTCTGAAATCTCTCAGGTGATCCCTGGCAGCCCTGGATTACATTCAATCCGGGTGCATCCCTTTAACCCACCCTTTGTTCCCAGATCGGGGCTGCTCTTTTGAAATCCAGCCCTCTCCGTCTCAGTGAGTTAGAGGGCACACAGGACACTCGTCCGTCGGAAAACGAGAAGGGTGGATAATCCATTTCACAAACGATTTGGAGATTTCAAAGCCTGGCTCTGCTCCCAGACAAGTGGCAACTGGAAGTTGTGGAGTCCGCAGGGTGGAAAATTAGACCAAAGAGCTCGCCTTGGGGTCGCACCACGTTTCGCTTCTATCCTCGTTTTTCAAAATCCGTTATCGCACGCTTTGAGGCGCGGAGAGAAATCAAAATGAAGATTCATTTCAGAGCAGAAAACGCAGCTATTTAATACTAAAAGCTACTGAAAGATTCTGCTCCTTCTCAAAACAGTTTTGAGCGTAAGTAGTCTCACTACAGGTCGGTGATGCATTCTGCCCACCGTATAGATCGGGGGACTCACGCAGAGCGGTTAAAGTCTCTCTACAGGACTTTTGTCTCCAACTTTGCAGGCGCTTGAATTGCCACCACGCCAGGTGCCCTCCGACAGACCCCTCCCCTGCATGAGAAACGCCTCGGGGGGGTACCAATCTGCACGTAGCCAGGTAGGAAAATGCAAGAAGAAACCTTACTATTGCCCTGAACCACCGAGAGGCCGCTGACGGCACAAAACATTGACCGTGTGGCTTCTGGGGGTCCATCAGCGACGTGATGTTACGGCTGCGCCGAGGCTGAGGACTTGCTCCGGCTCCCTGCCGAGTTGGGGAGCAGGGTAAGATTGCTTCAGGTTATGTTGTGTGGATGATCAGGTCTGAAGATGAAGTGGAATGAGAATTAGCAGGTTTCTGCTGTAATTATTGTTTATCCGGATTTTTCCAAGCAGAAATGATTGTAAATACACGCACTTCCCCCCTTCCTCTTTTTTTTTTTTTTTTTTTTTTTTTAACATGCAAGATTCATATTTAGACTTCAAGCAAATTATTCTGAAGAACAGCCTAAAGTTAAGCATATACCATACGCACAAAAACAAAGTGGCAGGGAAAAGACAGGAGATAAGAGACGCGGAGATGAACAGACGGAGCAGATCATCGGTTGAGTAGGAAACGTTTCACACACACGTCCATCCTCGTTACCTGAGGACTCAGATAATTTTCTATCCGCGCTTGTTGGCCCAATAAAAGCTGCCCTCCCCTGAAACCCATTGCTGCTACGGCGTCCGTAGACGTGCCTACAAAGTGCATTTCTTTGCTCAGCCATCATGGGGGAGGCCAGTGACCTCCACCGTTGCCTCCAACAACTGCCTCCTGCTTTTTTTGACTGGCTTTTACCCAAGAAAGCCAAAAGCCATGAAAAACGAGAAGACACATTAATTCAGTCAATATTTCTAGCCTGGCAACTGCTTTATCAGCCCAGCTGCACCCCTGGGAGAAGCTACAGGCTGTGTCTCACTGCTCCTAACAGACCCAGCAGCTTCTCTGCGTTGTTCTTGAAGCGGGGACCGCGTCAGAAGGGGACTCAAATGTATTTAACCACCAGCCTTTGCTGTTTGTTTTGTTCCTGGCTCCTTCTCAACGGTCCCCACTGAGGAGTCAATGGCTTGCAAAACCCCAGTCCAAGTCGAGATGAGCACATTTCCAGCCTGCTGAGTTAATTAGCAGGTAATGAGAGATGCTCATCAATAAACCCAGCTGTTTCCGACCCCCCTCCTGGGTTGAGCCTCCACGCCTGCAGGACAGAGGAATCTCTCCATCCCATGACGAGCTCCACGTGGCTCGCTTCGGAGATGATGCGCTCTCACCCTGGAGCAGCCAAACCCCTGGCCCTGCACAAGAAGGCAAAGCTCTGTGAGAGGTCACACAACCAGCACAGCAACAAAACCCCTTCTCAGTCAGGTTTTTGGGGGAGACGCGTTTCCACTTCGTGTGGTGGCAATGGATTCCTCGCCCAGGGTTAAGAGCAGGCAGCATAAAGCTGGGAGTCAAATTAAGGACCTTAATTTTCACAGCATTTCACTCTCTTGCAGCACAAATCGCTCTCCCAGGAACCCCCTTCTTGAAACCTTGAGCCCACAGCTGAGGATCGAACCCCCCGGGGGTGGTGGTGGGGTTCTTCTGCAGCATCAACCACAGCAAAGCTCAAATGCAGGTCCCTTCTCAGGCTAAAATCCCCAGAAATGGGGACAGAAAAGCCCCCCCGCCCCCCCCCCCCCACTTAGTAACAGCTGCACATTCAGCCTGTGCCACCTCCATTTCTGAGCTGAGGAAAAGCCTCCTGCCTTCAACGAGGCAGGAACATAACCTGTTTAAGGTTTTAGAGAGAAAGACACATAACCATCATCATAATTTTTAAGCAGCAATGTGCAACACAGCGCCTTACGGACTCCTATAAATTACTCGGCACCCGGCTGCCAGCTCAGCCTAAGCTCGATATTGCCTGCAGTAATTATTTGGATCAAATGCAGTTTATCTGCTTCATATTTGTGTTTCTGTGCTCTCTGGTAACTTATAAATGTCATTGCAGTGTTTATTTGTTATAATGAAACTTAATGACGTTTTAAACCAATGGCTGTGGTTGTGGGCTGCAGGTTTGAAGTAATCTCTTCATCTCAGGAGCAGGAGGCCCAAAGATAACATTAAATTACCCTATAGGAAAGGAAGATGTATGCAGACAGATATTCAGGGCTGTGTATTATTCATCGGAGAGATGACTAGCAATGAGCCACGGCGCCTAAGGCTATGGACTCAAAGCATTGTCACCCCGTGAAGGCGAATGTTCTTGTCCAAGGGGAACTAGTTGTCAAGTCACGAGCCCAAATGCATCTCAATCTGTTTTATTAAACCTTCTAAGGGATGCTGGGGTGGCTCGGCGCAGGATGCCGGCGTGAAACAGCTGGCAGGGAAGAAACGAGGTGGGGCGGCTGCAAAATGAAGCCGAGCTGGTTGGGAGAGAATCCGGCTTTTCTGAGGTTTCAGAAGGGGATGGGGAGGGCAGCTGTGGTACCCCATTTCAGCCCGATGCCTGATGCCGAAAGGCCATTCTCCTTCCACACGAGGCCCAGCATAAACTATTCTTGCCTTTGCTTCAGGCACTGCTCCTTGTCCTCCCTTCTCCTGAATAATTTCCTCCCTTGGTTTCTATTGCTGCGTGTATTTATAGACTCTGGTCGTGTCTCCCCTTGAGCCTCCTCCAGACTATATAAATTTACCTCCTTCAGTCTCTCCTCTTACAACCTGCTCTCTAATCCCTGGGCCATTCCTGCCACCACAGTTAGTTTTCTCCCCGCTCTCCCGGCTGCAGGGACCAGCACCACGCACGATGCTGCGCAATTACTGATGCCTTATTACCTCGGGATCTGCTGAAGCAAAATGCCTGTGGCAACAGCCAGGAACATCTTTCCCTCAGCTCCCTCCTCCCCATCAGGAGGTACAGCACCAAAAGCAGCTTTAACCCTTGCATCGCCGCCCAGCTTCAGCACCTCTGGTTTTTGGGCTCCCTCCCTTCATGTGGGCACTGTACGGCTGGGCTGATGCTTCCACACCTCTTGGCCATCAAAGCTCAGCAACACCCCCCTGGATTTCTCAGGAATAACGAAACAGCATCACTAGCCCCTTCCACAGCAGGGCAGCGAGGTTTTGTGGTCTCCAGGAAGCTGGACCCCAGCTGTCTGTTCAGTGAAGTTTGGCTTTTTGCCTTCACCTGCTTCTCCTGCACAAGGTCAGGCGGGTCTGGCGATAACCTGTGCTGCAGCCATCCGTCCTCAGCGGTACAGCTTCTGCCTTTTGCTCTAAACCCATGCAAAGATACCCCTCCTGCACCGCCACCAACCTGCCTGCCCCCCAGGGCTGTTGTGCCACCCCCTTCCAAACCCCTCAGCAACCCTGGGAATGCCAGTGCCTAGAATTTCCACCATTTCACGTGATTTTCGCGAAAGAGGCTCTCCAGGACAGTTGCCCTGGGGATGTGCAGCACAGGGAAGTAATTCCTAGAGAGGTCAAACACTACAAGCAAACACCTGTCAACGCATCATTCGCCAACCAACAGGAAAAGCAAAAAAGCCCGGGTAACTTATTTGATTAACCTCATCTGACCATCTGGATTAAAACCAGAAGCTATTATTGGCAGACACGTTACCTGATGACAACTGACAAGAGAAATTAATCTTCATTATATGCAATCCTTATGCAACCAGCCCTAGAGAACCTCCTGCAAGGATCTCGCTGCAAAAGCTTGTCTGAGATCCCGTCTGAGCCCCCCCGAGACCCCATCCCCCAGCTCCCTAGGAGCAGATAGGATCTCTGTGCATTCCAGCTGGGAGCACTGCAGATTAATGCACCCGCACACCGCTCCGTGCAGCACCCAGAGCCTCGGCAGAAGCCTCCTGTCCCCCAACCGACTGGCTATAACCTTGCTTAAAACCTCTGTGACATCAATTAATGAGAAGGAGAGGACTGTGCAGGGCCACCTGCAACGACCTTGCTTGCAAACCCTTGGAAAGGGAGTTAATTCTGGAATAATGCGGCGGCTCGGCAAGGAGGGGTGGCGGGGCCCGACGTCTTCCAAGCAGCTATCGAAACAAACAAGTTGACAAATGAGGCTGCCTCTTAATGAAGCCAAAGCCAAAGTCAATACTCGGCCCTTCTATCAGGGCACAGATCAAAGATGGTCTCAAGGGCAAACGACCTTGGTGGGGGTGGGACAGCTGTCACTCGGAGGAGGGAAGGGATGGCACGGGAATGAAAAGGAGCAGCCTTGGAAGAGGAGACAGACAAGGGTAACCTGCAGAAGAAGAAGAAAGGAAAAAGATTTAGGAGAGGAGATGTGCAGGAGGCTGGGGGGAAGCCTTTCTTCCAGGCCTGATGTGCTCTCTCAGCAATTAAATCCGGTTATTAAGATCCTGGTGTTCCATCCTCCGCTGTCACCGCTGCGCACCCGGAGCTACAGCCTTCTGACAAACCGTGCGGCGGGTATTTCATCTGCGGGGGCTTTCCTTCCCCTCCTCACCCCACTCACCAAAGACCGACACGGGGAAGGATCAAGGTTCCCCCACCTATAGCTGAGCGTTGGGGAGGGGGTTAAAACGTCACCTTCAAACCAGGTACACTGGGGGGCAACTTCTGCTGCAGCAAAGAGAGGGGCAGGGAGGGAAACAGGCAGGAAGGGAGAGGAAGAAGGAAACCCCCCGGAAGCGCACGATAGATAAAGAGGCCTTCTGCAAGAAGAAACGGGCAGCCCCGCGAGCAGCAGATGCCCGTAGACGGAGCCGCTCGCCGGCGCAGGGGCCAGCTGTCCCCAGACGGCTCAGCCCTGCGGTGCCCCTGCCCCCATTGCCGCCCTCCGAGCCATCGCTTTAGCGCTGCCCATCCCAAACTGGGCAGCCTCGCAGCCGGGAACGGCCAAGCCACGGGCTCCTTTGAGGCCACTACAAACCAGTACCCAGGCGGGACACCCAAGCCTGACCCCAGCCTCGCCGCGGTGGGCAGCCCACCTTGCTGCTCCTCCATACCCCGCCTTCCGTTGGCTTAGCCTTGCAGATTGCCTGAGAGTTTTACTGAATCTTTCTATATTTTGTGTTTGTGGAACAGTCAGCTATAGGAGCATCTGGATTTTAAAGAGTTCGCCTCCCCGTTAGAATGACGTTAGCACCTATTAACCTATGATGTATGAGTTGCTGTGCTGCTTGAGACTGTGTTACTGGAAGGTCCCTGCTCCACAGACCATAATACCCTTAGTCCTTACTCTCTAGACCATAACCAGAGCACCGAGGTTCTACTGCACACAGGATGAGTTACTGGACAACTGGGAAAATCAGATGTACAGCCGTCCAGCTTGGCAATTAAACTTACTTTTAAGGTGTCCCGAAGTGAACTACCCTCATTATAATACCAAAAAACCCACCCACGGGTCAAGAAGACCCTTGCCCAGGTGAAGACCCTTCCCCTGCGCAACCGTAGTAACAGAAGAGGCTGACGCTATGACAATTATATGCAAATTACAAACCAACCATTGTCACTGGGGTGTATAAATGAAATCGGCGCAGGCGCGCTTGGTTTGCGGCGATGCCACCGAGCACCCCGCGCTGCAGTGCAGGTGTTAAGAGGTTTGATTCCCGGGACAGGGATTCCTTCCCGTTTGTCCAGCACGTGATTTCACCCTCCGCTCGAGCCTTCTGCTGCCACGTGAGCCAAGAGCCCCGTAGCGCCCTGCCACGCCGCCTCCAGAAACTTCCACCATCAGCTCGGCTCCCCCTCCGTCTCCCTTTGAAAGCTCCTCGATTGAACGCTGGTCTAAGCTGATGGCAACAAAGGCCTGGCACACTTATCTCCAGGTCAACCTAAATATTTCATTTAGCTTCTAAAGAAGTCAATTCCTTTCCCTCTTTCTTCCTTCCTTTATTTTAAAATCTCAAAATGCATACCGTCGCTCATGAATATTGATGAAGATCATTAGTCACTGAACATTTTGCATCCCTTCTCTTTCACCCGTCTATATAGAAGCTTCATCTTTGTTACAGCGGGAAAAGCAAAAAAAAAAAAAAAAAAAAAAAATCTCCATCTCAGATCTTTGAATGTATTTCAAGATCAGCCCCATTAATACATTTATAGAGTGAGTAAATACCTATAGGAGCAAACACTGGGCATAAAAGTGTATGTATATATGGAAAGGCCCCGAAATTGCTGCTGCACGAGAGGTAATTATTAAGGTTTGCGGTTTAAGTCGTTGCTTGGTGAAGGGTCGCAGTAGCAGCCCCAGGTACTAAATAACCGTCGCCTTGGCTGCCTGGCCGAGGGGAATCCGGCTCGCAGTGCCTCTCGCACTCGCTCCCTACCCATCCTGCGGGTTTCTGACCGTGCCTGCTCCTTCTGCCCTCATCAAGCCGAACCCCAAGGCTGCTCACCGACTTCAGTCTTACGGAGTGAGTACAGATGGCAGGGTTTGGCCAGATACAGCAAATAACTTTTTTTGGGGGGGAAGAAAAAAAAAAAAAAAAAAAAAAAAGAACAGGGCTCGGAGGACTCAGCTCGATATGCTTCGTGATAATATTTTGTTATTTCCTTACGATAAAAATGGATTTTCAGAAAGGTTTCGAAAAAAGCCAGCCCACCCCCAAAGCAAGGCGCTTCACTGGGTGTTTTGCTGTGTCTTCCAGTCAAACCCAACAAAGTCCCACTTCATGGAGAAACGGGCACAGGTTCGTTTTGTTGGCCCGAAACACACAATTTCTTCTGATTTGCCATTACAGCTGTAAAATCCAGCTGTCCTGTGCCACTCCCGTAAGGCAGGAGCTTCGCCGTACCGGCTGGGGCTGCAGAGCAGAGATGACATTACGTGACCTACTGACATGGGGGGCAACCAGTGGGGAATAGAGCTTCAAAAGTATTTATTTAAGCCTTTTCACGGCATACCAAAGCCACGGGCTCTCTTGTTCCTGCAAACACCAGAATTTCATCTTCACAACGATTTTACTCAGCTCCCACCCCACAGCCGGGCTCTAGTTGGAACTACTCCAGCCGTGGCAAGCTTCTACTCACATTTACATCAGATTTACTTCTGCTGGCTCCAGAGCTGTTTTAATGGCCAGCGTGGCTGTTTATCGATACAGAGCGTGCGTCTCGGGGTGGGACTTACAGGGCTGTGGCGGTTTTAATTGATATTCTAAGCGACGGTAACTTGGTACTGCTTCACTGCTCCGGTTCGTGAAGCTCCGACCTGCGGAAAGCATGCCTGCCTGCCTCCAGGAGAGGGAGGTTCGGGATCCTGAGCAGGCAGGAATGGACCCCGCGTTTCCTTGCGGCACGGGCAGGCTTCTCTATGAGGCATGCAGTGCTTTGTGTGCAACTGTGCTGCAGTGCCTGCACCCCCAGGACTCCCCCCGGAAAGGGCAGGAGGGCTCTTCCCTCCTCCAGCCTTGAGCCCCCTTCCCGAATCAAAGTGTGGATCGTTTTCTGGAAAGCAACGGCTTCCATCTACCTGAAGAAGCTGGAAGCTTCCACGCAAACGTGCTATCGTGTCCATGCCAGGAGGATTTATTGCATCATCAGAACCTGACTTAATGGCACAGCCGGACCTGCGCATCCAGGTTCTGCTCTGGTGGACACCATGTCACCAGCGTGACCTGCGCTGCTCGTGAAATACCGCCTGCCAGCAACCTCTCTGGCAGAGTCCCCATGGACACAGAGGGAGAAAAGCTGAACAGCACACCCCGGGGCTGCAGCAACAGCTCTGCAGAGGGGAGAATTCTCAACAGACACACACGCTCAAAGGTAAACTCCGACGGTAGCCTGGAGGCAGCGCAGAGATGAGAAAGCCAGAGTCACCATCTTCAGGGAGAAGCCTTGCATCTCCCTCAAATCACACTCTCCCTGCCTCCTGATACACCTCAAAACCAAACCTGCCCACTCCCAGCAGAGAGAGCAATGCCAAAAAGACGGCCAGCCAGCGGGGTAAGGCGACGTACGTGACCTTATCGCCGCCCTTTTTCATGTGCGCCTCACAGGAGAAGTTTTTCCCAACAGCCTGCTGTGTTCCTTGGGTGCACATCCCATTCCAAATGCCCTCAAGGACCTAAAGGGGAAGCGCAAAGGCAACAGAATACAAGTAGCCAAGATATTCTAAATCCTACCCTAGATATTGGCCCACGTTTATTAAAGCCTAAGATTCCTGAAGTGTCTTTAGCAGGCTCTCGAGCCCCTGCAAAGGGATGGTACGCAGAATCCACAGCATCCCAGGTCCTCCCATTCACGCCTGCAGGCTGAACAGCAAGAGAAGCAGCTCCTGAATTATCTTACACCAGTATGGGGAGCGAGGAAGTATTGTATTCATTTATTTAAGACCACACAGCAATAGCTTTCCACAGGGGACTGCTACTCAAATCAATAGATAAAATTATACCCTTAGACCATTAACTGCTACAACAACACCGTTCCCATAAAACTCGCAAGCTTTGCATCAGATTTATGACCAGCAGAGCTGCTCAGCCACGCCGCAACCGCTGCAGACAATTGGAGCATCCAGGGGGGAACTCTGCTCCCCGTATCCAAAGGAGCAGAGAGAGGTAAGCTGGGGAGATGTCACCTCTCACGGGGTCCTGCCCTCCGCAGCATCCTTGTAAACGTGCCTGACCCATCAGCCAGGACTCCGCTCCCGGCAGCGTACGTCTCTCCAGCCAGGTCCTGCGTTTCACCCAGTTTTCCAGCTGACCCAACCCAGGCAAAATCTCCCCTTGATGCCAGATGAAGAGACAAGCTCGGTGCGATGGTTTTTCCTCAGGTTTCACGCACATCCCTGCCTTGTTTAGCTGACAGACACACAAAGCGTCACAGCAATATCAATGAGACCTCTGCTGATAACAACGTGTCTAACAACTTCTCCGGAGCTTGCTCCATCCACTCACCTCTTTCCTGCCTTTGTCAGATAAAGAACAAAAGGCTCAATGCAGCTTATACGGAAGATATTCCCTAATCAATTGTGATTGTGTCTTTGCGGGGAGACACGAATGACAATGTTTGGAGCTTCTTTATCACAGAGCTGCCAAGACCCAGCGATGACAGTAGAGTTTGCGATGCAAAGCTCGGACCACATCCTGCAGGGAGCTTTGGAGACCAGCTAATAGCACATCTACCACGACAGTGGATCCCAGTAGACTTTGGGCCAGGGATCCTGTACCGTGGAGCAAAGCTTTGCAGAAATCCCATTCCCAGGTCGCAGACTGATGCAACGCCTCAGAGGGCAAGCTGTAAGAAGATGCTGGGATGCTCAAGAAGATGTTAAAAGTTGTTTACGGGCTGTTGAGCTCCACTGTGTGCAAAAGCAGGTTGAGCAGAGCCAACGCTGCTGGAGCTAAAACAGGTAACACGTTACAAGGCTTGTCCCAAAGGACAGACCCTTTTCACTGTCGGGCCAGAGAACAGAGTGAAGTTAGAGCTTCTCCAGCAGCACAGAGGCTGTTAGCATGTGGTAGAGGAGAAAGGTCACTTTTTACAGGGATAAGAACTGGCTCCGATTTATCCTTGAGGCTGAGCAAGATTCATGCTCAGCCTGTGCTGCTGCAGATGTAAAAACCACTTGCACGATCCAGATTAAGTGTCTCCATAAATCCAAGCAATTCTGAGGCAGCAACTGCCTTGCTAGGCTGCTAATGGGTGGCATGAATACATAACCGCGACTCAGTGCCATGCTCTAATAGGACGTTTTCCTGGCAGGAAGCATCACTGAACCCGCTTTGAACCGCGGCAGGCGGCAGAAGGGGCGTTCGAGCAGAGAAGATGTTTGAAGTGGAGGCACAGCCGGCTTCTCTAAACAAGCCGTTTTTCCCCAAACCAGCAGGGACTCCATCCCAGAGCCCCAGCCTGTTCCTCTCCAGGCGGAGCCTGGAATCAGGCTGGGTGGAAAGGATGCTCAGCCCCGGGGAGGGAAAGGCTGCGCTGATGCCGTGGGAGGGCACGGCGGGATGGCAGAAGCTGGGCAGAACCGAACCAGACACAGATCTGTCCACAAACAGTGACACATCCAGCCTCCACGGACACCCAGGGCTTCAATATTTAGGACATGTTAATGCTTCCATACACTCTGGGGTTCAGACCCATCTCCTTCCCTCCTGCGCTTTCTTGTCCTTCTCAGCATTGGGTTTCACCCGTCTCGGCACCGCCGCTGCAGCACCCCAGCACCCTGCTAACCCCAGCGCTCCCTGCCGCAGTGAAGAGCTGCTGCAAAAGCACCCGCAGCCTTCGTCCTTGCAAGAGCTGCAGATTCCCTTTGAGAAGCTATTAAGAAGCAGTCGAATAGAGCAACCTTTCATTGACAAGTCACTCGGCCCTTTAAACGATCTCCAAATAGTGTTTTCTTTTTATTGCTTTCTGCAGTTTAACAGCCTTGATTTCAAGTTACTTTGGCTTATGATAAACTCCAGATCTATAACGCTTTTATTCTCTCCCTCTTTGGTCTCTCTCACCCACTTCTTCTTTATGTTTTTATTAAAAAAAGATCCAGGAAAACAGATAGCAGATTAAAAGGGAAACAAATTGAAATGGGTCAAATGTATCTTGCTTAGATGACAGCCACCCCATTAGATACTTTTAAACAGGACAAATAATCCGTTCAGAAGCACAAGTGGGCTTTTACATTTATTCTAAATTACAAACCAAATGATTGCAGCCTCAAATGGAAGCACTGGCTAATTGCACTAATATCTCACTAATTCCAGCACCAAGGAATGGGCGAAAAACCTAACAATTTTCACCATTTTGCCAATTATTCAATTTAGACCAAGGTACATTATTGCAAACCCTGGGCTGAGCTTCCACTCCATTTTATGATCTATGACAAGGACTGGGATGCCAATTATTAATAATGGAGGAGCTATAATTATTCTAAGGATGGGTACGAGATAATTATAAACCATAAAAACAGCTTTCCTACGCATACGCAATTCTCTCCCCACGTCTAGCAGTACTGAAATCTATCTGCAGACTAGAGATGGTTGAAGACCAAAAAAAAAAAAAAAAAAAAAGCAACATCTAGAGCTACACTGCTCGCAATTGACGAGTGTGAAGCAAGCCAGGCTGATCTGAATCACCCCTCCTAGCTGCAGCCTGGGGGGTGCTGCATGGATGCATGAGCTCGCTGCTGGCTCTCCTTCGATCCACTGCTGCTTCCCTGGACCAGCCCTGCCCCAAGTCTGAGGTTCGGGGGTGAACCGCATCCTTGCAGGATGCTCTGAGGTTCGGGGGTGAACCGCATCCTTGCGGGATGCTCCGAGGTTCGGGGGTGAACCGCATCCTTGTGGGATGCTCTGAGGTTCGGGGGTGAACCGCATCCTTGCGGGATGCTCTGAGGTTCGGGGGTGAACCGCATCCTTGCGGGATGCTCCGAGGTTCGGGGGTGAACCGCATCCTTGTGGGATGCTCCGAGGTTCGGGGGTGAACCGCATCCTTGTGGGATGCTCTGAGGTTCGGGGGTGAACCGCATCCTTGCGGGATGCTCTGAGGTTCGGGGGTGAACCGCATCCTTGCGGGATGCTCCGAGGTTCGGGGGTGAACCGCATCCTTGCGGGATGCTCCGAGGTTCGGGGGTGAACCGCATCCTTGTGGGATGCTCTGAGGTTCGGGGGTGAACCGCATCCTTGGGGGATGCTCCGAGGTTCGGGGGTGAACCGCATCCTTGGGGGATGCTCCGAGGTTCGGGGGTGAACCCCATCCTTGTGGGATGCTCCAAGGTTCGGGGGTGAACCCCATCCTTGTGGGATGCCCACCTTCCCCCGGAAAGAGCCAGCAGAGCTTCATGTGAGTACCAGCGCGAACGGTTGGATATAATAAATATCCTTATTTAAAGGATAAGATTCCCAACCTTCTGACCAGAAGAATCCAGGCGAGGTTTGCAAAGTGCAAAACTTCAAAGCCCTCACACTCTCCGTACTCCCAAAACTCCAGGTTTGTCTTATGCTGACCGACAGCCTCGCGTGGCCTTTACAGAAAAATCTGCCTCGGATTCATCAGCTCTTATCTGAGCAGATTTCTACAGTCATTACCCAGCAAATACGATTTGCCAAGCAACTCCCTCTCCCAATTAAACACAGACCAGCACTCGTTGCTATGTCGAGCTGCAACTCTGCAGTCATGGCTGCTGGTATTGCTCTGTACAGCAAACAGAGACACCTTGAATGCAAAAAATCTGTGGAGAATAATGGGTTCTGCTTCCAGCCACGGTGCAAATGGAGGGTGGCTGCTGCTGGCGAGAACTCTGGCACCAGCCCCTCTCCTGGCACACCAGTTTGCATCTACAGCGGCCGATGCCGAGGGACCGCCTGCAGATTAAGGTACAGCTTTTAGCCTCCTGCCTGTCCATAACTGACAGCGTGGATGCCAGGAACGCAGAAAGCAAGGAGCTGAAGAGGGGGAGCCTGTCCTTCCTTGGGCACAGAGCATTAACCATTAGCTGGTCCAGGAGGATGCTGCTGCACTGAGTCCTTCTCCTGTCCCTTTTCCCAGCCGTGGCTGCTGTCACCACCCAACTTTGGGCACAAGGATGAAGCCCACCCTTCCCCTCCCCACGCACTGGCTCTGTCCCATGTAGATGCCACCTGCCCGTGGCATGCGAGAACACGGGAGCCAGCAAAGCGTCTGGAAAGGGAAGGGAGCTCCACTACCCTGCGCGCGGGGAGATGGTTGTAGGCACCTTCCAGCAGCCGACGGCTGGTGGGAACAGGTGGTGAAGGAGAAGGCTGACACCTCTCAGCGCTTAATCGTTCCCGTTAGTAGCTTTATGAATGGCAGCCAAAAAGTGCCATAATTGCTGCAGTGACGCTTGCTAATGACTCGAGTTAGATCTGGCAAGAAGACAAAGGCAGGAGAGAAGAAGAAAAATAGCAGGAGCAGGACCGACATCTAAATATCTGCCGGGGAGCAAGCCCAGCTCGGGACAGGCAGGGACCATGCACCATAGAGGAGCTGGGAGAGATTTCACAGCACGCTCCTTGCCTTCCCTTGGGAGGGGAGGAGAACTGAACGTGGAGGGGAAGAGGGAACAGAAAACACAAGCTCCAGTTTTCAGATTAATTCAAGATCCTTGTTCTTGAGGGATGGAGGTCACCACCTTTCTACTCCATAATGCCCTTGAGCCGGGGAAGCACAAGCCCTGGGGAAAGGAGGGTAGCTCAGCTCACCGCCGCCCTCGGCATCGCCCTCCTTGCACGGCACATGCCTTGGGCCAGCCAGTCCACGAGCCGTGGCCCCCACGAAACCACCACCGTGGTCAGGGGAGAGCTGGTCCCCAAGGGGATGCTGGCCCCTCACCAGCAAACAGCGCGCTCCCCCTGAGCGTGTATCTGTTTCTGAGTGTTAACAAACAGCCGGCAGCATCTGATTGAGTGGGTTATTAGCAGAATGAAGACAGATGGTGGAGGATTAACTCTAAAGCGTCTTTATTGCAAGGCCGTCATTACAGACAGCTCCTACCTCTCTCTCCCTCTGTCTACAACTGTCACCAGCTTCATTTCAGCCTACAACTCACAGCCGCGCGCCGAACAGCGATCCCAGCACGCAGACCAGGCACTCGTCAATCACAGCAAAGGAATCTGTGTACAGCAGCCATGCTGCAGCGGCGCCGTCCCGCTCCCAGCCCATGCGCATCCCCACACCGTGCCCAATTCCAGCACTTTTCCCGGTGCCAACGCAGCAAGAGCCCACTGCATCCCGTGCAGCGCAGCAATGCCAGCCACAAGGGGAGTGCCCGCATTGGTTTTGCTTTGCACATCGCCAGCGGTGCCAGCAGCAGCCACCCACGCTGCTCTGTTGCCTTACAGCTGGGAGGGACACCAGCACCTCACCCAGACATGTTTTTTTTTTTCACGGCACGGGCTGACAGATGTCGGTACAAGGAATGGTAGGTGATAACCAGCACTGACAGAGACAAGTCCTCGGACACTTGGACATCTCAGCCGGGAGAGCCCACATCTGCAATCAGTTGCATTAACGGACATCCATCACTTGCCAGTTGGTAAACAAAGACCATCATGCTACCAAAGACCCTCGCTGGGCATGGCCACAGATCATCCACAAGCTACGAAATTTATTTTGCCCTGCTGCGAGAGGTTCCCACGCTGGTCTGCAAGTGCCCAGCCTGGATCTTCTCCGTGGGGACAGCCGAGAGAAACGCTTTCCCACCCCGAAGCGATCCTTGCACGCTGACGAGACCCTGCCTAAGTCCTCTCGTGCTTCTCTACCTACAAGAGCATTTTGTAGATGACTCCGTTAAGTGAGAGCAAGGTTCTAATGATCCCTGTAATTACCCATTTCCAGTACGATGGAGACCCCACACCTCATAATTATCCCATTGCCCCACTGCCTACCTCTGCTTTCAGATCCTTCAGCTACCCTGTAATTATTAATAGGGCTATTCATTAGCACCATCACGCAATAAAAAGAGGAAAACCTCTCACTTGGCAAAAACACAAAAGGGAAGCTTTTTTTTTCCTTATCCCTGCGAGGGAGCCGGCCCCAAGAGCCTGGTTCAGGCACTTTGGGTAGGAAACACCTTTGCTGTGCTTCTGTAGCTGACCAGACATCTGCCCTCCATGGCTTTGCACTGAAACCCACCAAAACCTCCCAAACTGGAAGCTTGCAATTGTCATCCAGAACCGCCTCTAGTGAAAACACAAGTCCTAGAGTCTCTGTAGCCATGGAAATCCCCCGGCTTTGTTTTTTGGCAGATTGTACCTTTAAACATAATGGTCCTGCAGGGGCCAGAAACTTGCTGGCTGCACAGCGCCAGGCAGGAACACTTTGTTCCCTTTCCCACACAAAGGCTTTTCCTTTTGTCCTTTCATGTTTCTTTGTTTTCCACACAAAGCCATGTTCCACCTGAAAAGGGAGCTCACTTTGGAGGCGGACGCAGGCTTTGAATCCAACAGGGGGGGAACAGGAGCTTCTGTGAACGATCTCCAAGGATCAGCGGGATGCCCAGGTGCGCCCATGGTCCTGCCAACGATCCCCAAGGATCGGCGGGATGCCCAGGTGTGCCCGTGGTCCTGCCAACGATCCCCAAGGATCGGCGGGATGCCCAGGTGTGCCCATGGTCCTGCCAAGCTCTCGGGCACCCTGGGAGCATCCCCAGGGTGCTCCTGCCCGTCTGAGCACAGCCGCAGGCAGCCTCTCCGAGAGGATTGAGGGACAGGGAGGCACCGAGAGGGACCGCACCTTTTCACAGCAGTCGGGGGAGACTCTGCCATCCCTTCTCCCAAGGGGCAACCCCTTCCTGATAAAAACACACTCTAATCAATGTTTAAAAAGCATGTGATAATTAACAAGCACAAGGTGAAGGCTTGTGAAGTACTTTCCTCCATGTTATCAGCTCGGAATCAGGGCTCCGGGGAAACTGAAGGAACCTTTGATCTTCTAACTGATTTTTGAGCCATAAACTGGTCTCCACCAGAGTTTTACCCCGTGAAAGCTAACGCAACTCTTACTCTTGTCAAGACAAGGCTCCCTGCAGGGGCAGACACCCCCACGGCTAGCCGCTGGCCACACACCACCCCACGCAAGCCAAAGGCAGCGCAGCGAAGCAAGCGAGCGCACCCTTTGTCCAAAGAATTTCCAATCAAAGCCCCCCCCCCCCCCCCCCCCCCAAATCCACGTTTGGCTCAAGTTTGCAGCTCAGGGCAGCCAAACTCTCCTTGACACATCCTCAAGACCCCTCCATCCATCTGCGATCTTTACTCCTTCTCTCATCCAGCGTTAAGCAGAGATGTGCCGCACCAGGGTTTGCTTCAGAAAAAGAAGCCAAGCAACGAAGCTACCAGAAGCAAGGGTGCCAATTCTTCCAAGCATAAATAGTTTTTGTTTAGTTATTACGCTTCATAATTATTTATGATATTTATATGGATTAATCAATGCTCATAAAGTACTTGCGGGATGACTAGAATATAGAACAGGGAAATTCTAGCAAGATCTCTGCCAGAGCGCAGAGGCTTGACGAGCAAAATGGAATGCCACCTCCGAGGGCTGCAAAGGCAACTGGGTCTCTGAAGGTGCCACGGTGAGGCACCACCCCCCAAGTAGAATAAAAAGACTGGATGCAGCAATTGCTGGAAGCGCTTCCCGTGTGACACATCCTTTCCTTCGGAAAAGACAGTGGATTTTGGATGCGTGGAACTACTAAGCTCCCGCTCTTCTCTCGCGGCTTCGTGCAATAGGCTTCCCACATCCATACCGGCTAAGATGTTCAGAGATCAAAGGGGAAGCAGGATTTTCTCCTTGGTGTGAACAAGAACCTAGCACGTTTCTAACAGCGGCGCATCCGCATCCCTTGCAATGAGACGGCTGAAGAGGAAGGAAGAATAGAAGGCGAGGGAACTGCTCACCTTCAGTCATCCTGCGGTACTTCTCCTTGTACATGAACCCCAGCACTAGGCAGCATCCTCTTCCCGGGAGCCCCAGTTCTGCAAGAGAAGAGAGAACGATGTTAGAGGACTCGGCTGGGGACAAGAGCAAGCGCACGGGATGCTGCAGGGAGCGAATCCTGCCGGTTACACCGTTCAGGTAAAGCATGTAACCGAAGTCTTTGGTCAGCCTCACGGAGCTGAGCTTTGCTGGGGGTCCCAAACCAACTGCTTCCAGCTGCTTTTTAGCCACGTGTATCTAGAGACAGGAGGGTCGCCATCCCCTCCCTCACCCGTTTCTTAAGCACTCCGCAGAGGGAACGAGCCGCATCTTCCTCCACGTCAGCGCGTTGCCGCAACGTGGGCTCTTTAATCCCTTTCTCCCTTAGCGGGCAGCAAAGTAAAATGGGAAACGGCCCTCAGAAGGGAAGATAAGTCTGGCTTGAGGCATCTTGCTCTTTAGAAGCAAGCAAGTGACCCTACAAGCAGCGAAGTGCCCCAGACCGAGGACGCGCGTGCCTTTGATGCCTTGATTTCTTAATGGTGCTTTCTCACTAACGGGAACAAACAGGGAGAGATCTGAACATGGATTTTTTTTCCAGAAGCAGGCTGCGCGCGTGCATGCTCTCCCTGCGTGCATCTCAGAGCAGCAAAAAGCTCTGGTTCTTCAAATAAATTCTCCTGTGTCACAGTGGAGAAAATTAAGGTACCGTGTCCCCGATGCTGCCTGCGGACCTGCAGAGCTCCTCGGGGGCTTCTGTGCTCTGCAGAGCCCTGCTGATCAAAGCCCCTTTGATGTTTACTTAATGTGGCTGCGAACTCTTTAGAGCCCCTCTCTGCCAAGGAAGGAGCGCTCGGGAGTGTCACGAAGTTGTGCCACCCGCAAGAGGCAGCGAAGCGGGAGAGTCGGGAGCGCAGCGACAGCTTTAGAGCAGAGCGAGCACTGCCTGGCAGCCCTGGCTTTTAGCGCCATGATGCAAACGTGGGTTTGAATTGCAGAGCTGGATTGGGTCCAGAGGAAGAGGAAAGTTGCTCAGTGCAGTGTGATGTGCAGGGAAGACTCCCAGATTTTTGTGGGTATATACCCAGATACGAGGGTATCCCTCCCTAACACCGCGAGCTGCCATGGCATCCCAGTAGAGGGGTTAGCAGCCTCCTCTTGCTCACAGCGTGAGGTAGAATCAGAGCCTGAACCCAGAAAAACCATACTTCTTTTGACCCCAGGACACTCAGGGTACACGCAAGACTAGTTCAAGCACTTTTAACGTTAAGCAGGGCTCCACCTTGCTAAGGACCAACAGTTCCTGGTCCTGAGGCTCCCACTTGGGAGGACATCAGCATCTAACCAAAAGAAATTACACACCTAATCCCGCTGAAGCTGATGCTCAGACAAAAGTAAGTCTCTTGAGATGCTTAGAATGAGCTGAAATTGAATTGCTCCCCTAAATCCACACTGCTACCTCAGGCAATGCCCCAGAGAGAAATCGGCATCTCCAGAAAGTGACTCACTTCACCTACCTGAGAGGACTTTGGGGTGCTTGTAACTCTTGTTGGCCGTAAGAGGTAGCGACTGACTCGGATGGAGATGCCTAAAGCTTAGACAATTCAGGGCAGATGAATCAACTATCCGCATCCTCAGTGGTTTCTTGAATCAAGAGGCCTAATTAACAGGAAGAGGTAAAGAGCAACCTTCTCCCACCTCTGACGTGAAGGTGGAAACCAGCCCTCTTGCTCTGCAGGGTGGAGGCGACACGATCGACCACAACCGCAGACACCCCCAGCAAGGCGCTGACTCGCAGAGCGTTAGATGCCTCGGCTGCTCCCGACTCGGGCTGAAGGACGGTCAGCGCAGGTCGCCTCCCTCAGCACTCCGATGGCCGGCATCAGGAGGACCTTGCCGAACCTCAAGTGGGGTTTCCATCAAGGATTGTGCAACGCCTGTGGAAACGGACACTCCGCGAGCATGTGGCTGGAGAGCCATGAACCTGCCGATAGCCTCCGGGGCCAGCTACCCAGAGCCCGCGGCGCCAGCCAGAGGCGTTTATGCCTTTATTGATAGGAAAGCAAAACGGCATCGATTCCTATCGAGCCTTCAATAAGCACCGAGGTATCAAAGCGTAATTAAACCAGCACAATTAGATGAGCGTCACACAAGGCAGCAGGGTCGAGCAAACCACTGTTCCTAGCTCAGAATTCAGACACGCATCCCGGCACACGCACACGGACCTGCGGGCGGATGCTGGCTGGACTTTTCCCCCGAACGCACAAGACCCGGCGTGGCAGGGGCTGATGCGCTCTCTATGGACCACAGACATCACCACGAGCATCCTGAACCCAAGCAGTGATGGAGGGAGCGCTACCGCAGCCTACCTGGGGATGAACATCCCACCACTCGGAGGTCCGGCTCGGGATGCTCCCAAGGAGGAGGTCCGGCTTTGCTACCCAGGAGGTGCCAGGCACAACTTAACCCTTAGAGGATGAGGGATGGTCAGGGCTGAGCCACGCAGCCTGATCCGGATGCGATCCAGGTTATTACCCATCTGGAGCCTGGATCAGCGCACACCGGCATGGGTGTCTATCTTCCACTTGCCTCCCTGAGGGGTACTATAATTAATGCTTATAAAACACTTTGATATGCCATGATGAAAGGAGCTAACAAGAGCACTGCATTATAATAATTCATACCATAAATTTGTGAGAACATGCAAAAATCTTTATAGCTAAAGGCACCTTTAAATACTTGAGAGTGCCTTTAAAAGGTAAAATACTTCAAGACGACTCTGACGCCTAAGGATGTCTCACCACTCCACGGCTTTTAGTGGCTACCTAAAGCTAAAATAGTTAAGCAGATACCCAGCATTTTAAATGTTTTGGCTTTAGGGGGGCTGCTGAGATACCACTGAAACCAGAATGGTTTAACCCATGCATGTCCCCCACCCCTAAAACAAGTCCCATCTGTCTCCCTGCAATGGCAATTGATTTTTCCCAGCAGAGCGAAACGAGATGAAGTTTATCGTTGCAAGCACTGTGAAGAAGGGTGAGCTGAAGCATCTTGTTCGGAAAATACATGGCAGAACCAGGTTTGCGACTTGCTCAAAAGTACCTGCGTTAACTCTCCTCAAAACTTGCAGAAGAGCACCCACCAGACAAAGAATTCCTTATTTCTCCCGTCATCTGGGATTTCCTTACTCAATTTCAAGGCAATTCCTCCACCCACAACTCAGGGAGGGAACTTGGTTTCTGATCAACCGGTGCAGTAAAGGCTAAAGCTGCAGAGCAGTAATAAAGGTTTATTAACACAATCACAATGCGTACTATTGTGTAGCTGTATTCCACCAGGAATGATAATAAATGTTTAATAGCCCAATAATACCTGTTTAATAATTTTTCAGCTCATCCTGTCTAATTGCAAGTTTATTAAAGAACGATAAACTTTATAATCATTGTAAAGGCATAATTGCAATTCCATTGCTTATTTAATATTGAGTTAATTATATTACAACTAAGTTATATTTTCCCATACATATTAAATATCAATTAGCTGTTTTAAACTATTGATTTGTATTTAATTAACTATGCTATTATATACCAATTAAGCTCGTATAAGAGAAGCACAAACAGCTGGTCTCTTAAATTAAATTTTAAAAACTTTGTATTAACATAAATATCACGTTTCTATTTTCTCATGTTTTCCTTCTACAGAGAGGGCAATTTGCGATCTGTAAGTATTTTTTCCAATTGCACGTTACATGCATGAGCTTCATTCTAAACTTTTCCTTGCCGGGATAGGGAATAGGTGTCCTCCACACCAGATGTCCTTGTGTGAAGTGACACCAAACCACGGTGACTGGGAAGGACAGAGGGTTGGAAAAAAACCCCATCTCACTTGGGGAACTCAGAAGCAAAGAGTTTGTGTGGGAGATCTTGAAAGAGCATGGAAGTCTCCAAGGAAAGAAGCTCAACCCCTCCTGCTTTAAGCTGGCCAGCTCAGGTGGCACCAGAAGGTCCCACCTCACCAAATGCAAGAGGTTTTGGTCACTTTGAGAAATCTTATTTTACGATTAACCTTAGCAAACCTTAGAGGTTTGCTGTTCCGATGGATAAAGTTGCTTGCTGTTGGGTATCTTGCTAAAGCACGTTACGGACGGAAAATCCCAGTCTCCCAAGTCTTTCCATGTTCTTGGCTTCACCCTTCCTAGTAACGCTGCATCCCAAAAGTTAGAAGAAATGTGTGAAGGCGCATTTTCTTCTTTGTTTCTTCAACAGCCTGGTTTCCAGGCTCAGTAACCACCCTGCTTGTCTCACAGAGATTTCCTCAAGCATCCCTGTGACCTCTTCTCCAGGGGATTTTAGCAGCCATCAAGCAAGCGCATCCTTCCCCTCCAAGTTCTCCTTCTGCCGGATTCCAGCTTCCTCCCTCAACGCCCTTTGCATCCGCGAGCGCTGCCGAGCGATCCAAACTACCGCTGCATTTCAGCAGAGAGCTTTAAATGGATCCTCCGACACCTCATTTCGATATTACGCCGTTAAGTCTGCCGACCAAGCTGAGATCCTCAGAGATGACAGAGCTATACAAATGCAAGTTATTATTAAATCTGTGCCTGGTTAATTTATAAAAATGTATTAAAAAACCTACCCGGCTTCCCAGATGAGAAAATGGGCACATTACTGTTTGAAATATGAATGAATCAGAGATCAGTGTTAAATGCTGTAGTGATATTATATTTTATTCTATAGTGCTCTGCAGAAAAGTTGCATTTATAAACCCATTTATTGTGTTATGTACTTGCAAACCACCTTGTCATCCATTTATTGCACAAATAAAATCTTAAAAGCAGAGGATTAGTTGAGTGTGTCCCTGTGGGACCACAATCTGACTTTAAAGAATCCATCAACGAAGGAAAACAGATGGAGCAGAGGTGTTTGCCAGCTCATTGCTCCGAGATGTAAAACTCAACTGTGCGAAAGGGCTATTCTCTGACGGTCCGCAGACCTGCAAGCCCCGTTCGTGTTCAAGGGAGAAGGCACGTACAGCAGAATTTGCAGAAACCAGGGCCCCGAGCTGGAGCCAGTTCTGGCTGGAGATTTTGGGATGGCACAGGCTCCTCTCCTGCCGCTGCACGGGGTAACCACCACCATGGAGAGGACAGCTCAGCTTTGCACGCCAAAGGAAAATTCCATGAAATTTAAACCTCTGTTAAGACCTAAAACATTGAAGGCACGGATCTGCAGCTCGGACACAGCAGCATCACCAAAACAAGCCAGCCCTATCGCTGCGTTCCCTAAGGGGAATTTCTGGTGCTGAAGAGTGCAAGTCTGCAGGGCCCTTAAAACTTCTGCCAAACATCCTTTTGAGTTAAAAAAAAAAAAAAAAAAAAAAAAACACACCAACAAACACACAAACAAAAAAACCCAACCACCCCATAAATGGAAAATAACAGGAAAACTTGAGTGTGCTGATTTTCATGGAGTCTGTTTCAACTCCGTGAAAAAAATCCCAGAGCCAGCCGTCCCCCAGGAGGGGGTTCTCTGGGACAAACAGCTTTGGACAGGCACATCCCTCGGAATACCGCAGTACGCTGGCAGCCAGCTCTCCGAGGTGCCTCGAAAGGCACCGGCACAAAAAGCTTCAAGGGGAAGACTGGAGAAACCCAGGAACGAGCCCTGCCCTGCTACCAGACAATTAAAAGTTGCTTCTTAGCGGGAAACACAACCAGCAGAAGGGGAAAGACAGGGATTCATGCTGCTGAGCAAAGAGAATTATTTCCCTGTGTTCCCTGCCTAATGAAGGGAAAAGAGACACCTCCAAGTTGTAACTTGGCACTGAAGTGTTTTGAAGAGCTTTTTTTTTTTTTTTTTTTCTTCCCTCTATCAGCAACACAGAGGCTTTAGTCCCCACGTTCAGTACCCTGAATTTGTCTATATTCCCCACCCTCCTCCCCAACCCTCTACAGCCAAGGTACCTTTTCTGAACCTCTTACAACAATGTCCTGCTTGGGGAGCATCCAGCAAGTGAAGAAGAATCCTTACAAAACTCAAATCCAGTCATTCTTCGGGTTTTTTTATATTTTCTCTCTCTTTTTTTTTTTTTTTTTTTAACTTCTCCCTGAAGGAGCCGCTGTAGGAAAAAAAACCCTATTTACCCCAGAGTAAGACGGCCATAAGTACGTGAACCATTTTAAATGAACAGCTTTCACACCTTTGCATGCACAGGTACACGTTTACATTAGTCAAATCATTTGAAATGCTTTGCTTTGGTCTTGGGGCAGCAGGTTCTGCAGCTAAACCACACCTCACATGCAGGAGAAAGTATTTTTCATGTTTTTCCTGTTGTAAAAGTCCTAACTTTCACCCAGCATTTGTTTTATTTGAAAGAAAAACAAAGAAAAGCTTAGTTAGGAACAAGAGTCCACTTTCCTTACCACCAGCGATAACACCTGAACCCCTGCTCACACTGCTCGAGCTCTGCTGCTCAGATAACCGGTGCAGCTGGAGACATCCACATCATCTCACCAACCCCCCCCCAGAGCCATCGGCGAAGGCTGCCCACGGCCCCAGCCCCTCGGGCAGTATCGCACACCTGGGTTCCCGCTTGCTCCCTCCACGTCCTGCTTCCAAAGGCTTCGCCAAGAAGAGATGCTCAGCCCACCGCCTGCAACACCCCGGCCCCCTCCACCCCTGCGGGGTCAGCGTTTCATTTCCCAGCCTCACGCAGGCGTAGCTCCAGCCTTCCCCCCCCCCCCCCCCCCTTACGTGATTTCTGTGGCATTTTGCAGGAGCTGCCATCCCATTGCCACTTCCATCGTGCTTTGCTCAGCTCCTCAGCTTGGCCGCAGCCCTGGAGCTCAGACCCTCCCTGGGAGGACATCTGGATTGTTTGGTGGGGCTACGGCCAATTCACCTCGCTGGGGGGTTTGACCTGCACTTCAAGGACTTCCCGAGGATTTAATCTGCTTTTGACTACAGCCCATTGTACGTGCTGCTCCATTCCAGCCACAAAACGCATCTCTTGTTTCGAGGCAGCAGGGCGCTGCAGGAAGGTCAGGAACAAGGCTGCGAGAGAAACTTCAGCAACACGCCAATACCTTCCCACGCATCCCCTGCCTCTCCTTGTCACTCCCCCAGGTCAGCCCCCGAACCTGACTGACTCATCACCAGCCGCATCCTCCTACCAGCAGGAGATGCGCACTGGTGAGACCGCACTCGCTGATGCGGAGGAGTCGGCAGAGCAGCCAGGGATACTGGGGGGGGGGGACAACCAGGCCACCGGCGCGTCTGTCTGGGTCGCACTCCAGCGGATGCATTGCACGAGCTGATGCGACCCACATGTACTCTACAGAGCACCTCGTGCCCGCTGGGACACGAACAGCGAGGGCAGGAGAGGCTAACAGGCACTTTGAGCCCTGTCCCTTGCCCTGTCTGTCCATTCTGCCTCCCCCAGGCAATCCCCTGGCCAGTCGAGGGTTCGGATGGCCCCAGGCTGTCCGTCACCCCCTGCCCCCGCTCTGCTTGTCAGCTCAGACCCCAGTCACTTGGGGAGCTGCCTGACAAGCTCTGCAGTGGCACCGATGCCGCATCACTTGTTCCTCCAGCTGTTTTCTTCCTCTTCTACCCCCCAAAAACCCAGGAGCTGTGTATTCAACTCCATACAGTAGAAAAACACCACCACCCAGGCAGAGAGGAAAGGGTGGAGGACACGTATGAAACCCATCACACCTTTCCTCAGCACCTCTCTCATCACACTTGATGAAACAAGCTCCATGGGGAACCCAAATGCCTTTGTGAGGACGTGCCCAAGAGGCTGGAAAAGCCCCAGATATCGCAGCACACGGGGTCCGTATGAAACAGGGGGGCTGCAAGGGTGTTCAGAAGACGGCTTGGGCCAGCCTAAGCTGGGTCAAGCCTCCCTGCTCCACCTCCCGTGATTGCACGGGCATCACGGTGTGCTCCTTCACACCAGGCAGGATTGTCAGTCTGTAAGATGGTCTAAAATCTAGATGAAAACAACCAAAAGACAGGGAGGAAGAGATGAGATCCATGTCTTTGGATTCCTTAAGAAGACAGTGTTTTCTCCAAAGACCTGATTTCATCACAAAACACCCGGCTTTCTCATTTCATTGAAAAGCGCTGCACTGCTCCTCGCTCCTGCTGTAGGACCCCTGCATGTCCCATTGCAAGCCGAGCGACATTAGCCACACACACAGCACGACATTATCCCGAAGCCTGGTGAGAGCATCTCATGTTGGAATAAATAACACATTTTGCGCTCCCCTGGCATACAGAGAGCCACATTTACATGCAGGTCTAGAGATCTGCATAGAGCAGGAGGCATACCAGCCTCACCCCCCCCCACCCAGGCCACCCCATAATACCTCCGCTCGACTGGGAGAATGTGGCTACGGGCACACTTGCAATAAGCCCTGCAAGGCTCCATACTGCCCTGATAGATTTTGGACACGCTGGAGAGAAAAAAATAATGAAAATAAAAGCAGAGCGCTGCACAGGTCACACCTATTGCAGCGCTCTGGGTCAACAGTGGCTTCTCACACCTCCCACCCTGGGTGGCTTCACCAGAACGGCTTTCAAGCCTAGAAAGATGGGCAGTTACAGGAAAGCACAAACCACTTCCACCCTTGGAAACACGCAGCAAACCCAGTTATCCTCTGCCCGACCCAGGAGATCACGGTCACTGGCTTCAAGCCCGTCTGCCCCGCATCCATCAGCTCCTCCTGCCTCAAATCCCATGAAGTCCAGTGCCCAGCTCCTCCAACCCTTCCCATACCGGGCACCCTTGGCAACTGCCCCGGCTCCTTCAAGACGGAGCAGCCGTGACCCTTTCATCCCCGCAGAAGGCAGGGAAAGCACCGAAGCGCATCCACACTCTCACTTGAAGATGACACGACAGTCAGAGGCAGGGAACCCCGCGGTCCTTCTATTACTGGGAAATCGCGCTCCAGCCTCGCCAACGCCGTTACTTCTGTGTATCTTATAATTAAATAGTATTTGCCGGTTACCTCACAGCATGCTGCAATTCTTCCACATCCGAGGTTGTTTGTTTGGTTTTTTTTTTCCCTTAAAATTTCTGATCTTCAGCTTCTATTTTATTTTTCCCCTCCTTGCCAACTCGCAGCAATTTCAGAAAACTCTTTAAGCCGCCTTCCCACTTAGGAGGTGAGAAGGAGGGGTCAGAGACCTGCTGTGCAGCACTGGTCCGTGCTACACCATCTCCTCTTGGGCCACCCACTGGTCCTGAGCTGAAGGAGACCAGTGACATGAACATGTCACCTTGGGTCAGCCCCACAGGTGGATCTCCGTTCCTCTGGAGCTCCCGGAACAGAAGCCGAGGCACCTGAACAGCTTGGGGAACCTCACTTATGGTGGCCTTACCAAACTGGCATGGATGAGTAACTCGGCCAAGGGACCAGGAATTCCAGATTAATCGCAGTTGGAGGCACGTTCGCTGCAGTCCCTACTCTTTCCCTTCTGTTAGAACCTGCTGGAAGAGCACATGGTGCCTGGATGGAAGGGGCAGCAGGAGAACAGGTCCCACCCTCCGCCAGTGAACAAGGCGCCAATGACAGGCAAGGGGAGAAAGCCACAAGATGCAAGGTATTATCTAATCATCACATTTCCGTCCCTTTCTGCAGGAAAGTGGCTTTGATTGAGGTATTGAAGCTTTACGGTGTGCTGGCAGGGCTTTGGCCACGCTCAGTTGTAAGAGAAAGGAAAGCGAGTGGGCAAATTTCAGGCTGCAGGAGGCTGATTGCCGCCCTGTCCGGACCACGTTCCTTCAATGTCCCAGCGGTAGCAGATTCAGTCCCACCACGAGAACCAAATCCATCACCCGGACTGCCAGGACCACTGCTAGGCTGCGCTGCTTCTGTCTGAGTCTGCACCGGTCACCTCGCCTGGGTCCAGAGAAGATGCTGAGCATCCGCGACACCAGCTGCAGGTTGGGGCAGTCAGCCTGAATCTTTAATCCTGCAATATTTACTTTGCCTCATGACCATGCCCGCTCCCTTTCTAGAGCGTTATTGGCTTCCTGATCGACCTGAAACTGCATGTTTTCTGCAACTGGTCCTGCTGGCTGGATCTTTGCACTGCAAATACTTTGCTAGCGGTGCTCACCGGCTTCAGCAAAAAGAAAAAAAAAAAAAAAAAAAAAAAAAAAAAGCCTAGTGTGTAATGATCACGGGCAAGAAGTAGGACGGTAAAGCAGGGAAGATCAGTGTAAGGGAAGGACTTGGCAACCTGCTCGTGCCCTTTCGTGGCCCAAAGCATGCCCAGGGACCCCTCCCATACCGCTGTCCCTCTCCCCATGACATGCCTTGACCACATTAAGCCCCAGCTCGCAGCAGATGCCAGTACCTGCCTTTATGCATCTTCCCTGCTACTCCTCCTCCTATCTGCTGCCAAACCCTGTAACTTACTGCAAGCAGCTTGGCTTCCACTGCCAGGGGGCCACTTTCCCAGTGTTGGCCATAACGTGAACGATACGTGAAAACAGCTCCCCTGCTTCCCCCCGTGTCAGTGCGCTGATCCCGCGCGCGCGCGCTCTCAATCCCATTAAAAGTAATGGGGTGAGATTGTCCAGCCCATTACTTTCAGTGGCTGTTTCAGCCAGAGAGCCTAAAGCTCCCATATCCTCAAAATAGCAAGCAGAGTAGCTCCAAAACTCTCTGCTTCATTATCACCTCATGTATTCCAGCTCGCCAGAGTTTAATTGGAAAGACAGCCAAGCCTGCGCTCAGGTTTGCTAATTGCTGCGGAAGACACACAAGCACTCCTCGCGCCGCTGACAATTATTTCCTTGCTCAGCAATTTTTGTTTTTTCAAGGTGTGGAGGTTTTTTTTTTAAAAAAATTGTCTAAAGTTGTGTTGGGTTTTTTTTTTTGTTTTTTTTTTTCCAAAGAAGAAACACAGGCATATGCCAACACAGCCGCAGGAGAGGTACTTGATGAAACCGTTGCATGCTTCAAGCTCCAGCTGCGCCTGCTGGATTTGGAAGGCAGGAACGGCTGCAGGAGGAGCTAGCCGGGGAGAACCACAGCTCCTGCAAAAAGCCAAGCCCCAACCATGGATGTAAGATGCATCACGGGAGCTGTAGTCTGAGTAATTCTGAAGTCCAACAATACACTGAGGGCAGAGGCAGGGTAAAAACCAAACCACTCCGCGCATCCAAGGCGGTTCGATACCACGACACACTCTGAAAGCCGCGTGGCCAAACAGCTTTCTTCAGGAGCTGGAGAAATCCCACTCCTTGTCTGATTTCTGACCTCGCCTTCTGCTCTGGTTTCGTAAAAGCCTGGCAGAACCTGACTCTATAAAGCCACGTGCTCCCCCTTACAGCTAGGGAAGGAACCCATCGGGGATGTACATGAAGATGCATCCAGGACACTAACAGCGACAGCTACCTCAATCCCTGGCCAAAAAAACAACAGTGGGAAGAGCAGACTAGTTAAATGGTTGACAAAAAGAGAACCCCCCCCCTTGCTATAAAACACCAGAAAGTTGCCGAGATGACACTCCCAGCCAGGTGACGGGAGTGTTGAGCACAACACAGGTTTTTCTTGCCTCTGACCTTAGTAAAGAGCAGACTGCAACGTGCACGCCTCCCGTACCAACCTCCTCGCACGGCCCCTGCGGACTCGATGCCGTGCCCTGTTGCAACGCCAACTCTATCTGCCGCTGCTTCAAAGATGTTAACGTCTTGATGCTCACAGCCCTGTCCAATCCAGGACAGATGGTAATAAATTTTTCAGTGGCTGGAGCAGAGTGCAGCAACTGTGTGATTAGCATCTTTTTCTCCACTGCACATTTCATCTGTAAACTAAGATTAAATACCTGGAGGAAAAAAGCCGCAAGAAAAGGGAACTTTAATATGTTTTCACTGCAGAGTTCACACGAGTGAGCAAACAGCTCAGATCCGAGGTGAGAGGTGGCTCAGGGCGGGGAGTTTTCCCCATGTGCCAATTCAAGTTATCCAGTTTGCACAAAGATGCTCTTTCTGTTACCGCAGCTGTACCTTGAAATTCTTACGACCCCGGCAGCTGGCCTCCGAGCCAACACTGTGAGGAGCAGCAAGGTCCGCAATCCCCTAAAAGCGAACAAGGGGAGGGGAACTGCTCCATTACCTGTCTGGGTTTGAACTCTCCGTTCATTTAAACCAAACAAAACCTATCCCAATCGCCTGTCAAGCCTCAAGGACCTCGCTTCCCTGCAACCTCAGCCAGAGATAAAACAAGGGAATGAATTTCATGTATTGCACGGGAGATTAGGGACAGTGCCTGCTGTTGAGAAGAAATCATCAGCTACAAGTTCAGCAACCATCAAAACATCGTTCTTCATCGCTGCAACGCAAGTACCAGGCCAGTGTTGCTGATAAGGCACCTCAGATGGAAAGCATTTTAAATGACCGTTAAAAAACCAAACCAAACAACAACAAAAAAAAATCCCAAACAGACCCCTTAAATGCAGAAAAAAGCACCGCACACTTGGTTTTGGAACTCATACTCCTTACAACCAGGAGAGCATCGTTAGGGCTTGCAAACCATCCTTCTCAGCCACTGCTGACCCGCTCTGCCCGTGCACACCAGAAATAGCTCGCTGACCTTGCTCCACGCTTCAGTTTTGCTCGCCTATAGATGCACCCGGGGCATCCTGCACACAAAACGCTCCTTTTGCTACATCCTTACAATGGGGGGGATCCACCTGCTCTCGGAGGGAAAGCCAACGAGATTGGAACGCTCTGCCCCCACTTGTAAGAAATCTTCTCTCAAGCGTTTGCCTGCTTAACAAAAATCCAAAAATGCTCAACAGGTAGGGCACCAGGTCACCCAGAGAAACGCCCCGCTTCGTTATTCAATCTCCAAATATCTTCTAATAACATCGGGCTGTCACCCACCGTTCACGGGGGTCTGCCCACCCCCTCCCCGTGCTGAGCCAGGGGCTTTCCAAGGAGCAAGACCCATCCGCATTAGGAGCGCGGATGGATGGGGGTGCACCACCTGCCTTCCAAAGGACGTTACGCGCCATTGCTGTGATCAATAATGTATTCTTCCCTCTATATTTTATGTCCTTATGTTTATTGTGTGTAAATAGGGATTTACAATGATCTGAGTGTGTTCATTGAATGTCGCTGACACCCTGCATACCAGATCCGCCAGCCGCCCTCTAAGGACCTTCAGGCAAACCAAACAACGCTTGTTCCACAAAGCCATCTCCACGAGAGAAATGGGGAAAGGAATTAAAAAAAAAGAATAAAACGGGGCCAAGGTAGAGAGATCAGAGACTGCGCGCATGGAACCGAAAACAGAATGAGAGTGCCAGCCCTGGGGTTCAGAGTCACCCCAGCGTTATTGCAAAAGGAACGTTAAATATTGCTCTCATCAAAGGTCCGAGGTGTTGCTTCTTCAGGAGGCAAAGGTTGGGGTGGGGGACTAAACTTTTCCTTGAAAGGCACCGGCACACCTATGCAAAGTTCCTTCTTATTTGATCTTCAGCACAAAGAACAGAACAGAAGCATATCACCCTTTGCAGCTAAAATGAAAAAATAAAGAGGACTTTTATCCCAGATCCATTTATCTCAGGTAATAAATTCTGCTCCTGCCTGCAGCTAGTCGGTATTTTCCAGGTGGGTAGCTTTCTTGCTGGAAAATGAACAAAGCAATCAAAATAATTTGCTAATTCATTTCATAGTTGGTTTTTGGGTTTTTTTTTTGAAGTCTAAACTGCAAGTTAAAACAAATCTGAGTAGCCTGGTGTGTTGTGTCAACATTTTGTTCAATACATATCAAAGCAATACTGAAATTCTTGTCTCAAAAAAAAAAAAAAATAATCTTAACATACTTCCAGAAGTTACATAGCTCTTCCCAGAAGGAAAGCAACGCCACAGTTCAATCTAACAATCACATATGTTTTCTATAGGATGGTGGGGGCTGAAAGGTCTCCTGACACCTTCCAGAACAGCGCTACTGAAGTGCCTCTGCCTGTCCCAACATCCCGAAACACGCCGGGATGCGAGGACACGACCCTGCTCCCACCTTCCAGGTGAAGCCACCAGACAAAACAAAGCAACTTGGCTTGTCCAAGTGAAGTTCTCAAGCCACGTTCTGAATTGATGGAGCAGTTCAGAAGGTTCAGGAACGCTCCTGTGTGAACAGAAGGGCTGAGCAGCCTTCCTGTGCCATGCCTAACGTCTGTCTCCTACCTAGCGTCCTCTGAAGCTCAGCTTGGCCAGCCCATTCCAAGGAAAAACGTGCCTCTGCACCACAAACAAACCTCCAAGGCAAACATCTTTCATCCCAGCTCTGCCAAAAACTGCTTGCACAGCCTCATCGGTGCTATTTACTCATAGATTAGTTAGGAAAGAGCAGCAGCATCCTCACGCTGCTTCCAAGCGGATGCAGAGACCACGTTTTTAGCACGCACGAGGCATTCTGCAGCACCACGGAGGAGCAGGAGGTTCTCCTCGCTCCCTGAGCTCATCTGCCTCACCAGGCTCCTGCATGCTATTGAACAGCTGCCATGTTCCACCTCAGCACTTCCTGCAACTCAGCAAAAAAAAAAAAATAAAAAAAAAATAAAAAAAAAAAAAAAGAAAAAAAGGAGCCCTAGCACAAAAATAGACAAGTACCCTAAAATACTGGAGCAAACAGACAGGCACCCATCGGTCAACAGCTGTGCGCCGCTTTGGCATCGTCCCTCACTAGAAGACACTGCATTAGAGGAAGCAATGATCATCATCATTAAACGCCTTGATGGAAGTCAGGCATCTGGTTTTCAGCATTTAGCTGATGAAATAAATAAGGGTGCTTTTGGCAAACACTGAGGGAACAAACATGATACCATCAGAGTAGCTGGAGGGATTCCAGCTTCCCTAACAGCATCGCTCCCTCTCGCCAGCGCCGGGACTTCCCACAGGAGTGTCCTGCAGCCCGTCAGGCTGCTCGCAGCACCCCGGGCACACCTCTGTGGCACGCAGAGCCCCTCACCGAGGGGACTCAGCCCACCCCCGGGGTGGGAAGAGAGACAGCAGTCGGTATTCAAGGACGACGAGCACGCAAGGACTGCGGGGCACAAGCGGAAAACCTGCTGCCCCAGTTTCCTCAGCCCTGCCCCAACGGCCGAGGAACCGGTCCCACGGGAAGAGACGAGCAGTGCTTCAGGCCACACACCCGTTGCAACCTGCCCAGGTAAAATACCCTTGCCCGAGACACACTTGCTGCTTGGGGAAACCCCTCCAGCTGTGTGGTACCCCACGGGGGACCTTACTGCCCTCCCCCCAGCCTGCAGCAAGGACAGAAAGCTCCCCCCCCCCCCTTCCACCTGGACTTGGAGCAAGTCGCCACCCCATAGACCTGTCATTCCTCGCACCATTCCTGTCCCAAGGATTGGTTTCCATAATCCCTGAGATACCAGGGCTGTTCTAGCCATTAAAAAAGGCACACAGCCTCAGAGATGCTCATTTAACATCTTTCTGCCTCCTGGATGGCTTTTGCTTTTCCCTACGTTGAAAACGTGGTACGGTCCATGTGACTGATCAGGCTGTGCAACACAGCTCCTGCCCGTTCAGATCAGAAATGGTTATAACTTAAACAATACAGCTGAACACAATTCTCGTGGCCATCTATTTCTACCCCCTCCTTTTCTGAACGTGAGGCAGCAAGCGGGAGGTGTAGAGCAAGTCTAGAGGATGCCAGGATCCAGTTCTTGCCCTGGATCTTGCATCAGGGCAGCTGATGCCCAGGAAGGCACCTGCAGATCCGAGGGACAAAGACTCGTGTCACCTCAGCGTTCCCTAAACATCCTCCCAGAGAAGCCCCTCTTCCGCAGGGAAGCTGTCCATGCAGAGCCCACCACCGCTCTCTTGGGCAGCGCAACACACAAACAGCTTTGGAAGGGAGGAGGCAGAGATGCTTCCTAACAGCAGAGCTGGGACCTTCCCCAAGGAACATTCAGGAATGCTGGACCACCCTCCACCACAGCATCATAGCAGACCAGAGAAGAAGAAGAAGAAGATGCTACATCACGGCATCCTGAGGTCTCTAACCTTAAAACAGATATTCCCCCAGCTAGCTTTCAATGCTCCAGGTGACAGGGTGGGAAACCACCGGGTGCCCACGTTCCCGGAGGTCCCCCCAGTGTGCTCCAGGCAGGGGAACCAGAACGCGCCCATCCCTGCTGGTGGCACCAGTCAGGGCATGATGCAGCAGCACATGCAACAAAAACCAGAGGCTGGAGGGAACTGGCCAGGCGCGCTGGCCCTTCCCAAGGTTCATCCCAGTACTGCCAGCCCCAGCAGGGGGGTTTCATCATCCAGAGCTACGCCGGACCGAGGGAAGGAAGCGCATATTCTTTTAAAGCCATCTCAAGCATTGCACCTTAGGGAAAGCCTCAAGAAAGAAATTTTGCAATCCATGTAGAGGGAAGCTGACATTTCAGGGAGATACAGGCAGCGTCACAGCTCTGCCGGGCCACAGAAGAGAACAGGTTTAATGAACTTTAAATGTCTGACCTCGGGGGGACCCTAATACCTTCCTGTTCTCTAAGCCACGAACGCAGCGAAGCACATGGGTGGGCACCATCTGATGCAGGCGGCGTGCTCTCTCCCTGTGACCCCAGAAAGATCCCCCCGGGGGTCCCTAGGACCCCAGAAAGACACATACCCCCACCCCTGAGGGTCTCCCTACACCTTCTCCTACAGAAAACGGCTCCCGCAGCACTTCCCCCATCAGCCTTGCCAACACCGGCAGCCGCCCCACGTTACAGCACATAATAAGCCCGAGGGAACAGCAAGGTCTTGGGTAAATTTAGGGCTAGATTATAGCCCAGCTGACTGTGACTAACCTTCTGAAATGAAGGTCAGCGCCAGGACTTCGGGATGTGATTTTCTCCCATTTATTTCTTGATGGGAAAGTGATGGAGAGTGTAATTACTGCTGTACTACCGCTCGCAAGTTGCAAACGTCCTGGCCCAGGAAAAATGAGGACTCGGATCCAGGTGCCGCGCAAAGAGTGGGACCGAGGGGTGTCAAACAGCCCTTCCTGCCTCCTGCTGTGCCAGAGGGGGGAAAGTCACCCGGCCGCCACCATCACCCTGCTGAAGTGTTGGTGTCCCCGCGGTTATGGGGAGCAGCACCCACCGCCTGCTCCCTGGGGTGCTCACACGGACTCAATGTCCTTCCTAAACCTCCTCCACGCAACCAGAGCGGCTCCAGCGATGGAGCCTGCGCCGCTGGGAGATGGTTGGAACAAACCCCCGTCATCCCTGCAAGGCAACTCGATGTCGTAAGTGACCCAAAGCCTGAAGCCCCCCTCTCTGCTGCTACACGGCACACCGACCCCAGGTGCTGCAGAGGGCAAGCTCCTAACAAATCCTCACGAAAGTTCTGGAAAACCAGAGCCCCCTCCTCCAAGCAGGGAAAAAGACCCAACAAACCGACCCCCCAAACAACCCCGAACCTCCTCCACTTCAGCCACAAAAAGAGATGCTTAGATGCAAGAGGTATTTCCACACCAGCAGCCTGGGGTGGGGGTGTGCCGAGATACCCCACCGTGGGCAGCCCCCCCGGCGGGGGAACGGTGGCATCACCCCAACCACATCTCAGCACCAGGAACCGGAGACACCACACGGCTTTTACAGCAAAATACACGGTCGTACCCCTCCTCGAGGGCTCTTCAAGGAAAGCCCCGTGCAATTCCCAGCCAGTACTTTGCACTGGGGTGGGAGAGCTGTACCTGGCCTCCGCCGCAGCAGCCACCTCGTCGTAGCATCCATCTCATCTCCTCAGCTCACCAAAACGTCCCCCCCAGCTTCTCCCTCAACAAAGGAAAGAGGAGCAGCAGGCTGAAGGCTCTACCTCAGGGCCCTAATTAGCCAAGTGGCAGCACCTGGGCCTAACGAGCATCCCACACCCACCGGGCATGTTCTAGCACTTTCCACCCCCCAGGGCAATAATCACCTCTGAATAACACCACCACAGAAACACCTGAAGGGAAAAAAAAAAAAAAATTTTGAATCCACAGATCCCCTTCCCCTTGCTGCAGGTGGTGAAGGCATCTTGCCTTGAGTGCTCCCTGCCAGGCTGGAAGGGTCCCCAGGGAGGTTCTCCACAGGCTGTCCCCTTCATGCTTGTATAAAAAGAAAAGGACAAATAAATTAAGATTTATGGGATGCCAAAAGAGCTGTGCTTTTTTTTTCTAATTATTATTTTTTCCCCTCCCCCCTTGAACTAATTTTTTTTATTTTTACACCCCCCCCCCCCCCCCCCCCCGGTGGCTGTTTGAGGGCTGCAGATGGAGTGCTGGGCGCAGCTGGGATCCCCTTGGAGAGCGATGCAGTAACAGCAGGCTGGAGGGGAAGGATGCGCGCACGCACAGCATCGCCCCGCACGGGATCCACCAAGGGAGGATTGCTGATTTCCCTGCTCCAGGTGTCCATCTTGCCCGGCCTGTGGTACTGGGTGGCCTTTCCCCTGCTTGTTCAGGATGCACCTGAGCAAGGTCCAACCCGGTTTCCACCATTTGAGCAGCAAATACCGTCGGAAATCCTTCCCTGCGGCTGCTCCCCTGTGTGAGTGGCTGTGGGGTTTGCTAGGCGCAGGGGTGCTGTGTGCTGGAAATCCAAGGGATGCAGGAGCTGCTGGTGGCCTCTTGATGGGACCAGCTCCTACAGCTTCACCCGAGGCAGAAGCGGACACCATCACCGTGCCTCCATCCTGCACTTACCGGGGATTCCTGTCGGCAGCTCTGCAGCCTGCCACAGCATCCATCTTCATGGTCCTAGTTCAGTCTGGTTTGCCCGTGCGGGTGTTCATCAAAGCCCTTCATCCCTCGCCAACATCCCTGTCAGTGCCAGTGCCACCAGCCTATGCCAGCATCACCCATGGGTGCTGTGGGATGGTGTGGCACTGAGCTCTGGCTATAAGCATGGGCTCAGGCAGCCGCAAAACCAAAAAATCGAAATCAGTTACCCAAAAGCTCCCCTGGCAGGTCTCAGCTCTTTGAGGGAGTAAATAAAACTCTCGCTTTATTTTCTCTGCCTTAGCTGTTTCATCTCTTTCTTGGCCTTTCTTCTCTCACGCGCTCTCATTTCTTAAGGATGACAATTTTTTTCACAAAGGTTTTTGTCTCATTTTTTGCTGGCGCTTTTTTTTTTTTTATATATATATATATATACATATATTTCCTCCCCCAGGCTGTCTAAATTTAGCTGTCACTTTACGCTTAGCTCAGTGTCTTTTACCTGTTGCTCTACAGGTTCCAGAGTTTGCAAATCAAAGTCTTGCTGGTGTGGCCAGCATCGCTTACACGCTCCTGAGAACAAGGATCCTTCAGAGGACCAGTGGTTTTATGGGACCAAGAGAGGGACCAACCTCACCATGGTCTCCAGGATGATGGCTACCATTGAGATCACGGTCCCTAAACTGCTCCCCCTCTTCCAGGAAGCAGGTGACAACCACCTTTTCCGCAGGGCAGCTTCTCCTGCAGTGCCAATAGCCGTGCCACCCGTGTGCAGGAGCCCAGCCGTGTGCCACGCGCCTGTCCCCTGCAGCAGGGTGGCACACGCCGCATCGCTGCCGTACCACCTACGGACACGGATGCCAACGTGCCTGGATGCAGGCTGCCATCCGCCTGGGTGCCGATATACATCCTGCACGCGGTCCTGGCGCGCACACGTGACACCGCCTGGATGACACAGGTGTGGTACTGCCACCAACACACCCACCACCCCCTACGCGCAGCCACGAAGCGTGCATGCTGCAGCGGACGCTTCCACACGCGGAGGAATAAGCCCGTTTCACAAATACGCCCCTTTTCCCACATCCGGCTCCCGGTTTCGCTGGGAAGCACAAACCATTATTGCATTAACGTGTTGTTTCCGTACTGCTTTTAAGCCATCCTCTGGGTCTCTCACATCACCACCCCCACCCCCCAACTATCTCTCTCCGTAGTTGCTCCTTTTTATGTCACCGCTCAGTGATGGCAGGCAATGGTTAATATTACATTTTTCCTTCTGAGCATGCAAATGCCCGGAATGGAGCTGAAAACAAGAGACTTCTGACCAAAGCAACGTGATTAGGAAATGCAGATTTTTCTTCTCCCTGAAGTACTAGTGATTGGAGTCAGGTCTGTGTCACCTCTGCAGACTGGCTGTCACGCAACTGCCTTCCATGCTTCTTTTAATGAAGTCTCATTGATTGATGGCTCCCTGCCCTTACAGGGATGCTGCTGTCACCCCAACCCACTCTCGCCAGCCGGAGGAGTGTGGCAGAAGGGTTCAGCCCACGCCAGCCTGGGGTCTGTCTCTCAGCTGAAATCTCCTACCTTACAGCACAGATCTGCAGCACGAGCAAAGTGACAAGTTTGAGCTGCCGTCAGCAGAGGAGCCAACAGTCTCATCTGAATAACGGTGCTCGAGTTTAGTTTTTAATTAAACCCTTGTGGGTTCCTTGAAAGGTTGGAGATGACACAGGCTCCTCTGAAGCTGGCCTAGGGAGACATCCAGAGTCAGCACCAAAGCCTGCCTCCTCCTCAAAATGATAGGAAACTGGGACCCTGGATAAAATGGATGAATTCTGAAGAGGAGCAAAAATGGGTTTTTCACGAGTCCAGGTCAGCTGCGGGAGGAAGCAGGGCTCCTGCCAGGCTCAGCTCCTGCCCAAGCCTGCGCTGCCCAAGGCAGGGCTGAGCAGCGTGCTGCCCTGCCTGGTGAGACATCATTCTCCATCTCCGTGCCCGGCCGTCCCTTCGGGGTACCACAGCGATGAGTGCGATGTTTCATCCTGAATTTATCGCTGTGGTCTATGCAGATGCCAACAGGGAAATGCTCTCCCTTGCATTTACACTACTGGATACACAGCCATCAAATACCCTCATTTAAAGACCTACAGCTACTGTCTAATAAAGTCCTGATACGCCTGTATCCATGTAAATCCTAATGTGTGCTATTTGCTTCCAGGACAGATAAATGTACAGCTTCCCCTCCCCATCCTGCCCCACAATATTGTATTTTAGTGCTGACTAGAAGATTTCCATCAAACAATATAAACACATTTGTCAAAACTGTTCACAGTGGCTGGTCTTCTCTGAGGAAGCGATTGGAAAGGAACAGGGTTTAATTCCCAGTTCGGTGGGATTCACAGCACTGTGTTATTTGAGCTTTGTTTCCTCCACGCTGCCTCCTCTGCTTTTTCTTTTTAGGTTGGAAAATCCCCCAAGCTAAAACATTTCTACCTGCGTCGCATTCATTTCTAACCAAAATAATAATAATAATAATAAATATATATAAAAGTGTAGTTTTGAACTGTTTTTATGAAAAAAACAAACCAAACAATGATGGCAGAGGAGGTTTGTGAGGAGGGATTGTCGTTAAGGAGAATGCTTTTGCCCTGGTTCAAGCGAGAACATGCCCACCGGTCCTATGGCCATTTTAACACGAGGGTAAATACCTGGGGAAAATGGAGAGAAACGGGTTTATACCCAGGAAAATGAGATGTGGAAGCCCCACGGGAGGAGCTTTAGCAGCCTAAAGCCACGTCACGGCTTTAGCACCGGGAAGGGGGGGCACAGCAAAGCCCACCAGGTGATGCTAGTCGCGGAGGAAGCACCAAAGAAACCCCATCCGTTCACACTGGCGATACATGGCTGGAGGAGGAGGACAAGGAGGAAGGCTTCTACTGACAAAAGACAATTAAAAGGGTGCTTAAATGTCACGTCATCCCCTGCGGCAACCCGCAGCCATGTGTGGCAGTGCCCTGCGCCCCCCGCTGTGACCACCTGCCCCCCGCATCCCCTGCCTTGGCTGGGGGCGAAGCACAGACGTCCCTTGACGCCGACTTCACGCAGTCACAGATCCGCGATGCCGGGGACTCTGGCTCACAGAACCAGCCCCAACAGCTTTGACAAACATCCCGCCGACCACGTGGAGTGGGAATTGACACCGAGCACCTTTTCTAGAGCCACTTCTGCTGCCACCCAGCTGAAGAGCACTCCTCTGCCAGCTCCGGCTTTGAAGAGCTCTCTCTGCGTGACACAAGGGTTCGGTTCAAGCATTCGCACTTGGCGCCGGTTCTCATTGCTCCTAGGAGGGGACCTGGGCGCATCTTGCGCTCCGCCACATCTCTAGGCATCTTTTTCTTTCCCTAGCTCCTTTGCCTTATTTCTAGCAGTTTAAGGAGCAGCTCAGAGGACACACAAGAAGACCTAAACCCTGTCATGACTCACACATCTCCACTCCAAGCCGGTAAAAAAGGCGTGAGAGACTGAGGTGATTTCAAGAAAAGAAACTACGAGGTTTTTCAGAAATAGAAATAAAGAGTAAACTACTTCTATGTTGTTTTCATTCGCTCCCTGGCTCCGCAGAATGGAAAGGTTATGTTTTCCAAATTTTTCCTGCTGCAGTAAAGACCAAACAGCCAAACGGTAAGAAAAGCTGAGCTCCTCGTTTTGTGTCACGACTCCAGGAGCTGGGACCTTTAGAAAAGCAATAAACGTGATGGGACCGATGCTCTTGAGTATTAGCAAGTTTTGTGAATAAGTACAGAATTTTATGAGCCTGGACTGTCCTTTGCCCTAAGATCCTTCACAGGGGACTTTCGGTTATCCTAAATATAACTCGCTGTTCGTTTTCCACCAGCCAGGCTCCGTGTGGCTTGTGCTAAAGCCTGGGCACAGGGCACGGCTGCACGCAAGCTCTCCTGCACCCACGATGGAAGAGATTCCTCCTCCCACTTCCCATGGTTGTAAGTGGATGCAGCAAGCGCTACCCCCAGAGATGCCCAGACCCCTGCACCTTTGTGCACGTCTCACAGCCCAGGCAGTAGCTCTCTGCAGCCCTCAGAGCAATCCCTTTTCCCTTTTTTTTCCTGCGGTGGGCCAAGAAGAAGGGCTCTGGCCCCAGGGGACACCGCTCTTGAGATCATTCCAGCAGGGGAGCAGATGGCGATTGCACATGAGCATTTCAGGCATCGCTAGGATTATGGATGGGCTCACCTTAAGAAAACAGAGAAACTCATTTGTCCTACTCTTCAAACCCATGTCTATATCCTCAGCTGACAGAAATCAGCCTTCCCTCATCGGCATAGACAAACCTACATCGGTTTTCTTCATCTATCTGCAAGCCCGGGAATGCGAGCGTACGGCACAAAGGATCCCAACCACCGCCGCGTTACTACGGTAACACAGCAGCGATGCTGGGTACCACGCTGTTGACTGCGGCGATACTTTTCTGTAAGGGTCCCACGCATCCCTGTGGAGCTCTGGGCAATACCTCAAGCTGACGGGAGAAATGCAAACAGAAGCCCCCCCCAAGAGGAATTCTCTCGCCGGCTGCCCGCAGCCACCCCAACAGCCACCCCAACATTTTATTAAGTGTCAAGTCATTCCCTTTACCTATCGCTCTGTCTTATTTTCATTACCTTTCAGCAGGGAAAGATTTAGGATCCATTCCCTTGTTTAGCAACATCCATTTGTAACGGCGGGATCGCTGGGGAGCAGTCAATAAGCACTATGCCGGCCCATCCCTGGTAACTGTGCAGCAGTTAGTGCAGAATATGAAATATATAAGGCTGCCTTCACCTAATCTAAAACTGTATCAAATGGCTCTTAACCTTGCCCGAATGAATTCAATTTGGCTACCGGATGCGGATCCAATTCCTTGGGCTAGAACAGAAAAATCACTTACTAAAGCGATGCTCCCGAGGGACCGGCTTCTGAAAGAAAACTCTGAAAGATTTCCAGTTCGCTAATCCTGCGATAGCTCACGCAAGACAAAGCGGGAATGATGAGGTCTTTTCGTCAAACACAAGCAAACCCCAGGAAACACGGGAATAGCATTACAAGTACATTGGAGGGGGAATCGTTAGCGGAGCTCAGGGGAGATGTGGGAGAATACAGGGATGGGCAGAGGATGGAGATGTGAATCATGAGGATCTTTGTGTACATCCAGTGGTTTGAAAAGAGAAGCAGGTCTGCGCAGGGAGAAGGCAGGCAGTGCTCAAAAGCAAAGTGGATAAAAGCATGGAGAGCCGCGGCCGGCTGGCCGGTCTGAACTAGGAAGCAGACATGGAGAGTGGTGCCAGCTGCCAAGACGGCGAGGTCCCGGTGGATAACATGAGCTCAGCAAGGATCTGTCCCAGGCCTGCCATCCTGTCCCAGAAATGAGGAGCTGTTTCTTCCCCAAATCCCACTGCTGCCATCCCTTCTCCCCAACTTCATCACAAACACAGTTCTGCCCCTCCACCCGGTTCTCCCTCATAACAACACTAGATGTTCCCCTTTCCCCTGTTTTATCCCAGGGGATGCCCTGGGGTGCAGGTGGCTATGGAGAGCGCCAGGCTCCAGCATCCCTCCGCAGGAAAGCCTGCCTCTTCACTGCAGGAGATGCTCCAGGAGATGGTTTTCTCTCCAGCATCCCTTTCTCCCACAGCAGGATGGCAGCCCTTGGCCGGCAGGCGCCAGCGCAGCGGTTTGATTTCCCATGTCTCGGGAAGCGCCGCGCAAACCGCGCCGCGCTATTGACTTCCCACTCGCAGTTAATTGAATTGTCTTGTACTACACTTTGTTGAAGCCGACGAGCGATGGCTCTCGCTCGAGTATCCAGCTCGCGGTGAAATAACGTCGGAGATGACACGTTCGGCGCCAACCCCCCGCTGGCCACCCAATGCCGCTCCCGAAAAGCTGCCCCCCATCCCGTGGGGACCCATTTTGTTGGGTGCTAGCAAAAAATGATGGCTGTTTGGCTCCCAGCCCTCTTCTCCTCATGTCAAGCCCTCTACGCAACACGGGATGATGCTCAGGGGTATGAATCGGGATGGCTGCAACAGGGATGTGATGGGAACGGGGAGGAAGGGTGCAAGGAGCACCCATGCCCAAGCTGAGAGCAGCGGCACGGGGAAGGGAGAAGAAGGATACGGGAAGAAGAGGAGAGAGCTGAGCAAGAGCAAGGGCTCAACAACTTCATTTTGCGCACAAGGGCTGCCGGCTGCCCCCTCCGCACAGCTGGGCTGTTGCTGGGCTGTTGCTGGGCTGTTGCTGCGCGGCGCTGTGGCTAATGAGGCATCTGCTCCGTTTGACAGTCTGCATCTGCTGCCGCTCGCTCGCCTCCTCCTGCCAAGCTCCCGGCAGCCGCCGCGCCACGCTCGCCCTCCCTCGCAGCCAGGTGTGCCCGGCCGCCGCCACCTGCGCTGCCCTGGGCATCCCCAGGGCTGGCTCCTGGCGTGCGATGAGGCAAGGATAAACCTGCCAAGGGAGGGGGGGCATCCAGAAATGCCGTGCCAACCAAGAAGACCCTCTAAAGAGAGGGAGCAGGAACCTTTGCTCCAAAACATACCCGTGTCCCCCTCTAATTGGTAGCATTAAGCCATAAAATTTTATGTTTGCTGTCTCTCCTTTTATGTAAGACTCCCTGTTTACAAGTGCTTAGAGCAAGCCACTGGGTCTGGCATTAAAATATACTATTCAATTAATGTGGGAGCCCAGGGCGGCATGGGGGAGCGGGAGGCGACGCTGCGGGATGCTCTTCCAGCCAGGAGATGGGAAACACGACCAGGACTGCCTTTAAGGTTGGTGAAACTTGGCAGTTCAACCAGAGATGGAGCAAAACCAAAACCCAAGACTGGAACAGCCTGGAGATAAGGAGAAAATGTGGATTCGGATTTGGCCTCCCTCTAAACCAGAAGCGTTGGGGACACGAGGCTTTCTCCTTGGTGGAAAGGGGATGTTTAGAAGCAGAGGGATCTTTCTGCTTTGCTTAGAGGAGCAGTGGTGGAGGTCAAGCAAGAAGCAGATGGGTTTTTCCAACAAGACAGAGGTGAGCCATGATTTTTTCAATCCCCTCTCGGTGCTGCTGGAAACTTCTGTTCTCTTCTGAGCCACAGGTGCTAAGGGCTGTTAAATCATCCAGGGCTCCTCTCAAAATGAAATCTTAAAGTCTCGACTACTATTGGTCACCGAAGACCCTGCAGGGTTTTTCTAATCACAGAATTGGAAATCAGCTATCTAAATCAAATCCTGGTTAATTAAATTCCTAGTTCAAACTCAATATTTTTTCACCTTCCTCATTTCCTGACCTGCACGGCTGGTGCTGTTCTGCAACGTGGTCCAGGGAAAGCTGCAGCATGGGAAACCTTCCCAAGGGTCTATATGTGGGTCTCCGTGCGTGGTGCTTGTGAAATCCCTTTGTGAAGCACTGAGAGATGCATCACAAGCGAGCGGTGAAATGGGCTACATAAATCCAAAGGCAGTTTGAACATCGTACCTGAAAGGCAGCGCTCCTCCCTCGGTTTTGCCGCCTTTAATGAAAAAATACGTGTTTCAGGGAGATACTGGCATGTCCTTAAAAGTAACGGAGTGAGTAATGCAGAGATGCCTGGGTCAGATGAGTGGTGGGTGTAAAGCCCAACCTGATTTCCACATGAGGAACACAAGACGCTTGGGTTTTACTCCGTGCTGTGCTCTTGAGGCTCCTGACCTTGGACAAAGATTTATTTCCCTTGCTCTGCCTCAGTTTCCCCACTGACAAAAGAGCCACAACCTCTCATTGTCAACATTTAATTGCTCAGTGATGGTGAAGCCCTTTCACAGGCACCAAGAAGAGCCAGTGGGACAGTCCTGAGCACTCCTCAGCTGGAGAGACCTTGCTGCGTGCAAAGGAACCCGCTCTGCTTTTCACGAGGGGTGAAGAAGCTCACGTATGAACTTAATGTGGTGCCCAAGCAGAACTGGGGGTGGGGAAAGCGGGTGTTTTGCGTGGCCAGCCCAGCATCTCACCACCAGCTCCAACACACGGGGTTAGCCGAGGACTTTGCACAGCTCAGACCCCCTCTGCCCGCTCTCAGCAACATCTCACATCGCAGGTGATGCCCAACACAAAAGCCGACAGAACATACAGCCGGGCAGGGGATGAAGCCTGGTTTTTGACGCATTTTAATCCAGCCCGACTCTTCCTCTTTGCCAGGATCCCGGGCAGCATCTCTTCTTTGACCAGGACCCCATCTGGCTCGTCTCCTTCCACCCCACTGCAGCCAGCTTCCCCCTCTCCTCCCTGGCTCCGCACCAATAACGCGCCAACTCACCTATTAACTGAACTCGCTAGTCTCTAAAATTGGGACTCCGCCGGGTAATGTCTTAAATCTGAGGCCCTCCCTGGATATTTCCATATTTCGGAGGTTTAATGCATTGTATTTAACGTACTCAATTTGGAAGCCAGCAGGCAATGCAATTTTCAGGTGCACGCAATGTGAATAATGGAAGTCTCTCAGTCCCCAGCTCTCAATCCACCTGAGTCCCTGGAACTGCGTTAGAGGGGGAGGAGGGGAGGACTGTCCAAATGAAACTCAGCAGCTGAGGGATAACGGACAGAAATGAGTTGAAGGGCTGATGGATGAAGTTCGGGTGTCCCAGCCAAAGCCGAGTACACACTGTACCAAGCACACACCCGGAACACCATCTCCAGGAGACGTTTAACTAGCTTTAATAATGTCAGCGTCTCTTAACGAAAATAGTCTGTTCCACTTAATAAGTACAACGCGCTCTCGAGCCATCAATCTACCTAACACGGGGGATTTTGGCAGGCAGCACCGGGCAAGCTCAGCTCTCCGATGGAGCTGACCCCATCAGCATCGGGGAAGCTTGTTAGCGTAAAGGCAGCCGAGGGGGCAGATACATTAGCAGCCCGGAGGTAAACCAGGAGATGGGCAAAGGAGAGCATCCTTCCCCCTCTGTCCGTTTCCACATTAACCCCAGCCTCTACAGAATAATCACCCATGCCCACTGACAGCGTGATTACTCGTACTATTTACGCGTGTTCCTGCTGTGACCGTGGCCCCTGGGAGGACGGGAGCCTTGCTATGGCAGGTACGGAGGGAGCAGGAAACGGTCAGCATCGGAGATGCTCACGCTGAAGGCTGGGATGGTGCAAAGCCCTGCACCGGGTGTGCTGCCTCCTTAATGTCCCATTAACTTTGAACCTGCGGGAACCCACTCTGAGGGCGAAAGCGAAGCCGCTTCCCCTGGTTTCCTCCCTCTAGCGCAAAATGAAGATTAATTTTAGGCAGGTATTAAACCCACGGAGACTATTAACTCCATTGCGATGCAGTGGAATGAACATCTCAGGGTGCATTATCTGCACGGGAACATCATCCTCTGGTCCTCTGGGGAAAGAGCAATAGGCAGAGGAAAATAGTCTCCTTGGGAACATGTAGGCTGAAGCAAGAGAGAAAATCTGGGGTGCAGAATTAGCCGGAGATAAAGGATCTGCAACTGACGGAAGAGGAGTTAGATGGGAAACAAGCCCCCTAGCACAATGGGATCTCAGCCCATAATTGGGGCTGCCAGGCACTAACTTAATAATGTCAGTAACAACAATGTTAATAATGAATTCGCTAGCGTGGGATTTGCCTTCGCTGTGCAATCGGGGTCCTTCAGAAAGCAACACTGAAGGGAAATTGAAACTACTGAGCAAAGTGATAGTCTAACCTCCCCCGTAACTTGCTCGGTTATCATGATGTAACTGAAAATCTGCTTTAGCAATTACATTCCTCACAAGATCTGAAGTGATGGAAAGAAGAATTATAATGATAATATTAATATACAGTCTCTTCCTAGCGAGAGTAAGTCATTAGGCAGAGTGCAGAAAAGATGCATAGGCAGAAACAGATGGAAAAAGAGCTACATCAAGAGTTTAAAGGGAGGCTTACAAAAAAGAAAAAAGCTGCAAATTCTAAGTGGATTATGGAAGGCAGGCTGCAAAGGGAGAGCGAGAATTGCTCTGTGCCATGCAGGAGAAGGCTGCTCACACACTGTGTGTGAAAGGGGGGCTGGGTGGTGGGAAGGATGAACGTTGTGTAGCAGAATAAGGACACTGCGGATGCGCTCCACTTCGTCTACTTTCAGCTGCTGAATAGGTGGCTCTCTACATCCCCGGGGCTGGTCCAGGTTCTGCCTCCTCAACACAGACCTCTGCCAGGTGACGCATCCTACCTACAACAGATGGGCAGCAAAATCTAGGCAGGACAAACCTCAGCCTGGTAGTGAAGTCCATGAGGATGCACCAGGTTTGCTGGGGCAGTCTAAAATCAGCGCAGTCAAACCACCCATGTCATTTCCACGGTACGCTCTGGGGAGACCTGACGTATTTTCATCCAGGACCAGCCAAAAGCAGGGGAATCAGACCTTTAGAAGCACACGGGGTCCTTCTCTCCTTCCCCCTCCAAGTATAGGCAGGTCCGACTACTGGCTCGTGGCTATCAATCCATGGGTGAGCTCACTAAAATCCGCAACGCCGTTCTCGCTTTCCTCTTCATCCAGCTCTTTGCCACCTCTGCCCGGCCATGAGAAGGAGCTGAGGTACCTGCCAGGCACTCGCTGGGTTGTTTTTCTTCCCACTCCCAGCCAGAAGAATCCTTGACCTTGCACGTAGCCCTGCACGCACACGTGCAACCCTCGGCGGTGACAAACAGCAGCACCAAGTCGTCCCCAGCGCTCGTGATGCTTCCTCCGAGCCCACCGCAGGCAAGAAGGGAAGCGGGCGCGTTCCCTGCCCTCAGCCCTTCAGCGATCCCATCAGGGGGATGAAGCAATGAAAAAAACCCTGCTCTCAGTGACCCCCAGTAGTTTCCATCAGGAGGGACAGCCCTGCAGCTCGCCCGGGGTGACCTCACATGCTGGGCGGCACAGCTCAATGCCGGTTATTACTCTGGATCTTGCCTCTATATATATTTCAGCGCATGTGATTTTAATGATTTTGGGACTCCATCCCAGCCATTTCCCCCTCCCTGGCTACCCTCGAGGGCTGTAAACCTGGCAGTTTCATCAGCTATTTACAAGAGCTGGGTTCACACCGAGCCCGGCACTTGGAACTGGCCAGGCATGCTTTGGAAAAGCAGGCAAAGAGCAATTACAATAATTATTTTTGTTCTTTCACTCCTCACTAAAGCAGCAGAGATTCATTACACACGATATTCATTAAGAACCTGCAGCCTGTACCTGCCCGTGACCCTCAGCAGTGGTCCAAGCGCTCAGCCATGGCATCTCCAAAGGATGCTCACAACGGTTCTGGTTATCTTCTTGCTTCGTGTATTTGACAAGACAAATCGAGGCGCTTCCTGGCTGAGCATCCCCGGGAACTCAGTGGCTAGAGGATGACATAAAATACACAAACCACATCAAATACCCACCTGCACCCCTAAGCAGCGGCTCCTAAGCAGTCAGTGAGACCACGGGGGACAATTTGGCACCAAGAGGTCACCGCTGCAAGCAAGAGCTCCTCCTGCAGATTTCCAGCTGCTCTGGAAGAGGAAAAGCTGCCCAGCAGGATGTGGCGGGTGATGTTTTTGTCGAGCGAGAGAAAGGACAGAGACCTCCTCTGCCACGCAATCAGCTGTCTTAATTCTTCAACCCACTCTGCAATCAGCCAATTGATATGCAATTATCTCCAAAACACTTAGCTATACATTACTCCCTTATTGTTATCTTACTGGATTTTTTTTTGTGTGCTGTTCCATGCCAGATAACCTTAATTTTTCCCCATTTGTTCCAGCGTATAATTATTTGTTTGCAATCATTGCCTATTAGAAAGATGAATACTGCAAAGAAACAAGCATTTTCCCTCCATAATGCAGTCCTGAAAAGTTCTAATACGTTATTTGATCAAATAATCTTTGCCATATCAAAGCAATACTGCTTTTTCCCCTTCAAAACTGTGCATTTATTAAAATGTAAAGTAGTTTGATCATATTTGGTGCAAAAAAATAAAAACAATATTATGGTCTTTTGCAGGAAAATAGTGCATATTTATTTTGGATGACTTCCCTGGAATTTTAATTCAAGCCTTTATATATTTCCCTTCCCTGCCAGCTATGGAGCAAACCTAGTAGGTTTGACTTCTTTAAAATTTTTTTTTAAAGCCCTGTGTTGGGGACTTTAAATTTCTTTTTAAGAATGGTTTTGGCTTTTGATTTACGGCAGAGGACCTTTTTTTTTTGCAGAATAAGATCCGCGCAGGAAACAGAGCGTGTCCCGCTGCTGGAAATAGAGTGGCTGGCACCGAGGGGGTCGAGCTGCTTGGAAAAAAGACAAAACTATGGGAATTTAGGCAATGGCCTGACTCCTGCAAGGGCTGCTCGAATCTGGACTCTATGAGCAGCACTATGTTAGATGGAGAAGTACATTTTAAGGGACTTTACGAGCTTTAGGCATCTATTGCTCTCTGGCTCCAAGCAGAAAGAGAGAGATGCATTTCCCAATCCAAGCTTTCAAATAAAACCATGATTTATGCCCCCACCTCGTGGGACCAGATTAAAAAAAAAAAAAAACCACCCAAAACCACAACAATCACAGGCACTTTTAAAACAAGTAAATTTTAGTGTTTTCTTTCTATTTCCCTTCTGAGCCTTCAGCTTTTAAGGGGTCATATTTTAAAGCCTTCTCTCTGCACCTGCGGGAGACTGAAACTTTTAGAGATGGTGCTTATCCCTCTTATTTACACCGCTCTGGGGATGGCAGGGGTGATGGAGCTTTTCCTGATGGGGAAAGGTGGCTCTGCTGGTGGGAAGATGCAGGTTGACCCCATCTCCTGGAGGTGTGACCCTTGGGGACAGACCAAAACACGGACCCAAATGCCTCATTTTACAGATGGGATGGGGCAGAAGCAGGGTCACACGGAGAAGCCCAGAAAAGTCCTAACGCCACCTCTGCGCCCACTGCCATCTACAAGGTCCCCCTGGCTCCCTGCACCCGGCAAGATTAACAGCTGCCTGCAGCAGAATTAATATTTAAGGAGGATGCCAAAACCAGGAGGCCTGGGGTATTCATAAATCTCCTTCTATCACACCACTTCCAGGCGAACAAGCTCTTTTATATAGCACAGATGCAGCAAATGGGCTACAGGTTTCTTTGCAGGGTGGATGTTGTGGCGCTTGAGCACCACAGCTCTGGGGCAGGACCGAGTTGTATTTCACAGCTCAGAGCAACGCACTCCCCCAAAACAGGCAACGCAGCAAGGGCTCCTCCAGCTAAACTGAACGTGCAGGAGGCATTTACGTGTGGAGAGGCTTAAAGCTTTTGTAATTACACCTCTAGCCTGATGCAAATTTCCCTGGGGCCACATAGGGCCGCATCGGGCTTGGGTCTGACGCACACGCATGTTGGGTCTTAAATTCAGCCTCCTCCAGCACCGATCTTAGCAAAGCCCCGTCGCGGTGGTAGTCGGGGCAGCAAAGCAGCTCCGTATGACGGGTACGCACTTAATAATAAACAGTTTGCAGCAAAAAGCGGCTTGTTTTACACCAAATAACCCCCCCCGGTTTGCTTTGCAACAAGACTTGGGGTGGCCTGCTGGCTGCTGGATCCATCTCCACTATTGCCACCACCATCTGCACCGACAGTGCTGCTGTGCACGCCCCGACAGCACTGCCACCGCCAGCAGGATTAAACCCAAGCACGGCACACGGGTCTGCTCGCTGTGAGACACCGAATGAGTAAGATGGGGGTAACGTGTGGCTGGTTTTCCCCGTTAACATAGCTTGGGAGTTTTTTAGAGACGCCCCGTCACAGTTTTCCGGCGTTAATAGGCTGTTTAGAAAATGCGGCGGTGGGGTTTTGATCACAGCTCTCCTTGCAAAGCCTTGAGCGCTGAAGGCTGGGGAAATATTACCGGGGAATTAAAGAGAATCTAGCATGAAGGTTAGCCCCTGGAGATGTTGGTCCTGTGGGAAGGGAAACAAGATGTTCAAAGGCACAAGCCCCACATCAGCTCACGAATCCCTGCGTTGGGCAGCACCCGGCACCGCAGGGGGTGGATGTCCCTTCCTGTCGGAGAGGGTTTCACGCCGGGTCCCCCCATTTGGCACGGCGGCAACAAGGGCTGGATAAAGCTCATGAGCCCACAAGGGAGGTGTTTGCTGCCAGGGACAGGCAGCTTTTGCCCAGGGCGGGTATCGGCACACTGGGCTGGCGGGCAGCACGATGATGCTAGGGGCTGGCACAGGATGCGGGCACCTCCTCCCCGCACTTAACCCGCCTACTTAAAAATTAAATTGAGAGTTGGGTTTCATTCAGCTGCACAGGAGCGATTCAGAAGAAAGGAAAGGATATTAAATTAAAGCACTTCATTTTAATATAATGCACCATAACTCCGGGGAGGGGGGTGGGGGAAGAACAGCCACTCTTTTGATTCCAGCTATTTAAGAGGTAAGGAGAAAGTCATGCAAAATGTGCTTCTATTTCCTAAACCACCCATATAATATCTTGCAATTAGGGTCCAAGCACATGAAAGATCATTATTAAAATTGAGACCCTCCAGGAGTTTCCCTAAGTGTTTGCTTTTTGCTGTGGTGGGGAAGATTGCTCGGAATAATATAATTTTGTGTGTTCAAAGACTCAAGAGTATGCTGAGTGAGGAATGGGAAAAAAACCAACTAATGGTAAATGATATCTTAAAAGCACGGGAGAGGTTGAAAAAGTGGATCCATGCAGAAAATAATATACTATTATTTAAAAAAAGTAAATTGCTAAAATGACACTCTTCTGTGATTCTGTCTCCAGAAAAATCATCTTGGCTGAATCCTTAATGTACAAAGGGTTTGGGATTATTTTTTTTTAGTGACACCATAAAACCTGCAGAAATATCTTAGTTATTTACCAAGTGATTAAACCACAGTCATTTATTATGGTTTTACTAGAACATTGTTTTCCTGGTTCTTCCAGGGTTTATTGCCTCCAATATAACACTCCCCCCCTTTAATAATCCCCATTGCTTTGACTCTATTGCCTTATATTTTTAGATTTCTTTTAGCGTTTTGCATAAAATTCCAACTCTAATGGGCTTTATAAAATGAGATGTATTGTCATGGATCCAAGCCCTTATGAAGATAATTATCTTGTCCATTTGTGTTTTCATTATGTTGAGAAATACTTTTTCTCTCTCTCCCCAACATTTTATTTCCTAGCCCAAATCACAAGGGTCCTTTATTTTTTATTTTTAAATCCATTGGCAACAAAAGCAGGAAACCCGAGCTATACCACCGTCCTCCGCTTTTGTGTGACGGAAGATGTTCTGTGAATCCCGGGGTGGAGAGGAAGGGAACGGGGACCTTTGTGGGGATGTGGAGAGGCTGTGGTGGGGCACAGGAGGAGATGAGAAGCGGGATGCAGGGGAGAGCTGACACCGAAGCCAGGGAAAATATTCCAGTGTGCGATGGGCACAAGCCTGCACGAACGGCCGGCGTAAGCAACTCAGGCAGGATACAGCAAGGACACACCAGGTCCAAAGGATCAAACACCACCTTGGATTTTGGGAAGAAACCCAAGTGACGAGGGAGATCCAAGGGCAACACATGGAAAGCAGAGCCCAGCAGTCCCCGTGCCAGCCACGCGTGCTGTGAGTGGTGTCCTACAAGGTGGACACCATCAGCCCAAGCTGTGAGTGGTGTCCTACAAGGTGGACACCATCAGCCCAAGCTGTGAGTGGTGTCCTACAAGGTGGATGCCATCAGCCTAAGCTGTGAGTGGTGTCCTACAGGGTGGACACCATCAGCCCAAGCTGTGAGTGGTGTCCTACAAGGTGGACACCATCAGCCCAAGCTGTGAGTGGTGTCCTACAGGGTGGACACCATCAGCCCAAGCTGTGAGTGGTGTCCTACAGGGTGGACACCATCAGCCCAAGCTGTGAGTGGTGTCCTACAGGGCAGGGGCACTGAGCCGAGGCAGACAGGCTTGGTGTAAAGCACGGGATGGGCCCTCCAGGAGAAACCTCCCCCTTGGCTCTTCCCTCCATGGATCCAACGCATGGCTTAACTGCTCATTTCACCGGGGAGGCACTCTGTCCAGCTGCTTGGGACAGTGTTTTCTATATGGATTGTTAAGCCCGTAAGGCTGAGGTTGTGTTTGCACGTGCGTGTGCACAGCTTCTGACCCGAGGCATCTCTTTTGGGGTCTTTACATCCCTAGAAACACAGATGATGCTAAGACCCAGGTCCATTTCTTGAGCACCCCTTCCAGGGGTCTCGCGGCTCAGGAGCACCAGGCATACGAAGACATGCCAAGTGCCACACCCTGGACAGGTTCCTTCCCGAGAGGCTTCCCTGAGGGCTGGTGAAAATCCAGGTCTTTCTTTTGCCTTTTCCCTGAAGCCTGTTGCACAGAAATGGGAATACGTATCATTTGTTCAAGAAAAGCTCCCCTGGAGCTGGAAAAAACAATCATGTATGTGATACGTGTGGGAGGTGGCTCTGCCCTTGCATGGCATTAGGCCCGAGTATATATTTCTACATTCCTATAAAACTCGGGTTATTATTTCCACTTGAGATACATCTGAAGCTCCTTGTAGAGCAATGACAATTACAGCACAACAACAACGTGCAAGCTATACCATTCACCTGTCTAACTGGGCCCGTGTGTATAGTCTGGGGCGTACTGGGAAATAACTTCCAGCGATTCCGAAGCACATTGCTACCAGGAGTCATGGAGACAAATATTGCATCAGGACGAGACCCAGGGTTTCATAGCTGCACCAAAAAAAAAAGCCAGATTCTTCCCCAATTTACTTGGGTGCAGTTATGCCAAAGATGAAGACATTTCTGGTGTAAAGCCAGAACAGCCTGGCTTGAAATCAGGCAAAGGGCCCCTCTGCTGAGGGCTAAAGGCAGCCGTTTTCCCCAGAGATAAACTACTGAAGATGTTACTTAAGTCACCCTAAAAGCTTTACTAGTCCCGTCAATCTTGATGAGGTTGTGAGTAAGATGAGCCACCCAGCCCCATGTAGCACAGAGCAGCCAGCAGTCCTCGCAGCTCTCCTGCCCCAGTTCTTCATGCCCTGTAGGACACACACAGCTTGGGTTGATGGCATCCACCCTGTAGGACACCACTCACAGCCTGGGTTGATGGTGTCCACCCTGTAGGACACCACTCACAGCCTGGGTTGATGGTGTCCACCCTGTAGGACACCACTCACAGCCTGGGTTGATGGTGTCTGCCCTGTAGGACACCACTCACAGCTTGGGCTGATGGTGTCCACCTTGTAGGACACCACTCACAGCTTGGGCTGATGGTGTCCACCCTGTACGACGCTCACAGCTTGGGCTCATGGCATCCACTCTGCCAAGGGGGACCTGACCCCTACCATCCAGGCATGACATTGGGGTCACCCTGCATGGCCAGAGAGGTACGGGGCGGATGGCAGGAGCTGCAAGCAGATGCACGTTTGCGTCTGCAACCCATGTTTGCTCCCTGGGCACACCCAGGTCACCCAAGCCCCCACCTCAGCACAGGTTCTCATCAAAGCAGAGGACCCGAGGACAGCCAAAAGCGCTGCCTGGGCGAAGGCAGGGGACACGAGTGGCGCTGCTGTAAGCCAAACCCTCCCACCGCAGGAGACCCTGGACCTAAACGAGCCACCTGTGTCTGGGCCATGGCGAAGTCACCCTATGAGCCGCTATCCTGGCTCTGTCCTTCCTTCAGGAAAGACGGAAAGCAGAAACGCCACGTCCGCGTTTGCTCTTAGGCAGGGCACGTCCCTCTGGAGCACCTTGGGGACAAGAGCTGCAAACCTGGGACGAGCCAGACCCTCGCTGGAGCCAGCAGGGTCCCAGCGCTGGCACCGCGCTGTCAGCGCACGCTTTGCTTTAATTAAAAGCGGCGTGCGTGCCCCCCTCTCTCCGCTGTGACTGACGCTGCCAATTCTGCTGTGCTTTAGATGTGTCATAACGTGGTACATCACATCCTAATTAACGCATCTTGTCAGGTCCGGCAGTTGGCTGCAGTAACATGCTTCCAGCAGCTGTCACTGGGACCCAGCAGAGGGACCGGGGCCGCCTGGTTAGCCGGCAAGTCACCGCACTGAAGATTTTATTTAAGGAGAAAAGGACAGAGCGCGGTCCTAAATCTAGAACTGCAAAGTGATGGTGGCTTCCACCCCGGCGGCCACCTGGGCTCCAAGCACGGGGGCTGGGTGGGAAGAGGAAAGCAAGTTTCACCGTCGCATCCTCATCCTGCAACGAGACGAGAGCAGCATCCGCACCCGCCCAGCAGCTGGGCTTCACAGCATCGCGCGTGCACAGCACAGGCGCTCGAGTGGTTTGCAAAGAGAAATGAGTTTAGATCCCCCAACAGCCCTGCGCAAGGGATGGAGGAATCTTCCCCGAGACGGGGCGAGGAATCTGGCTCGAGGTCGCCCGCTGCCGTGGAGGATCCGAGGTTTTGGTCCCCAGCGTCGGGCACGAAAGGAAACAGTCCTGACGCATTCAGGAAATGGACTTGTGCACCCCGACTCCTGCCGCTCCGCTAATTATTAGGCAAGACAGCTTGGCAAGCGCAGGCATCAAACCCAGGTGTCCTGGCCTCTCGGCTCTTCTTGGGATTAAACATTTAACGCTGCTGGAGCCCGCGGTCCTACGCAGCCCGGCTGCCAGCTCGAGCTGCCACGGACACACACCCCCCCCCCCGCCCGCAATGCAGCCAGACCCCTGCAAAAAGCAGTCCAAAAGGGGGACATGTAGGGAACGAGGCATTTGTTACCCACGCTGTAGCCCCACTTTTTATTCTGGATCTGAAAGCCCATCTCGTTTCCTTGGGGTGAAAAGAGCACGTTTCTGTGCAGCCCAATTTAGAAAGGATCATTAGCACTTTAATTGCAACTAAGGCACGGACCAGCGGCTGTGAAAGGTCCCGTGGTGCTTCTCATGAGAAGAGGGTTTTGGGACCGTGGCACCGGTCAAACCCTGCTCTGCTGCAGTTTGCAGGGATCAGGCACGGAGCTCCTTGCCATTCCAGAAGCACGGATGAGGATATTCATGGCGAGATGCTCATGGGCTCAGCAAAAACTAAGTAGACCTGAAGCTCCACTGGAAATACTCCCATCGGGTCAGAGCAACGTGTGATGGGAGTATCAGTCCCGGATATACCCTAGCAAGCCTCAGGTAGCCGAATTAGTTCCTTCCAACAAACAAATTTAATAATTACAGACCTCTTTTCACCCTTCTGCCTTGTGGAAGCTCACAAGCAACCCCACGCAGAGGCTGCTGTGCTGCAGCGTGCAGCGCTGCGGGTTGAAAGCCGGTCTGGCAGCGAAAGCATTGGAAGGAAAGCGCTGGGCTCAGGATGCTTCCCCCTGCGAGATGGCAATTTCTGCTTCTTCCCTCTGCCGCCGTCCCGCCTGCCCTGGGATCCCAACCCACAGACAAACCGGGCTTTTTCAAGCAAAGCCATGCACCGAGTCAGTGGAATTTGTACGTCTTTGGTAACGAGCATTTAGAGGGTGAAGCCTAACGAAGAGATCCGGAAACAAGCTGCAACCGAAGGCAGGATGCGGCTTTTTTAATTAAAACTCTGATGCCTTTTTATCTCCTTCCCTCTCTCTTGCTCTTCCCCCTGCTGACGGAGGGGATTTCTCAATCTGAGGCCCGCTGCTGTACAAAAAGCTCAGCTTTAATATTCTCTTTGATTAAGTGGGATTTTTCTTCCTCTTTTTTTCTGGTGGGTGCTGCCGTTGTACTCTTTGGTGAAGATTTAAAGGAAGAAGGGCCTTGCCAGTAGTCAGGCAAGGACTTGCAGAGAGGAAAGGAAAACACGGGGCCAGCCGTGCTCGTGAGAAGATTAAAGCACCAGGGTGGCCACGTGCCTTTGGAGCAGCAAATGCTGCTTTTTCCCGCAAGGCGCGTCTCTTCCCATCCTCCCCGAACACCAAGGAAAATCTGGTGGTACAAAGGGTTAAGCAGCAAGGAGGGAGAAGATCAAGCCCATTTGAAGGGATGAGGAGACGCTCTAATTTGATTGATTTTTCCTGAATTCATGACACTTCTCATTTGCAGTTTCCCTCCTTTTAATTAGCCGATGCTTGTAGCTATCATATTCAATTCTCATTACTTAATTAATAGGGTCCACCACCTTTAGGTAGGGCTGGGAGACGGTGGAAGAGACTGGCTGGAGGGAGGGTTGGAGGGGAAGAGGAGCATCCTCCAGTTCTTGCTCCACATTGACACGTAGCTGTCAAAGCAACGTGGATCTCTCAGCTTCGCCTTGGGACTGCCCAGTCCCCTACCCGGGCCGCATCCTGCCTGGCAATACAAATAAGCAAAGATTAAAAGGGAATGGAGCCGGACCTCTCCTCTCAGCCCCCAGAAGGTTTCCATCTGCTCCAGGCAAGCTGTCTTCAGGAGATGGGCTTGAGCATTGCATCAACAGCAGTGGGATTTAGATCACAACCAAACTGTGTGTGCAAAGATGTTTTTGCCACGCTGGTACTCAGCTAAACAGGCTTCAAACGTACGGCTCACACAGCAGTTCCGGTCCCCACCACCACAGCTATTTGTCTCTGCAGGAAGAGCTACTAAAAAAGTGATGAAATTTACAACCCACCAAAAAAGAAAAACAAAAAAAACCCAAAAAACCACCAAAAACCCCCAGCAAACTGCCTGTAAACCGGACTATTAACTGGTGCTGCAGTTAAATCCAAACCTCCAGAATATTCACAATATTTTTGGCAGCGTGGCTTCCAACAAGGAAGGCATCGGCAACGTGGTGGGTTTTTACTCCTTGGTGGGAAGTAACTGAGACAGATGTGTTGGCAGTCACACCACTTGTATTTCTCCTTCTCTGGTGTCATTTCCCTGACGTGTGGTCCTCAGTTTTATTTCTCCAGGTTCTGGCATTCCTGTGCGTGCGTTTTCACACTGCTCTGCCCTTCCCAGCTGTAAACGTGCAACATATATAAAGGGTTTATCTCCGATGCGGCACGTCTGACTGCTTCTAGGGCTGCTGGAACCACCAAGGAGACTCAGCCCTGTGCACAGGGATGCTGCTCCGGGGTCAGCCCCGAGATTATCGCTCCAAAATCCCATGCAAGTACCCCAGTCCTACATATCTGCTGCTCTTTCAGGGCAGATCCTGGAAATGCTCCCCAAAATAACCCAGACAAGCGTGGCCAGGCATCTGGGCTGCTTTATCCCATGTCCATGGTTGTGTCAGCAGGCTACATGGATTTGGGGTGCCGACGGTGCTCAGGTGAAGGGAGAACCCTCAAGTCACAACTCGCATTCCATTTGCAATAAAGACAAATTTGGTGTTCAAGGCTTCCTGGTTTTGCAAGGATTTCTGTGGGTCTTGGTTAATTGTCTCAAAAGTACTTTGAGATCTGGAGATGAAATTGGCTACAGAAGTTGGGTTATTATTATTATTATTACGGATTTCCATTTGAGTCACCAGGACCTTCCCTGTTGGAGCATAATATATTCTATCAATTATAGGAGAGCAGCACGAAGCTGAATAGGACCCTGATAATGAGGGGCTCTTTCATGCCCCCGCGCATGCACAGACCAGTTCAGAGGCTGATAAATGAAGGTCTCCCCCCCTCCACAGATGGCATTTGAGAATTCTTTCAGCAGAATAATTTTATGGTTCTTGACTCAGGAAGTCGGTTTGAACTTTGGTTTTGGAGATAAAAGGACTGACAAAGCATCCCCACAGGACGCCCGGACTCGTTTGCATTCATAAATGTGTAGCCAGCACCACAGCCCTCTTCTGCACGCCAGGAATTACCTTCGCTCAAAGGTTTTTCTATATTCACTTATCATCTAATGAGCAGTGTAAGAAACTTCATTTCAAGGAGGAGAGAAGGGGAAGGAGGATTATTAAAAAAAAATAAAAATCCTCTCTTGGTGGATGCCTTTAAATGGGATTCGATTACTGTGGCTTTTTCATATCCTACCAGCGAGGAAGACAGGGCGTAAAGAGTGAAGAGGTGCAGAGATGAAGGCAGCACCAGCCCCTTTAGGTGGAGATAGGCTCAGAGGGACTGCAGACGTTGCAGGGCGTTTGAGAGCTCGGAGCGGGCAGGAGGGACCTGTCCCAGCTGCCCAGCTGGGGAGGAGCAAGAAGGTAGGGGAAAGAAAATGCCACCGGCATCTGGATCAGTAATTATCCCCCGGAAAGGTCAGCTCACCGATGAAACACATTGGTGATGGAAAAGTGCGTGCCTGGGACAGCCGGTCACGTTGCTAACAACGCCTGACAGCTTGTGCCTGTTGTCCCAGGGCCACCCCAACCATCCCAGCCCCGGCCTGAAGGCAGGACGCACAGATGGGAGAAGAAATGAGTCAACGGCGATACAGGCATCACCCGCACGCACGACTCGAAGATCCTGTGTCAGCTGAAGGTTAGCAATGAAGTAGTTGATAAAGAAATAAAAACGCTCATCTCCCCTGACAGCCGTCGCACCGATTGATGCTGCTCAGCGAGGCCATTACCACGGGCAACGGAGCCATAAACCCGGTGTTCTCAGGCTGGGGACAGATGAAGGCAGCTCGGCACGACGCTGCTCATCACTCGAGCACGTCAGCCGGGCCGTGCGGTGAGGCAAGAGGCGAGATGCAACTTTGCAATTGCAACAGGCTGGGGAAGCGAAGGGAAACTTTGTCCCCCAGTATTTTGCCCCCCTGCAGCCATCCCTGCGGAGCCATCCCCACCTTCCGCCACTGCTGCGGGACAACGCAGAGGAACGAGGTGGTTTGAGACAACGTACGGGGCAGGGGAAACGCCGTGATCGTTTCCATTGGCTGTAAGTGGGAAACTATCCAAAAATTAACTCTGATTTGGGCTAGCACAGAAACGCGAACAGCACCAAGGAGCTTTGCCGGCAACCGGTAAAGATCCCCTGGCTGCCGGCATCCGGTTACGCAGAACAAATCCGTGCTTGAGTGGATGCCAATTATTAATAAATATTAAAAAATCTTTACAGGGAGGGGGTAAAGAACTAAAAAGTGGTGCTTTGTAAATCTTCAGGTGTGCCTTCTCTACACGCCTGCTTTCCAGTAAGTGGGACATCCAGTAAGTGCCTTGGCAGACACTGGTTACATTCAGACTGGATTCAGAGGCAGAGATTTCCCAAACGGGGCCAGGGGTTTAGTATGGGAATGTTCCCAGTTCGAATGGGAAGTGAGCAGTTAACGGAAGCCGGAGGCTTTACTGGTTAGTTTTTTAGAAGAAGAAGAGCAAAACTCAGAGCTTAAGGGATGCCCCCACCTTGGGGTCCATGCTGAACCCCCAGCGGTGCCACCTGAGCGAGTTTTGTCACCACGCTGCCACGCTGCATCGCGGGGCAATAAACCCTCTCGGCCAGGTTTTAGCTGGGTGGGCTTTGTCCTGTCGGGGGAGCTCATGTAGGTGTTGCTGTGGCAACTCTGCATCTTCTCTTGGTCCCTGCACAGAGACCCTTGCCGCTTTATTCACGGGAGGCAGGCTGTAGCCCTGACCCTACCCACACACATCCCAGGCTCTGAGCACTTCAGCTGGTAAAGCAACAAATAACAGTGATCTACCATACCCTTCATACATTAAAACTCACCCAGAGTGCACCATTAATCTAATTACCCAGAAAATAAAAACGGAAAAGGCTCCTTTACACAGCTCCTCAAGGTGAAGAATCACCAGCACTTAATTTTGGTCCCGCAGCCAAGCAACCAAACCATGATTTTGTCTGAGTTATCACTGTGGTTATGAAACGCACAAGTGGTGAAACATGGATTTCCCCATTTATCCATCCTACCTTTGCCATTCGCCCCTTCCCAGTCCCCAGGGAGCGGGAAGTTTTGCTTTAATCGACCCACCTTGATTTCCCAGACCTTTCCCAAGCCCGGTGAGGATGTGGTGACCTGGTGAGAGCGGCAGCTCCACGGGAACCACCCCGGGACAAGGGGCTCAGCCACTGCAGCGGAGCCCCCGAGGGATGCAGCTCCGGTGACCAAGAGGTCACCACTGGCAGCCCCATTTCATGGAAAGCATCGACAGTCCATGTCCTGCTCCCAATAATGACCTCGGTCCTGCAGTTTGTCTCCCTGCCATTTAAGTGTGCATGACCGAAGCACGCAGAAGGCTGTTATTCTGCACAAGTCTATCTAAATCTCTTAAGCTCACAGGTCCCGCTGCCTGCAGCTTCCCAAGGCGACCTTAAACTTCCCGGTCCTGCATCTGACCTGATTTAGCACAGTCCTCACACGTTCCTGACATTTTGTGGTGGATTACACGTCCCAGGATCAGCTCGACCACTTGCGAGCTCAAAGGTAAGCGCATGCCGAAAAGCTCGGGGGCATCCAGACCTTCGGAGCTAAGCCACAGCTTAATGCTGACAAAACACAACAGACTTTGCAGCTCCCGATCCTGCACCGCTTCAAGAGGCATGAAGGAGTAGAAGCCATGGGGAGCAGTTGGGGTTGGACACCAGCAACCTGAGCTACTTACCCAAAGCGTGTTTGAGCAGCAGGTCTGCGCTGCTAAAGGCTGTAAAATTAGTATTCTCGGCCACGCTGATTGCGTTCAAATATATTGCTGACATCAATCACCTCTTCCCAAACTCATCTGTCTGGATCAGTCAATTACAAACTTATTTTCGAGCCGCGGGTACTCTTATGAGATAGACTCGGGGAAGGAGCTAAACTCATTTAGGGGGTTGACCTCTCCGCCTAGCTGATGGGCAGCACGGTTTAATAATGTCTCCGGTCCATCCACGCCAGCCCGCGCTAAGACCACCCCCCAAACCGCCGCGCGGGTGATACGGGGGTTTGTTATCCTGCAACACACCACCTACGGAAGGGGGGTGCTGCAGCGGCCGCAGGAATACTAAATAAATTCATTACCATCTACGCCGTGACCACGAATACGAAGCGAATTCATAATGGTAAGACAATTAACCTGCTACCTTTCGCAGCCTTTAGATGACTCGCATATTAGATATTACCTCTGCCATGCAAAAGGCAAGCACAAAGGATGTTTTTTCACCCAAGAAAATCGTTCCCGTCCTTCTCCCCCCCGCCCATTCCCCCAGGTTAAAAAATGCAGTAATTGAGACTGGCCTTGGTTTGTCCGTTTTTTCTTACTAAGAGGTACATAAATAAAATAATAACAGATGATTAATAACACAGAGCTTTCCAAATATTAATGAATTGATCTTGTTGCTCGAGAAGAATGGGAGAGTTTTAGATTTAAAGCTTTGATAGATTTTCTCCTGAGAAAGCATGGTGATAAATACTGCGTTAAAATGCTATTTGTATCTGTGTTGCTAATATTAAGTTCGTGTGTTCATAGATTTGAAAGCGCAGAAGGAGAATTATGTCACCTGCTCTGACTCATAATGAAGGCCATTGACTTTCCCCCAGTGAAACGAGTAGAATTTAGTAAAACTGCAAAGGTGCATTTCCAGGGAAGGTCTCTCTGAGGACCCTCTGGAGCTTCTCCTCGCGGGCCACCCACCACCCACCCTCCTTTCACACATCTGGACCAGGGACGGGACAGGTCGGATCATCAAATCTGCCTCCACAGCCACGTTTCTCGCCCAACAACCACCCCCACACTCATCCATCCTTGATTAGAGACACCACCGCAAACAATCCCGGCTGCTCCCAAGAGAAGGAAAAGCCCAGCAGCCCTCCTGTGCAACTCCCTGATGTTCCCTCATCAGCTGAGGACCTGCCCCTGGGGGCTTGGGGAGTGCTAACACAAGACCCTCCAAACCCATCCCCAAAATCCAACCCAACAAGGCAGCAAAGTCCCGCGCTCCCCCAATCCCGCAGACCCCAGGGCTGACTTCTGGGTGAAAACTGGGCGAGAACTAGACACAAACAGGGTCTAAACCTGTAAAAAACGCTGGAAAAAAACTTTGCTATGGCCTGACAGCGTGCAAAGAGACGGCGCAGAGAAGGTCCCAGCTAAATGAACTCGGACCCGTGCGCACAGTAATTAAGGCTGAACATATGACAGCTGAATGCTGAACTCTGAAGTCCGTGAAGGTCAAGCTATATGGTACTGGAGAGCCAATTCATCCTAGATCTGTAATAAGGTCTCACATCTGACCTATTAACCGAATGTTACATGATATTAATAATCTCCCTACAGATCGGGTAGAGACAAACAGAAGTTGACTTTGGCGGCCAATTTGCTGGATGGGAGTTAACCTGCAAAGACAGGGTCTGACACAAGCACTCTAAAAATTTACAGTAAAACTGCTTATTTTTTAACTGAATTTGCTTCTCTGATGAAACTGCGTGTGCATCACGCTCCACACATACCTTTCTATGTAATAAAGATCGATGAATTATTCATGCCAACGTTATTAGTCCTGTATATAGGACACTCTCCTACAGATGGGTGAGTTCCTTCCAATCAGAAACCTCATTTGCTGAAAACTGAAGAGTCAGATAATGCCCCAAAATTGTTGACAACCAGCTTGAAACACTTCTAATTGGAAATACTCACTCTTTTTCTATGGGAAAATTAGGAAGGTTTTGTCTCTGCTTTCTCAAAGCAAAACATCAAGTTTTGGTTTTTTTTTTTTTTTTTCTTGTTTGAAACGATGGTTTGGTTTAAAATTTACCTAAATTTAACGTAAAGTGTTTTTCAGAAAACACCACAAGACAACCTTTAAAACCCAAGCACTTCAATGCAGCTCCAGCAATATAATTCATTTTAGCCAAACCCCAAACGTTTCATTTTTGTGATATCAAAGGGCTTTGATTTGCTTTTATTGTTTCAATTTCATAATCATACGATACCATAAACCAGAAAGGAAACACAGAGACCTCATCAAAGCAATGGGTTTCTATCAGGTTATGTTGATACAGCAGGAAAAGAAAGATGGGATTGCAGGGGTTTTTTGTCTCTTTCTTCTGAAAAACATTTGTTTTTGCAAGGAACGCTGGCTTTTCTTGCACCTCAGGTGAACAGCGCTGTGCTGGCATCTCCTATAGAAAACCAAATGCCAGCTTGCTCTGGCTGGTTGACTGAGCTCCAGGAACAAGACAACAAGTCGCAGCATCTTATCGGCAGGCACAGCCGGTGAGCTGGTCCACAAACAGGCAGGAAGGCTGGAGAAAAACCGGCGGAGACGCCACAACGTAGGGCATGGCTGCACCTCGCCGGTGCCATCAGCCTTGCAAGAGGGAAGCAAGCCCTGGAGATCACCAAGGTTTATCAGCTGACTCAGGGAGATGCACAACTGACCACGTCTGCTGCTGTGAAGCCCCATGGGGACCCATGAGTGATGGCCTTGACCAAACCTGTGCTGACTGTGACATCGATTGCTGCAGAGCTACGGAACTGTCGGTGCTGGCATTGCACCAGCGCAGGTCCAACAGCGTGAACCTAGGCAGCACAGCCAGCGCCCTCGCGATGCTCCCTCTTCTGCTTCAGAACCGCCACCACTCCCTGCGAAGTCACCTCTGCTACCTCCACCCCCCACTGCAATTCCTGCGATGCAGATACATGCTTCGTCAGCCAAAGAGGCCACAAATTCACCCAATCTCTTTACGGCTGACCACCACGCCGTATGAACCTGCATGGACAGGGCAGGCGTATCCCTTCCACACCCGCTTTAATCCTGGTTTATGTGCTTAATTCATCAACGCCCGCGTCGGAGGAGAAGTGAAAAATCCACAGCTCGGGTCCACGGCAGCCTGGGTGGAACTAAATTTTTTCAAGCGATTTGCTTCTCTAAAGAACCTGCCCTCAAAGAGCTTCAAAACAGAAAGGAAAAAAAACCCAACAAACCAACCCAAAACAAATCACGCAGCTCTCAGATGCCGGAGTAGGAAGAGGAGCTCAGTGCCTCGTACAACACGATGAGCTCCCCCCAGCCACAGCGGGGAATAATCACATTTCAACAACCCCCCCCAAAACTGACGACTTGTTTCAGTTCAGCTGCAAAGGCAGGCGAAAACCAGAGGTGCTGGGGACAAAGCACTGGGCAGGGAGCCAGAGGGATAATGCTCCCAGCTGTAGCTCCCACGCTCTTCCCGTGGCTGCGACCACTTCTCACTCCATTTCCCCAGCTGGTGATCAAAGGGCTTTTACAGAAAAATGGACTCTTCCACAAAATAGGAGAGTTTCTTACTCGTTCGGTAGCGCAAGTCATAATCCTTTCCCTGAAACACCACTAAAATTGTTTTACAGCAGCTAGAGAAGTCATCTGCTTCCTACCAAGGTCACTGAAGGATATTTTCTGCACTGTCTCAGGCTCCTCTTAGTAAAACGAGTACGAGGAGTGTGGTGCCCTCCCTGTAACCAGGTCTTGCTGGACCGCAACGCTTCCAAACAGTGTTATTTCCAAATGCAGAGCCCACCGCCTCATTACGTACCCAGCCCATCTCCTCCTCCTGTTCACCGAATCCCAGGGATGACCCTGACCGCCTGCAAGAAGAGCTGGAAGGACCCCCGGGGTCTCACCGCTTGCTCCCAACCCTCTCCCTGCAGCCTGGAGCGTAATGCCGAGGAGGGGAAATGAGCAAATAAATGGTAGGATCTCACGTCCTCGTGAGAGGTGGGACGCGCATCTCGCCGCTGCACCAGCACCGAGTGCCGCAGCCGCCCGTGCCAGAGCTGCAGGACGGAGCAACCCGATTTTCACGGGACAACTCCAACCCCCCCCGCCAACCGCTCTGCTCGGCATCCTGGCATCACCCCCGGCCGCTAGAGATCTCTGCGGCGTGGGATGAGAGGATGCCCTCCCACCGGCACTGGGGCTGGCATCAGAAAGCAAGGTTTGCACCCTGGTCCCTCCAAATGGGGACCGGTGCCCCAGGGAGGGAGGGGACCCAGCAGGGGGTAGGGGAGTTATGTGCCAAAAACGTTTTTGGGGAGAAAATGGGAGAAAAAAATTGCAGAAAAATCCGAGCCGGCACACAGAGGCAGCTGCAGTGGCGCACACACGCCAAGAACGCCGCTTTTCCAGAAAATGAGGTTTTGATTCCTTTTCAATTTCGTTAAAAAATGACAAATAAATGTCTTAATATTAATAAAGAAAAAAACAGATCTTCCGTCGGTGTGAATATATAATGTGATTTGACATACAGAATGGAATTAAATTAGTGAAATACAATGGGCTGGAAAGAAGATCTGCTTTCCCTTAGAAGATCGGCATTGGTGTGGAACCAAAGGAGGGCATTTCACGCTGGGATGCAGCGGACTATTGCTTGTCACAAATCTCACTCGGCTGCACGCAGTGGCCAGATCCTCAGGTGGTGTAATTTCACATGGGCCCACCACCACCACCACCGAGGTGACACCGGCTCCTGCCAGCGGAGGATCCGGCCGGCGAAGCACGTGGCGTGCAAATTGCTGATGGGGGAGATGCGTCCCCAGGAGGGGGCCACGCTGTCCTGCGGATCTGTTTATCTCGGATATAGAGGGGCACCTGGGGGCTTCAGGGGTTCAGATCTCTGGGTGCAAAAGGTAAAAAGGTTGTGAGCTCAGATGGCCTTGAAAAGTGTCATTTCCCTGTCGTCCCTGGAAGGTGCTGGCGGTGGAGAACAGACCCCGAGGCTTAGTACAAAGAAACAGCTGGAGAAAACATGATTTACTCCCTAATCTGGAATGTCACCCAAGGCAGGGGACAGACTTGAGGGCTCCAAACATCTTGCAAAAGTTTTGGTTGTGAAGTGATGGCGTTAGACTTTCTGGGCAGTTTTGCATGGACAGCCGCTGGCTGCACAGGTTCCTGCAGGGAGCCTGAGCGGCTGCACCGGGAAAAGGGTTCACACACGTGTTTGTAGGTGGCAGCTCCCTCGCTGCCCTACCAGCAGTGCCCATTTCCCTCATTTTACTCAATTCCAAAAAGGCCAGTTTAAATCATAAAGCATTGAAAAGTTGAGAGTTAAAAAACAAAAACAAAAACAAAACCACACGAAGGGAACGGTGAAAATACCTAACGTTACTTCCCTCTGCAATTCCAGCTCGCTGGAGTTTGCTTTATCTCTGCTGCAACAGATATTGTTGGAACGTGACCACTGCTCCTCTGGAGAGCCCTGCCCGAGCGACCTGCCCCGGGACCAGCTGCTGGCTCCAGCTACTCCAACCCCACAACTCACTCCATCAGCCCTGAGTACCCATCTCCTACCACCTCACAGCCCGCTTGCATTGTTGCCTTTTGTAATAGCGTATTGATTAGCCAATCACTCCAAATTTTAGTACTGTGCCTACAAGATAATTAAATTATCTGCCTTTGTTTAAATTGTAATTTTATTTACTCTTGATTCTACTATATAAAATTCCGCAGGCTCACGGAGTGTTATGCGTCTTATTAGTGCTTAACTCCAGTGCTAATTTTCGATATTCCTTCCCCATGAAGTATTAAGTCACTGCTATTGTTTATTCTTTGTGATTGCACTGCGCTCCGGATCTGCGTGCAGCATCACAAGTACCTAGCAAGGAGCAGAGCAGGTCCCAGCCCTACTGCTTGGTGGGTGCAGGCAGCGAGCCTGAGCTCTCGGCGTGCCCGGAATTACCATTTCTGACTTTGTTTTTCTTCTCTAAGACCGGTCGGCACATGGTAAAGCGAGATTGTATCGTCACGCACGTGCCCCGCGAAGCGTAACCAAAGCTTTCAATTTATGTAGCTTGGTCCCCCAATTCCGTCACACAGGGATGAATCGTCGGAGGTGCTGAGCTCCGGTCCATCTCTAGGGGCTGAGTATCAGCCAGCACTCGCCGATGCACACCCATCGGCGAGGGCAAATCCAGCCTTTCTTGCCACAGCAGGACGGGGGGCAGCCCTGTGGCACAGAGCAGGGGTGGCCACAGTGAAACGCATGGGTGAAGGTATCGGGGATGGTTCCCCAGGGCGTATCGCTGGCTCGGAAAGCCCCGGGTGCTCTCAGCAGCAGCGGTTACTGCAAAGGGAGGGCTGCACCCTGGAAATATTGCACCACAGAAACATGCTGGAGAGGCACCTCTGCCACCCGGACCCTCCCATCCCAGCTTTTCAGAGAAAGGCGTGAGAAGAAATGGAAAAAAGACATTCTGCTGGCCCCTGGCCGCGGTGCAAGCGCAGGAGCAATACAGCCGCCTCTGGAGCGAATGGAGAGATTTTAGTGGGTTTAGACTGGTGTGACATGAATTATTTTTCATAATTAACGAGACTGTTGATTTTACATGGTAGGTGTTCAGGTACTCTGGTGATCCGTGGCTGTTAAACACCCAAAGGTAATTCTAAATGCTGTTGATCTATGTCTATTCTCAAGGGATGACTAATCTACATTTCTCTTCTCCCTCTACAATTAATCCCTGGATAATCTTATCCGCAAACACAAACTCAGTACCTGGAGGCAAATGAGTCACAGATCTGCAACAGAGGTTCAGTTTAGAGATGAGAAGATACCTGGCGCAGAGGGAGCGATGGGCACCTCCTCTCCTGGCCGAGCAGGAGCCCCAGCGGCCGTCCAGCCTCTCCTCCGAGATGTCTCACCCTCTGGTCAAGCCCAACCCAGCTGCTACGGGGCTCGCTTGGACCATTTCTCCATCCACAGGCACAATGTCACCCCGCTGCAACCCAGGCATCACCTTGATCCCAGTCCTCTCCTCACAAAGCCTTCCCGCATCACCTCCCCCTCCTTCGCCTTCCCCCTCCACCCAGCCGGCTCAAGCACTCCTCCAGGCTCTGAGCCTTCCCTCCCTTGTTACCACCATGTCCTTTCCCCTGACCTTTGCAAATGCAAACTCGCCTTGCTTGCGTCCAGCCTGAATCCTATCGCAAAGATCACCGGTTCACCACGCTCTGCCCTCCTCGCAAGGCAGGTCCTGTCCCTTACGCCAGCTGATACCACATTCCCACCACCCTCCTGTTCTACCCTTGAACACGCACCTTGGTGCTTTCTGCCTTCCCTCCTGCCCCCTGTAAATCTCATCAAAGCCTCCTCCAGCTCTCCCTTATGCCTCAACATCTCCCAAACCTGCCAGCTGGCTGGGACGTGTCCCCCCCCCCACGGTGCTTCTTTCCATCCTCGTGTGCCTGCATCCCCCCTGCATCCTCCCTCAGAGGCAATCTGGACCAGCGGGCTGCTTCACTTCTGCATCAGCGCCTCATTCAGCAGGATGCTGGACAAGGAGGATGCTGCGCTGCGCGAGCCATTATGGTAATACAAAAATAAATAATTATGAGAATTATTAATGCACTCAAGCTGCCAAGCAGTGAAAAATTAGCCAGTCACAAGGGTAGCAATGGCAGTCGTTAATTCTGGGAGAGGTTCCACAGGTATCCCCTTTGAGGGGTCTCTCGGTGCAAGCGGCATCGCCAGGCTGCTATTCCCAAGGCTGGGGTGTGATGGCCCGTCAGCATCCCGCCGGGCTGGAAGGATGGACACCCTCACTTCTGATCTCCTCACCCACGGGCATAAATCACAGCGGGTCTCCCCGCAGCCCTCTTTAACGCTGGCCGATTTTACAATGCGTACAGTAGTGCTTCCCTGTGCCTCAGAGACCATAATTGAGTCCTTAGGATAAAGCCAACTAGTTTGGTCGCACTTTAAAATAAGTGTCAGTAGTTCATGCCTAATTACTCCTGAATTAGCTAGGTGATTCATCAGGTCTGATTATGAATGCATAATGAATTTACCAAATCCACATGTATTAGCGAGATATTAATTCCATACGAAATCCCACAATTCATTCATGTGCCATTTGTTTTCATTCCCTTCTTTTAATAAGCTAATTAGTTCAAATTATTTGTACTTCACTAAAGGCCTGAAACACATATAAGGAATGATTAGCTTAAAACTCAGTAAATGGGCAAGTATGGAGCCTACATTAATTGTAACGGGAGGTTCATAAAGAATTATTATCTCTCAGCCATCTCTGTTTTCAGTAATAATAATAATGTCTAATCGTGACAAGTGGATAAAACATTGTGAAGCCCCTAACTAATGCAGCTGTACATGAATTACTAAAATGAATATCTTAAGGCTCCATGCTTGCCTTTGAAGTCGAGCTCAGCAGAAAGTTTTGTCTCTCCCTGACGGAAAACAAGACCACAGCTTTAGGGTGGATCCATCCTTTTTCTTTGCTGAGTCTCCCCTCCGCCCCCAGCACGCAAAGAGGGAAGAAAAGGGGGTAGAGAAGAAAAAACCCACCGCGCCTCCAGCTTTCAGCTGTTCCGCTGCTGGGTGGGATTGTGAAATTCTAGGTAAGCCTCGCCCCGCACACAGGGCTGCGTGAAACACGGGGTTTGCTTGCACCCAGGCTCCCCTGCTCACCCCTAGCAAACGCCCCGGAGCTCCAGGAACATTTCAGGATTTGAATGAAGCAGGAGGAGAAGCAAATTTGTGTTTTTACTAGGCGGAGCACAGGAGGCATGGAGGCAGAGCAACAAACAGGCAGATGCAAAGACCCTGCCCGTACCCCGCTTTGGAGCGGGGCAGGTTTGGCAGGGATGAGGAGCCTCTTTTGATTGAAGGGAGGGGGAAAAAAAATAAAAAATAAAAAAAAAATATTATCCCCTTTCAGGGAGATAGTCTTTCCCTGTGTCAAAACTCCCTCCCAAGCAAGGTTCCCTCTTTCTTCTCTTTTTATTCTCCTTCCCCCATTTACTTCTACTCAAAGGGGGGGAAACCCACTCCTGCTGGCTACTGCTCCCCGAAGTGGGTCACACAAGGCTTCCAAAGGAGCCCTGCCAAGGCGCTAAACGCTTCCCTGCACTGGAGTCTCACAGCCTGGCAAATGCTTTGTTTGTTTTCATGCAAACTTTGACTCGCTGAGCAATGCCAGCGCTCCAGCCCGCCCCGTGCCCACAACCCTGCTCCCCTTCGTTCCCTCCTCTCCCTTCTGAAGCCAGCCGGTCCCAGCGCTTCCTCCCTCCTCTCCCTGCTGCTTTCTCCACTTTTTATTTTGGCAAGGAGGTGAAGATGTCGCAAAGGACCATACCTGAGCCCAGAGCTATGGACCCCCCTCACAAAGGATGCAGGCAGGGTGCGCATGCAGCCAGCTTGGTATTTGGGGGTCTAAATAAAGGTGCGAGATGAGAGCCTGAGCGATCAGCGGAACACACGAGCCCCATTACATTAAAATTGCATTGGCTACATCAACCTGTAGCCAACCTGTGGCTCCTGGCTGTTTCCTACCCGGTGAAAAGACACCCTCTCCCTGTGCCGTTTCTCCCCCATCAGACACGAAGCAGAAGGCGAGCACGCCGCAGGAAGCCTGAAAGGGCCACCAAAAGCACAGGGAAGCAGCTCCCATTTCAACCAAGGGCTTCTGCAGCCGAGGGAACAGCTCAGGAGTGTTTGCTGCTGGAGCGACCCCGATCTCCTCTACTGAGGGTCCCTTGGGTGTCTGGGAGCAAAGGATTACTTCTATGGCATTGCTGCCCTTCGGGAGCGATCTTGCCCCAGTGCTCCCTTCTGCCCCTTTGCACTGGGAAACTGCCAGGTACCTGGTGCTACCTGCTGAGGGACACGTTGCTCCTGTCCTGCACCCTTCCCCCATTATGCACAAAATGTTTTGGAGCCAAACGTAAGTATTTTGTTCATTCACGCTCTAAAATCCAAGTTGATTGCCTCAGAGGAGAAGAAAATGGAAGAGAAGTGTACTGGGAAAGGGGAAGGAAATGCAAATAATTGATGGATCGACTTTCCAGGTGCTTTGCTCAGGAGCCCCTGGAGGTGAAAGCCTCCCTTTGACTCAAAGTCATTGATCTCCTCTTAAAACCCTTCCTTCGCACGCACAGCACAGGCAGGTGTTGCTGTGTGTGATGAAGGACGCACATCACCATGATCAGACCTAGCACGCCTGTCTGTGACGTTAAAAAACACGAGCCCAGTGGCACGGGGTAAGTGATGCAGGTTTTACCCGGGGGAAGCGAGAACACAGATGCTCCAGCACACAGGAGGGATGTACCAGTGGGTAAAACCACGGGATTTCTGCTCCAAGGTATTCTCCAAGTGCCACTTCGGGTACATGGATCTGCGAGACAAGGTGATGGGGTGGGGATTAACAGGCAGAGCGTGCTCAGCAAACCCCAACGCCAGCCTGCAGGGAAATCAAACGGCGGCTTCATTTCTTCAGTTAAGTTTTCCATTAATGACCCAGTTGTTTAGGGCAATTTAGATCAGCACATCACAGCCTTGGAAAGCTGCGCCTCGCAGCTCTGCTTTTTCACAAGTGCCTGCAACTTCAGCACCGATGTCTGTTCCAGCAATGGCCCTATCTGGCTGATGCAAAGAGACATGAGTTTGGTCTAATTAATTCTTTTGGAAGCTTTTTCTCAGGGCTTTTTCCCTTTCTCTGAAGCATCAATAAAAGTCGGAGCAGCTAGGCGGGATTAAGAGATTTTAGGAGCGCTCCGCAAGGCAAACCTGCAGTGACACAAAACCTCCATCACCAGGAAAGGGTCCTGCCACCCCTCCCTGGCATGTCCTCACCACAACGCCGACCACAAGCGCTGGTGCAGCAAACCACCGGGCTGGGTCAGCACTTTCCAGACGGGAAAGACCGCACTCACACAGCAGTGCTCAGCAGCTGGGGTTCTAGTGTCTCCAGAGACGTGTTTCCCCCTGCTAAAAAGCAGAAAAGTCACTCCCAGACATCCCAATTCCATCACCGAGAGAGGTGATGGACAGCTCTCTCCAGCCCCATGCTATAAGGCAATCAGCACTCCCAGCCCTCAGGTGGAAAGCCTGGGAGCACCACAGTTTTTCTCTGGGACTGTTCAGAGCAGCCCGAGATAAACAAGATAATTTAATTTGTCCCTGTCTTTCTCTTACCTATTTGCAGAAAACAGCATGTGGGATAAAAAGTAGCGCTGGCATCTGATTCCTCTCCATTTGGGGCTGATTTCACTTCCCTGGACACCCCTGAAACTCCCAGTCCACAATCCACCAGCTCAACACAGCACCAAGGTATATAAAATATTCCAAACAGATAAAATATACAATAGAAGGTTAAAAGGAATGAAAGCAATCAGGCAGTCTGCTACTAATGAATTCAATAGCAGCAAAGCCCATTTCCTTCTGTTGGTTTTCCATAAACAATTTACAGAATAAATGTATTTTTGAGGTATACAAATTGGTCTGTATTAAGATGCTTGATAAACAGTTTCTGGGTAAAGACAGGCTATGAAAGCCTTCAAGTACTTCCTGAAATGCTAATGTATTTGCGCACACCCTCACTTTTAACAGAGATGAAGCATTTTGCGCCGGGAGTGAGTTAAAATCCTGAGCGAGGTTTGCAGGAGAGAATTACGGTGGGGCTGGAACGAAACCCCAAAGACTCTCTATAATTAGGTGGAGACGCACAGTGCCAGCCGGTTCAGCGCTACCTCGGATTTGCAACATGTATATGTAGCATTATGCGTTAAGAGAGGACATAAATAACGACGGTGCGATAGCCAGGTGAGAAGTGTTTCCAGTGCAACCTGGCAAAGCTGCATTGGTTGTGTTGCAGCGTTGCCATTTTCCTGCAGTTACGAAGTGGTGAACCACCCCGGTTTCACTGTCATTTTAACCCAAAATTACATTTAAGCTACCCGAGGCGCCGGTGTGATTTCAAAATGCCCCTAAATTGTGCTTTCCCCCCCCCTGCCTGGCCATTTGCTGGCCGTTACCCTTGCGGGGTCGACCAGGGTAAATGGTGTTTGACCCAGCGGATTGCTGCCTCCACGTGGCATCCCACCGGCTGCGGGCGTGCAGGATGCTCCCACTGCCACAGCATCGCCCTCCCGGCTGGGAGCACATCCAGTATCTGCTTTAGGAGCTCTGGAGAAGGAGTGAGAGAAGAAATGATGACATCCAGCTTGCAGGCACCGGGATCTTACCCTGCGATGTCTGAGAGGCATGAAAAAAATACCCATCATATAGGAATGGCTCACTCTGACATCTTTCCTGTTCCTCAGAGAGGTTTTTAGAAGTCTATAAAGCAGAAAATGGTGGGGAAAGCAGCCCAGGAACATGATGAAATTCTAATATCAGAGCCACCGTGGTGGGAAGAGTAGAGGACATTGCTTAATGCAAGAAACATGCACTGAGCCGGTAAAATCTAGGCTGCCACCATCTCCTGGGGTGGCTGGTGGCAGGGGAAAACGTGCTACTGGCACCAGTAACATTTACCAGGGCGCGGAGGAGGAGTACACAAATGCACCTTTGGCAACCTTTAACTCCTAAATCCATCAGCTCTTGAAAATAAGATAGAGACTCATCGTGTTTTGATAACTCCATGAGAGCCTGTAGACATTATGCTAATTCTCAGGGAGCGCTGTGAAGAATAAGGCCAGGACACTGAAGGCAGGGAGTTTATAATTGCCTTTTAATATATTTTCTGAATTCATTGTGCATGCGCTATCTGTCCCACAGGCTGAGCTGGCAGAGGGGACAATGTCAGGTGGAATAAATAGGATCTCATAACTTTAGTCATTCTGTATTAAATAGCGTCGAGCAGCACAATAAACAGAGGGACTGGGAAGCACATGCAATAAGGAAATAATTCAAGCGCTGTGCATGCAAATCTTTCTCTCTCAGATCACCCTCATTAATCACCTCACGTTCATTTATACACTTAAAGAAGCTATAAACAAAGGCAGAGATGGTTCCTCTCATTATTAGTTTTTTTTTTTTATTGAGTTAACTTCCAGAATATTTTATAATAATAGTCACGGCTGGTGATGGAGGTGCCTGCTCTAACCAGCTCATAAAGTTCCCCCTGCTCCTCCTGTCTTTTTGTGATATAGGTAGTTATACAGAGATTATGAAGCTTATTGAGTAAAAAGAGGGAGACGCGATGGCAGCTTTATCATTTCTCCTGCCTTTGGCTTATTGAAGGCTCTAGCAGGCACCGGGGGTTCAACATTTTCCTACCAAGACACAAGAAACTGTGGAGAAGGGAGGGGGGAGATGGATGAAGCCCCAAATCCAAAGCCAAACAAGCTGTTCATTCGTGAACACTCCCTGCAACCTCTGCGCCCCTCCAGCTTCCCTCAAAAACCGGCAGAACGATTTGGAAGCAAATCATCCCCCTTTTGACCTTGGCTGAGAGACTTGGAGCGCTCAGGACCACGGCGCAGAGATGCTATGACCGGATAGTGATGGAGTGACAATTTTTGGACCCGGCGGACACTTTTCTGCCACCTACATTAGAGGAAAGCATTTGTGATTTTTGGTGACACTCCGCCTGTGTCAAACAACGCTGCACGCTCTTCTCCCTCTTTAAAGAGGTCACGGCTCGTACCTTGATTATTAACTGCTGCTGTTATCTGTACTGAGCAAAGCAAAACCAGCCCACAGTTTAGTTAAAAAAAAAAATGAAGAGAAGCTGCAGAAAATGCTCCATCCCTTTGTGGTATCAGCAGAAATAAGGGGGTGGGGAAATAAGGGCATCTCGATCCCGCAGCATCCCCTCCCAGGGCCCTCAGCCTCGCCTTGCCCCCACCTCTACCCGCTTGGCATGGCTCACTCCCTCCACAGTCCCTAAATCCCGGCCAATATATCCTGGAGTGCCTCGTACATAACTCTGTCAAGTAAGAAGATTAAGTGATGTTAACTTAGTCTAATATGAGGCTCGGTAATAAATTTCATTAGAAGCTGCTGGAAGTGGGCGACTCTGCGCCGCTGCGGAGTGTCAGGTGGTTGGCAGCGCTAACATATGTCTTCGGGAACTTATCATCTAATTATAAAGGATAAAGCGTATTTTTTCAGTGTGGTTACATGCGGTAATGAAGCATGCAGAAAGCCACGCAAGATAGATGGGCACTTTCACTGCTGAAGCTGAAAACTTGCTTAACTTAATAGTCTATTTATTACATTTATTCCCCGAGCATACGTGGCCTTGCTGCTATCTGACGGTTCATCCCGCGCTGTGCAATTAAAACCACCGTGATGGGTTTGCACGGGGAGGACCTGGTGCGGGTGGGAGCGGGGTCTAACACCCCTGGAATAAGCGGAGATTAAAAGCTGGCGCGACAAGGTGCTGTGCAGCACATTCCCTTCCCAAAGGCACTGCTTGCAAAATCAGTTTTTTCCCTTGCTGAGGTTTTTTTTCCCCCCCTTACAGATGGATCAAGCGGGGAGTTTGGTGCTACGATACAACCAGTCCACGCTTCCCCAGGGAACTGCATCCCCATCCAGTGACCGAGGCTGGGGGCACACACAGCCAACGGGCTGCCCTCCACCCCAAAATGGGAAATTTCTGTGCAAACTCCAGGAGAAAATTCCGCTGAAACCCGGTTTCAATGGAAATTTTGCATCCAGCCCTACTTATCCACTCTTAATCCATTTGTCACAACAATTGCCGGAAAACTTTTCTCTCCAGCGCCTCCAGAGCTGAGAGAGAGGGATGAAAAGTAAACTTATGCAAGGACAGGGGTTTAAGCATCCCATTAAGATTAACTTATCTGCAGTAATTGACTTAACTAGGGGATTTTTAATGCCTTTCAAGGTTTTTTGGAAGACGGTTTTGCAGCAGCCAACAGTAAAGATGCTCCTAAAAAAAAATATCTGTGTATAGCACAAGAAGTCCATAGCTAAGACTTTCTAAGGCAGTGATTCCAGGGGATTTAATAAGAATGTAATTTGTATAATTAACCATTCATCACTGTCAATTTCATTAAATGAATGCCAGAAATATTACCTTCACCAGCACGACCTAACAGGATTGGAATATATTATGTGAAAAATGAACACTTAGTAGGTTTTTTTTCCTCTCTTTTGCTTTCCCTGCCTGGGCTCCGGCTGTCAGAAGGAGATTTGCAAGGCTGTGAAATAATTTAAAACAGTAGTAAATGAAAATGACTAAAGAAAATGTGTGGATTTTGGTAACTAACCCTCATCATTATGTATGAAAGTTCAAGTCAAAATGTTTTCGCTCGTTCCAAAAGTAAATGACTGGAGGAGCTCCCATCTGCAGGGCTGCGATGCTGGGCAGCCATCTGCTAGGGTCCTCCAGGCATCTCCCGCAGGGTGGAGGCAGCTGAGAAAGGGCTTTTTTTGGGGGAAAAAATGCTTTACAAAATACTTAACTTGGGTTATTCCTGTTTAGGGGGTAGAGGGATGAACAACAAGGGGTTTGGAGAGGTGTTCCGAGAGCTTAGCACGCATTTCTCATTCACCCCTGTTGGGCGCAAAACAACTCCCCGGCCCTTTATCTCCCCCAACCACCCCATTTCTCCCAGGGAATAATAAAGGAAGATTTCTTGGGCAGGTCTCATATCTTTCCTGTTGATCAGCCATTAGAGGGCAACATCACACAAATTCATCCCAACATCCAAAAAAAAAAAAAAATAATCCACCCAACCCATAGGGAGAGAGGACAGGGGGAAGAGAACATCCAAGGGGAACTATTTCCATTGGAGGCGCGCGGGGAAGGGTTGAGAGATTTACGTTCGGACAAGTCTAATAATCTCTTCAGATGTGAAAAACGGGGAGGAACCGGGAAAGTAAAGTTGGTGGGTTTTGTTGTGGAGTTTTGGTTGTTTGTTTTGGTTTTTTTTTTTTCCCCCCTTTCTCCTTCCCTGTGGGTTTCTGTGCCTTTGTCTCGTTTGAAATGCAAACGAAGATTTTGTGAAAATGTTCGTTTACCAGGTCCGCGTGGCTGCGATCACAAGGAAGCGGAAGGAACGGTGCAGGAGCAGCCAGCCAGCCAGATGGGATGCTGGAGAGATGAAAGGATGTTTGCAGACCAAGAAACGGAACATTTCTAGATGCTTTTTGGGATAAATTCCCCACCAGGGCACAGAGGAGACTTCAGCTTCATTACAATTAACGGCGAGTAATGAAAATAAATACCGGTGATATTTAAAGAAGGTGAAACCTCAATACATAAACAGTGTCGTCCTCCTAACAGCGAAGAATGGCTGATGGGAAAGACTGATACCCCCTCTCCCTGCCTTGTGAACATTTCTAGCTCTCATGGAAACAGAAAACTGCCTTTTTCTTCCTTTTTTTTTTTTATATATATTTTTTCTTATTTTTAATAAGATACCAAGGTAATTCCTCATTTGCAGAAGCTGAGTAGCTGGCGCCTGCGTCCCTCGCCGTGGGGCTGAATGCAGAGATGCTGGGACTCCCCAGGAGCACCATGTCCCCTCTCTGTCCCCACCATGTCCTGAGAGGCATTGCCTATTTCTCACGAAAATCTCATTCTTTTCTCATTTGCAACAACAGTGTGTTGCTGCTCTCTGGCTTAAAAATCCAGAACAAATCAACATTTCAAGTCAAAATGTCAATTCAAAACAAATGTTTTCATTTAATTTCCTGTTAAAATGTCACTGCTGCTAGGTTATTTTTGGTTGGGGGAAGAGAGATGAAAAACACGGACTCGAAATTAAAAAAAATAAACGTCCAGGTGAGGGGACTGTTTCCTATTGCATTTCTACACATGGTCCTGAGACAGTGTGACCCACCCCAAACCCCTTTGGACTTCCAACGGCATGAGGAACAAGCTTAAAAAGACATCCTGGGACTAAGATTTTTCTGCTTGAAGTTTCTTCTGGGGAAAATGTGGGGTTTCTAGCTGGATTTATTTTGCCTGCTAAAGCCCAGGGGGATGCTGATGGGATGCCCCGTATGGAGACCCACTTGCCCGCTCTTGGTGCAGACCTGAGCTGTTCCTGGGCAGGTTCTGCTGAAACAACTTCACCTCGTCCTACCTTGAAGTATCACCTTGGACTTTCTCTCTCCAAAATGTGACCGGGCACCCTTGGCACCCCTCCAACGTCTCTCTGCAGTGCCTGTGCTGCTCCCCATCCCTGTTTCTAGAGCCTCTACCACCTCTTGTGCCTGCAGCACTGGTAGAGCCAGCCAAGGGTTTGAAGACCAAGCCTACAAAGAGCTCCTACACCACAGGTGACATCAGCCTGTGGCACGAAGCCGGGTCCAAAGGGGAAGTAGCCACGGCGCACACAGGGAGCTTGGGTTAGGGGTTCTCTCAGCCACCCCCGTGCTGCCTCATCGTGACATCCAGAAGACCCCACGCTGCTTGTCCCCACTTGACTTTGCCCAAGGTCTCGCAGAGCCGAGCAGGGAGCCCATCCTGCCAGCTCAGCTCCCACCTTCAGCACTGACCGCCAGCCCGTCGGGCAGCAGGCGTGTGATAGCCATCATAATTCACAGTGCTACGCGCGACAGAGAGTAGTATCGAGGCTGCTATTAAAATCTTTATGATTTTGCCATTGCAAGAATACACATTGATTTGCAAGACGATGATTATTATTACTATTTTATTTCCGTTTTAAATCCAGGGGGGGGAAAGCAAAGTGAAGCAGAAGTTGGTCGCGTCAGATACAGCACCGAGGAGAGAAGCAGAAGCAAGATGGGATGCAATGTTTATGAGGTCTGTCTTTTTTTGTGTGTGTTCCCGGCTTCCCATGCCTCTCCGCTGTCAACTCCAGCACGCCAACAACCCTTTTGATTAAAGACGTCAGGCAAAAGTGCTGACGGCAGACCAGGAGCATCATCCACAGCATCAGTAGGGTTGTGTCCCCCCCAGCCCAGGCATCGTGCGCCGTCAGCTGCCATCCCAAGCAGCAATTAATACCCAAATGACGAAATGTCAGGGCTGACCCATCGCACGGAGCCCTGTCAGCACCGGCGGGGCTCACGGTGGTGGAGAAAAGCACAGCGGGATGCGGGGAAGGATCGCGCATCACTGTGGCATGGCTCAGCCTTCCCCGAGGCTACTGCACGTGGGAAGGATGGAGAAAACTCCGGGGTCCTCCCCCTGCCCTCAGCGGGGAGGGAAGCGGCGGTTTCGTATTCAGCAGTGAAGGATGGAGTGAGAAATAAATACGTAAAGGGACAGGAGAGCAGAATTTATTGCCTGCTAAAGGTGTAGAGCATTTAAATTTGAGAGATAAATAATTTTATTTATGTTGATGCCAAAGTAAAGAAGATACATGACTTTCTTAAGAATAACTCCCGTCTCCTCAGGCCGGTCAATGCTGAAAGGCACATAATGATTTTTTTTTTATTATTATTTTGATGGTTTTTTCCCCCTTATACATGAAGATGGATGCTCGCTAACGGCATCGTATTGTCAGAGCTGTAAATTAAGGGAGCAGGGAGGGATCGTTTCACACCCCTCTCTCTGCCCTCTGAGCTGCCTTGCCAAACTTCTCCCAAACTCTGCTGCGAGCTGCGATTTCTGTCTCAGAGAAAACCCCTCTCCCCATTTAAAGACTTCCAATAAATTCTCCTTTTCCTGTAAATTCTCCTTTTTCCAGTTCTAATGCAACACGATGTAAATGCTATCGATCGCTAAAGGTTGGCAACGCTCAGGTGGAACGAGGAAAATGGGGAGGGAAAAAAAGAGGATGGAGTAGAACGAGGAGCAAGGGAGGGGGAAAACAGTCAGAAAAAGGAAAACAAAGAGTCTCATGGATTTATCCGACTGCAAGTAGCAATGTTGTGGGGATCTTCTGCTGTCAACAGCTCATTTATGGTGGAATCGGGGGAAATAACAACCAGCAAACCAACCAGGCTGCAGAAAAACACCCAAACAACATAGGAAGGAAGAGGAAAAAATAAATAGGGAAAAAACCCACGCAAAACTGTGGCTGAAATGATCAGTGGGGTGAAGGCATCCTTGACTGCCTCTCTAGCCTTATCTAGCAGTACCAGCCATGCATCTAATCACAATTAAATTGCAGAGAGAGATTGTAATCCAGCCCTGAAGGAAAGAAGTGAAAACCTAAGTGGCCAGGGGGGAGGCGAGGGCTGGGGGGCCGAGCACTGAGATGCTCCCAGAGCTGCCGGCAGCGTTGGCACTGGGAGGCTGAGGCAGGGAGGTGAGAGGAGATGGGTGCCGGGGGATCTCCTGCCAGTGCTCCCAGCGGCGAGAGGAGGGGCAGGATTGCTGGGAAGCGCTGCTAAATCCCCCCCATCGCAGCCTCTGAAGCTTGTTTCCATCACGGACCGCTTAAAGAGCATCGGAGTTGGTGCGTGAGCATCTCCTTCCCGGCGCGCAGCAGCGGGCGCCGCAGTCTGCCGCGTACAGCAAATAAACAAACGCACCCGCCCACGTTCCCGCTGCATGGCTTGGATGCCAATGGGAGCCGAACGGTGCCAGAGCAAATCATGCCAAAACAAGCCTCATCTCAAATAAGATCCGGATGGCTGTTTCTCTGCTGGCTTTGAAGGCATCTTTCGACAGAAAAGACGTAAGCGGCTTTGCAAGGTCCGAGAGCTGCCCGCGTCCACGCTGCTGTCCCCAGAACGTCAGAGACACCAGCGTGGGCTCAGCACAGCCCCAGAATGATGCCAGAGCATCTAATCGCCCTGTCGAAGCAGGCCAGGGAAAACGGGAGAGGTCTGGGGAGGCTGAGCCACGACTGGCAGTGCCCCTCACTACTGGGCATCAGCGCGGCTGCCCGCGTTGCATTTGCAAACCCTGGGCTGACAGCAAAGCACCGAGGGCATCACCTGCCACATCCCCCCGCGCATCCCTCCCGTCCCCTCGGCAGGCAGGGCGAGCAAATAAATGTGCAAAGGCAGCTGCTCACACAAAGGGCAGCGGCGCCTAAAAACCAGACAGGGGGGGTTAAACCCCAGGGGCTTTGTCCACCGCCAGCCCCACGGCGCTCGAGCATCCCCCAGGGCGAGGGGCAGAGCGATGGGGTTTTGCACCCAGGGGGGTTGCGGGCAGCGACGCTGATCCAGGAGTTTCCCCCTGAACAAGCTGGAGAAGAAAATGGAAGAGGCAACGGAGAGATGTCAATCTTTGGTACCGCTACACAACCGGGCAGAGACACCCCGACCCCCGGGAGCCCAAGCACCTCCAAACAGCAAACCCCAACCTGAAAAGTGGCATTTTGGTTCCTCTGCTCTGTAAAGGAAGGAGCAAGAGGGACACAAGGGTCCCCTGCAGCAGCAACAGCTCACTCTGAAGCGTAAAATGCTGCCCCTACCCTGCAAACAGTCTTCACCCGCATGCAACTTCATCAAGTGATGTTCAGAAACAATTAATTCCCTTTCTTATTGCTCCCACTTTCCATATTTTATTTGCAGCCGGTGTATTTCGATGTCAACTTAGGCCACGCCATTCACCGAAATCTTGTTTTATTTCTGTATTTCCCCACGTCTATGTATTTATGGGACAGAAAAGAGTCCTCAGGCCTTGGGTCGCGTCTTATCTGGCTGGGTTTGAAGCAAAGGACTTTGACAGGGCTTTTAAGATCTGGCAAGAAGGAAAATAAACATATACGCGTGCAACCCCAAACCCAGGCTTCTATATCAAAAGTGGATTTTATTCAAAAGGTGCTGCCATCCCACCTCGCTGTAAGCTCGCTGGAGAGGCATGGAGAGAGCAAAGAGGATGCGGTACCTTAAGAAATAATTCAGATTTGGGTCCAGACTGGGTCATGCTCACCACACGCATCACCCCCAGCGTTAGCGCGGGAGCTGGGTGCAAGTTTTCACCCCATTTATTTTCTGCTTTCCAAGGGAAAGAAAAGCTGATGCAGGACTTTGTGAATCACCAGAGTACTCTGTTTTCATATATATATTTTTTCGCTCCTAATTCCAAAAACTCAACAAACGGCCGGCAGCAGTTTTCAAAACAAAATGGCTGTAATGTGAAAAATAAACTGGTGAGCAATAACCCCTTAAAGCCGAAAGGAAACGTAGTCGCTTGTTTTCTTGAAAAAAAGGTGTGAGCCATCGAAAATAATTCCATGTTTAACTCCTCAGCACAACAAATATTGAAAATAAAAACCCAATCAAGACAAAAATAATTATTTGGATTGAAGTTGGGTTGCAATTAGCCGTGCCCTTTGCTGCCAGCCTTGGGAGCTGCCTGGCCAGCAAACACACTTGGAAATGTCCCTGGCGAGCTGGAGAAACCCAGAAATTGCCAAACTTCACGCCAAATCAGCCTCCCGAGGAGGAGGGGGGGTGTTCCCTGCACCCAAGGCAACCACCTGATGCACGCCTGGGTATCTCCACCCATGTAGGGAGGGCTCTGTACCCCCAGCAAAGCCCCTACAAAAGCCCCATCATCAGCATCTTTCCCTACTCCTCAAAACTGGGAGGGGGGGATGGGATGGAATATTTTAGTGATGCTCGTAAAGTCCGAGCAAACGCGGAGCTGGGCAAAACAGCAAACGGCTGAGGATAGAAACAGCATCGCCAGCGTAAAAACTCCTCCATGGAGCGCAGATGGGTGGGAGAGGGTAATCTTCTGGAAAAGCCTCTAATTGTCTGCCCACACTAATAATTTCAGTGAGCACTTCCCCCCCTCCTCTCCCCACCACCCCCACCCCCCCCGGCCCCTATATAATTACACCGCTCCATCTGTCTATCAGCAGGTTTTTTACAGCTCCTTACGGCAGCCAGGCTCTCATCCTCCCAGCCAGACGAGAGTTGTGGGTTGGGTTTGGGTGGGTTTTTTGGAAGATTTAAGGATGCTTCTGACACGCGTCCCAACAAGGCTCTGGGGAGAGCAAATCCCTCTCCCAGGCTGGCTAAGACTATTTAAAAAAAAAAAAAAAAGTCATATAATGGCTAGGAGCTCCCTTACAGTGCCAAAGCAGGAGGGGCGGGGAGAGCTGGTTTGTTTTCAGCAGTTTGCTGTTGCTTTAGGGTCCGGTATTTTTTTTCTTTAGGAAACCCTTTTTTTTTTAATTCATTCCCAGGAAGTTTGGCCGCTCTACAACAGCTATGCACCGCTGGCTGTTGCCTGAGCTGAGATAAAAACACACATGGGAGCGCTGGCGCTTTATAGGTGTACGGCAGAGAGCCCAGGAGGGTTCTTCTGCAGGCGTGGTGTGGTTTGGGTTTATTTTCCCCCTTCTCCTGCCCAATTCCAACGACAAGCGGTGAGGATGCTCTAAGTGGGGAGGTTTGGCATCACGGGGTTGCCTCCAGCTCCCGTACCCATGGGATACCCAGGTGAGGTGGGAAACCGGGGGGCTTGATGCAGCTTTGCAACCCACAACCTTCAGATGCATCCCAGCAGGGAGGGCTCAGGACCATCACGGTTAGAGATAACCCAGCAAAGGCCACATTCGTCCTGAAAGAGCCTTTGAAAGCAGCAGCATGTGTCAGGGTGGCTCTTTGCAGGAAAGAAAAATATATGAAAAATACATACGTATATATAAACCCACACTGCACCAAGCATAAAAGGGCTGTTTGAACAAGGTAGCTATAGTTAAATTATCTCCATGCATTTCAATCATTTTATAACATTAAGGCTCATTTTTCAGTATTTCAGTATCATGGTCCTTTTGACAATAAATGAACTGCACGATTTCTGGTGGTTTTTGGTTGTTTTTGTTTTTGTTTTTTCCAGGCCTCCTTTCAAGAGGAATTTCTGGATGAGGCACGTCAAAAGCTATCCATCTGCCTATCTACCCCAAACACCAAGATGTCATGTTGCAGTATGCCAGCACCCAGCAGGGTGGGGGAAAAAAAAAAAAAAAAAAAGCCCAGGAAAAGCAAATTTCACTGGAAATTAGGCTGTGCCCCAAAACTGCTATTAGTCTGAGCTGACAAGGCAAACCTGCCAGCCCAGGTGGGGTGATGAAGAGGGGAAGATTGCTTCAAATCCATGCTGGGGCTTTGGCAAGCACAAACTGAGCAGTGGTACCCGAGCAGCGCAGCTTCCCACGGGTGGGAGCATCTCCCGCTGGGGCTCTGCGATCAATGGGGTGCACCAAAATCTGGTCTTTTTTCTCCAAAGTGACTTAGCTAAATCAATGCAATAATGTTCTGGCTGCTGCGTTGCAAGTGTGGAATAAAGCATGGCAGTGAGTTGCTTTGAAGATGTCCAGAAAAAGAACAGTATGGGAAGAAACTGCAACTTTTACCAAATTTTACCAGCTTCAACTAAAACTTCTCAGAATCTGCTTGTTTTACACTTGAAGGTGACGGAATTCCCATCAAGGCTGTGCTGACATGATGACTTGGCAGAGACCCCTCTGACTGTCTGACTGAGCTTTTTGAGGGCTTTCTTTTCGTCCAAACCAGTTTATACTCAAGCAGTTTATATTCAAGCTTTCCTCTTTGGGTTTTTTTTTTTTTTCTTTTTTTTTTCTTTTTTTTTTTTTTTTCCCTGGGATAGCAAACTTCAAAAGGGATTCTCTTAATCCATACAACTAATTGGATGCAACAGCTCTCAGTGACTATCAATAATAACCCAGGCAGTATCTAGTGATCTAATGATATTGCGATCTAACTCTTTCTGGCAGCAACGCCCAGGAGCTGTAAAAGTTTCAGGAATACTCAAGACTGGAGACAACAGTTTATTCCTCCCCTTGATTTGCACTGGGTTAGACCCCGGCTCTCTCGCTTTTCCATCGCCTCCCCAAACACCATCATCTTCTGACTCTCTCGCCAGGGTCAGAGGGGGCCCGTTAACCTACCGCTGCCTCGATGCACTTTAGCATCTCCCTGCATCGCTCTGCGATGCTGCTCGTGCAAAGCAAACCAGCCTCTGAGATATAAATGACACGTGGGTGTTTTCAGCTTCCCGGAGTTGTCCTTGTGTAAACAGCAACACACGTCGCCTCGGCACAGAGAGCTGGGCATGGGGGACATGAAGTGTTATTTTACACCAGGGTAACAGGTAATATTTCCCCCTGGGTTGGAGATACTGGAACTGCAGCGTTTCTTCCCCCCCCTTGAAAGCACCCTGAGAGCGACCCTGCTCTGTTCCGTGCCCAGCGTGGCCCGAAGGGAGCCTCGGAGCACACCCCACCCATGCCAGGCTTCCACAACTGCATCAAATACATCAAAGGAGACGGAGGACAATATTCCTGCCCTCCACCACCTTCCCAGGCCAAGTGCAGGGAAGTGGTTTGGAATTTGAAAGGCAGCTGAAACAACTGACACTTGAACTTCTGGATCCTCTGCCCCGGGATGCGCGCCCTGTCCTCCGGCTCCGAAGCCAGGAGTGATGCTCTCCATGCCCACGCATCTCCCCAGCCCGTAAACACGTATACACATATTTATCCCTACAATCACCAGGTTTTTTTCCTTCCCCCCTTGACAATGTTTATCACATTTTCTCCTGGCAAATCACAGTGCTGCCTCGCTTTTGAAAGGAACCAAATGAGTCTGTGAAGTCAAGCACTGGAGAGTATCAAGAAGTCTGAAATCAGAATAATGAACCTCTAATAGCACTGATTGTTTGTTGCTGTCGCTTACTTTTTATATTTTCCCCCCCTGTTGTTGTTTGTGCTGAAAGAGCACCCGGTTGGGATCCTTGTTTCCTTTCTAAAAGCTGTGTTAAAAGGGGAAGTAATTAAATTTCGATTAAAGCTAGGAGTCGCTCCCCTGCCTGGCCTCTCATTTCCTTGCAAGGCGAAAATGTACCCGACGATGATGTTTTAAAAGACAAGGGTGACCCTGGAGGAACCAAACTGTCTGGATAATGGAGGAGAGAGCCTTTTGCCTCTCCATCAGCCACACAAAACTTCAGCCGGAGCAACTGCCGCAGCTTTTTGCAAAGCTCTTGCTTCTCCACAGGGCACCACGGTCTTGCAGATGCTTGGAGGGATTTTTATTTTTCCCCTCCTGTGGGTTTTCCAGCCCTGCGCTAGCAACTTTCCTCAATGCTAAATGTGTTTCCTAATAAATACTTGAGCGAAAAGCCAGGTTGGCAATTCCCCTCCCTAAATGAGGACAGGAGGATGCTCGGTGGCAGCGGCTGCCCTGGGATGGACCCAGGGTTGGTACCAGCCCAAAAGCTCTCTCCAACGTGCCAACTTTCCTAACAAAAGGCGAAGGAGTCCTTAAAGCTCCTGTTAGCGTAAGCGTGGAGAGGAGCTCGGGGAAAACGTTCCTTAAGTAGCACTCCTGAGGAATAACCATCACCTTTCATATTTATTAAGGCACAGCCTCCTCCGTCTACGCCTGGAGATGTGGGCTGGGAACTCCCACCGCACCAAGGAAAGGCAGCAGAAAAAAAAAAAAATAAAAAAAATGAACCCACATGTAATTAAGTGTCTCAAGTAAAGAGTTCATTTAGATTTAATAAGAATGTTATTCTAAGTCAAACAAATGCCAATTGATTATTAAGAACCTCATTACTAGAGTGTAACACCTGTCACCGCCAGGTTTTTTTTCTTCTTTTTTAGCTGCAGACTTGTTAAAGCTCAACAAATACCCTTTTAATAATTAATTAGCATTTAATTAATAGACAATAACAGTTGAGAAAGGTTGGTGTATCCTTCTGTACCGAGCACGAGCTGCTTGGGAGCTGAGACACGAAGCAGAGCAGGACTCGAGCACCTGTCTGCAGGGAAGCCTGGCGTTCAGCGCCTGGTGGTCCTCAGGCTGCTGAGCACCCACCACTGCTGCTCAGCTCTGTGCAGAAGGATGGTCCACAGCACCCCTTGGGATGAGACCCCGGGCCCGGGATGCCTGACTAGATGGATGCAGCTGAAATTTCTGCACTCTGCAACGCCTCTCTGAGGCAGACAGCTCTGGAGATGCTGGAATGTCTCGTCGTAGCCTTGCCAAATTTTCCACGGCTTGAGGAACTAAATCCACAGCAGCCCGAAATAAACAAACAAACCCCCCCAAGGAATTAGAGAGATTTGTTTTGACACTTGAAGAAAAAATAACAAGGGGACTTTTCCCCCCTTTAGTTTACTTTTCATTTCAAATTATCCCTCACTCTTAGTGAAACCTGTACACAAACACTCGTTGCTAAGAGGGAACATTTCATCCGGGAGTTGAGCAAAACATTGCATTTGATCTTAACTTCTTCCTTTTTTTTTTTTTTCCCCTTTTCTTTCTGAGTGGTTTGCTGAAAATCACAAAGAATTTTCCATAGGCTCAACCCAAAGCAAACGGCTCCTAACCCCATCCTCAGCTGCTGCTACGACCTCTAGTCACCTGCAAAGCAGTTACTCATGCCGTTCCTTTTCCCTCTTCCCCGATGCCCTTGACAATCAACTGTAACTCTCCACCTTGTCTGGCTGAAGCCAAATTCCCCCGGGGTTCAACACCACTGCCAAAAATGTGGGTGCATCACCTCTTCCCTCCCTCCCTGGCAGGATAACAGGGCTGCTTTGTGGACCAAGCCATATTTAAAGGGCTGCTCCGGCATGAGCGTGCGACGCAGCCTGCTGCTGCAGAACTTGGATGTTTAATGCCAGCTACAAGTCGCATCTGACCTGGCTTTTTCTGCTGGGCGCAGAGACCGCATCCTTAAGAGACACAGGGGTGATGGGGGAAGCCATCTCCTCCTCGTGGAGAAGAAGCCCCTCTCCTTTGCTCTCCCAGGAGTGCACGGTCCTTGCAGGATGCTCTATGGCAAGCCCCGGGGCTTCACCTTGCGTTCGAAATGGGGGTCGCAGCACCTGTAAGCTGTGGGAATGCAGTGGCTTCCAAAAAGCCCAACTCATCTATAAGCAGCAACAGGGAGGGCAAAAGCATGGTGCAGGCAAAATGTAGCCCCACGTGCATGTGGAAGGCTCCTCCTGCCCCAGGAAAAGTGCCGCCGGGTCTCTGCATCATCACACGCCAGCGCTGGAACACCCCGGGGGCTTCAGCTCCTTCCTTGGGACCAATGGGTCTTCCCATCCTTCCTGGATGGTCCACTCCACCCAGCCCGAGCCTCTCCCCCACCCCGGGCAGATAAAGGCCACCGGTGCTGGCTGGAGCCACCCTCAAGGACTTTGTCCCCAGCCCATTCCCCATCAGACCCCAGCCAACAGGTACCCGCCTGGATTTGGCCAGCCAAGGGTTACCTTGTTATTTCCTTCCTGATTTATGTAAACTCCTGCGCGGCGTCCTAATAAGAAATCAGTTCCTGTCATCATCTTTATTTCTTATTCCAAGCTGCAACACTAAAACACTTCACGGTGATTACAAATAGCAAAGTTATTTTTTGCCAAGCCTTCGCATCAGAACTTAATAGCATGGTGTAATGCCACCCCGTGCTGATGTGTGGCATATTTAATATCCATCTTTCTTAGAAATAACAGTGTTCTGAAATTAGAAGGGACTTTAGTGGCGAAATAATTAATGTGGATAACCATCATAAATGCCACAAATGGAACAAATACAGATGGCAGTGAACCATGATTGCTAATACTCTAACCTGTTGTGACAGAACTTAAAAAATTGAAACCCTTTCTCCCAAAGGCCGGTGGAAAAAAAACCAGAAAAGAAGGGGGTTTCTCCAATTGCATCGTCCCTTCTCGTTACCAGCCACCCCAACTGCAAGACACACACTGTACCTGTGCTCCCAAGCCTGCTGGAACCCATTAGCATCACGCTCTCATTAAAGGCAGGTTTATCAGCCCAAGGGTATTTGTGGGTTACCATTAGACAGACCAGCGGAGATTCAGCACACTCTGCTTTGCACCTGGACCTGGACTCAGAAATAGCCAATCCAGCCCGGATGAAGTTGAACCCACCCCATTGAACCTTTTTTGCTTTTAATTGGAGAAAAAGCCTTGCAGCGTGCCCCCGTCACCTCTCCCTTCGGGCAAGCATCCCTCCTTGCATCTATTCGCTGGGCGCCCTTTGGACCGGGTACCTCGTGGCTCTGAGCAGGTGGTGCTCCGAGCTTTAAATGTGCTTTAAAGGACAAGATTATAGCAGAAACGAGAGGAAACAGCCCCTTTGTCAAGAGGGGAGCTGCAACTGGCACCTCGGCGGGACCCTGAGCAGCGGGAGGGGAAGCAGAGCCCGTCTGCCTGCAAACAGGAGGGTCACGGACTGCAGGACACCTCATTTTAGCACTGCCTCGTGCTGGAGTTTTCACTCCTTCCCCTGAGACTTGACTTCATCCTTTCAATTACCTCCGTAAAATCAGTAGCGAGAGAATTGAAGGATTTTCTCCTCAGTAACCCCTGCTGTGCAAAAGCCACGCCGACCCCTTTCTCAGGCCGGGGACTCAAGGACAGTCGGTGGCTCGGTGCTCATCACGGCGCACGGGGCACCGCATTAGACGCGGTGCAATGCCACGGCGCACCCGCAGCGCTCCCAGGCAGGCGTGTTAATGCAACGCTTGGGTAAGTCCTTCAGGTTCATTTCCCCCTGCTGAGTGCGCCGAGGGAGAGGAGGGAGGCTTCGCGGCCGCGAGTTAACAGGGGATCTTTCTTCCCTGGGAGTCTGCAGAGTGCCTCTGAGGCAGAAGACGCGAAGCCCAAGGTGTTTTGCAATGCTGTGCGAGGCTCGCCTCCCCAGTCCCTGAAACAAGGTCACTGTATATCTCTCTCTCTATATATATAATGGCACATTATACTTCAGCAGCACCAGCAAAACCACAGAAATGCTCAAGGTGTAAGTGTTGGACTTCATCTAATGAAAAAAAACCAACCTCTTGCAAAGTTCTTTTCACACCAAACCGCACGGGAAACAGCAGACGCATCCCCTGGGTACCTCTCCCAGAGCTCACATTCCAGCATCTCCAAGGCTAAGACTTCCACGGCTCCCTGGCTGCAGCACGGACATGACCTTGTTTCAATCCTGAGAGCATCAAGGTCACAGCAGCCTGGACCCCGCTCTGCATCGCCGGTACCTGCTCAATATTGGACATTTCAAGATTAAACAGTGATCGATGAGTGTGGATGTTCACCCGCAGAAACCAAACCTCTGATGGATGTAATCTTTACATTCCCTTAAAACTCCATTTTTCCACGGGGCAAGGTGGGGGCTTTGCACCCAGTAGCAGCCCGCTGGGTCAGGGTGATGCAGAGGGTTTCAGGGGGCCCTGAAAGTCAGCCCCCTCTGAACTTTGTGGTCCTCTTGCAGGGTTGCAGTGCTGTGGTTTGACAGCCTGCTTCCCTCAGCTCACAAAAGAAGAGGGAAGGTGTTTTCACACCTAGCCCCTCTTGGGCTGCTCACCCAGCCGCTGGAAAACACGGGAGCAAGTGAAGAAAGAGGCGCCAAAGTAAAAGCCAAAGCAGAAAGTGATTTTCCTAACTCGCCCGCCTAACGGACAAGATGTGAAACGAGCTAGCTGGCAGATGGGTACCCGAGGGGTACATCGGTTTGTCACTCCCTATAAGGTGTCGCAGAGAAACCGCCGCGCATCTTCCCTCTCTCTGACCAGGCGAGGGAAGAGGAATAACCCTGCAAAAATTTCAGCAGCCTCCTCCCTCCGGAGAGGGAAGCAGGGCCGTCCTCGTGCCCGCTCCAGCTGCAGGAGCATCCCTTCCCTCCTCGCTTCCCGAGAGTTTCTGCATTCCTTGTTAAACTCTCTGTACACAACGGATGGGGGAGAGCGGAGCTGGCCAAGGGTTATTTATTGTGCCAGCATGAAGTCATTGAGGCAGGAGGCGAGTGCGAAGCGTGACATCTTGTGATGTATGGGTTAGGACAGCTTGGTGCTGAGAATGCCATGAAGTATTAATCTCAAGGAGATGCTACTGAACTCAAGAGAGACTTAACATCAGCACCAAGAGATCAAAGATATGATATCTCTGGCAGAGCGCGCTATCAGAAGTGATCATAAGAAAAACAAAGGGGTCATTTTAGTGCCTTCTGCATTAGCAGAGTGACTTGTAGCCTCCAGGCAGAGGCAAAAAGCAATTTTTTCCTGAACCAAACCAATGTGCACATGGGATTTTTTGACATTTCTTTACATCTCATTGTGGGCTGCCAATAAACGGAGGCATAATAACGTCAAATCGGTTTTCTTTTGTAACTCGTGAGCTGCCCTCGTGGTTTTTTTTTTCCCTTTTGGAGCTTTCCAGACAGCCCACAATACAAACTCTTAAGACCTCTAAATGCAAAACTTCAGCAGTAAACGAATGCTTAAGCATCTAGGTCAAAACAACATCTGCATGCTGGGAAAATCTTGATAGGAAGCTTTCAGCCACCCTCTTTGCAAGGGGGGAAAAAGGGAAATCCTGCTAAACCTACGATTGCTTTGAGAAAGGGCTTCACATGGCACTGAATTTCCACTTAGGCAAAAAAAAAAAAAAAAATTAGTATGTTTAGAGCTAGTCTTTTTCCAAAATAAAATTATGCTTTTCTCTATTAAGAGGCAAGGAGTCTGGCTAAGGAGTTTGCTGTCCCACTTTCCTGACTGCTACAAAGCGTGGGCGCCCCAAAAAGCCCCAAGCTCTCAGCCTTGACCCTCTGCCCCTCCAGCTGAAGTGGGAGAGGGAGCAGGTCTGCAGCTCCCTTCCCAAACATTTGCACCAGTGCTATTTCGGGACAGCTTGCAAGTGTGCCCAGCCCATAAGATCCCCGTCGCACCTGAAATGCTGCTCTTGGTGGGGTGGTAAACGTGCAGCAACGGGGAGAGGTCTTTGGTGCAGGTAACACCCACCTGGGGGAGATGGGACCAACCTCCCTCGACCCTGGGTGGCTCTCTGTGGCGATGGACGGTGTCCCCAGACCCTCCCGAGTGGAAGGTCAGACCCTGCCTTGATGGCCCCGGACTCTGGTGTAGCTTCGATGGGGAAAAAATAGCATCGGGCTGTCAAGGCTGCAAATTGCTTAAGAGCGACTGGAATATTTTGAAGGTGATTGGGCTTGGAAATTGTTAGGGCTGTCCAGCCGGGACTGGAGGTGGAGGTCTCCCATTGCCGGCTGCTCTGGGAAGGAGCAGCAATATGGATATTTCCATATCTATATTATATGTGTGATATATGTGAGGCTCACCCCGCCTGCCAGCGCTGCTGCCCAGGGTGTTTCTTGCCTGCTGGGAAAGCAGCGGCGTTCCCTGCCCAGCCTGGGAGACACGGGGCTTGGGCACTGCCCCCTTCACACTTGCTCCCCCCATGCCGTGCCTCAGTTTCCCCACGTATCAAGCAGGGGTTAATGCTCTCTTTGGAACAGCAGTTGGGGAGCTGCAGCCCAGAAGAATACAACAGGAGGTGCTACTGCTACGAGAAAACTGGGAAGCCTGGAAACTTAAACTTCTGCAAGACTGAACCTGGTGGGAAGTTAAATCTTCACGCAGTCTCCCAGGAAGGACCTCCCAAGCCTGAAATATCCAAAAGACCTCTTATGAAAATACACAGCCAAGTGAAAAAATACGCCACCTCCAACTTTCCTGGGCAGCCGCTCATGCTGCATCCCCTTCCCGCTGCCCACCGGGACACCCCGCTCTGGCCACACGTACCCGCTGCGGAGCGGGCTAAAGGCGACCATATATACTCCTTTATCCCTCCACAGGCTACCTCTTAATTCCCTTATTTTGTCTGTAGCTGCCTGAACTTTCAGGGGGTCACTACCCGATGCTTTTTAATTGCTTCCATTAGGTAACACCGTGCCCTGAAGGCTAGCTGGGGAAATCCTCTGTAAATCACAGTATTATCAGGACTTAGGAGAATTCGTCCTCCCCAAGGACAGGGCTATTGTAGTCCTTGTACAGGAGAGGGCAAAAGGCACAGGGAATAATTAAGAGATTTGCTCTATAGCCCAAAGGTGCTCAGCGCTGGAGTCAAGACAAATCTGACACTGATTTCTGGCCCTTAATTCAAACCGTGCTGTGCTGCTGAGGGCGGGCAGAACCGGGGAAGGAAGATGCTGTGTCCTCTCCTGGCTCGGGGAGGGAGCAAGGCACCCACGATGATGCTGCTCAGCTTGTTTCACATGGCCTCGGTCCTGACCCAAGTTTTCCAATTATATGATGGAAAATCCACCAGGTGTGGTGATTACACGTGGGGGTGAGCACGCTCCGGACCAGAAATGGAGCTGCGGGCACCACCAGGAGCAATGGGTGGCTGCAAGCAAAGGGAAGGTCAAGAAAGCAGTGCTCATCGTGATGTGCTGGAGGTTCCCAAGCAAGGACGCACGAGAACCTGACCTGCGTCATTTAAAACTAATTAGAACAAAGCGTGGGGAAGCAGACAGCAGGATGCAAAGCGGGATTGGCTGTAGGGAACAAAATCATGGAAGCCCCTGCCCACCTAAGTTATAGAGGTGCAGTCCCACCGCAGGGCTGAAGGATAATCCCTGGCAAGACAAGAGGATCCATCCTTGCTCACTTCAGGATCTCTCTCTCTCCTGAAATCTCCCTGGAAAGAAACCTGCCCTTCTGGCAAGATCCAGGCTCTCATCGGTTTCCTTATGCCAACAGCCAAGCACGAGTCTGGTGGCCTCCTGGATTGTCACATACCATAAAGTCTGAATCACTGCTGTTCTGCTTCCATCATCATTAATATTCTTAAAAGGTTCCTGGAAACATATTTATACACGGCTACACGAGCCGTTTCTGCATTGACTTGCAATTTAAATGTGAGTTTTAGCCAGGCTTTTGATGTGCTGTTTACTTTAATTATTGTTCTACCCCTGCCTGTGTCTTGCCATGATGTCATGTAATATTTTATACATTTCCCTAACTCCCCTTTCTGTCGCTGGTGTGTGCGACTCCACATTTCCCCCCGCCTCCTCCCTACCCCACAACTTACACTTCTAACTTTTCAGGGGCCGGCTGTAAACGAGATGTGGCATGTCACTGAGATGATGCTCCCGTGGTGATTGCAGAGGGGATAAATAAACCGGTCAACAGATGCTTCCCAGGCTGGCATGGGGAACCGATACCAACTACACGCAGAGGCTGACTGGCAGATGTGTGGCTCCTCGTGCTGGCAAAGGCAGGTCTCAATAGCCAAAGGGATAGCGGGATAAAAAAAAAAAAAAAAAAAAAAAAAAAAGCGTCCACTCGCCGTATGCATCTTTCAAGGATGCATTGGAAAATGCAGGAGATCTGCTTTGCTCCTTGCGCCTGGCAGCAGCTCTGCATTACCAGATTGCTCCAGCCACACAGCACACAACGAGTTCACACGCAAGGAGCCAGAAGATGGCACTCAAGAATGCGCAGCTATATTGCCTGGGTTTGCCAGCCCAATAAAGCTGACGATGTCTCCCTCTGGCTGCTTTTATATCAGCTCATTACACTAGGAAAACTTTGGTCTGGGTTCTGCACGTTGCTAACATTAGGGCTGTTAATTAGATATTCTTCCTCTGTTCTTTAACGGCCAATCTAGGACACGTCTGCACACAGGCAGGTGCAGGGGGATGCGAGTATCTCACTCCTCTCGTTTCTGAGCTGCCCAGATGTGCCAGGGCTCGGCCAGGAGCCATGCAGGACCACTAAGTGTGCTCAGGCACAGCACCACGCTAACGTAACCTGCCTGTCTTGGAGAGCGGAGAAGAGCCTCCACATCCACCTGCACTCCTCGATGCTGGGCACCCATCACACTTGGCCAGAGCAGATCTGGCCTATTTGGATAATATCCTGATGGCTCATTTGGCTGCACAAAGACAAAGGTCCTAACGTCTCATGACAGCAAGAGGCAAGACCTGGTGCCCACAAGATGGGCTACCTTGCAGGGGGGTTGGGAGAGGAAGGATGCAGAGGGAGGTGTTGTACATGGGGCAGAACCACATGCCCTCGCTATTAAACCTGCCCTCGGCAGGGAGGGAACAAAGTCTTCCTGACATTTCCCACTCTCTGCCTTCAGCAGTGAGACTGCAAACCAAAGGCGCTGAGGGACCCGAAACCATGGGGCAAAAGCTGACCCACGCTGAGCCACAAAAACACCCAACCTCTGCAGTCACCGTGAATTTGCTCAGGAAGAGCGAGGCGCAACGCAAGGCACAGGAGGCAGCCAAAGGGCAACACAGAAAAGAGCTAAAACAGACCGATGGCAGAAGGAACCTCAGAGCATCCTACCCTGTATCGCAGGCCTGTTGGGGCCAGCGCTTTGTTCACACCTAATACAGGCTCCAGGCCACGGCCGGGTGAGCAATCAATAATGCTGCAACACAACAGAAGGCTAAAAAGTCTGGAGGGACAGAAAACCGATGCTGAACTCCAGGTAACATGTACTAAAGGGAGGTGGCAAGGCTCTGCCCAGGCAGCTGTCATGCCATGACAGCCAGAGGAGAAACTGAAATTACTCACTGCAAGACATCCTGGCTGGATGCTTCTCCCTCCTCCTTCTCTACTTCTTTTGGGCGAAATCCCTGCCAAGGAAGCAGACTCCAGTTCCAAGCTGTCACTGCTTTGCTGGGCTGCCACGCCAGATGTGGCTCACCGAGAATTTGGAAGCATAAAGTCTTTCTCCAGGCCCAGGTAAAAATGCTCTTGGAGCAACGCCAGCGCACCTGGGATGCTCCGAGCCTTGCAAGAGCTCCCCGTAAGCATTAGAGAAAGAAGACGCGAAGCCCAAGCTCACTCATCCTGGTAGTCGCCGGGAGGACCACCTAGCGTGAGCCACCGAGGCAGGGGCCAAAGGAAATCAACGAGCTGGAAAGGTCTACTCAGCCCTGTGGCTACGGCTGCGGCGAAAGGAAGGAGGGAACAGAAACGCAAGGAACATCGCAGCAAATGAGGACTGATCCCAGCTGGCCCAGCACCGGCACCAGAACCCAAGGAGGGTCCAGCATCACCTCCAGATGCAAAAGGAAATTAACGACCTTGCTCCCCCCTGCCCTCATCCTGAGCTCCAAAACCTCTATTGTTTTCCAGATGAGGACAGCCCAGTACTCTGGGATTTTCCTCACTCAGTAAACCAATTTCCACACTTTTTCTTTACTCACAGGTTGTCCTTACTTTGCCCTGGAGTGTCCCACCCCTACGTGACTTGCTCTGCACAGGCAGAGGGAAGCTGGGCTCCCGCTCTCCCTCCATCACGTGTGCCCACGGTCCTGCTCAGTAATTCTTGGAGCATCAAGCTAATTAATTTATCACTCAATGAAATTGCACCGAGCATTAATAAAGCCATTTAGTATTCACACAGAACTTCTCTCTCCATTTCCACAAGTGCTCCATTGTAGTTCAGCATTTGTTGGGCAGTAATTAATGGTACTTAATCCTTAAATCCTTAAATTGTTTCTAATTTGGTAAGCAGCGGAGCTGCAGCAATCCATCTCTTTGCTGCATTTCGGCAGGGTTGCTTGTGACCCTCCTCTGGGTTAACCGCAGCATAAAGAAACCCACCAGAGGCTGTGCCAGGGAAGGAGGGCTCTTAACTTTCTCTCATTTCTGTCGGTGACTTTCTGAAAAATGACTTCATCTCTTTTACACCTGTTTTTCCATTTGTGTAACTAAAGAAAACACTTATTTTCCCCTGAGAGGATTAGTCGATAGCACAAAAAGCTCCTAAAGCAAAGTAATCAATGAGCGGGAGAGCAGAGATTTTCATCTTTTGATGTCAAATGCTGGTACAGAAGAAGCGGGGGGACACTGAGGCACAGAGCAGTAAAAGTACCCAGGCAGAGACCAGGAGCCTTTCACCCCTTGCTCTGCACGCAGGAAGCGCTGCCTGTTCACCGAGAGGGAAAGCAAAACTTGCGGCTCTTTGCACGTTTCATGGGAGTTCGGAACGTATCTCCACGCAGCCACAGAAATAAACCCGTCCTAGAGGGAGCAAACACGATTCCCCGATATGCAAGCATATGCAAAAGTTGTGCCCTTGTATTTCCTGGCGTTTTTCTTTGAAGACAACCGGAGTTTCGCGTCGAATGGTACAGCAGAACCAACAGCGACAGAAGGAGCTGGTGCACGCTGGCAAATGCAGCCTCGTCGAAATAAGAGGGAGGTCGGGTCACCCTCTATCCCACGGCTCCCCAGGGACGGCGTCAAGTACACATAAGCGACCTTGACAGATATTTAACCTGTTCCTAACGAAGCTGCCAGTGAAGGAGAGTCCGTAACACCCCAAATTCCCTGTTCCCATGCTCCACCACCCCAGCAGAAGGTGGCCCTTTGCTCCTCTCCCAGCTTTCTTGCTGAAACCAAGCCGGTTCCCTGCTCTAAATGGATGCCTGTTCAGCATCTCGCCTCCAACAACCTCCTCCTTGCAGACCACCGTCCCTTATTTTCTAGACTTAGCAACCCCCAACCCTCAGCTTCTCCTCATTGACAGCTTTCCAAAGGAAATACTTCTTTTCTGGACACGCTTTGCATTTATCCTGCCGTGCAACGCCCCCGATTGCCACCTCTCCAAATGTTTGGCCACGCTTTGCGTTAGCTTCCTCAAACAACTGCCAAATATTTGGGGTTTCTGGTTTGTTTGGTTTTCTTGTTCTCCAGCGAAAGTAAGCGCGGGAAAGAAAAACAGAAGGGGAGGGGAAATACCAACAAATCTCTCCGCGTTTACTCATAAAGCTGAACCAGAGAAACACAAATTTCCCTTTATCGCCCCCGTTTCTGGCCACGCACCCCCTGGTCCTGACCCCAGCATTAGGCAGGAGGGAAAAAGTATTAGGCCAGATTACGGACATACGTAGAAACCAACCACAAAGCCGAGGACCACATGTTTGAGTTTTACGTGCCAAATCCGCAGCCCTTTGTAAGTCCCTACTATGGGAATTAGATGGAGAAATGCAGACTCATTTCTTGCACAGACGCTTTCGGTAGAGGTAACCTCCAGCCGTCTCCAAAAAGGGATATGAAAAGGTCTCTGGTTTGCAGTCACTGAGGGAATTGGATGAGAAGAAGCGCTTACAACGTTTTTTGACACCGCACTTTGATCAATTTGACGGATTTAATATTACAGAAATATTTCATTTTTCAATGCGGATGGGAGAGAAAAAAAAAATCTAATCATCCATCCAGCAGGCCTCTATATTTGTCATAATTCACTGGAAAGAAAAGAAAAAAAAATAAAATACCCCCAAACCTCTGATTTAAAATCCAACTTAACCCAAGGTAATTTCTATCATTAGTTCAAACTGTGATTTTTTACTCAGTCCTTATTTTTAAAGCCATTGTTCTGGTTTTTCCAAGGTATTATTTAACCAAAGCAGCAGCTAATTGTGTTTCCCCTCTGCATTCATTTTTAAGGAGGTAATGAACGGCACCGGGGGGAACAGCACAACTGACTGATGCCAGGGAAGGCAGCTGGGGCAGAATCCCAGCCCCAGAATTAAATATGTTTTCATAAATACCGTATGTGGCAAAGGAAGAAAAGGAGCCACCTCAAGAACATCAGGGAGAGGTTTCCACCTGCCACCTCTGCAAGGTGACACCCAGCCTTTGCTGGAGGGGGCAACTTCCCAATAACGCCAGGCAATTAAGGGATTAATGGGAGGCTACTCGATTCTTTGGGAGGTGAACCAGGTCGGGGAGACTTGAGCAAAGCCGGCTCTAATGAACTCGGCAGCGGGAGCTGTACCAGGAGAGCCTGGCTGAGCTTTACGTTGTTAATAGCACCAGTCACCTTATCTTCTGAAGGGGAACTGGTGACAGAAGACACCCTTCGGTATCCAAATTTTGTTGCAGTAAACCAGCTTAAGGATAGTAGACTTGACGATGCCCTGATGGGAAGGAGCAACAGTCCAGGTCCTGCCTGTCTTGAGACCTCTTCCAAAAACATCCCTCCACCTTTGATCCCTTCCCTCCCACCTCCCTCCACCTCTTATTTCCTTGGAAGTGTAAAATGGACAACGATGGAAGAGCAGCATTATCATACCTTGAAACAGCGCAGCATCCTGAGGGCATGTCTGACCAAGGATCGGCCACGACACTTACCAAGTGGCTGGTTTCTGTTTATCTAGTTTCTGAGCCCTCTTGGCAAAAAAATAAAAATAAAAAACCCACGGAAATAAACCCAGCCGAAGTCTGCTTGAGAAATGAGGTCAACAGGAGAAACACCCAATTAGTGGTGTTTTGTGGCTGGATGTGGTGTGCCAGCTGGGATTTGGGGAGCTGCTGTGCCTCAGGAAAAAAAGAAGAGAAGCTTAAAATAATAACATCGAGCACTCAGAGAGCATTTTGCATCTTCCCGGTGTGACGTGAACTTTAATTAGTTGGTGAGTCGAGACACCTCTGGGCGAGCAATAGAACTCCGCGCCACGCGACCGGTGCTGGGAGCATGTGCAAAGCCACGGGGGCTGCAACCCGCTTGCAGAAGGGGACACATCCAATTTTGCAAGGCGGCAGAGGGGGAAGAAAAACTCCTGGAAGGGGGACAGAGCTGTTCTTTTGAGTTTTGGAAGGGGTAGTGGCAAATTCAGCTCTGTGGCCGAACTCCAAGATGACTCTGCTTTAGACAGAGGTGAGGTCACTGTAAAATAAACCCACCCAAACGCTCTTGCACTGATTGATCATGCGTGATCGTGCAGCACCTGGAGATGGCAGGGTGAGGAATTCGTCCCTCCTGCTCCCCATCCCACGGAGGCTTGGCGTGCTGCTGGAGGTACACGGTGCTGCAGCCCTGGGAGGTGCTGGGAAATCTGGGAGCTCGATCAAGACAAGCAGTTGGGATTGTACTTTTGTCTTTCACCAGAAAACATGTGGGAGAAAGGGAAAATTGTCCATTTTCCCATTGGAAATGTCTCCTTTCCAGAACTGCTTTGTGCCAGAAAATGTTGTGCCTCATGCGGTTCCTGACTGGCTGTAATGGTAGCCAAGAGAAATTAGATGGCTGGGCGCTTGATGAGGTCTCTCCTCATTAGCAATCCGATAACGTGGGCAAAGACTTGTTTATTCTCTGCATCTGTGCTACTACTGCATTTGTCATGTTTTCTGCTCGTGGCTGGTGCTCAGGAGAGTGTGAGGGCTCATACTGATAGGATATGACAAGGTTTCTCCCGGAGCCCGCCAAGCTACGGCTTGTGCTTTTAGTACTGATGGCCCGGGGTCGACTCTGTGCGGATGATTTTGGCCGGGGGGACCATTACGTGGAGCCGAAACAGTGCCCTTCGGTGCAAAATCCCATTAGCAAAACAAGTGAACAAACCCCTTTGTGCTGGCCAAGTTACTGGTGGGGTCGGGCTGGGAGCTGGTACATCCCACAGGTGATGAGCAGCTCCCACAAAACAAGCATGAAGCTCTTGGCACGGTGGCTAACAGACAGGTTGATGCCCCCCAAATTTAAAGCAACCCCAAATTCAACCCCGCAGTAGAGATGGTGGCGGTCTCTGCTTAGGTAAAGTGATGAATAAATCCCAGCATATTTATCCTCTCACTCCTCCCTCCAACACCTCCCAGTATTAACAGGTACCTGGGCTGGGAGATACCTGCCTGTCCAGTGAGCCACCACACAGTGCCTAAATTGATAAAGAATAATAAAGCTCTTGATAACATCCTTCAGTGCATGAGGAAATCAGTTTGGATCTGACCAAGCATCACATCAGCTGAAACTGGAATTTCCATCTGTCAAAGAGTCAACATCTGGTTTTACCCTGAGGGACTGAAACAACAGTATGCAAAATTAAACAATAAAGGCATTATTTGGGAAAGGGGCTTCAGATCAGTGGGACATGAGAACCAAAAGAAAAGAGACAGGCACAAGTGCTGTTCAGCTGTGCTCCTGCCTCTCGGATGCTCAAGTCTGCTAAGCTTTTGCCCTCGTCTGCTCATTTGCTTACTCCCCCGGTTACAACCTGGTTTCCCTTTACTGGAGACAGCTTTAGCCTGGGGAAGTTATGGAAAGCAATAAAAAAAAAATAAACTGTTTCTGGGTCACCACCAGTTCCAGTCCCCAGGGGGTCATTTGAACAATTTCTCCTTCGCCTCTGTGAAAGCCGAGACTTGGTCCCCAAAGGTTATTCCATCAATAACTCCTAAACTATCTTAAGGGCAGCAGCCTTATCCCCAAAGAGCTTTTGAAGCCGTGTTGGAAGGGCCTCCTAGATGGCAGGTTTTGGCTGAGCTGGCGTATTTAAGCAAAAAGAGACGATGCTCCTGAGGCCAAGGCGATGGGACCGCACGCCACTCGGGGCAGGGTTTCATGCAGCACACGGGACACGGGTCCCCACGCCCCCCACGCAGCAGCTCGAGCACCCCTGAGGGCTCAGGTGTACACAAGTGCCTGTCCCCTTGGCTTCCTCTTGCTCAAAGATGCTCAGAAGAAATACTCTTCATCCCCTTGAGCTGAAGGGTTGTCCTTCAGGGGTCATTAACCTTAGTGGCAAACAGCTCGCTCTGGAGGCAAACAGCTCGCCTAATTACCCACGGCCCAATTCACCCCAAACCCACGAGGAGAGGAGGGTCTGCACCACAACCGAGACAAGAAGAAGGGCACCGTGGGCTGCTCGGACCACGGGATCAGGCAGCAACATCCTTACACAAATGGCCGCTCCCCAGGGACACCTCTTCTAGCCCACCCCCTGGAGCAGAGATGTGCATCCCTGGGAAACCCAGCCCATAATACAGTTTTTCTGCAGGTATTTACAGCCAAGGGCTATCTCCCCCTGCCTTGAGTCCAGCCTACGCTCCTGCATTGACCTTGAGCAAAACCTCCGGCACCCGTGACTCAGTTTCCCATCTCTAAACCCCCAAACACATCCCCCTCCATCTGTTCCTCTTTGCTCACAACCATCAGCTCTTCCCAGATCGCTGCTCGCTGCCACACCGGCACGGTGACCCCGGCGGGGGCTCCAGCCCCTCACAGACCCGGGGAAACCAGCCAAAAGCAGAACCAGGCTCAGGCAATCTCTTTTTTTTGACACAGTGACTTTGCCGAGAGACAAAACGCTGCCACAGAAAAAAATAAAATAAAATAAAAGTCAGGGCATTGTAGAGCGTGCCATGCGCGGAGAAACTTTCTGAAGAGGGGCAAAAGAAAATGAATGGTTTGCAGGATGAGGGCTGGCTGAAGAAGGGCATCTTCTTGCCGTCGCTTGCACTTTTTAATTTCCAGCACCTGTTTTTCCCAGCACGCAGCAGCAGAACAGGTGATGGGCACAGCTGCTCGCAGCACGGGCGCTGTGTAACAGGGACCTCTTACAGCAATTACTTTCCGAAGGCGTGACCCTGCAAACACGGCCCACGAGGCCACAGATCCACGCGGCACCTCCCTGCCAGAGAAAAGGCTTGCAAGGAGAGGAAACCAAGGCAGAAGACAGTGAGTGTCTCCCATCAGCGAGGCTTTCCACATCTGCTCGGTCCTCTCCCCCCGCGTAAGCTGAGGCCACCGCACCGGCGAGAACGCGCTGCACATCCCGGGTGCGCTACGGGGGGCGGAAAGGTTTCGGAGGGGGGGAAGAACGATTGCAAGGTACACCAGCGAGACGGAAGAGCAAAATCTGCGCCGCGAGGTATGTGCGGTCTCCGTGTGAGGAGCAGCAAGGTGCAGTGGAGCAGCAGGTACTGTGGTGTGCTCTGTTCCCCATCAAACCTTGCACTAATTAGTGTGCTCCGTTCCCCATCAAACCTTGCACTAATTAGTGTGCTCCGTTCCCCATCAAACCTTGCACTAATTAGTGTGCTCCGTTCCCCATCAAACCTTGCACTAATTAGTGTGCTCCGTTCCCCATCAAACCTTGCACTAATTAGTGTGCTCCATCCCCCATCAAACCTTGCACTAATTAGTGTGCTCCGTTCCCCATCAAACCTTGCACTAATTAGTGTGCTCCGTTCCCCATCAAACCTTGCACTAATTAGTGAGCTCCGTTCCCCATCAAACCTTGCACTAATTAGTGTGCTCCGTTCCCCATCAAACCTTGCACTAATTAGTGTGCTCCGTTCCCCATCAAACCTTGCACTAATTAGTGTGCTCCGTTCCCCATCAAACCTTGCACTAATTAGTGTGCTCCGTTCCCCATCAAACCTTGCACTAATTAGTGTGCTCCGTTCCCCATCAAACCTTGCACTAATTAGTGTGCTCCGTTCCCCATCAAACCTTGCACTAATTAGTGTGCTCCGTTCCCCATCAAACCTTGCACTAATTAGTGTGCTCCGTTCCCCATCAAACCTTGCACTAATTAGTGTGCTCCGTTCCCCATCAAACCTTGCACTAATTAGTGTGCTCCGTTCCCCATCAAACCTTGCACTAATTAGTGTGCTCCGTTCCCCATCAAACCTTGCACTAATTAGTGTGCTCCGTTCCCCATCAAACCTTGCACTAATTAGTGTGCTCCGTTCCCCATCAAACCCTGCACTAATTCAGCCGGGCTTTGCTTCCCTGCTTACCCTGATTTCACCCAAAGAGCCACTTTATTTCATGTAGGGTTTCCGCACCGAAACCACTGGCAGCGCACGATCAAACCAAAGCACTGAAGCTTCAAGGTTAAGAATTCCTGGCTGCCTTCCTCGCTGCCAAGGAAGAAATTGCTCTCCAATAATAATTAGGAGAGAAGAAGAGAGGAGTTAAAAAAAAAAAAAAAAAAAAAAGGAATAAAAAGTGAAAATCCTGACACTTCAAACCTTCAAAGCGCAGTCAGACGTGCCAACGCTCCCAGCGATGGGAATGAGCCTGCAAAATAGATGGGGGAGGTTCAGCTCTTCCAAGCCCTGGCCCTATAACTTGGCTTGTCCCCATCACACGTACCGTCGGTCCACCCCGGAGCTCTCCGGTGCAAGCGCTGGCCTCCCATCATGTCTAAAACTGCTTGGGGAACAGCCACGTCTCAAAAGCTTGCAGCATCAGCCTGCCTGCCAGGCTCCTGGCTGGGAATAAGACCACGAGGGCATCTAAATCTCACGCTCCCCGGAGTGCTTTAGGGCTACACGTTATGGTGGAACACCAGCCTGTTGCTGGACTTGAAAAACACCCTGCGAAAAACCAATGCACTTCTAGGTCAAAATAAACAAAAAGAAGTTTTGACCAATCTGCCTTTGCTGATGAAGGACCGCTTCAATGAAATGGTCGTGGACCAGCCCAAAACACGCATCCGAGATGACGGATCACGCTGGGACCCGTGTCCCAGGATAGTCTGAGCAAATAAATCCCCAGAAGCCAGGGAGACTCAAGGCTGTCTCTGACTCAGCACTCAGCCTGCTCCGCCAGGAGAGATGCTACATTTCTCTTTGTTCTCCCATGCATTCGTTAGCACTCAGCTCCATTCTCTTCAGATGATATTTATATTTCTCTAATCTACTGGCTGTGATGGATGAGGAAGAGACTTCTCCCTACAAAACCATTTACAATGGAAAAAAGCCACGAGCACAATATAGAACTTTTGTGAGTGTGTCGCTTTAGACAAATAAACACTGCTCCTTTCTCTAAAACATCTAAACATCTTGTAGAGGAAATATTAGATCTCAGTTGACTGGAAAATGAAACTAGTTTTATGTTCTCTTCCAAAGCCTCTTGTGATATTACCAGTATTTTTTTTTTCCCCCTGTCGAGAATAATGGCTTTTCTACAGGCCAGCAGATAGGAAAGTGCTTACATATATTTCTAGATGCAAACGCTTCCCTGAATTACCTTGTCTTAATGTACTTCAGAGTTTGGTCCAAGTTCCTTGATAATAAGAGCCTGTGGAGAAAAGCCATGTTAAATAAATCAGTCACTTCAAAAGCGCTATAAGATGATGATAAAGGAGTCCCACGGGAGTCCACACCGGTCTTGGGAAGCAGCTGTTTTAGGGCTGTTACAACATCAGTAATCCCATGCAACGGGAGGCACACCCGAAGCAGAGCTATTTAGGTTTTGGGTTTGGTTGGGTTTTTTTTTTCAGCAAGTTCCCTCCTGTGGATTAAGGATAAAAGGTAATGAACCGCCTCCAAACGCAACACAACCACCTCGACTCAGCACACGGCTAAAGCCGTATCTGCTTGGAAAGTGCAGAAATTTTCCCAACTCTGCCCTTGCAAAGAAAAAAAAAAAATTAACTTCTTGCTGAAAACCTGAGAATCCCAAATCAAAGCAATAAGCCAGCAAACAAGCTCTGACTAAGTTTATTTCCCGATATCTGTCCTCCCCGTGCCATAAAGCCTGGCATACCACAATCCCAATCCCAAACAAAGCATCACTAGTTTTTTTAATCTGCAAATGTAAAACCAGCAAGAAGTAGGAGTTCCATAAAAACAAAATCTTCTCAAAGCAAACACGTTATTTATTTTTTTTAACCGTATTTTGACGAAAATCTAATTTTCAGACCCCAAAAATTGTTTCAGTGGAAATGCTGGACTAGCCACACAGACAAGCCCATGAATGAGGAAATGTTTCCATTCCCTTTAGGATGTGAATTACAAAACAAAGGGCACGAAAACATCCTACATTGTCACTACTTATCATTCCTGGTTAACAATATAAGATATATGATAGAAGCAAAACAATTTGGTGGCAGAACATCATAACTGAAGTCTGTTTTCCCTAGAAACTGCATAACCATTTGAATTAATTTAATTTGAAATATCAAATTAAATTAAACTGTAGAATAATCCCCAAGGGAAAGCATATTTCATTTGCAATGTCTTCTGATAGAGTATTCTCTGCCAAAAGTTTTGCTATGCATCTGGCTTTGGATCTAAATTTATTACATTAGCTCTGGGAAGACTTTTAATAGAAAGTGAGATTAAAGGGAAAGAAAATAAAGAAAAGGAACTTCTGATGGCGCAGGGGGGAAAGACCTCAAACACGATAAAGACCAAAAGAAGTGCTGAACGGGGATGAATCTGGGCTGCTGTATCTCACCTGGCTCTGCCTGGACTGGTTTCAACCCCCAATCAAAGCGGAATGAGATGTGTCATTAAATAACTCAAGTAGTGACATTGCACGTCTCCATATGCACAAATCTGATGTCTTCAAAACTACCTGACAAGCTATGACATCTTCTTAAACTTGCCAGCCAGCCTAATATCAACCAACAGGGGGAAAAAAAAAATATAAAAAAATGGGTCAGAAGATGATGAATGGAGAAAGATTAAGTGCTTTCTAAATCAGCTTTGAAGGACAGAGACATGAAGGAAAGCACTTTCTTGGTCAGCTGGAGCCAGACTAGGATTTTCATTTCCAAAGGACAATAAAAGGGAGGGGGGGGGGAAAAAATATCAAAACCCACCAGAAGAACACTGTCTTATTAGTAATAGCTACCTTGCTTTTTAAATAATCTTACAGATAAATACAATCTAGGACAGATCTCAAACACACTTCGGTTCAACAGGTTGGGAGGAGGGAGGTGGTGACCCCATCAGTTTTCAAAATATAGGTCACACACAAAAGCAGCACTTACAAAATGAACGCTCTTGCTTTTCACGGCAAGAAATTGAAGAAAATTGCAGCCAGCAGACGCCAGTAGGTTGATGCAGTGGGAATAATCTATTTTTTATTTTTCTTCTTCTTTTTTTTTTTTTTTTTTTTTTTTTTTTAAGTTTCCCCTGCGAGCAAATACAGAGCAGCAGATGTTGGCATGGAAGAAGGGATTTGCTCTAAACAAACAACCCAGTCCCTCCAAGAAAAGCTTTGCACCAAACCAAACCCAAATACACACACCCGCATCCCCTTCCCTCTCCTGGCCCCCCTAAAATAAATAGCCCCGCTCAAGCGATATCTTAATCAAATCAGAAAGCATTAGGACTTGAATCTCCAGCGCTTTAGTAACCTCCCCGTTTGTTTTAAATCTTGATTGGAAGAATTATCCTGACAAGAAAATTAGTGGGAAGTCAATAAGCCTGTAGCCCGGAGATAGAGCTGTGAGTAACCGGCGAGAGAATTCATTTGATCACGCACACAAACGCGCTTGAGACGATGGACTGACTTGGCTGGCAAAGTTCATTACGATTTTAACCATGAAACCATGAAGTGCAGGTAATCATATTTAAAGAGATAAGAAACACGACTAGCGCAGGCCTTAGCCGCGACACAGGAATTCTCATTTATAGCAGTCACGGGTGGAAAATCAATACCCGGTTTTGGATGCAAAAGGAATGTCAGACTTGACAAAGCTTCTTTGGATTTTTCTCCCCCCTCTCCCCTGCTCTTCCACTGCTTCAAAACCAAAAAACACAAGGAGATTTGCATGCTCGCTGCATCCAACGCTCCCCCCCCGCCCCAACTTGGCTTGCAATTCCTCGAGATTTTCTCTGGCAACAGCCTCATTCCATCTATCCTTGTCAGAGCGCATCTTCCTCCCCGGCCCAGGCAAATTGTCTTCATGCCATTTGGTCGCAATTCTCCTCTGCCTCCTCCTGCACACACACGGCTGTATCCTGCTCCACCGCCCGGGGGGAGTTCATATTTGCAGGGGAACTGGGGAAGCCTGCTCTAAACCCCCGCTTTGGGAAGAGGACAGATTATTCTCCAACTTCTTCTAATTCATTTATAAGGTTATACAGAGGAGAATTCTGCATTTCTTTTCCCCTTTGCCCTCTACAAACCCCCCCAATAATGAATTATTGGCAGCGCATTGTTCAACAGGCTCTGATGATTACGAACTTTCTGCGCTCAAGCTTCGTTATTTATGAACTGCTTCTTTATGTAGCATTCTTTGAGAAATGGTTGATGCAAACATATTTCAGCCTTTGGGTTGTTTGCAAATGATTCACTGTGATATCGCTGAGGGCACATGTGTTCCCTTTGCCAAATGAGCCTGCCTTTGATACACGGGCTCCGAGTGATTAAACGTGAGGGCTTCGGTAGGAGAAAGAGCTACGGCAGCAGGCAGAGAGGAGCTTCCATGCAGCTTGGGGACCAGCTCACCAAAAAACACCCACCACCTCGCACAAACTCCCCCTGCTCTGGCTGGTGTGCAAGAGGCAAAGGTGTATTTTTGCAGCCTTGTAAATCAGGTAGCGCTCCTTCTGGAGCTCCTTCCCTACTTGGGTGACCTCCACCTTGCCAGGGATCTTCCAAGACATCTTCACAAGCTGGGTGACACCAGCTAAGCGATGGACACTAACGATTCCATCCGTAGGAGGCTCAGTATGGGGTGTTTGTGGGATACCTAGCAGGAAGGAGACCACACGACAGCTTTTTTTTTTTTTTTTTTTTTTTTCTTCCCCTCAAAGATGATTCTGCAAGCACAGGTGAGCTGCGCTGGAAGCAAACATGAATTTCCATCACACCACCATCAAAATAACCTAAAAACCTTATCATCCTTCAGACTTACCCGCCTAGGAGATGGAACAACCAGAACCAAGGGCTGGGTACAGGCCAAGCGAAACAGCAGTCTGAGCACCACCCAGAAGTGGTTTTTACGTGGACGGGCTTACTTAGGCTCACCTCACCCTAATTTTCACAGCTGGGAAGGGAGAGGTTGATCCAAGCATCCCCCTCAAGAATGAAGAAATCACCAGGCAGCTCCTTGACCTCTCGACTTGCCTGCTGGTGGGATAATGAGCCCTGAAAGCTCAGTAACGGCCCCGGATTGAACCGCTGCTTGCGAAGGCAGAGTTGAAGATCCAAATTCCTTGAGATAGCTGTCAAATTACAAGCAAGAAAAGCAGGGGGAATCTAAGTTTAAAGTAAGACTCATCTTATTTGTATATACCACACTGCACACGCCGTTTCCGACTCTCTCAGGGAGCCCCGTGCCTCTCTGAGCACCGGCAATCAAGCAGAAAAGTTCTGGGGCAAGCTGTGAAATCTCTGAAATGAAAATCAATTCCATCAATTCCATCTCCATTTCACAGGGACTAATGTGGCATTTACAACATAAACAATCGCTTCTGTTAGGGAGGGAAATTAAAAAGCTGTGCTACATAAAAAGAAACAATGTTTAAAGTTCTGGTGGAAATGAGCAGTCAGATTGGAGATAATTAGGAAAAGGGTGCGGGGCACGCAAGCACCCGGGGCAGGGAGGGTAGCGATTTCCATAGGCAGCTCTGCCACCAGCTGAGCAAAATGCCTGGAGGTCACAGCAAGGTGGCTCTAAACATCAACAAAAAAAGCCGTGGGGGGCACTTGGAAGGGAGATAGAGGATGGGAGCTGAATTTCACAGGACAGCCAGGTCGCACCAATAACTCATCTCCATCGCCGCCAAGCTCCTCCTTTCCAGCTGGAGAGGAGCCCAAGCCAGGGCTACACGTCAATTTTACGTTCCTGTCTATCAGCGCAATCATCTAGCTGTAGGATGCCGAAGTCCTTAGACTTAATTACCATCACACTTTAATTTCAGCAAAGCGGTGGGGCTCGTGAGCTAGCCCCGGCTGGATTTATTCTGCCACGTGCATGAATTTTGGCTGGAAAACTGTAAAAGTGTTTGAACTGTGACAAGGTTAAAGTGCTGGAAGAGCATCTCCAGAGTCCTGTTGGGTGATGCTAGCACAGAATTTAATTAGCTCTCATCCGAACACTGGTAAGTGTGCAAACTCAGCCGTGAGATGCGGTGGCTTGTGAGAGGAGAGGACTGGATGTGCCCCGAGAGGTCTTCCCCAGTGTTACGCCTGCATAATCTCACAGCCATCTCCTGCGCACGTGGTGCTTTCCAAGACGAGCTGGAAACAGATTAAATGTATCTTCCCCTGCCACGAAGACTTCGCTTTTTCTTTGCACACAGCCAAGGAGGACCTGTAAGAGACTCAAAGCAATCCCTGCACTCTGCTCGGCTCTGATAAAGCAGCAGCCCAGTTTGCAACACCGCGCATGAAAGGAGACGGGGATGAGCGTCCAGGTGACAGCAGTGACAACGCCTGGAGGAGGAGGAAACACCACCGAAGAGGACTAAGTGAGCAGACGGGGGCTGTTTTGTCTGCGGAAGAGATGACTGAGGAGAGCCACAGGAATAATCTTCAAACACATAAAAAGCCAGTGGCAGGAGGGAGGAAAACTACTCTCCATGTCCACAGCAGGCAGGATAAAAAATAATGAGCTTAAATTGCAGCCAACAAAAAGTTAGGGAAGACATTAGGAAAAACTTGCTGAGGGAAAGAAAAAAAAAAAAAAAAAAAGAAAGCTTTGCAGAGTCTCCACCACTGCAGGCTGTTAAGTACAGCTTAGATAAACCTATTTCAGAGGTTGCAAAAGCATAAAGGTCCTGGTCCTGGAATCGGTGATGCACTTGCTGGTCAGTCGAACCACCACGTGCAGTCACGGAAAAGTTGTCATAAAAGGGCATCCCGAGGCAGCATGGCAGAGAGACCACGTAAACGGCACGGGCTTCACGGCTCTTCGGCCCTGTACTGACCCGTGCCAGGTGCTGCTGAGCAAAGCTTATCTGCCCAGGATTACATGTAACCTCAACGTGGCAGGGACACGGCGCTTTTCTCCCAACCCGTCTATCGGCACCCTAACACGCACTGAAATCTCCCGAAGAAAAAGGCTAGATCCTATTTTCCCCGGGTCAGGACAATGCATTTCGCTGGAAAAAGACCTTTCCGTGGCAGAAGGGAAATGATAAAACACACCCAACAAACAAAACCCACCAAGTCTTAATTTTCCTGTGAACGTGAAGCAGCTTCGGGCATGACTGGCTTACAGATGACACCAGATCATTACACCGGATGGCTTGATTTACCTTGATCAGAACAGCAATTTAGTAAACATTTCTTTCCAAAGAGCGCTAATCACTTTTTCCCCTCCTTTCATGTGCACAAAGTAAGATTGAAACGCGCTGTACAAATTGCTTGCCACAGTCCAAAAAATGCTAATAAGCTGCAAATATCTAAATCACGGCTCCAGCCCTCGCATGATAAGGTAAGAAAACAGTGTCAGTGCATACAGAACTATTATTTACTGGTGTCAGAAATAACTATCGCATTTACATAACTGTGAGCCTGCGTGACAACTCCTTCCGGGAAACTGCTTTAGCTGCAGAAAAAGCCGCGACTTGAATGAATCGGGTGTTTTTTTAAATGGCAAGAAAATATGAACCGGGATGCAAGCGCCTAACCTTTCAAGGTCTCTTCTCAGCTACTAATCCATGTGAAAGCGGGGAGAAACGGGTTCTTTGATAAATAAACAAACAAACGTACTTTTCGGCGCCTTCCTCGGCTGTGCTAATTCTTGCTGTATTATTAGCTCCAAATGCGGATGGCGGCACTAGCTAATTGAGCTGATCAGAGCTATTATGGGGTTGATGACAGCGAGGGTTCCCTGGAAGGAGCGCTGATGCAAACCTTTGGTGTCGATGGTCTCTCCCCCTCTCTTTGCTCTGTGCAGGTCCTGAGCTGCCTACAGCCAGCATCAGCTTTTAAGGCGCCTTGTGTTTTGTGCTGGGACCTGCAGCTGAGCCAGGATGGTAAATTAATACTGACCATCTCAATGCAAAGGCAAAGATCTGCCTGGCTGCTGGACCTCTCCCAGGGGGTACCAGGTGCTCCCGTGAGCATCACGCTGCACGTCCTCCGGGCTCCGGCACACCAGCACCCACACATTGGGTGTGTTTCCCTTTGCAAGGCCACCACACGTAGAGGTGTTATCCTGTCACATACCTCTCCTGTGGCACAACCCTGGCCCACAGGCATCTGTTTCCTGCACACACTGGAGCTGTGCACGGAAGGGCCAGTCTGGAGCATCCCTCGCACTGGTTAAATCGGCGCTGTGGCTAAGACTCTCCTGCCAGCTTCAGCAGCAGTGGGCGCATCTGCGAACACCCGACTCCAGCAAAGCCTTAGCACCTCTGCCAGCTCTTTCCCCTCCTCCAACCTCAGCTCCCCGTCATCTTTCAGGGAGCGCTCCCAGCTAACAGGGCATGCCTGGACCATTCCCCCTCATTTTATCATACCCTCTGGGCTGGCAGCTCAAGTTAATACTTCCCTGTTAAAAGGAAAAGGGGTTAAAAATAATAATAAAAAAAAAAGCCATATTGATTTACATTACCCTAGGGGAATACTGGCAGAGTTCAAACATAGATTTACGAGGGCGGGAGTATATATTGACTCAGACTCTCCAAGGGCTTGGGCACAAGGAAGGGGCAGCGCAGGACTCTTATCTCGCTCACACTATGATAAAGCCTGGGTTGACTTCACTGAAGCCAACCGAGGATTTACACCACAGGTAAGATTAAAATCTAGCCCTGACTCCAGTAAAATCAAGTGAGCTACTAAGGATTAGGGCGCTGCTAAAAACTGATTTTCACTGCAGCCACTGAACAGAAACATCAAGCAATGAAAGCGGAGTGGACGGGGAAACGTCTCTGGGCTGTCCCCACATCAAGGGAAGCCAGGAGCGCTACACATCCACAGCAAATGGAACAGAAGAAAATCATCAGCTCTGGCCACTGGCATCGTCTCCTTTCAGCAAGGAGGAAAAGCGGGGTTTTGTGAGGAGGATGCAAAGGAAGGAAACCGAGTTCTTCCTTTCTTCCCGGCAGATGAAGCAATAAAGCCTTGGCAGGAGCTTGGATAAAGGGTTTCTACACAAAGGTAACGTAATGGTTAGGCAAACCCTGGTTTCTGCCTTGAAAATGAGCCCCCTTAAATCTGCAGCTGAGCTTTTCCTGCAGTTTTGCCGCTGAAGCCGTAGTTCCAAGCCGCAGAGCTTGCAGAAGACTTGCAGGGTCCCTTGCTCACCCACCCCACCGCACCCACAGCCCCTGGAGGAAAGAGTGACTTTTCTAAGGCATCTCCCCAGCCTCAGAAGTCATCAGAGAGAGATGCTGGGGAGGCCGACAGCATGAGCACTGCTGCCATCGTGGTGCCTGCCCCTCCTGCAGCGGGCACTATGCCGCAGCGCACGCCACTTCCAGCATCCCCAGCCCCATCCATCCCCGCATCCTCAACCTCCCTGCAAGGACCTTTCCGCCTCTACCCTTTTCCCAGAGAAACACCGAGGTAAGGCTGTGCAAATGCTCACTGGTATTTACAAACCCCCCAATTAATGGCAAAAGAATTCATGCATTTAAGCATTAAAAAGGTGCTTAATCGGAATAAATTCCGCCTTGTTATTTTCCAAGATTCCCCTCCCACTCCCACAGCTGAAGGAAATTTAACAGGGAGACACAACCTACACGCCTGTTCCTCAGTCCGCCTCCCCCGGCCACCAGAAGCCACCGTCACCCCGTGTTCGCTCATTAATGAGTTGCTTTGTAAGACTGAGTAATATGATTCAGCTCAGTGTATTCCAACCTGAGGTTGCAGCAAGGGAAGGTTATTTTAAGCTAATTGTCTGGGTATGTCCCTCCACAGATCAAGCATCCCTCTCCCTCTGTGTAAACTAGGTCCGATACGATAGAGGGGAGAGTTAAAAGCATCAGCAAGGAAGAAACAATCCTGTGTGCATCACCTTTAATAAAGCCCAAACTCCTATTTCAAAGGCTAGCTGGTTTTAATCTTTGTAATAGGTTTCCATGTTCCTACAGTTTTAACAGGTTTGTGGCTTCTGCATTTAGCACTAGAATAAACAATGCTCCAGTAATTGCCAGGTCACTGTTATTTACTTCTGTCTTTTTTTTAAAAAAACAACAACCTTCCCATACAGCTGCCCTGAGTGGGCTAGACTGTAATTTTCTTTACTGTCTCACACTAATGAAGGCAAGAGGGCAGGAGGACCAAGTCAGATGGTGGAAAAAGGAGCCAAACAGCCCAGTTGACTTTCAACACAATATTAAAACTAACTCCCACCTGTAACAGATGAATTGGCCTGGTCTTTGGCAGCCTGATGGGGAATAAAGACAAACACTAGAAACCCAATGCATCATTGTTTTTAATTATAGCTGTTTTTCTTAGCTGGAAGGATTTTTTCCCCACCTGTATGTTTTCTACGCAATTTATGATGAGCAGATAAGAGGGACCGGGCCAGTGCAAAGGATGAAGAGGGGACAGCAAACCAGGCGTGCCACAATCCCCAGAGCTGGGATTTATGATGTTTCCTTCTGCGTAATGGGTCTCTGGTCTCCAGGCGCCATCCCCCAAGAAAACACAATGTACGTTTTTATCTCCTTGCTGCTACCAGCCAAGCCATCAGGATGCAAAAGACGGAGCCAGAAGGCGGTATGGTGCTGCTGAGACACCACCGATGGGTTATTACATGAGCCATAGGTAAGAGACAGGAAAATGCTTTGTGAGAGGGAAGGAGAGGAACGTCCTGCCTCTACACGGGGTGGGACGGGACACTGCCAGCTCAGAGAATCTTCTCTGCCTGTCCCTCTTCCACACCTCCTCCCCCTCTCCTAGGCTTTCTCCATCCACCCTGCTCGTGGGGCAGCTGCACACAGCAGGAAAACGACGCATTAGCAGCTCCAGCGCCCGACGCCGACCTGCCGATGCTGCTCTGGTAACGACACCTCTGGTTGAATTCACCCCACGCCAAGGCATGGTGGGGTGAGGGGAGGGAGAGTGGCACCCTGACACAGCCCTGTGCACTTGAACAAACCGGTGCCATCCTCTAATGGGGGTGGGAGAAGGGCATTTTGCAAGGTCCCCGTGCAGCCTGCCGCTCTGCAAGGATGCCGGTGGGAGCGCAGCCGCAGCAGGGGCAGTGGCTGCAGGGAGCAGGTCACGATGCTCAGCGGGTATCCCGCAGCAGGCAGCGGGAGATACGCCACGTCCTTTTGATCAGCCTACAGGCACTTCCCAGTGGGTCCCCTCCCCAGCTTTTAGGAAAACCAGTTCATTTTCCTGAAATACCACGGCAAAAGGTGGGATGGTATTCCTCAATCCTCTTACACCACTGCCCTGGAAGCGCTTCAATGGCATTCCCTGGCTGCTCCTCTCCCAAACTCCTTGAATTCCTTGAATTTGAACAGCAATTTGCTATGTTCTGGCACAAATGTCCATCTGTATCCTGCCTGGGAAGAAAAGGAAAGCTGCACGGCACAGGTCACCCAGCAGACACGGTAGAGGAAGGAGAGTCCATGTTCCAGCCAGAGCATCACAAGAGTTTGTAGCTCTAAATTTAAACTCTTTCTGCAGGTTAAGCCAGTGCTGGAGTGTTTCACGACAGTGCCTATTCACTGACTGAGCTCTGCCACGAGGCACTGGAATAGCACTGGATAATTCATGAAGGGGGAACAGGAATGTTTAGAGCTAGCTGGGAAATTTGCTTCCGCGAGAAAGCACAGCAAAAAGTGATGGAGGTGCTGAGGATTTCACTACATCAACATTTTTTTTCTGCAAGTTGTCTTGCTGGAAGCTGGTAGTTTTCAAGAGCAAGGAATGCTTGGTTTAAATACAAGCCATCAAATTTTGGCCAAAATTAGCAATATGTTCTTTCTTTGATACACTCAAATAGTTGATAAAAAACAGACAGTTCCTGCTGAAAAGCCCATACTAAAAAAAACCCCAACTTATTTTCGGGGGGTGGGGGGAGAAAGAACAAAATCTGCTATCAGATCAACTGTTACTGTAGGGCAAAAATCTTAATCCCATATGCCGCAGTTTACTCAACCATCTATATTGCATGTACCGACTGCTTCTGGAAGAGAGAGATGTGAACAGAAATCTCAGAAAAGAGTGAACTAGTTCCCCTCCAAACCGCTTGTGAAAACAGAAGCCGAGCAGAGCAGACGTGTGCTGAGACCTTGCGTCCCTCCCCACTGACTTCTTCCCCCTTGCTGCATTTGAAGTCCTTTTTGCGTGGCCTCGCCCTTGTCTGTCGGTACCACCTGGCTTACAAGGGCTCCAAAAACCCACAGGAAAACATGATGTTGCTCCACACATCTCCACGGCTTTTGGAGCTAAGAGCCCTGATTCAAGTTTGAAAAAATCTAAGCAGGAGTTATGTTCTGAGAGGTGCAATCCAGGTTTTAAAACCCCCAACAATGCCGTGAGATAATTAAAAAAAAACCAGGAGCGTGCATGCGTGCAAGAGAGAAGAAGTTTCCTGCATCGCATTCCTCGCAGGGAATGATGAGGATGTTTCTTTACAGGCAGTTTGGCACAACTTGACGTCTGAAATTTTTTACAGCAGCCATGGGCATGGCAGGACCTGGCGATTTGCCACCTGCGATCAATTTGTTACCTGCAAAGAAGGTACCTTCCTGGAAGAGGAAAAAAGAAGAAAAAGGAAAAAAAAAAACAAAACCCAACCAAACCCACAGTGCTCGAACTAGATATATAGTGTTGTCTCCTCTGCAAGCGGGATGCTCCGCAAGCAGTGCCGTATGAAATAATGCTTCATTAAGGACCCGTACGGCCTCCAGTGCACCAGCACAATGGTGAGCACGCTGTGCTGCTGGAGGAGCTCCGTTGCTGATGAGATACAACCCAGTGCCTTGAACATTTGGGTTATTAGAGTCAGGAGAGCAACTCCGAGGTTATTGCCTAGCTCCGAACCAGCTCTGCCGCTCTGCATATTCTGGAAGTGACTGAAGACCTTGCTGCTTTGTCTCTCCTTCCCCTTCGCAGTCGATCATCCCTGCCGAGCCCCCAAAGTGGCTGTGTTTGGTGATGACAAAACGCTTACAGTTTAGCTCCGGTTTGTTCCACCACATCATAAAGTTTACAGCCTGCTGGAGGGTCCTTTTTATGTGAAGAACGAGCGCAGGAGCAGGGGCTCGCCACAGCAATGCACGAAGCCGGCAGTTGACAACACAAACTCCGGGTGAGATTTGCAAGAGATGATGGGGAATTTCGCCTTGCCACTCCCATTAATTTCAATCACAGCTGCAGTGATGCTGAGCACATGATTTATCGCGAGTCTCGCGGAGTTTTGTGTTTCTTTTCAGAGTAAAATATCGCCTTTCTTTTATCTAAAGCCAACCCCCTCTCCCAAAGTCCTAGCCCTATTGCTGGCACATTAACAGCATCAATAAAAGTGATCTGCGCATTAATAAATTCACAAGTACCTCACCCGCTTCATTATGTTAAAGGGAATGATAAATAGCAGGGATGTTCAAGATGTTTGACCGAGTTGGGTAATAAAGCTTTGGAATCCCAAAACTGCAGTGCAGCCTTGGCACCCAACGCAAGAAGAAAAGGGGAAAGCAGAGAAAATTAGGCCTCATAACCGTAATTTCCATTAAATCTACGTACACGTGGTTGTACCACCAGGTCGCCCTCTCAGCAGATACTGTAACGATCCCAAACAACAAGATTTCTGGCATATCAGCTGGAACGGCACAGCCTGATTCCAGGTTGTGCTGCCATTGAGGAGGAAGAAAGGAGGTCTTGGGGAACTTGCTTCTGAAATAATTTTGATAATTAAACCAAGCATCAGGTGGAAGGTTTTTCAATAGCAATAACTTTCTATGCCTACTGGGTACTTCTAAATAGCCTATTCATCTCATTATCTTCCTTGAATTTATATAACTTCTTTACACTCAGAAGGGTCCCAAAGTGCTTATAATCAACTATCTACAGGATTCATTTACCTAGTGCTGAACTGCATTGATTCTGGTGCAGAGCACAGTAGCTCCTTAATGATGGGCACTAACAAACCATGAGGATTCAAGGCAGGAGGTCAAGAACAACTCAGCCATCTGAAACCATCAAAAAAAGAAAAAAAAGGAAGGGGAGGGAGCAGACTTACAGAAAAGCAATGCGGTTAAAATAATCTAAAATTTGACCAGGGCCTATGGCCACTTCCATCTTCTGGAAGAGGTTCCTTCAAACCTACACAGGCAGGTGATTATTTTCCTGTTTTTGGTTGAAACCCCACGACCATATATATAGAAAAATGCCCGTTATTTGCTCGGTAAAACAGAAATAGAGAATTACCAGCCCTATTTGGCATCATCTTCAGTTTTCTGATTGATTTCCCAGCAAAGCTGTTGGGAGGGATGACCCACGGAGGACTGCAGCTCTCATCCAACCTGCCTGGAGAAAGAGCGAGCTCCGAACACAAAGGTGACCTGCCAGGTGGCACAGTTTCTTTGCATCTTTATTAGAAAACAGTACTGGTACAGGAGCAAAGACCCCTATTTTATTTGGATGTGCACTAGCTATTAATTTATTCTCCAGCTAGATACCCAGCTGGTCTGTCTCCGTTGCTCTAAGAAAACGAAGCCAACGGGAGAAACATGGACCATCCAGGCACCTTAACTCCAGCATAAGGGATCAACCGAAAAAGCCCTTTATTTCAAAGTCTACCGCGTTGGCCATGACCTCCACACACCCTGGATCTCTTCCTAATCCCATGTTACAACTCGAATGAGTGTAGTCACACTTCAAACCTTCACTTCTCGCCACCACTGGACAGAAATGCCTCGCATTAAATGTGCTGACCTCCGCCCAGATGTGGCTCACCTCCCTTACACATCGCGCCCGAGGACGCTTTGCAAAAAGCTTCAGCGCTGCTGGAGGGACTACAGGGAGAGAAGGACGTACCCTGGGCTGTGCATGCTATTAGCACAACCTCTGCAGACCTAAGACTAAAAGCAAAATTAAACCTCCAGGAAGGCTGGACTTCGCTGCGCTGCAAGATTTAAGTGCACGTGCAGGCTGCGGACCTTTTAGTTCCTCTCCAATCTATAGATGCGTCATAGCAAGCCATTGTTCTGCTTCTGCTGCGTTCCCCTTCCTTTCTGTAAACCTCCTTTTTAAAGCCTCGCAGGTGGTACGGGGCTTGCCTGGCTTTGCGATCCTTCCCCCGAAACCCCTGATTTGAAAGTGCCTCCTCTCTGCGCAGCCTGTGGATCTCTCACCCTGGCTTTGGTGCTTTCCCAGGTTGATCCTGTATCACGGTCGAGGGCACGCGGGGATGCTCACTGAGCCACCTAAACGAGCCGTGAAGCACAGTTATTGCCTGGCAGTGCCAGACACGTCAACCCATGGTTCCCACATAGATGGAGAGGTGGCTTCCACGGCACACAACTCCACTGAAAGAGCTGAAATGTCTGCCAGAAACGTTTATAACCAGGCACCCCCAGAGAAGACTGCCTTAAGGATGGATGGATACCTCAAAGGAGCCAATACTCCCAAAACTGTAACACTGTGACACACGGTAGGTCTTTCCCAATGACATCCAAGGTCTCTCCAAAGCAGTTCAGAGCTGCTGAGCCCTAGGGATGAAGGTCCCACCCCGAAGGCAATAAATCAGAGGTGACAAAGGGAGCCACCACCATGAAAACTCACGGGGAACACACGAGGCAAACAGGTAGGAAACTCGGTAACAGACCCAAGAGGCTGCACGGGAGAGAGGTTCGTTACTTTTTTTTTCAAGTCAGTCCTGTTAATTACTTCCAGGGCTCCAAATAAAAGCCAGCTCTAGGTGAGGAAGCTTGACAGGGCTTTGTTGTATTTTGTGCTTGGTGAGCTACCGCTCCTCCGTTGCTCACCTGGTGGGGAACGTTTGCTCGGACTGGAGTGACAGCAGATAAATCACCAGCTTTGCTTGCCATCTTTGAAAAATGAATTGAGGGGCCCCGCATTTCTCATCAGCGCATCTCCCTTCCCGACTGCCTCCTCGCCAGCGCAGGAGGGCTGTAGGCTATTTTAAATGGAAAACCATAACAAATCTGCGGCTGCATTTATCCGGGCAGCACCAGCGCGAGCTGGGCAGCTTCTGAAGCACGGTCATAGCTCCTGCCACGTCAGCTGATGCAAAAGCAACGCGGGGGCCTGTCTTACGTTAGCCACGCTCGTAGGGAAAGCGCTCTGGGCATGGTTTTCGGAGCTGATGGCCAGCCAGGTGCCATCACCTGAGATCAACTGAGCTTGGTGAGCCAGAGTGAAAGCGGACGCAGTCACCGCTAACCAGCTGCTCATGTGTGCCACGTACCTGTTCTCATCACGGCGTGCACACCGACACACGGAAGAAAACCTCTTGTAGTAGGGTTCCCCCAAAACCTACACGGTGGGGGTCTGCTCTGCAACACTCTCTCAGCCCACCAGGCAGGCGCGCAGCAACAGCTCAGCTTTTAGAGGAGCTGCCCGTGTCCCCCCCCAAACCGCCTCCCCCCTCAAATAAACCCAGCCGCTATAAAGGAGGCTGATCCGCCGGCGACGCCGCAACCAGGTGTTTGAAACAAAGGCTAGGGGAGACCAAAATTAGGTCAAATCTGCCGATGAGAGGATGAGTAAATAACAGTTGCTATTCCGGGGAGCTTTTGTTCTCTCTAAAAGGAAAGCAGGTATCTTTGCAGATCTGTCTCCTCTCATTCCTGCTGAAGCGCTGGTTTAGGCATTTTCAAAGTTTCAGGGGAGCATAAAAGGAGGCTGGGGGGAGGGAGGGGGATTTACACGGCGCACACTCACGGAAATCTGTAGCCGAGGCTCTGAACAACTGATTAATGGAGACAATCAACAAACAATAGTGAGGGTATTATTGAAAGACTTCCTTTGCAAGCGCCTGGACACGATAGACTGACAGTATAGAAAAGTATACTGCTTTATAACTGGAATCTTTTTTTCTTCGCAAATATAATAAGAAAGTAGCTAATAATAGGATGGAGAATATTTTCAAGGTGTGTTTTATTATCCACTTATCTCTGACGCTTGCCAAAAGAGGCCTGAATATTCCTCAGCGCATTTGAGACTTTCTGGCAGGGGAAAAAGACTGATGAGCACTATAAAGTCGGGAGCTAATGAAAGCAACTACATCTAAATGCAATATCTGGGTCCCACGACAGAGATTTTCTGCAGACCGACACCACATCCCTCTGCAGCTTGGTCTCTCCGGCCAAGTGAAGCGATGCTCCCTGCCACCACCTGTGAAACACCACAGGAGGCAGGTTTAGCTGAGTGTCACTGGCAACATTTAATGACATTTCAGTAAGGTAACTGGCATTATCTAACTTTCTGACAAAAAGGAGTTCCACAAGCCCGTGTTTTCCGGAGGAATGCGGGCAGGGAAGCTGGCGGTCTCCAGCAAAAGTGATTTGAGAGAAAAGCCCAGAGTGCTTTTCTTCTTTACAGGTAGGAAAATAAGGTGCCATATATGCCCAGTTACACATCTCCTCTACCAAAGCATCCAGGAATGATCTGAAATCCGATAGATACCAGCAGTATCCCACACCCATTCGAAGAGTGGTGAATCTGTAGTGGTGCCCTGCAGGTCCCCTCACCCACAGAGGGGCAATGGGGGGGTTTGGCTCGCTTCTCTTCTCATACCTGCTACATGATCCCAACTAAGCTGAACGTGCAGAAGCCAGAGATATGCTTTTTGTAATACCAGCCGACAACAGATATAGATGTATATTTTTATAGCGATAAAAAAAAAAAATATCTCTATACAAAAATCTATCTATATATGAAGCATCTAAAAGAATTATCTGCCTGAAAAACATGGGAGATGTTGATGGGAGCAGAAGCTGTCCTTATAAAGGTGCAGAGATTTAGCACTGCTGGGCCTTAAGAAACGCTTTTTCGTGGATGCTGCTTCATGTGCTACAGCCTCCCCGCGCTCAGCACCATCACCTCCCTTCATCTGTACAGCCTTAGAGCAGATGCCAGCCCCGCTATCTCTCAGCCCTCCTTGCACCTCATTCAAATTCAGGTAGCTCCTCTGTAACATGCTGAGCAGCAGCTTACCACCTCTTATCCGAATCTTTCAATCTCATAAGAAATATTAAAAGGCAAACATGAAAATTACAGGAAAAGTAACCAAAGGATCGTAACCTGCCACAGTAATGGAAAATCCAATTGGTCTTGAGTGCAGCTGGGCTGATGCAAAATAAAGAGAAAAATAAGTGTTGCCTAGCCCTGTCTCTGTTAATGTCGCTGTGTTGGGCAAGAAGTGAAATGCAAAATAAAAAGACGGATGGAGCCTTTTTTGGGGAAGTTACAGGATGCACCACACACTACCGGGAAGGCGATGGGATTATCTATCCCTGGAAAACAGAAGGATCTCAGGAAATTGGCAGAGGTAACTGACAAGGAAGGGAAAGGGGGTGTCAGGGGTGCCAGTGTCAATAGCCGTGCCCTACTAACACCTCTGCCAGGCTGTGCATCCTGACGGACCAGCCCTGGATGGTGCCCGAGGTCCGACCGACAGCCCTATCCCGGACGAGCCACATCAACTCCTTGTGCTTCCGTTTCCCTCTCAGCAAAATCATTTCAAGCACCACAGCATATCGGATACTGCTCTTTTCCCACTCGCAGCTCTTCCCACCCCAGCCCCTCCAAAGCCATCTCTTAGCCTCAGCTTCTGCTCCACCGAGCCAAGCCAACAACCCCCCCCCCCCGCTTTCCAAACGCCATCGCTCCCTTTGCCAGGCACGGAGAAACGACTCGCCCGTCAAGCTGTGCAGCTTCAGTTATCAATTCGGCACTCCAATACACTGCACCACTTAGAAACAGGCAAGGTCTATTAGCGATAATGAAACTGGGGAGCCTAATTCCCCAAGCAAATGAACTTGGGGGAAAGGGGATTACATCTCCTGATACACACAAAGTTGAGGATCTGGCATCAGTGGCTCCGTTTAAGAGTCTGACCTCATTCCTGCCTTGTAAACAAGCTTCGAAGCATGAATAATAATAAAAAACCTCATTTTTCTTGCAGAATCATTATATTGTTTTATTATTTTCCTATTCATGCTGCCAATAATAAATCACATTACCCAAGATGTTCACATTTATTAGACTATTTAGAGCTCAGCGTAGCTGGTGTGGTTTAGTACTAGCACTACGTTACCAGAGCGTGGATTTTTGTTAATAACTTTGGAGTCTCCAGCGCATACCTTTTATGAAACAAAGCAAGATGGGGAAAGTAGCCCTGCATTAGTAATGCCATCCAAAAATCTCAGTGTCCTGGAAGGGTCAGGAGGGTGGCTTTGGGCTACAGAGCTCCCGCAGACATCGGTAAAGGAGGAAGAAAGCCTTAATGTGGGAGGGGGGGGGTAAGTAATGCAAAGGGACACACACAGCCTAAAGGTGACGCTTGAACATTTCTCCAACACCAAACTAAGGCCAAGAAACAGCAGAGAAAGCTGAATCTCTCAAAATTATTTCTCTGATCACTTCAGATGCCCCTTCACGCAAAGTAATGGATGTACCCACGAGAGCATCCCCTCCCCACCAACTCAAACATGGGATTTTTAGCCCATTTACAGATGTGACGCCAGCGAAGTCGAATGAGCTACAGAAGACCACAAAAGACACCGGGAGCTGAACTTCTACCAAGGCTACAGCCTCTTTCTAATAACTAGGTTGCCCTCTGGGCCATGAAGAACTTTAATAGTGACACGTAAAGTCTCACCCATCTGTCTGAACTTGAAAAGCCTCATCCTCGGGTCACCAAGAGAAGAATGTGGGCTTGCTGAGGAGTTCAGTCTAGAGCCAGAAGACCTTATCCAGAGTGTAATGGCAGACAAATTGAGGTACCAAGGAGAGAAGGAATTTACCCAGTAGTTAGTAGGTATAACCAACACAGGTATACACAAATCCAGGATCTTAACTCTTGACTTCACCACTGAAGCCAGAGCATCAACGTCCCTTGGTGCCAGTGCAGTGGGATTTTGGGACGTACCTTCTCTGCCAGCATCCTTTATTAAAAGTGCAATTTAGCACTTCAGGCTTGTTTCTGCATGCTCAGCCCCAGGGCTCGCTGCACAGTAAGGGCAGGCAAACCTCTCAGGGCAGCAGTGCACAGCAGCGAGCAAAACAAAACTGGGACCTGGCTGGTGCATGTGAGAAAAGGGGAATCATATGGTTGAAGAGAAGAGTAATTGTAGTGGAAATTCAAAATCACTTCAGTGAGCCCATTTCATGCCGTCGTTCCTGCTCTTATAAATCAGCAGCAGCAATTTATTCCTAAACAACAACAATCCTGAATGGGGAGGAAAATGAAATAATTGTGTTTTGACCAGCTTGAGACAATTCCTCTGCATGTAGATACATATTTATAAACACGGGTGTCAAGTATAAAGGCACTTCATCACGCTCATTACGTACTTCAATGTGCCCATCACCAGAGAGAGTCACGCAGAATCACGAGGGCAGGAGGAGCTCCTCCCGCAAAACTCTGCCAAGAATTCGGTATTTGCATCTGGCTCTTACAGAAACCAAACTAATTAAGCAGTGCTGCAGGGGAAAAGCAATGCCAAAATAGCCTGTGCAGACCCCCGCCTGCACATCTGAGCCCCAAACCAGGACTCTCCTGGTTTTGGCATGTTCTTCTGCAGTCCCCAGCTAGTCCATCCTTACTCCTGCGGGCATTACCTTCACTCTGCCAGTTCACCTGTGTCTTTGCTTACAGCAGCCCCTACTTCACACTCCTCGGCCCATGCACCATATGTTGGGTTCCTTTTCACCTGAAAGATCTCTCAGACAGATGCAGCCTTTCGCTATCCATCCACACGTAGCAGGAGGTGCTCAGCTGGTCAAGAAAGAAACACGCTGGAAGAGGCATCGCTCAGACTCGCTGCAGGCTCCCCAGGTCTTTACAAACGTCAGATTCACCAGCTTGCAGGGGATGTAACACCCTGCATTGCCTATGGCTATCTTATAGTCCTTCATCTCTTGATCAGAAGATGATCAATTGGCGGAACAAAATCTGACATAAAACCACCTTTCCTTCTAGCCATCCTCAGGAACGTACCTGTCAGTCTCACACGTCACTCCGTAAATCCCTGGGTGATCTGGGGCTCCCTTAGCCTCGGCGTTACCTTCCTAACAGCACTGACAGCCCGAGTGTTACAGAAGAGAGAAGCCAGCAGCAAAGACCTGTTTACCAAGGAAAACAGAGGGACGGAACATTTGACTAACAACTCTCAAGGTACATCAACCAAAGCCTTTTCTACGGGGCTATTCTGCTTCCCCCAACCCTGCAAAATATTTGGCATATAATGAAAAAAAAAAAAAAATCAAACTTTTCAAAGTTTTCAGCAGATCTCTCCGCTCATTTTCCAACGGTCTCTACTCCACGTGCCCCATTGCCTTTACGATCCCCACTAGCTCTAGCAGGTGGAAAGCTTTCCAGCCGTTTTCCTTCTTACCAACTTGAAACGGGCTGCCCAGGGAAGCAGCGGAGCCACCATCCCTAGAGGTATTTAGAGCATGTGTAGATGTGGCACCTGGGGACATGGTTTAATGGGGGACTCGGCAGTGCTGGGTTAACAGTTGGACTTGATGATCTCAAAGTTTTTTTCCAACCTAAATGATTCTATGATTTCACTAATTATTATCTTTTGGTTTAGCCTCATTTTCTTAAGCTGTTCTGACAGCCTTGTTGGTCCGTCAATCAGTGTCTCGTGAGTACTTTTGAATTATTTGGTGAATCTCAACCAAACTTGACAAGAGATGATGAGACTCACTGTTAAGAGGGAAAAAAGAAAGGAGAACAAGAACTACAACAATAAAAACCCCATGACATAAAAGTGAAGGAAAGTGAGCCCTCTGTCTGCAGCTAAAGAAAATAAAATAGACCCTGTGTCTTCCCACCTCAGCACAGGTTTCTTAGTCCTGCATCCCACTAGAAGGGGGAAAGCAACGCTCTTCACACAACAGAAACAAAGCAAAAAAGAAAGTTTAACTGAAATAACTGGAAAGATTTCATTAGGATGTTTGTCTGAAAAATATAACACAGATAGGAAAGATCTGCCAGGGGGAACAAACATCATCTCCATTAAGATTCAGCTGCTGTGGAGTATCAGAAATATGCCTCCTATGAAAAGTTTGCCCTCTGAGCCTGCCATGCCCAGAATCTCTAAACAGATGAAAGACAATTCCAATGAATTTTACTTCTTCTTTTCTTTCTTAAGCCCCAAAACATCCTTCCATGCCGCTTTAACCTTCACGTTTTCCTTCCGCTATAATGAGCCCCAGGCATCCTTTTAGCAGGGTCCATCCGCAAACCTTTGGCGCGACACTCGTCCCTCTGGCTGACGACCAGGGCATTGTCCCAGCGAAACTCCCCTTTCCAGCCTTTGGCTCCACAGGCCTGATCATGCTCAAGTTTAATGATGCAACGGGCTCCTAAAGACCCAGGAGATCTTTTTATTGTGCTGTGAATGATGGATTGAGGGAAGAAAACATCCAAAGGTGGGTGCCATCCCACCGTTTGCCAGTGCGCACTTTGGGAAAGGTACTTTGTTGTCTGGGCTGAGATGGACAGATGAAATCAGGGCATCACTGCAAGGGAAACTATGGAAATAAAAGGTAATGCCAGTTTTTGCTTCACCAGGTTTAAGAAGGTGGTGTAGGACAAGAGGAAAACTCAGCAAGAGACTGGGAAGATGTAAAGCAGCATTAAGACAAGAGAAACAGAAGCAAACTGCTCTCTCCCAAGGCAGAGATGAATTGCTGGACCACTGGCAGCAAGTTTCTCCTGTCCAATTAATATGGTAACACAGGCGCTCCTGCTAAATCTCAACTCCTGTTAAATCTCAACTCCTGTTAAATCTCAGCTCTTGCCACTGCCATCGTGACTTGGTCCCCATCCTCGGGATTCTATCTGCCAGAATCTGCTTCTGAGCACTCTCATCACCGTCGTGTCCTCGCCTTACAGCTCTCGGGGATGTTTTAGTCTCTTTTCCAAAGTGTTCAACATCCTTGCACCAGGCTCCTCGGCAGCTAGCAGCGATTTCTGGATTGCATTTGGAGGCCAGATGCCCACAGTCTAACCCACAATTATCTGAGATGGGTTTGCTTCACACACTGAAAACAAAATCTGTTCTCTCCTGTCTCCTGCTGCTCCCCAAAACTGATGCCTTGATAAAGGTGAGAAATACAAACACATAGTTGTATTATTACTGTTGCTGCTATTTGATGAAGTTATTAAGATAATTGCTTTGCCGTAACAGTGGATTTTAGTAGCTGGTAGCGCTGCTTGTTTTACAGTTGCGAGGACAGATAAGTGGGTGAGATTTACACACAGGATGACAGTCAGCTACATTACCCGACCTGATAATTTGCACTCTGGAGCCCGACTGAAGCAAAAAAGGCCACTGCCTCTTTTCCAACCTGCTTGTTTTACGTTCGCTTTGGTTTCACTATCAACTAAATGCACTCAAGGGTAAAGACTCCTCAGGGACCTGCGAAATGGTGCTACTGCAAACACAACATCTATATTTGTTGCCAAGGCAATGGCTAATAACATTAAAATTGAACATGGGCCCTTCTTGCATGACATGGCAGGCTGGTGCATCTGCAAAGTGGGAGATGATGGAGGGAAGGGAAAAACACAGCCCCCCACGTCTCTGTCTGATGCAAGTTGGGGGTGGGGTCATGTTGGGGGGCTCCTGCTTTAATAAGGAGACACCAAAGGCAAATTTGCAACCCAGCCAGAATGCAACGATGATGGAGAAACCTGGCAAAACCGAGTGCGGTGGTGCTGAGGTCTTCATATGTGGAAGAAATTACAGCCTGGGGCCGTGTGATTTCCCTCCTGGCCATCACGACAAAGTTCTGCAGAGAGCAGAAGTCTCCAGGATGACCTTTCCTAGACAGACGCTAGAAAGCTATTACTGAGCACCAGCCAATTTGCTTTGCAAGTGTAAGTGGCAATTTTCCTTCTTAAATACATTACAGCTGAAGGTAAATGGCTATAAACAGAAAGTTACTTCTCACTCTCTCCACAGAGACCTCTCCCTGTGGTTATGAGCTATGATCTTAAAAAATGCTGTTGTGACTCACCAGCAGCACGGGACATGGCTGTTTTCAGCTGGTACCTTTCATGCTTAGCTTTTATTAAGAGGAAAAAAGATTAAGTGATAATATCCACAGGGGGCAATGACTTCTTCAAATACCCTTATGCAGCAATTTTAACAGGGAGTGAAAAATTAGGGGCAAGGTTTAAGGTCTCTTGCATTTTATTCTGAAGAGGTGCACTGGCTGAAGAACAGCAGCTTGCAAAGCATCTCATGAAAATTCAGTAAGACGGGGTCATAAGCTAAACATTACGCGAAGCACTTCGGTATCACAAGCTGGGGCAACAGGAGGAGGAGATACAGGGACTGTAAAGAGCTGCTTTGCAGTCCCAGGCTCCAGAGAGCTCCCACAGCTGAGGGACATCAAGGAGATAAAAAGGGGAGGTGGGCTGTATGGCAAGGGGAACCTGCCCTGCCTTCCCACCACCTGAAGGTCTCACACCAACCCCAGGAGAGCTCGTTCTCCCCATCACCACTGGGGGATTGTGGTGGCCAAACAAAGCCATCTTTCTCTCCCAGACCCTCCTAGTGCCTCTTTGGGATGCTGAACACACAAACCTAGATTAAACCTTTTAATTAGCATCGTGGGATTCCCTTCTTTTCGATCAACTCATTGGTCTTTCCCCATCCAAAACCTGCCTCGAGCTGCCGCGCGGTATCTCCAGCCATCCTAACAAAAAGGCACGGTAAAGATGCAATACACCTCGCCGAGAATATAATCCTCCTCATCTATTATTTTGGCTCGACATTCCTGTTCATTAGGAGCACACTGTGTACAGGCACCGTACACCTTCACTGGGAACCCACCGTTTCTATGAAATTTAATTATTTCTCCCTGCGGCTTGCATGCTAAAGACGGTTACTAAAAAGCGAGCGGCTGCTGCAGACGGGTATTGCCGAGCTCTCCCGACTACACACGTGCACCGCAGCAGTGTTCACAAACTACCTGAGACTGCACCCACAGATTTTTGAGGTTTTGGACCACCGTCATCACCTATTTCGACCTCTGGCCTCCCCAGCTCACGAGGGCTTCCCCATGAGAACGCCCCTTGAACTACAACACCTGGATGTTAGCAAAACAGCTGGTTGCCACTGCAACTTTGCCAGTAGCAAAGAGTCTACCACAACCCCCGGCACGTTGTGCCAAGTGCTAATTAACCTCCCTATTAAAGGGATTGCTTATTTTGTAGTCTGAATTTGTTTGGAACCTTCATCTTCTAGCTGCTGGGTTTTATTACATCCCTGATGGCTGGACCAAACCATTCACCTTCCTCCTGTCGCTCTCCTGGGATCCAGCCATGCCTTTCTCTCTCCTATACATTATCCAAACCCAGAAGCAGGAAGAAAAATGGGGGTGAGCCAACAGCTAAACTCTTCCTTTTTCTTCTCTGATCTAAATGTTTTCCCATCATGTAACATTATTTTGTCTACAGCACTTATTTTGTTTGCAAAACTATTTCCAGACCAAAACAAAAAGCATTTACAAAGTCATTTTCAAAGGAGTGGCACACCCTATTCTGGCAATTTTGTATCAGAAACTTGCCCTGTTTTCTTTCGAAATGAAATGTTGTTTTATTTTTCAAATGTAAGCAAGAATCATTGTAGCAGGGTTTGCAAATGTTGAAATGAAAGAATGTAACCAATTTAAAGTGGGTTGTTTGTGTAGGGTTGTTTTTTGGTTTTTTTGTTTGGTTTGGTTTTAAATGATGTTTTCACAAGTGTTTCAAAATGTTGGCATTTTACCATGTTTCAGGGTGTAATTGCTGTTCTTGAGTAAAGAGGGGAGGCGCAGAAAAAACACTTGGACAGGAGATCCTGATGGCCAGAGCCAGAGGAGATAAATTTCAACCCTTGACATCAAGAGATGGCCAAGCACAGCAAAAACCAACATCCAGTTGGCACTGGGACTCGTTGAAGCCTTTTAAATTCCCAGAGCCTCAAAACCAGAAAAAGCGGTTCTACACTTCCTTAGAATATCTTTATTCAACCCTAAATGTATGCAATCAGCATTAGCTTGATGTGTTCCAGCCAGCAGCGACTTGGGGGAACGACTTGAACAGGAGACTTCATGAATATTCTACAGACTGACATTTGTTTGCAGTATGTGAATATTTCCTAATAACCAGGGGAAAAAAAAAAAATGCATACCAGGAGGCCAAGCTCATGAATGCTTTATCAAGTCAAGTCTCCCCTGAAATATCATAAATGGCAAATATTGCTTGCTACATGAAGATATGCAAAAAAATTGGGTTTTTTTTCACTACCTTCCCTCCGCTGGGAGCTCCCCTTTTTGAGCCAGGTGTGACGGGCAGCAGCCCCCAGCGCCAAGCTCCTTCTGTAGGATGGAGGGGAGGAGGTGGCTGTGACTCCCCAACGCTTCTGACATCCTTCCAGGTTGTTTTTTAATGGAAACATAAAACAGACGTCTGGCAGTCGCTTTGTAGCCTTCTGGTAGTAGCTGCGCTGCGGCGGGAGAAATCCCTTCTTTAGGGCAACTCCTATCACAGATTAATATTTTTTATGAGCCTTATAACAGCATCTCTGAGCCTCAGTCCTGAAGCAGCACTGAAAGAGTGTTTTATTCTTCGCCTTCTCTCTCTTTTCTCCTTCACATCATAAGTTTCACCCTCGCCAAATACAATTTTCAATCTATGACACCCCTAGTACTCGAACACAAGGAAAAAAAACACACTCAAGGTAACCACAGTCATTAACGATGTGTGCACATTTCCTCCAGCTCCTTCCCAGTGACCCATATTTTAAAAAGACCAATACTTCAGCCTTTTTCCAACCTTGGCCCGTGCTTGTAGAGGGCAAGCAAAATGGATTTGCATTTGCTACGCAGTTTTCTCCAACCGTTCAATCTCTCTGGCCTTATTTATTCTTTTTTGCAACGTCAGATGATCGCTATCTAATATTTCTTTGTGCTCAAGAAGTACAGGGATTACTCATAAAATCTCTGCTCCTGCATATTCTGGAGAGTAAACAGTGGGATTTTCAAAGCCTATTTGGCATCGGCCTAAATCTGCCTTTCAAAACTCCTTCGTGACCAAACCAGTTGTCCAACACACTTCTTGTTGTCTCAACAGCTTCATAATTACACTCGCACTGTCTCACTTGAAACAGATTGCTTCCAGCTTGAGGATTAATCTAGTGACGTACAGCGAAAGTCAGGAAATTCAATTCCTCTTAAAATACTCAAAAGCACCAAAAAGCTTCAAAGTTGTTTGAAGCAAGCAGGACAGATATCTCAAGCCAGACACTGAAGAATGAATCAGTCACCTGAGATTTCTTTTACAGTCAAAAGAGAGAAATGAGCACTTTTAGCGGGCGAGTCTCCTCAAATGCCTATTTTCAGCTGAGACAAATCATCCGCTCAGTTTGCCTGTTTCTCTCCATTGAGTAAAAAAAAAACCCAAAACCCAGGAACACAAGCTTCATAGCTTGCACTTTTAGACCCTGCCTGAAAATTTAACCCACCCTCAGGAGTACCAGCACGACACAAAACACTAACAAACCGCAGGGGATGCCTTCGTTTCAGGTGTCTTCCCTGCATTCAAGGGATTCCCCAATCCAATCAAGCGCTCATTAACTGCCCCGAGCTGGTATCAGCAGGCATGTACGGCTGTCGCCAAATTAATGCAACGACGAAGTCATTGCTGGTGCTTAAGTTTTATGCCGTGAGACCTGCGCGCCCTGGCGAGGATGTCCCAGCGGACGCCTGGGTCACGCTCCTGCTGTCGGGTCCTGCCAAGCCCATGGAGCTCCAGCTGCTGCTGTTGTCACCGCCTGCTCCGGTTTGGGGTCTGATCATTTTCCGCCATCATCCAACTAATTAGAAGCTCAACCCTGAAAACTTAATTCAGCAAAACTCCTCCGGTGTCTCCAGTAGGAGATCTGAACCTGGCGACCCCAACTATTGTGCTCTGCGGGTCAACAATATGCTGAATTAACAGGCAGTATAGATTCCTTTGCCTTTACTTGTAAATCAATTTTAATTACGATGACAACAACTTCAGCAACAAAACTGAGCCAAACTGCTGGGCCTATTCTTCTCGCACACTAACTATCACAAATTAAACGGTGAAATTGTATTGCGCTCTGGGTATTGTCATGCAAACGAAGAAAAACAACTTCCTTTCCAATTTCCTCATGCAAATATAGACTGAATTGTTCAGACAGAGAATACATTTTGCCATCTCAGTGGTTCTGCAGAAGATAAGAGGAACTGCAAAAGTTTTGCAATTTGTAAGCTGGCAGCTTATTAAATAAATAAGAATACCACCCTGCAAAACCAAATGTTTAAATAACATTACAAGTAAACTGTCAAGGTCAGCAAATAATACGTTTAAACAATCCTGTATTCCTTTTGCCTTTCTGCAAAGGCTATGCTATAATTTATGGGTTTATTTCCTTTTCAAAGAAGTTTCTCAATACGGTCTCAAACTCTACCAGAATACTAAAAAAAATAATAGCAAAACTTTCCAGCTTGAATGCTATTGCACAGTGCTCTGTGTTCACAAGCCGGTGCTTGTCCCTCCACACCACGAGGCAGGCGGCACTGCAATACTGGTTTCCATGAAGATATGCTCCCACCCACTAATTATATTAATTCAGAATAAGGCAGGCAGACCACACCCGCGTGTGCAACACCCACCACGAGAAGAAACGTGTTTCTGTAGCTCTTCAGAAGAGCCAAAGGAAAGGAGGGAAAAAAAAAAAAAAGAAAAAAAAAGAGGCAATTCAGTTGTGAACACTGAGGACCAGCCATTATTTTCACCTTTTCAAGCCTAAATGAAAGCTTGAGAAAAATTACACAAAAGCCTGGGCTCTCCTCCCTGTCTCCTTACTTGTTTCATCTCCATGGCTCCAATTCTCAACCCCTCCTTGCTATTCTACATCCAAGAGGAGCTCCTGCTCTTACAGGAGTTATCTCCATGCCTGCATAGCTTGTGTAAAGACTGCAGGATCCTCCTTTGATGGGGACATTTTTTGTGGTGTCACCTACAGCCATGGACAATGACACCATATTAACCACCACCCGCAGCCACACATCTTCCAACTCCACGTGGCCTGGCTGTGCCGGACAGAGCTGGATGCTTTCCACGCTGAAGTCACCCCCAACACCCATAAAACTCAAATCTCCATTGCTGGCGACACCAACAGGAGTCAAAGCCCTAGAAGAGAGATGCTGACGCATGAGGCAAGGGAAGGAGATGCCCCACCACAACACATCCTCTTGCCTGGGCCACCTCCACTTCTTCCAGCCCAAGGCCACCAAGCCAAACTTGCCCAGCTAACCACGTTAGGGTACGTCTCTCTTCCCCTTGATTACATGCTCGCTTGCTCTGGTATGTTCTGCTGCTAGAGATAAATTGATATAACTTCATAACGCTCCCCCCCCCCGCCCCAATTTGGTAGGAGGATGCTAACGCCGACCCACTGCCCGTACGTGGCGAGCACGGGGAGGGAGTGGGAGGAAGGTTTCTGCAGAGCACTGTCAGCCCGCCCCGCTGGTTTGCCGGGGACAAAAAGCAAGTAATTCGCAACTTCTGCACACTGGAGAAGTTATCATTTGGAAGTCGTTGCTCTGTAGTGGCTTGACAGTCTCACAATACAAAATAAATCTATTCACGCTGCTTTGGCGAGACCGAATCCCGGGAATGTGCTGCAACAGCAGAGAGCAGTGATAAGTTCTCGTAACTTACAGCAACTCGCTGCTGTCCTCATTACCATATATTATCTTACTGCACACACAAGAAACCTTTGCAACGTTCTTCACTGGTGCTGAGCTTTTATTCCCTCCTCTGGGTTAAAGCTGACAGTATTTTGTGCAAGCCCAAAGCCCTCCTGGCATCGCCGGGGCTTTTGCCGGTTCTCTGGCTGGTGCACTGGTGTTGGGAAGGGTTTTCTGGAGTCTTGTAAAGAGGATTCAGGGCTGGATTTTGTGCTCTGTAATGCACAGGGACTTAGCACATCATCTCCTGCCTGTCTCACCACGGTAGAGCTTTGTAGCGGAATGGTGGTTAAAAGGAGGGGAGGGGGGGAAACTTCTGCATCAAGGGGAAGAGCAAAACCAAGACAAATTCACAGACTCTAGAAATGAGGCACTGAATTAATCAAAGTGGACAGGGAAGGGAAGAGCGCTCTGCCTACCAGTGGGATCTTGGATGCTCCACCGTTGATGAGAAAGGACGGCGAGACATCTTCATTTCACCTGCTCACGCTCGTGGAGACAGACGTGGCACGCGTCAGCGTGTACGGACCTGTGCCGGGCTAACACAGATGCCAATAAAGATGCATCCAGCCTGTTAGCAAAGTCTGCCCGACGCCGTTCCTTGCCTACTCTCCTGCAGCTCGTGCACGACGGAGCTCTGGAAGGGTACGTCCGTGCCCACTGCTTTGCCCAGGATACAAAAGCCCTGCTCTGTTGGCTAAAGCAAAGCTGCAACGCTTTACAGCAGCTGAAAAGCTCAGCTTCCAGACGTGCCCATCAGCAGGCAGGCACACGCACGCCTTCAGCTGTGAGGCCCCTTTACAGAAATTAAAACGTTGTCTTTTTAAAACTGACTCTGGTTTTCCAGCTCAGGAAAGCTGCTCTCTGAGGATGCTACGCTGAGCCCCTCCCCAACTGAAAACATCCACTCTCACCCCCAAAAATGAGCTTGAGCTGGTACGGGAGCTGCACGTGTCCCCCTTGTATATAGCCCATTTGACAACCCCGTTTCTTTCCCTCAGGATGGATTTTGCTTCTAGAAAGTCTACCAGTGGTGCTAAAAGTTCAAGCTAGGAAACTGCCAAGCAGCAGCTTATCTCCAAAAACCCTGCTTCGGAAAGGGCTTTTAGAGTTTTTCTGTTTGGGATTTAGGGTTTTCTCCCATTTTTCCTTTAAACACAGACTCCGCTCACACTGATGCGAAGCAGAACTTACTGCCTTCCACTGGGGATGAAGAGTGGCTTTAGGGAACAGAAGGAACCAGCCCCATGGACAGTTTAACACTGGACATACCTGCAAGAGAACCATGCGCATACATTGCAAACTTTCTTTTTTTTTTTTTTTTCCACCTAGAACTGAAGACTTTCAGCTTATTCCCTTGCACCGAAACCAACCATCTGATATCGACAGGATGCAAATTTGATTTAAGTGCTCTTCCCAAGCTGAAGAAGTTAAATCAAATTTGATTTTCCTCTCTATTCCAGTGAGGCTAGAAATCACCCTGCCAAAATCCACGGTGCCACACAAGATGGTGGAATCTCATCTGAATTCCCCCCACCCTCCAAAAAAACAAGCTGGAAAACATGTTTCTACTCAACACCTTCCACATCAGCGAACTTTTGCAGCTCTCAAACCTCCAGTTCCCCGAGTTCCTGTCCGATGCAGATCCAAGGTTTGTGTTTGGCTGGATTTTAATTGAACAGCATCTCCTGGTTAGGGGATCAGCGCGTGAGGAGCGATTCCCAATTTATTCCTGGAGCTGGATGCTCAGTAAGCAGGCGACAGCCGTAAGCGTTTCTTGACAGGCGCTTGGAAATATAATGCGCCGCGGGTTGTTTCTCCTTCCTCTTAATAGGATGCAAAGCTCCGTTTTCAAAAGAATATGCTAACATTTTAAGCTCTTTTTGTTAGTATAAATGATAATGTAGTCAACACAAGGGCCTCATCTCTCCTTGAAGTGAATATAATTCCTATTCACCTTAACACATACGCATTAGGTTTGAGAATAAACCTTAGACAAGCTCTTCTTGAGTTGGCCTCGCTGAAGGCTTTGCTGCTGGAGAGGAGCCGGTGGAGGAGTAAACGAAGCTGTCCTCTACTGGACAACCGAAGGGAGGACTCGAGGCTTCTTAAATGATACAGAAATAATAATTCTAATACAGCTCCTCCTTTAGTGCAGTGCAAACTGAAATCTTCCCGCCTCAGGAGAATTGTCTTTTAGAGGAAGGATGCAACAAATAATCTGCCTGAAATAGAGAGGTCAGGGTGTTTTCCAAGCGGTGAGGAGACTTTTGCTATGGGCAAACTAGAGAAAGCCTGGAGTAAAGCCGTAAGAGGTGAAAGCTGTGGGTCTTGAGGAGCATGGACCTCTCCAAGCCCCTTTGTTATCATGATTTAGGCTCATGGTGCTCACCTTAAGGCTCAGGATTACCACCAGGTACATCAGCCCCTCTCAGAACAAACTCATCCCGCTGTCTCTAAAAGACAGTCACGGAAAAATATACAAGCAGCACTCAGATAGGGGAAGAGAGGAGGTGTAGAAACCCTACAGGTTTTTCTCCTTGTGAGGTTTATGAAACCGCTGTTCTCCTTGTTTTCAGCGCACAGGTTCCTCATCACACCTGGTTTACATACAACCCACTGACAGATTCAGAAACAAACACGTCTCACTGTTACGGGATTACAAAGGAAGGATCAATTCCACCCTGTCAATCCCTCCGTTTCACTAGCAACTGATTGGGAGGCATCAAACCCTGTCTTCCAAGAGTCAAACCCGTAAACAAGACAACATTGTTAAAACAAAAAAAAAAAAAACCAAAAACAACAAACCCACCAAAAAACAACAAACCAAGAAAAAAAACCCCACAAACTGCCAGATGCCAGAGATTGCTATGAGACAGCAGCACAAATAACAGTTTGGGAAATAATTGAGCTATTCCTGTTGGTGATGAAACCAGAGCCCTGGCAGGACAGGTAAAAAAGGTTTCCCAAACTTATTAACAACCTTAAGAGAGGTTTTCCCCTACAGGATGAAAAGGAAAAAATGGTGTCAGAAGGCGAAAAGGGGAATCACTGGAAAAAACATCCTTTCCCAAAAAATTTTCAGAACCACCTCACCATTTCCAAAGCCAGGGAGGTGCTGTCTGGTTTCCTTCGGAAGGACTAAACTCATCCATGTTTTTTTCCTAACGCACCAACTGTCAATTCAGGTCCTTTCATGGAGAATTCATTTGTAAAAGGAAAAGAGAAAAGGGGAATAACATTTAAAAAAAAAAAAAAGAAAAAAAGAGAAGAAAAAGAAAAGAAAAGGTATTTAATTGGCAACTGAATTCCTCATGAAACAAAGAGAGGGATTCATGCAAAGAAGAATAGGGAGAGCTGTTTTGATATCTGAATTTTAATGACTCCATGGCATCCCTATTTGTTATGTATCTGCTTTCAAAATGTCACGGCTGGCTCTAGTGGTAATTACTGAATTTCAACATTTATAGAAAAACAGCACATACAGTATGGAGATAATTGCCCAGTTGGATAGTTATAAAGGATCCAGGTTCCCCCCCCCCGCCCTCCTCCCTCCTTCTGTGACTACAGAATTTTGGTAATTATCACTAGAGCCACTTGTTAAAAAATCAGAAAGCAGGTAAACAACAAACACCAGTCTAGTTTATTCATTAAAATTCAAAAAAACACATCATCATATTGATCTTGAAATTACAAACTGCTGCACCTTGTAAAAAGCAGAGCCCTTACGCTACGCCAACGTTTAGTACTGCTGTACATCATGCAAGAAGACATTTTCCTGATGGGAACGGTTATGCAATAAACACTATTGTGTGGCATTTGCAGGTAAAAAAAAATAATCAATTCATAACCAGGTTATAACATCAGCAACGATTGGACCGCAAATCATGAGGCTTGGGGTGGATGAGATGTTAGCACAAAGCACGGACCATCCACCAAGGCTGCAGCCTTCCAGGGAGCAAGGTGATCCAGAACATTTTAGGGGTTCACTGTTCACGTTCTGGCTTCAACTATGTGCGCCCTATAGGTATAGCTGCTCCCCAAATACTCCTGCATCCACAAAAAAAATCATCATGGAAAGGGCAGCTCAGCTCCCAGTTCTGCCGGTGGCCGCCCTCTGCAGCGCCTTTCACCCACACAACTCTTTTGTCTTTGTAGGAAATAACCACCTCCAGCTTGCAGATGGGCAAACCAAGACCCAGAGACACAAAACCACTCTTGATTTCATACAAAACCACTCTTGATTTCATACAAAACCACTCTTGATTTCATACAGTGCACCACTACAAGGGCTGCGATGGCTTTATATTCTACATCTCCTGTGTGCACCACCCTGAGTCGCAGCACCATTGAACGCGGAGAGAAAAACGTTGGCTCGATGCAGAATTCGGGTTCAGCTTCAAAGAGCCCGAGGTTTTGAGTTTCCAAAACACGGGATTTTGTTACGTTCCCATCTTTAATCAGTGTTGTACAAAGAAAACTCACCTGCTTAGAAGTAGGATGTGTTTGAAAGTAGGGGGCATGGGTTCGTGAAGGTAAACACAGAAGTAGATAATTGAAGGAGCAAAGACAGTTAACCATAGAGAATCTCCTGGCTTTTACAGAAACAGTAAAGGAAAAGACCATTAAATATACACAGGAGATAAGTGGATACAGCAGAGATAAGAGTGACAGAGGGAAATTGAAGGCAGAAGAGGATAAGAAGCTGACACCGACACTTACAATATTTACTTTTGCATCTGTCTTCCTAAATGAAGAGGATGAGGATTTGCCTAAGTCAGGGATCAGATCCCCAGGGAGAGGAGAAGAGGAATTAGGGAGTGTGCACAGAACACAAGAAATGGTCAATAAAAGCTTAGGGGAACTTAAAACTGACACAGAGCATTAGGGACCAGATGGTAACATGCGCACAAGGGATTTAACAAGCGGGAAGCAATGACAAAGCACTAGTTCAGTCTTACGGATTTCCCTTAAAATGGGTAAGACAGGGAACAGAGGCTGCAAGTAGTTGGACATTTATACAGGAACCACCAGTGATCTCTCCAAGACCCCATTACTTTGACATCTCTCTCCCGGCGCTGCTACAGGCAGCAAGGTGGATTATCTAAGATGCTAACAGCAAGGGGTTTATTGTAGGAAAAGTCACTAATTTCCTTGCTCTGAGGGCTCCTCTTGAAATGCTCTTCCCATCTTTATTTATACTATTCAAGGCTTAGCCTCTCCAGAAGAAAAACAAGATTGGGCTGTTTTCAGATGGTAAACGACTCAATCTTATACATCCTTCAGAAAAACGAGCCTGATCCTGCTTTCTCGAGCCATCACTCAATTAAACAAGTTAGTTGTAATTAAATCCATCTTTATTTAGGATCAAACGTAAGCTTTTGCTTAACTTATCCCCCTCTTCTAAACCAACACGTGTGACCATCACCAGCGCTGGAGAGATGCTTCTTTCCGTGGCAAACTTTCCTGCACGCTGGGGATGCGCAGAAAGAATCAGCTGCCCATCGACTGGAAGAAGAGTATTTATTTGGAAGCTAATTTTTAAGGGGAAGGAAAGGCTTGAAAATGCCCAGGTTCATTAAGAACAGTCAACATGATCTCATGAAAAGCAGATCAATCCTTATTAACTTGTTAGAAGCCTTTGAAGAGATTACTTGACTCGGTGAACAAGTGAGCTGCAATTGGCATGCATCTCAGATGGACTGGGAGCATTGGACAAAGTCCAGCCCATAAGGCTTAATACTAATGGTGAGCATCTGAAGTGCCTGATGATGAAGAAAGTGAGAAAGTCAGGTGCAAGAAAAAAAAGAGATCCACAAGGACGTCTGACAGAGTCAGGGACTGCCTCTGAGATACCTCTGAGATACCGCGGGAGGCAGGTGAGAAGGAGCAGGTTTTACAGCCCGCACTGCTCACAGCCTGCAGGATAACCGAACTGCTTTATCGTCTGGCCTGGACACACGTTTCTACTGTAACACCAAGTTTCACCCATTTTATTATAGCTCCCAGCTTTCTGCCTAACCCACAACTCAGCTCTACAACCCCCTGGTGGGCCTGAGCACCCTCTTTCTGCTGGAGCCAAGAAAAGAGAAGTCTGGCCAGAAACACCAATGGAAATGCTGAATTTGAACTATTACACACACCAGGCAGGATCCTAACTATGGACATCCTTCTCCCTCATCTTGCAACCGTCAGTCCAGCTCTAGCAACCCGTGGTATCTTGGAAATATGCCCCGTTGCTGTTCCAGAAGGAACAGGGAGTGGGTAGGTAATAATAAAATAACACTGCAGAAACTTAGTATCACTCCACCATCATTAAGGATAAACGCTATCCAGATGAAGCAGTCGAAGTGGATAATGAGGTGTGCAGTGGGGGAGGCTGGGAGCCTGCCAGCCAGTGGGAAGATGCCACTTCCCATCATTTGTCATTGGTAGAATTGATAGATTGTGCTGCCAGCCTCTCCCCCAATTACACATTCATCCCAATTACGGAATCGCAACCGATGTCCTCAAGGAATGAAAGCATCGCAGTTTTCGGCTAGGAAGGGGCAGCTTTGGCTCTCGCCTCCTGCAGCTGCTGGACGAGAAGCCCTTGCCCCACCTCATGTCCCGTTTCTTCCACACAACAAGGACGGACCTCATGTCCCCGGAATGTTTCCTTGTCCTTGGGCGGAGAAGAAGCTGAGCTCATGCCTTTCCCCTTCCCGTGTTCATCTGCATGCCCACCTCCACAGGAAGATGTCTGCTCCTTGCAGAGAGGATGCTCCAACCACCCCCTGTCAGATAGCTGCTGAAATCCCAGGTGATGTCTAGATTATGGCTCCCAGTGCGGGTGAACAGACTCCAGCGAGGCAATGGCCGTGCCAGTGATGGGCACGAGACGGGATAAAGAAAAACAGAGATCTCAGGCTTATTATTAACTTGACTTCGTAACGTATACCCCTATAAACACCCCTCAGAGACGCACTGCAAACTCAGAGCTTACTAGAAAACGGAGACTCCCTCTCTCACACCTGAATAAATACCGTAATCACAGGAAAAGCTTCAATCAGAGCTTACAACAATCCCACAACACAAATCCATACGACGCTGCATTAATGCTCGCAGTATGACTTGTTATCCACAAAGGAAACACTGCTGTGTGATAATGAAGGCGTTCGATTGGGATTTCTAGATGAGCAACAAGAACTGCCTGGCTACTAGAGCGTGACACTTGAAGCCGGGATGAATACGCTGCTGATTGCCAAGATCGGGCTAAGTCACCTGTGGTTCCACTTCGGAGCCTCTACTTGTCCACCACTGTCGTCAACTGGCCGGGATGACCACGGGGCCACGGCTGTGGTCACTCTCTGGTGTTTTTCAGCAAAGACCTGCGCTTTCAGGGCACAGGATTCACCCGATTGCATCACCACCGCTGCCATGAAATGCAAAGAGGTCACAGGAGATAGCAAAGCAAAAGCGGCTCAATGCAAGTGGACCATTATCTTGACTAATTGAGGTAGGATAAGAGCTGCATGGGCCAATTTTTACCCATTCTTCTATCAAGAGGAACAGCTCACCTCTGCAGGCTGGCGAGCTAGCATTAGCGTGTTCGGGGTTTGGGTTTTTTTTTTCCCCTGCTTAGGATTCTTCATTAAACCACACTGGCATTTCTGCCAGCACAGGGTCACAATTACGCCGCACAGACTCATTGTCTTTGCAAGAACAGCACAATCTCTGCAACAAAGGCGCTTTTTTTGCACTTGGAGTAGAATTATGGAAATTCATTGTTTTGCCTGACACCAGGCTGGGAAAGAAGATGGCATTCGATGACTTGACCTCTTCGCTGCTGGCTGCAGCTGTGCGCTAAAAGGCAGGCTTGCCTGTGCACCATCAAGTGCCAGTGTTTCAGCTCGCCCTCCTGGCTTGGGATATAAAAAACCCCAACTTACTGAGAGTACACTGAAAAAAGCCTAATCATTCTCTTGGCAGCTGGAGTCCGGGCTGGAAGCCTTATTCTATTGTTTTCCTACTACCTTTCACTCGGAAGAAAAGGAAAACATCAGGGAAGTTTGCAAACCCTCCTGGTTTTATGTTCTTTGGCCCAGAAAGAAGTGAACTTTCATCTTCCCTCAACACTGATTTTAGGTTAGCTTAGCTGGGGCGATTCCAACCACCAAATATGTATATGACCAGCATTAATAGGGAAGAATTTGGGGCTAAGTGAAAGCAGATGAAGAGACCAGTACTCCTCCAGGCAACAGTCTGCCACCCATGGATTTTCCTTACTTTCTCTGCACGGATGAAAAACAGTTTGAAAACCCGAGGGAGACATTTGGAGACATTCACTGCCTGTAAAAGGGGGATTTGTCTCCCCAAAACGCCAGCTCACTTCTATCAGCATCAGCAAGAACATGACTTTGGATGGGTTTGGAAAGAATCTAAGTTTTATGTGGGTGACGAGGGCGGGTGAGGGCAGTTGATGCTAAAAGGAAGGAACAGTTTAGGACAGACAATAAAAACTTCAGGCTTCAGGTCTTAAACCAGTGTCTAGCAATTAAGAGTCAGGACAAGACCTGTCTGGAGGGTAGGTGACCCTCATATCTGCCTGCTGCAGGATTTTCTTCCATCTTTTTTTAAAATACCTAATGCTGGCCACTGGCAGCGAGAGGACAGAGGCAGCTTCTCAAGTGCCCCATCACTGCCTCTAACTGCCGTCCTCCCTGGCAGCTCAGCGGAGGGGACCCAGGGCTGGTGGGACCAGCACCACCATCCACCACCTGCCGGCAGCGAGTCCAGTCCCGGCGTATTGACACAGTGAAGCAGCTTTCCCAGAGATTTTTGTTCCCTCCCCCAAAGCCACACTGGTCATGGTATAAAAGGATACCCTCCCCGATCCTGCGAAACAGAATGCTGCTAGTGCATTAAAATAGGCACGACTGCGGGAGGTGAAATACTGCACCTGCAACCCCGCACATCACGCACATCCCTAATCAGCTCTAAAAAGCTTTGAGCTTTATAGGAAGGACCAGCTGAACAGCTGATGGGGGCTCTGCCCCATATACCTGTAGGTGCTTTACTCACTCCCCTCCTTTTATTTTTTAATATCATCACTTCTCTAAAAATAAAATCAACTTGACACTGATTAAAGCTGAAAAACCCCACCAGACCGGTTTCTCCATGTGCCTGACTCCAGGGCCCCTTGATCAAATTGTTTTCCTTCTCCCCGCTGATCCCCATGAACTCCTCAGCTCGGCTCGCTCTGCCCGGGGGGGACAGGGCTGGAAATGGAAGCACAGGTTTCCCCCCGGCACCGAGCTGTCAGAGGCGGCTCCGTGAGCATCAGTTCTGCGCGCCTGCTCTTCGGGTGCTGAAACGCAGCTTTGGAAATGGAAATGCAAGATTTCTTTCCTATTCTCTTCCCCCCGCCAAGCCTGTAACAAGGTGGAGAGGGAAAGTGCCAGGCATGGATGAAAATAGGAGGAAAAGAGTTGACACTTTCAGCTAAACCGGTCTAAGGATGAGGCAGAGAGCATCTCCAAAGGGATACCTGCCCCTGACCCTCACAATAAGGGGCAGTTAATGCCCTGAAAACAGGGAGGTTATTTCTCCCTCAGGAAACGAGTCCTGCCTCAATTAGCACATTTTTCAGCCCAGATGGAGCAGGATGATTATCCACCATAACCATCACTGCTGCCTTCATCTGACAAAAAAAAAAAAAAAAAAAAAAAAAAAAAAAAAAATCCTGCCTGGTTTCAACCCTTCCCTCTCCTCCGTAAGCACGTCCTAGCTTTTCAGGCTTGGCCAGGTCCTTCTCCTTTCCAGGCTGATCAACCTTGGCTTGTAAATGAGGTGAGTAGCTGCAACAGTTGCTGCTTTATGAGCTCAGGCCGGCAGCATCTTTAGGAGGTTAGGGAAGAGTGAGGAAAAATAATACATTCTGCTGCCACTGGAAACCAAATTATTCCCCAGCCAACACGCAAAACCCGCTCATGAATTAACCACCTCTTGCTAATCACTCCCACTTGATATTTATCACGGGTACGTTTCACGAGATGAATCCTGTCACCAGCTTTTGCAGGCGGTTGCCAAGTCCCAGGAGCAGCTGCAAATCTTCATTAATAAAATTTCTGGGTTCACTTTGTTTGGGCTGAAGACTGCCACTTCCCATCCTGCCACCCAGCAAGTACGAGGCAGCATTGTTACCGAAAGCCATGTGCAAAAAAAAAAAAAAAAAAAAAAAAAAAAAAGGCTTGGAAATTTTAAATGAAAACAGATGTTGAGAAATGCCATTATCCAGCACGTGCTACAATAAATAGCGTTAACATTTTTAAGCGATGGGCCTTGCAAATTGGATGCTCTGAGGGATGTGTTCGCAATTAACGCGAGGGGTTTATCCTCACACCCACAGGTGGCGGTGGGTTCGTGTCTCCTGCCATCCGTGGTGGAACTGGAGGTAATTAGGTGCAGAGAACGAAGCCTGAGAGAGTCCTGCATGCCGGCAAGCAGCAGCCGCGGCTCTCTCTCCAAGCAGAATGAGCTCTGCGCTCCCGCAGCTCCAGAGTGGTCCTGCACACTCAAAAAGCTAGGTGTTCCCTTCGTGCAGAGACAAAGACGAGTTACTAAGGGATACACAAGACGATTCCAAATGTATCAAGCGACTCTATCGAGATAGCTAACAAGCACAGAACACACTCCCTCTGCCATGCCCGACACCAGCCGTGAGGTAAGATGGTACCAAGCTGCTGCTCTCAGGCTGAATCTCCTGTCTTTGTATTTCTGGCCCGAACATACGATGTGATGTAACATACTAAAGGGCAGGTGGGAGCTAAAGCAATGCTGCCAGGCAGCCAGAAGGCCAGGACTTTGCTTTGGGGTGGGTTCACTTCAGTAGCAGAAGAGGATGGGTTAAAACCCTGGCACCAGATGCTCCCAGGTGCTGGGTCCGGATGCTGCGCTGTTAGCAACGAGCCAAGCACAAAGCCCCCTCTTCCAAGCCCTGAAGCTCTGGTAAAGGTTTTAATCCGGAGGAGAGCTTTGCAACTCATGTCCACAGCCACCCTTTCAGGAAGCGTTGCTGTTTAACGGCAAGAGCGTTCTCGTGCAATGGATCAATTCCTTGAAGAGGTCGACTCTTGCTTGTAAGGTCAGCTCTCTATTCTCCTCCCAGTGCTCAGGATGTCCACACTTCCAATAAGCCGGTGCCTTTACAACATGTTTTATTAAGACCCACTAGTGTATCTCATTGTGCCCGTGCGTGTGGAGCGACATCGCTTTTTAGCAGGGAGCCGGGTGAACAGCATCCTCTTGCAATACACCAAGCACGCTTTGTTCGGGTCTGAATTAAACCAAGCCAAACCAGGGAATTCAGAGTTTAAAGCCCCAAACACTGCCTTTAAATCAAGGTAATGCTTGTACGTGCAGCCAGGAGCTGTCTCTTCCCACCGCAGTTACCCTGATAATAGGATCATTCGAGTGCTCTTATCAAGTCTCCTGCGTGCTTTGTTCTGACCGTTTCCAAACAGCAATCGTTGGTCACACTGCGCTGCTCTCCCCACGCTGCTCCTGCAGAGCTTCCCCCCTTCCCTTCCCCACCAGGCACCCGCTTTGGAGGTCCGTACCATGAGTAAGACCAGGCCTATAGGATGCAAAAAGCAAAGAGGCACAAAACAAGGGGGCAGCATGAGTAACCGGACACATCTCCACCGTGACTCTGGTTGCATCACCGCAACGCCCTTGCCTTTGCTATCTGCCAGCCACCAGCAGCTTTTTCTCTTCCTACTTGCTGGGAAAGTCAAAAAGCTGGGAAATTGAGGAACAGAGGAAAATATTTGCTCGTTATCCAACCAATTAGTTGGTTGTAAAGACAGCAAACAGAAGCTTAGTCTCCTAAGCACCACATTTTTCTTTTAAGTGCTGTAAACAAGCTAATGACTCTGCAGAGTACTGGAAAAAAAATATTGTAAGCTACAGCATTTTTGAAACTGTGAAAATAATCTGGGACTTTCTGGGGTTTTTTGGGTCTGAAAAGAAGTGATGGAAACATCTCAATTCTGGGCTACTGAGCTTTGGGAAAGACGTCAAAAAGCTTTCCTCTTTTTTTTTTTTTTTTTTCCTCCCAGCTAGTCGCAGCAGGCAGACCTTCACAGAGCATCCCTGTAACACTCGGCAGCCTCTACATACACCACGTACTCCTTCTTACACCATACCTGTTAATTAAGGGGAGCATCAATATTCCCCATATATTGGAGGAACAAGATCATTAATGTCCCTGAGGACACAGATAGGGTCCTCCTGCTCCCCAAGCTCTGCTTTGAAGCAGGAGGTAAGTGCAAATACACTTCACACTCCCCAAACTCCTGATGCCACAGCGGTCAGAAGGGTTGAAAACCACCGTGCACACATTGGCCCACCTAATTCCCAGGAGAAAATTTGGTTTGGGGTCATTATTGGTTATTCGAGGTGGGAAAACACTTCATTACCAGGTCCAGATTTGATACCACAAACCCGCACGCTTTTCCCACAGGTTCTGACCAAAATGCACACCCAGCACTAACGCTATCGTAATCCTGATGCCTCTACATCATGGGTGTCATACAGAATTCAAATTATTTATTTCACTATATCCACAGCCCTCCCAAGCTGCTTCTGTCCCAAAATTGCCTCTTATATTTTCTGTATACAGATAGTAATAACTAAAATAACCATGTGGATGGATATCACAAACCTGGAAGGTAATAAGAGGCAATGACTCCAGTGACTGAAATGAAGGAGAAAGACAGTTAATGAAATAGAGATGCCTACCAACATGTTTTAAATCAATTCACAGAGGCAATTTAAACAGCCGATCCTGCCATCACGTTTAAAATATGTCAATTCTGCTACTTTTTCCCCATTTCCCATTTTGGCTTAGTTTCTTTCAGTTTTCCCTTTTGGTTTTTAAAAAAAAAAAAAAAAAAAAAAAAGAAAAAAGTGAAAATAAAGAAAAGCTCACCTTCTTGGGTTCACAGCTTGAGCTTGCAGAAAGACAAAAATCTAATAGGACACAAGTGAAGTAACTCCAATGACAGAGTGCCCTGGTTAGAAAATTCTTAATAAATCACCAAAAACAATTGCTGCTCCAATGCCACGTTTGACAAATTGAAAATAAATTGCATCAATTGCATGGGAGCCAGGAGAGCCCAGTTCAATATTTTTTCCCTAATACATCTACAGGTAGTGGTGGTGGTGGGGAGATTTTTATTTTATTTATTTATTTTTAACTACAATCGATAGCTTATTCTTTTCCGATACACTATGCTTGGTGATAGTTAGTAAATACTCAGCTCTCCACCTTATTTCTGCGCGTGCAGGCACACCAAAACGCTGCGTTTCCCCTGCTCGGTGCAGTGCAAGCATCATTGTCATTCAGACGCGCCCAATTATGAGCTATTAAAGTGAAATGATTTGAAACCTGAAGATTTCATTCAGAGACTCTCCTCCACACACGTGCTCCTCAACACACGGTGCCTCCCTCATCTCAGCTCGCTCCAGAGTCACGCGTAAAGCCAGCTTCTTCTCCGGCGCTCATTTCTGAGGTGTGTTTTTCTTCACCCGTGTGGCATTACCGATAGCCTAGCACTATATATATATAAAATTTCTTTGCATTTTTGTAGCTCTGACAGGCCCTACCTGATAACAACACTCTTTTGAGTCATCACAATATTTCCACTTGGAAATACCGTCTATGCGTGAATGCCAGCCAAGGCCAGGTAAAAAAAGGACAACGCAGTAATTAATCCTATACAAAGAACACCTCTGATCCCCCTACGCAAACCTGCGCAGAGGCACAGATGCTTAAACTGAAAGATCGCGGTCAGATAACGTGATCATTCACCCTAAATTAAACATCGCCAAAGTTAAGACTACTAAAGCCTTCCCCGTGCGCACTTGTTACACCATTTCGGGATCCACAGCGTGCGCGTAACAGACACAGCTCCTTTAATAAGGACGTGTTTAATATTACGATTTCTCCTCGCTGCTCTGTGGGTGGCCCCAGGCCTTATTTTGCTCCAGGTTATTCTGAGACAGGGTATTCGTTTCGTTAAGCGAACGCTGTCCACCCTGCGCACTCCGCTGTCCACCCTGCGCACTCCGCCAGGGCTAGAACAAAGATGCTCTGATCATGTAATTAAGCCTCTGTAATTAAAGCCTTTTAGAATGCAAATACAGACTGCTTTCAGACATAACCACCTCCTCATCCTTGCTTGTGACCCTGCAGATACTCTGAAACAAAGGCAGACTCTGCTCTGGTTTACCTGGCAGCCGTAAGGCTGTGAGGACGAGGGGCACGGGGGACGTGGCCAGTACAAACTGCCTCCTTCAGGGGGAAATTCCCAGGCAGATCCAGCCAGTTTCTATCCCATCTATCAACCTGAAGTGCATCACGCTCTCAATACCATGCCCAATGCAGGGAAGAGGTTTTTTGCCAAGGTACAAGGGTTTTTCCAAGGTTAGAAAGGCATTTTCACGACCCTGCCAAAAGCATCACACCCTGTGTCCTGAAGTGCTCAGGCTCTGGAGTTACTCGTAGGGCATTTTTGCAGTGGGCAAACCCAGGGAAGATGTATTTTCCCCGTCAGCCTCAATCTTGGAAACGATTTAAAATGTCGGTTATGATTTCAGATGAGAAAAACCCAAAGCACCAAACAGCTCTGCTGTCCCCATCCCTCCTCGTCCACCCGTCCCTGCAGAGCAAACAAACAGCCTGGGGAGGACATCTGGCCGTGGAAACTTTGGCCCAAAGAGTTACAGCTTGGCACGGTTACAGGGAAGGGAGAGCAGAACCTTAGGGGAAGCAGCAGGCAGCCTTAGTAACAGGTCGTGGGGTAACACAGCCGTCCCCGGGGACATCTGCACGATATTCAGCCCCTTGAGATACCTCCTTCTACAGGTTTCACATGCACACACCCCAGATTTCACATACACGACTGCAAACATCTCATTCCCGAGTGGGACCCGTTACAGTCAACGTTTCACAGCGCTGCGAGCCCTCGCAGCGCTACGTCAGTCGCCCAGCTGCCAAATGCACAGCCCCAACACCCTGCTGTGCCCCCAGCCCTCGGGCTCTGCCCGTACGGCGCGCGGCGCTCCAGGTTTGGAAGCCAAACCCTATTTCCACGGCCCAGCCCATTCTGTGGATACTAATCTGCACGATTATTATCTGGAAGCAAGTTCAAAATGGGATATTTTGGGGTTACGAGGATGCCTTGAGGAAAGCAACAGTCAGCCACGTCACCCTGGGGGACGCGGAGGTTAATTAGGGGCAAGCAGCTCCACCGCTGGTGTAAACGAGGTCGATGCACAGCAAGAGCAGATCCCACGCTGCCGGATCGATGGTGTGGAGCAGGGATGCCTGCTTGCTCCATCATCCCTCCCAGGCACCGGCGAGACGATGCTCAGCTACAAATCCTAACCCCATCCCAGAGCAACGCAGAGTAACTCAGGGAATTCAGCAAACCCAAAGGGAGCCCCTGCCGGAGAGGACTGCAAAACCGCTGCCAGCGAAGGGCCGCAGCATCACTGCGGTTCACGCTCCAAGAAAAGTGGGCTTTGACACGGCCCTGCTAAAAAGCTGTGCCTCTTTCATTGAGGGAAGCATAATTCAGAGTCGCCGAATCCCAGGCAACAAGCCCATGCGATTGTGTTTGTGCCTCTACTCAGGGTAAGAAATTAGTTATCTGCCTAAAACAAGCAGGCAGTTTCAAATGCTGTATTTGTGTAATTTGCATGCCTCAATAATGTTTTATGTATTACGCTACTTATAAGCTAAAATGTACATGCACGCTCCTGCAAATTTAGGTAAATTATGAATAAATTAAATCTTATCTAAATAAACAAGTGTCTTTTTGAACAGAAATGCAAGCTGTCATGAATATTTAAGTGGACAAGGATAAATCCTCTTCATACAGTGTTACTTCAAAGAGGATTTTAGAGCTTCCTGATTTTTAGTTAGGGGAAAGTAAAGAAAAGAAAAGACGAGGGGAAGGAAACCTCAGGCCCAGCTATTCTCAGGGGAAATCGCTATTGAGAATTCTGGCCTTGTAGGGAGAGGCAGCCAAAGCTCCTTTTTCTGGAGGCTTGCAAGAGCTTTTTTTTTGTTGTTGTTGTTGCTATTTTCTACCAAAGGAAGACTTTGAGACAGGATTTGCAGAAAGGAAACTCAAGGAGAGCTGAGGCGTGGAGCCCAGTGGAAAACCAACACTGGGAAAGGAGGAGAGGGAGACTCTGAGGGCAGAGTCTGCATCGGGCATCACCAACGTCCGGCGGCATCCAGCATGCGGTAGGGCTGGAAGAGGGGACCCGTGAGTTTTTAGCCTGGTGCGGCACCGAATTAGGACTTTGGGCAGGCAGAGCAACTTCTGGGTTCACCTTTCTCAACTGCACAGGGGAGATAAACATGCAAATAAGATAGGGAAAAAAAAAAAAAAAAAAGAGCCAGGAGATCATCTATCTTATCTCCCTACCAGAGCTGGATTCCTCCTAATTGCTCCTCTGCCGCTGCTTAGCCCTGGTCTCACCCACGGCACCAGGGGGCAATATGAGGCTTAATTAACTGAAGTCTGTACAGAGCTTGAGATCCTCAGATAAAAGGCGTTATGGAAGGGCAGAGTGTTATCAGCTGGAAATAAACCCTGGATAATCTTCTCTCATCCAGAACTAGATGTCTCTTAATAATATCCCTCCGGCACCGCGGCGGTCCTGATTAAACCCCATCTGGCGCTCCAGCGGGAGTTGTGCAGGAAACAAGAGGGCCAGGGGTCCAGGCAGCAGCTTTCATTTACCAGTATTTTCTAGCACGGCTCTACATCCCCTCGCTGTCTTTAACCTGGAAGTCTGAACTCCTCCTGACGGCCCACAACTTCGCTAGAGGGCTCAAAGGATGGAGATGGGTGTGCAGAGGACTAAGACCAATTGCAGCGTTCAGCTGGAGAGAGAACCGCCACCGAGCCATCAACCTGCCACTGGCGTAGGGATACAGGAGAATATTATTTTATGTATTCTCAGGAAACGACAAAAGCTTTTACGTAGTACCTTGGAGAAAGCATAGGCAATTTTATTTGGGGAGAGGAAAACAAAAAAAAAAAACGAAACAAAAAACCCCCAAAACCCAAGACTAAAGGACCCTGCTGTAGGACATGGAGGTTTACCTGCAATTCATACTGGGTCTAAAGCAATTAAGGGTTGAAGCTGCGGGTCCTCAGGAACATGGGAAATAGCTCTGGGAGGCTTCCACCCAGCTCCCACCTAAAACACGGCACCATCTGTCAACAGCAAGCACCATCGCTGACGAGCCTGGCCAAGGTGGCCACCCTCCTCGAGCCAAAGGTGGGCACGACGCGATGAGCTACCAATGCCAAGGGCTAGAAGAGGAGCTTCTGCCACCAGTGCCGAGGTTGGGGTACACCAATGGGACTGGGGGGGTGCCTCCCCACTAGTTCCACTGACATTGAGGGAGTCTGGCTGGCCCCAAGCTGCCACCCCATCTCAGTGGAGACCCTCCACTTTACACCAGTGGAGGCTCTGGTAGCTGATCCCCCCCCCCCCCCCCCCCCCCCCCGCCCCAACAGCAACCCCACCTTTCCCAACAGCAGGCACCCCACCAGCACGTGAGCCTCCAGCATTTATTTGCCTGTGATATTCATGTCTGCTGTCACTGTGGCAGTTTAAGAAACTACAGTCAGTAGGGACAAGCTAAAACGCCCCTAATGAGCCATTTCAAAACACACTAGAGTTGCATATATTAAGCAAGCACGTACGGCAGGGTTATCGTTTAAAGGTGTAGAATAAGCAAGCTGGCTTAATAATTAATGCACGTGTTATTAGGAGATAATGGCAGCAGCACTGGAACGTGCAAATCAACTAATGCCAATTCAGGCTGGGAAACAGCAACCACGGGGATGTTTAATGAACTGCAAAAGGCATTGCTACACGCGTACCCCAGCTCCAGAGACAGGACCAGCACCCTGCAGTAAGCCATCACATCAAATAACCACAGACCCATCGCTTTGCCCTTCCAAAACTACAACTTCAAACCCTGCACCGCCCTTCTTTTGCATTCCCCTTCTTCCTCCCGCCTACCCTCCACCCATGGGGTCACTCATCCCCTTATCAACAAACAAGGATCTGGCTGCGGGAGGTGGATGCAGACTGGGGAAGCAAAGTCCTTATGCAACCACCTGAAACAGCAGCGAGGAGCAGCAGAAAGCGCTTCCCAAGGGAACTGCTTCCCACCCTCCCCATAGAGATGTTCCCATCTTTCAAATTTTGAAAGGAACTGGTAGGGAGAGAGGAGCGGGGTGGAGAAAAGGTCTGTCTTCAAGATCTGTTGGCTTGTCAGATCTTAACCTTTAAATCAAAAGGAATTTTCGGAGTCCTACAAAAGCAAAAAGGCTTATGAAATTGGTGCAATTGAATATGCTTGGTGGTGGTTTTTTTCTTTTCAGTGCCTTCTGCATTTTTGCAAGTTACACGGATCAGTTTTGGTCTGAGACCTAGGCGCTGGATAACAAAAGCAGAGGCCACTGTCTCAGCCCAGCATCCCGGGAAGTCATCAAGTTTTGCCCTTCCTGAAGGATCCGCAAAACTCATTTACCAAAGGTACTCGGTGGCCTCCCACCTGTGCTATTTCAATTCCACACTAATGAATTAGTCCCAGCGCTCCTTCAGTCCCTCGGGAAACAATCTCCTCCTCGTTCCAGCTCAGTTCTTTATGAAAGCGTAATTAAAGTTCTAGCTGGGGATTTTAGCCCAGGATACTCCTCCTCAGTACCCATTTGCTGCCATCCCTATAAGAAGATCACAGCACGCGCCTGGTAACAGCAGCTCAGAGCAAGCACTGCAAATCCCTTGCCCTGCGTGACCGAGCGGCTGCTGAGACACCCTCGGAGAGGCTCCTGCAAGCAAGCAGAAAGATTTGAGCTCAGCCTAGCAGCACAGGTCCATCCTCCAAAGGGAAAACAACTTGTCGTGCTTAGCAGAGATACAACCGTGCCTCTGAACTTCTCTGCGTGTCATTCCTTGTCAGGCACGCACGGCTTCGTGCTCCCCGGTAATTCTCAGCAACCTTACAGAGGAGGTACCGGGGTTGGTAGTGGTGGGGTTTGCTCAGCCCATGCTCTCGACGGAGAGGTCGTGGGCTCCATCAACCACCTCTCCATGCAGCCCTGGTGCTTTCCCCCCCTAAGCCCCAAGTAAAAGCAGTTTGAGAGTAAAAATGCTGATGCTGTCGTAGTAACAGAGCAGCGCATGCAACGGGTCTCCCTGGAAAGCTGTTCAGATAGCTTCTGCTTATCCAGTTTTGTCCCCCCATGACATTTAATCAATCAAGCTAAGTTGGAAGCAAGCTTGGGAGGGGGGAAAACAAAACAAAAAAACCCCTTAAAGATGTGTCCCATTTACCTTCCTCATAGCTTCCAACAAAAACAAATTTACAGCAGAGGGAAGGAGGGCAAGGGAAGATGAATGAAATTGCCTACGAGAGGGAAATGAGCAAACCCAAAAAAGCAATGCCTTTATTTAAAAATATATAGTTGAGAAGTCTAATCACAGAGCACTCAGCTGTGAGGTCTATCCATTATCAAGAGACTGACAACACATACTAGTAGCCAGTCTGGGAACGTTACTTAATAAATCAAAGCTGACAAGCGCTCCCAAACTGATATAAAAACGCTCTTTAATGTCTGTGACCTGCATAAGTTTTATTCATTTTACTTTCTAAAATAATAGATGAATAGCAATCGAAAACAATCTATTCTCCTCAAGTGGGAGTCATACATCTTTATTCTTCAAGTGGGTAGGGAGGCTGGTTATAAAAAGAAGGGGCTGGGTGGGGAGGCGCAGGGCAGAAGGGTGCGCATGTGCCCCTGGCTGCTATTGGGAAGGAGCAGGCACCCAGCAGATAAATTATCACAGAATCCTAAGAAGAGAAGGGCCATTTCCAGGTTTTTAGGCAGGTTTTGTTTAGCAGACTTCCCAAATATCTCGGGGATCAGCCCTCACCCTTACCGGGCCACCCACCGGACCACTACAGCGAGCGCTGCTGAAATCGGTCCTGCGGTACCAAAGCACGCAAGGAAAACCGGTGCTTAAGGAAACACTGCCAAAAGGGGACTTCAAGGCTATTTTCTTCAGACAAATCCTTCGATCCAGCACGTTTCTTCCCCTTTCTGAGCAAGTCAGCAGCTAATTCAAGTAAATTTTATTGACATGTTACAGGGGCTGATAGGATGCTCAGCTCCACGTATCCCGCAGCTGGGCTAAAATAGGCTCCAGATGCCAAGCGCAGCGCTGGCGCCCATCTGTGCACTCAGCCAGGGACCAAACTCCTCGACAACCAACAGGCTCAGCGTCCTGGGTCCCTACCGAAGCCTGTGGCTCCACCTCATCTCTGCTGAGCAGGTCTTAATGATTTCATGTCGCAGGGCTCCTGTCAGCGTGCATCTCTGCTGCACATGAGAGGCTTTCATATCCTATGTTTGCAGTATCAACAAAGTTTCCAGGACAGAGTAAAGAACTTGAGACAGAAGTAATGAGCATCCCCAAGAGAAGAGCTGACCATCACGCTTCCAAAAGACAGAAGCTGCAAATGAAGACATCCTGCATAGCCAGAAATGTTGCTTTGAAGAATTAGCTACAGCTGCTTCAGAATTAGTAAAAACTCCCCGATAACTTAGACCATCAGCTTCTCTACAGCGTTGTTGTTTAACAAAAAAGGAAGAAAGAAAGAAAGAAAATAGTTTCTCAACTGCTATCAATTTCAATCAAATTATGTATCTTGCAGGATAGCAAAAGGGAGATTTAAATTGCTGTGTGCATGTTGCTTCCCCCACCCCACCTCTCAGCTTTCAGAAGAAATAAGGTTTGATCTTTTCAAATGTAAATTAAGCAATTTGCAAAATATGTATTTTGGCATATCGGCAACTTGGCTTTCAAAACAAACTGGGGTTTTATTGATTCCATGAACCACCATCAGAGTTATCTGCAGACCATAATTTTCAGCTTTAATAAGAAGAGATGCTTTTCATTTAGAGTAATAACTGCCATGCTCCTGTGTTTTGGCCCGTGCCCTCCTCTCCTGCAGCCAGGGACCCAGTGGAGCAGAAGCAGAGAGGGATGCTCCCAACAGCCCCATCCAAAAAACCTATGCAAGGCAGAAGGGAGCTTTCCCTCAATTTTAATCAGCCTTAATTCACGCTGTGGCTACAAAGTGATTTGGAGGACTGGACTAGCATAAATCACCATCTCTCCCTGCAAGTTTTGTCAACTTCCAACCAAACCAACTTTCTGGTGATGAAAAGGACCATAAAGCATAGGAGAGCAATATAGACACACAGAATGGTTTGGGTTGGAACGGACCTTAAAGATCACCTAGTTCCACCCCCCCGCCACGGGCGGGGACACCTTCCACTAGACCAGGTTGCTCAAAGCCACATCATCCAGCCTGGCCTTGAACACTTCCAGGGAAAGGACAACCACCACTTACTTCTCTGGGCAATCTGTGCCAGCACCTCACCACCCTCACAGTAAAGAATTTCTTCCCAATATCTCATCTAAATCTATCCTCATCCATCCCCAGGCGGAGCTCCATGCACTGCAGCTGGTCACTGACATAGAGGGTGACAACCCCCGTCACCTCCCCTGCCGGTCCTTCCTAAAGAGCCTGTATCCTTCCCATTTCCCAACACTCTGGCCATAGCAGCCACCCCACCACATCTCTGTGATGCCAGTAAGATCAGAGCCTTGCAGGCACGTGCACCCGTCTAACTCCTCTTATTTATTCCCCATGCCACGTGCATCACACAGAGGCGTTTAAGCTGGGCTCCCGATGAAGCCGGCTTACTGGCTGGAATTCCTTTTTGCTGCTCTTCAGATGTTCTCCTGCTGATCTGTGATCCCTCTCCAGGCTCCGGACACCTACTGCTGGCACTGGCATCCAGCTTCTAGGAGTGGGATGGATTGCAATTCCCCTGCCCCGGCAACTTTACTTTAAAATAAATATCTGGCACGTTATTGCTTCCACGATGTTACGCTCTGCCGATGTCTAGGAGCAGCAGTACCGTGACACTGAGTAGAGAACCTTGCATCGTCTCAGCACCTATAAACGTTAATTAGTCCCCTCTGTTCATGGCGGGGGGAGAGGGGAAAAGGTATTTGCCCCACCAGATGTCTCACAAAAAGAGAGTACCCAGCCCTTTCCCAGCAATTGCTCCTGGAAGCACAGTTTTCATGGGAAGCCTTCCTGCCTTGGGAAAGCAGACTGGCAGGAGGTGCCACCAGGGAAAATTCTCTCTACCTGCAAAGCGAAAAGAGCAATTCTGCTTTTATATGCCAGGAACAACAAGGATAAGCTTCTTAACAACTGTGGGTTGCCCAGTGCTCCATTAAGACAAAGTCCCAGCAGACAGAAGGATCAGACTGGATGCAGGAGACCAGGGAACATCCCGAGCTTGAAATAACATCCGAATGGCACGGTGCGTGGTTCAGCAAGGAGTCCTGGGTCAAGCTCAGCCTTTGGGATGTTGTATCACACCCTTCCACAGACTGTGATCAAACACTCCCCGTACACATGAACACACAGGAGAACTGCAAAAAGAATTTGAAAAAAACAGACCTCGCAAAAGAGGGGAATTACGCACGGCGGACCTCCGACATGGATATGCTGTGCCAACAAGGCTTTGTCCGTCGGCTGCCTCCCCGCTGATCTGCAGCCCAGGAAATTAGGCTGCGTGATGACAGATGAGAAGCAGAGCTTTATTAAACATGATACCAGGAGGTATTTTACCTTCCAAACTATCTCAATTACTGAATTATTGCAGGTTTGCTCCAGCCAAGCACAGCGCAGGCGCAGCGTGGTGCTGGTTGTCCCTCCAGTGAGGCTCCCGCGCAAACTCCCTGCTCAAGCGAGGCACCGGGTTTTCTGCAAAACCAGAGCAAACTGGGAAGGGCTTGGGAAGTGATTTTGGCAGCCTCGCTTGGAGCTTTCCCATCTTTTATCTCATAGCAAAGACACCACAGCTCCTGCTTTAGTGCACAGGTACCGAGGCAAGGAAGTTTTATCCTAATCCTGTGTAATCTGAAAGAATACGTGACGCTCACAAACACGCAAGACTTTCTCATTCCTGCCATGAAGGGCACCACAAAGACATGCTAGGAGGATACGTGTGGCAAGGGACGAGCACCAGGCACAACAAACCAGATTTCCAGTGACCCCCAAGAGCTGTGCCTGTGCTGGGAATCGCTCGGTTTGGGGTCCTTCCCTGTGGAGCTGCTCAGATTCCAAGCTACAAAACTGGGCAGGATATAGAAAACACACAGGATAAGGAGTTTCAGAGACACCCAAAATATTTGTGAACGTCAACAATGCCAAACAACTAATAGAGTTTGCTTTGTTTTTTCTTAAATCCAAACATTTTAATGTCAGCACTTCTGAGATAAAGTAATTTGACATTTTAGAAATAAATTCATTTTGATAGAGCATTTTAAATTCAAATTACTTCAAAAACAGAATGTTAAAGCAAACACGAGGGTTAAATAGTCCCCAAACCCACAGATGAACATTTTGCATAGTTTTACAACAATCTGCTTTACATTTTGCTTGGGGGGGGGGGGAGAAAGAAGAAAAAGAAGAAGAAAAAAAAAACCAAGAAAGTAGTCCAATGCTTCTGGCACAGTTTGACCTGCGTTATTAGTTTTTTCCTCCAAAGCTTTTGGCTCAGCCACAGAACTGATCTATTCTCTATTTAGAAAGACTGACATAGTCAAACCTCCCGTGGTCAGTGCATACCCTTTGCCCAGGCATAAAAGAACCTATTTTCAGCCTGGCCCCATTAATACGGGCACGGACCTCCCCCGCCCCCTCCACCTCCCACCCCAGACTTCTTCAATAGTAACGTGAATATCAATAAAGCATTAATGAGCAATTTTCCCAGCTCTTACCAGCTCTTACTGGAAATAAAACCTGACATCTCTTATGTCATTGACTACCTCTCATTTACCGGCTCGCCTACGCTGACAGATAACCAATAGCCCCTTGCATTCATTCGCCTCCCAAAATAGCAGGTTTTCACCACGGGCCTGAGGCTCTGTCTGGGCTTCAGCTCCCACTTTGGCCAATCTCAGATATTCTGAATCCTGGCCAAGGCATATTCAAAGCTTTTTCCTTTTTCTCTGAAGCAACTGCTAAAGGGTTGGTGATTGCTGCCCTGAAACACCGGCACCGGCCAGCCCGCCGCTGATTGCTGCTGGAAGGAGGACACAGACAGCCAAGGAAAGGAAGGAGATAAATACCACATGTAGAAACTGGTTGTATGTGCCTAAACCGAGGATGCCAGCACTCAAAAGAAGCAGTTTGCAACATCACCCACCTAGGTTTTGGTCTGCAATTCACTGCACAGCCTTTATCTTCCTACAGTAACCTCAGGAGGAGCCCAGAGGGTCACTTTTTGCGTAACCGAGTTACAAGAGGGAGGACAACCTCCAGCGCTGACATCCATGGCAGGTACAGATTGCACGGGAAAAACATTTCACCTGCTGCTGGCAAGCAGTCAGTCTGAGGCAGGAACACACAAGGCTGTAAAAAGGCAACAGCTCAAGATGATGGGAAGCAAGAATGATCACTGCTGTCAATTAAAGGTGTATGGAGATACAAAGACTTTATACACCATGCTGCAATTCAGACAGGACACAAACATCAGCCAGTCTGTTCTCAGTATTCTCTCGCTACTGCATCGCTCAGTGGGATGGGCTCCATCCCTTTGGCACAGGGGTTCATCCCCAAAAGTTGTCCTTAAAAAAGCAGCGGAGGGACTTTCACTGGCACTAGCTGAGTCTCCTACAAGAAATAACGGCACCTGCCTGGCAAAATTGTTGGGCACTCTTTCACCAGCATCCCCCGCGAGCATCTCCACCAGCCACAGAAACCTCCTCCTGCAGATGAGGTCTCTCTCTGATCCTTGGCAAAGGCAGTCCAGCGCTGCCTAACGCAGAACTTGCAGCGAGACAGATTGGTTACAGGATCCCTCAAGGTCCTCTCAAGCCACTTTTCTTATTCTGTATTTCTCCAGGACCGGGAAGAACTGTGCCTCCAGCAAAAACAGCTAACGTGCGTCTAAGCTGCCCTAAAACCTTCCAGGGATGGAGGACTCGCATCCTCCCCATGGATGGAGGTCACCTGTCCCAGGGCTTCCCTATCCTCGCTGAGACAAGGATTTCCCAGATGCTCAAGCCAAACCTCTCCCACTGTACTTTAAATACATGACTACTACTCTTCCCCACCGCGGTCGCTCACAATTCCCCTCTCCTTTGCAGCAGCTTCTGGCATATGGAAAGGCTACTGACGCCGTCCCCCCACTCTCTGCACCCAAATGCTTGCAGACCACCCCAGAAAGGCACAAGGGGAGGTGTTACAGGCATGGGAACTACGTGGCCTTGCAAAAAAAAAAAACCCAACCAAATAAAAAAAACCCAAAAAATACCAGAGGGAAAAAGGACTTGGCTTTAAACCCTCTCAAAAAAAAAAAAAACAAAACCAACAAACCCCAAGAACAACCCAAAAACCACCCCCAACAAAGAACAACTCATCAGCAGGGAAAATGGGGGAATGAAAATACCGATTGTGTCTGAAAGGTTGATCCAAGTATGTGTTGGGGAGGGCCCGTGAATATTTGAGGAGGCTGGGCCACAGGGAAATAAGATATTAAAAAGAAAACAAGATGGAAATAAAGATGGAGGGAATTTTTTTATTTCACCCTTTTAGAGTCGAGGGTTTCTGGTCCCAGAGCTTTCCCTGCCGTGTCGTTACAGGAAACGTCTGCGAGAAATTTGCCCAATACAGAACGTTTCCCTGCATCGAGAAGGGATTATTTTTTTCCCCCTTCCCCTTCCATACATCATTTACAACACACTGCAGCGATTTACCAAAGCCAATTTAACTCCCTAACACAAAAACAAGAGAAACAGCTACGGATATTTTTATTCCCAGTTTCTCCGAGGCATCTCCCAACCCTGCCCTGAGCAACCACGACCCACCTGCCCCACTGCAGGCAAAAGGGGGCAGCTCCTCTGCCACAGCCCTGCTAGCCCACAGCTCAGCATCCCCTCTCGGAGCCTGAACTGTTGTTAGAGCTCTGCCCACCCTCCTGAAACCCGGTGCTCCGATGCAACGCTGCCCAGAGCCCCTCAGAATCGTGCAACGTGTCTGAATTAATACACTTAGATCTGCTTTACTCAGCAAGGCACGCCACTTTCACTGAAGGCAGGTAGCACATCAATCGATGTAAAAATAATAAGAAAAAACCCCACCAACCCAGCACAGCTCTGTAAGGGGGTTGTCTTAAATCCAGCGAGACTGGGTGAACGCAAGCTAAGCCCACACTCACGTGCGTCCCAGCCCTACTCTCGGGGTGCTAAGTAGGCAAAGCCAGAGTTGAGACCAGCTTTTAGCTCAGATGCTGTTCTTTATTTTCATCTGAACAGCCACATAATAACATAAAACAAGGGGAAAGAGCTGCCATTTCCAAAGCTGATGCAAACATCAGACATCTCCAGTTTTCTACAGTCCAGCAGAAAAGCAGAGACTCTTCATGGGGTGCCGTGTCCCAGACCACCACAGAAATTCATGGTGGTGCTCAACTGCTTCGCAAATTTGTCTCAAGGCTTCCAAAACAACAACAAAAAAAAGCAGCCGGCCATGCACAACCTTCAAATATATATATTTTCATATACATATAAATATATATGAAGCCAGGCGTTGACCAGCCAAGACTCATCACACTGGCTGGACCTCCATAGGATCCCACCACCAGTAGCTCTTGGGACCAGCCAGACCCTGTGGGTGAGCCACTGAATCCCTTCTCCCAGAAGGAAATCCACAGGAGTAAAAATTTGAGGGAGGTGGTGGTGGTGGGGAAAGTCAGTTTCGACACAGTTTTCATTTAGAGACCTTCTTTCCTTTTTGCACAGGGAAAAGCTCTTTAAAAATGTCAAAACATCTTATTTTATTTATTTATTTATTTGGAGCAAAGTGACATTTCACTTGGAAATGTCAGTTAATTTTTAGCTTTGAAAGTTTTACAAGATGAAGCAGTCAAACTGATTTTTCTGACAATACAGAGACGTTTTCAATGAGCCTGGATGGAACAGGCTTTTAGAGGGAAGTGCAAGGTTTGAAGAGGGGAAAAAAAACAAACCAAAACCCTTCTTTAAAAAAACCCATAAAATTCAGTCCTTTAAAAAAACAATAGGGGGGGAAAAATCATTTTAATTCTCAGAAGGCAGAGGAGGAAATTGTCTGCTTGACTGTGCTTTATGCCACGTCGGTATTTACAAGTTTTACTTGCAGCAATTAAACTTCCAAATGGATTTGGGTGATTGCTAGCTCAGAATAGAAAGTCTAACGCTGCTCCTCCAATTCTCTTTGCCTTCTTCATCCAAGGAGAGGCGGAAAGACAGCAGTCGCTGGAGGAGGAGGAGGTTCATGGAGAAAAAACACTCCCAGCTCATCGCATCTCCACCAGCAGCTCTTCTGGAGCTGCCGAGACCCTCACGTGCCAATGCGGACAAGGGAGGCAGATGCTTCCCGCACCTTGCTGCCAGTTTAGCTAACGACCTCCCATCTACTGGAGCCAATCAGCCAGAAAAGTTGACGGCAATTTAATGAGCGTTATGAACTGCTGCTGATGCATACGTCTCTCACTGTTAAATAAGAGAGAAAAAGACCCAAGGAGCCCAAAGCGCTGCTGCTGTTTCCAGCACTAAACCTTGGCTTTAGCACGGAGTTCGTGAAGAGCTTGAAGCAGCAGGATGGAGAGGAGCTTCACCTCTCCAGGTCACACAGCTCTCTGTAGACAGCAAGAAACGAAGCCTTCCCACATTTATGGGCTATTTTGCTAGACAACAGTTCTTACGATGAGCACGTGGCGCCCCTTTGCAGCAAACCCATCCACAAAGCGTTCGGAGCATCCTACGACCCTGGATCAACATTTACTATCAACCTCTTTTTGGGGTGATAAAACCAAGGCCTGGGAAGAGCAAGGTCATTGCCCATGGTCATGGGGACGAGCAGCTCCACCGGCAGCTCTGTGTCCCCTGCCGATGCCTGACCCCTGGGACAGCCAAATAAACAGCTCCGGCCAACGGGACGGACTTCTGTGAGCAAAATCACTGGTGAACCAGCCCTGTGATTCAGCAAAGTCCTTAACTCGCACGTTCTGAACTCCCGTCGATTTTGAGCACCGAACGGCTTTGCTTAAGTACTCGCTGAAGACATTTTTGCCAGAGCAGGTCCTCTTCAGAGCGCTGGCGCTGACCCTAGGTGGATCGTAATGTGGACACGCATGCAGGAATGAGATAATGCTGTAAACTTTGACCCTGGATAAAAGCCAAGCAAAGCCTACAGCACTCGCTGCCTCCAGCTGCTCGCCTGCGTTCTCAGTTGCAATCCCGACAGCCCCAAAAGCTACGTAAACGCTGCACATAATAATTGCCCACTAGAAATTTAAAGCCAGCAAGCTTTGTCAATGAATAAGTGTTCCAAAACAGTAAATTAATAAATTCCCCGGAATCCATAATAGATACATCTTTGTTCAGCTACACAGCTTTAATATAAATTGTAGCTTTTTAGGACTGCACTGTCAGAAGCGTAATATATCACCCAAGAGTGGATCTGAGTTCAAAAGTACATATAATAATATAATTAAGATAGCTTGACAAGAATGTATTTTAAAAGTATAAAATACCTGCAGGTATAATGGCTTCATAAAGTCTGTCAGATTTACTTCTGCTGCAAAGAAATTTAAAATGTTTTACTCTAATGCAATGCAAATTAAGCCTGGGATATGCACATAACACAGTCCGTCCCCACCCCCAAAAAAAAAAAAAAAAAAAAATTAGGTGAGGAGAGGAAACGGTAAGAAGTCAAGAGCAAACCAAACACGGTGTTTAGCTTTTCAGGCAACTCGGTTGCTCGCTGTATCAACCAAGACCGAGCAGGCCACTATCTAATGCATCACTTTCCCACCGACTGCGGGTAGGCAAAGCGAACTGATGAGCCTCCTTACAGGTTTTTCTTATTATCCCAGATTCCTCACCTCGCATTACAGCAGTGATGTGTTTTATATAATCATTTGCAGGTGAAAAGTGATTTTCTCTTTTTTTTTTTTTTTTTTTCTCCCCACCCTCCTTTCTTTTTCTTCCCCTGCTGCAGTGAAAGCTTAAAATAATAGAGATGTGCAAGGGATAATGAGCTTGTAGAGGATGGAAAATGAATCCAGCCTTGCCAAAGTTTCTCTACTTTCTTCTCGGGGCATCTACCTTTCCATGGCACGTTGGGGCTCAGAGTCAGCCCCCCCCCCCTTCATGTCATCGCACACCAGACCCCTGCCGCCCCACAGACAGCCCCTGCCCCAAGCAACTTCCAAGCAGAGTAAATATTTTCCTGGTTTCCAGGAAGAAAAGCCATTAAGAAAATCAATACCAGAATACTAATAAAATATTTTTCACTTCTCAATTTACTTGCCTCCAATGCTTGTGTTTGGGATTTAACTCTGACGGTTCTGCCGAGACACACAAATCCCTCAGATATCGCAGTTAGGGAGTGACTTTTCCCTCTCCTCGCTTTTCACGTTGATTATTTTTTAGCATTTTATACAGTACAGGCAACATTAACTAGTCTAATCTACTATCTAACAGGAAGATAGCGTGTGAAAAGACTACCATGTGCAGCAGATGAGACACTGCTGCTCTCTTCCTCAATCAACATGCTTTTGTGCCTCAGTTTCCCCGTCCATACAATAGACACTTCTCACAGGCCCCTGGTGAGATCTATTCAAGTAAGTAGCCAACAGCCTTGCACGTGTCTCTCCTCCAACACAAGAAAACTCTTTTGCTAGGGCTTTCACTCATTTTCCCACCTCAAAGAAAAAAATAAGAATCTTTTTAAGCTTTAATATAGCGCTGGAGGGCATCTGGGGTTGGGGTTTTGTTTTATTTTGTTTCCGCTCTCTTACTGAAAGCAGATTTACGTTCAGTAACCAATTCCAAGAGGTGGGTTTCAAGAACAAAAGACATTAAATATTAAGAAACTTGCAAGCACCAGCAATATCTACAAGCATGAAACAGCCCCACTTTTACCAACGTCTAGAACAAAGTCGAGCCTAAACGTTTCCCTAAAGCTGGAAAGCAAGACATGGAGCACAGAAATGAACCAGGCACCCAACGTAAAAAGCCAAGAGCCCCAGCACTGGACCAGCCCTCTTCACCATCCTGTTTTATTCCCGTCTTGCCTCCCCTTGCTCCCCACCGTCTGGCAGAGCCCAAAACACCAAGCGGTTTGCAACAGCCAGGGAGGGACCGGGCTGGTCCCTGCGACAGGTGGTAAAGTGCTTGGTTGCAATGGCTGCTGTTAAGTCACAAAAAAAAACAAAGATGTCAAGAGTCTATGGGGAGAGCTGGGAAGATGCAAATCAAGATACATTTCCCAATGTCTATGCCAGGTGGAAAAGGAAAGTGTGAGCTGATTAAATCTGCGCTCGCGTCAGATGGGGAGAGGGCTCCTTCCATCTGCTAGCTCGCCAGCGAATCCCCTGGCTGGTATCACCAAGTTATCTCACTTTGGCAGCCCCTGGTTAGCAGAGGCTGTCTTGGAGATGCATGTTCGGGAGGCATCCCTGTGTCTGGATGCATGCATTTGTGCATGCCGCCTTCCTCCGCACAAGCGGCGCTTACCCAGTAAATTCAGCAATGGAGGGAGAGAAAAGCCCACCGATCACCGATCCTAGCTCAAGGTGCTGAAATCCCTGGATCCCTCTGTTTCCAGCTGGCCACGGGATCGTTTCTCACCTGCGGTGTCCAAGCCATACCTAGGCAAGCCCTTTCACGTTTTGAAATCCTGGGTCCTTCCTTTAATACAGCAAGGGTTTCCATTTCCATCTGCAAAGCAGGAGGAATAGGGATGCTCCCCTCCCCACTGCACAGCGGTCCGACACGGGTCTGTGCCCCCTGAAATCCTCACAAAACATTCCCATGGGATAAGCAACATTGCATTTCTCCTCTCTGCGGGCTGGGGAAGGCAATATACCTCCTGGAACCAAACAGGTAAACTAAAAATATGCATAAATTAAAAACCACCCCATAAAGCCAGCCAGCAATGGGGACAAAGCAAGTAACACCTGTGACAGCAATATTTTCCCCCCTTATCTGTGCCTACCTCTGAAATCATTGGCAGCAAGAGCAGAGAGACAGCAGCCCTGGCACAGGGAGGGGGCAGGACCACGCTTCAGGCCCCCCAAGCTTGCTGGTTTCCAGTACATCACTCTGACCCCACTCTGGGTTATATATATATATATATATATAAACACTCTTGGGTTGTCATCTGCCCTCTCTAGACAGCCCTTCAAGCGCAGCCTGCCATCAGCTGCGTTTCTGGTGGGGCACCCATGAGCTTCCCCAACAGGACATCCCACCCGGTGGGTCACCAGGACTGGTCCAGCTCCGCCTGTGCCACACACATCACGCTACGCTTCATCCTTCACTGGTTTTCTCAGCCTTGCAGCTATCCGAGGTGGCTTCTTTTTTTTTTTATCAGATAATTACAACACTCCGGAAGTCAATGCTTTATCAACAGACTAAAAAATATTCTTTGCATCTGAGGGTCTTTTCTGCTGAATGTTCAGTCTGACAGTGCCTTCTATGAGGGTTAATGCTAAAAAAAAAATAATAAATGCTTTCCACTATTTCAGCTTTTATTGGCAATCCATTCTCATTAAGCCAAACACATTTGTCTTCATAATGTGTACTTCACAATTACAATATCAAAGGGTTTGTATCTACATAATAAAAATGATCTATAGAATAATACAAGGGGAAAACATCATAACATAATGTTGTTATTAATGAATCCAATGGGATGTAGGAAAGCGATATTCCCATTGGGCAACTCCATGCCCTTCACTACGAGTTATTATAAAGCATGGTAGGCTTTGAGATCAGCACCAAGAGCGAAGGTAGGGGAGATGGAAATGAGATGAAACCCATAGTTCCCCCAGGGACAGACGGAAAGCGGCACCCGCGGGAGCAGCATCCCATTTAGAGGGCTGCCCGAAAGGCCGTGCCCGAAGCACCCGGGGCGCGCACACCCAGAAGCAGCACGAGCCTTCTCGGCAAGTCCCCTGCACCAGCTGGGGCAGAGAGATGCTCCTCTTCACTGCGAGGAGAGTTTGCTCATCTGCAGAGCTCCGGTTCGCAGCGGGCCACTGCTCGACGGGCACATTTCAGGGGCTGGAAATCTGAAGCAGAGGAGCACGGGCTGGCAGAACCCTGTGTGCAGGTCGGTGCTGTCACCCAGCACGGGCAGCCTGCTCAGTCCCAGCAGTGCTCGGCACAACAAGGGTTGCTCTCACCGAGCCAACTGCAGAGGCAGGGCAAAAGCTTTTCAGCACCCGACCGCTTTAATTCTTTTGTGTCTTCCAGACAGGATTCAGCAAGAGCACCAGTGGGTTGATTAAGCTACATTGTATGAGATTACAAAGAACAAGGATAAATAGAAGGGGGAGGTTCCCACAGGCAGCAAGGACATTTTGGTCCACAAAAGTGGGGGAGGAGGAAATAACCCCTAAGCAAGACGCCAGGAAGGCAGAGCTCATCTGCTGTAAATAGGGAGAGACTGCAGAAAATCCGAGCAAGCAAGAGGAATGACATTCCAGAGGCAGATGGCAAGCAAAAGTAATAATCGTGATAAATAATAATAGCAATAATGTTATTAATAATAATTAATATCAACAGCAGCAGGGGGGAAATGAGAAAAAACACAGAACAAGAGATTTAATTCAAAATCTGTGCCGTTTGCCCAAACCTTTGCAGTTGCAAGTGCCCGAGGTGGGCACATAAGAGCAAGCCAGTCCTCCCTTGCCTGAGTGAGACTTGACAGCCACTTGGCTCAAATTTTGCCGAGCCAAACACACACAAAAGAACTAAGCCTTTGAGCCAGAGTTTGTCACTTAATATATGTGGTCCCATTTGTTTTCCACCAAACCAAAAAGGCAGATTTTATATAAAAGGGCATATTATTGACTATCATTGGCAGCCTCTCAAACTCTAGAAGCTTAACCAAGACACATGGTTGCCTACATCAGAATAGAGCTAGAAAGAGGTTCTATGATTTTTTTTTTTGAGGTATCAAAAATAATCGTGCTAACAAATGCAAAAAAAAAAAAACCCAACCAAAACCCAAAAGCCAACATTCGCAACATCTCACAAACATACCCTAACTGGAAAAAAAAATCTGGAAGATCAGACAATCAAGTCAGTGACAGCAATTCTTCTCAATAATCTTGATATGCTACGCATCTTCGCGCCCCCCCCCCAGCCCTTCTTCAAAAAGACCAACGCAAACAGCATGTGAAAACAGCCATTTCAAACTGAGAACTGGAATTCTGGATGTCAACAATGTCAAACCGCAGCAATCCAGCGCTTACAAAAAAAGTCTTGCCTTCTAACAAGAGGAAACGGATTTTTGCCTAGAAGGTGCTTGTACAGGGAAGTTGCAAACATCTGCCGCATCCCTCCCCGCCAGCTCTCACGCATGGGCAGAGCAAAGCATCTTGCCCATCACCAGCAAGTCCAGATGAGGGAAAAACTCAGAGACTGAACCAGACTCGGCGAGCTGCCTGCTTTTTCACAATATTCATTTTATTGAAAAAGGAAATTTATATAAATAGGCCTCCCTCGCAAATTCTGTTTATAATCTAGGTGAATAACTATTGCTTTAGGAGGGTAGAACTGCTGACTCCTTTATTTCTGAAAAATGTATTAGAAAACCTTCTCTTTATAAGAAAAAATGAGAAAAACAAAATCAATAGAGTATGAAAGAGCATGAAAAATGCATTTTAAACTTTTTTTTTTTTTTTGTCCAACGTTGCTTTCCTGTAAAGCTTCTGCAGAAACACACATTTAAATGTAAATGTTCCGAAAGCAAATGGGTAAGGGCTGAAAAGATGAATAGGAATCGTGAGCCACTTTGCGGTGGCTCCTTGGGATAACTAATGCTGTAAACCATGATAGGGCAGGATGGCGCATGGAACCTCCCCTCTCCAGCGTTCATCTGTAGGCGTGGATGCCTTCCTGCTCCAAGTCCCTTGGAAGACCATGGCCAGGGTCTGCTGCTGCCCAGATCCCCCAGGTCCTCACTGCCACGAAGCTGCATGTTAGAGGAACACCACTAAAAAACTTCTGAACAAAGCAGCCTGGCTCTTTGCTCACAACATCCATCGGGATGGAAAAGATTAAAAACCAGGGAGCAGTTCCCGACAAAAAGCAAGAAAGCAGAAGGTTAAACGCAATGCCAGAAAGACCCCTCTGTGCCGTAATTTCTTAACTTCGCTTGCCCAGACAGTGTTTGGCCTCTGACAGATGCACGCCAGCGCCTGCTGTCTCCCCACCAGCCGCTGCCAAACCCACAGGACCAATCCTGCACCTCTCCATGGCAATAGGGAGTTGCTGAGCATCACCCAGGGTTGCTCCTCCAGCCCTTCTGGCTGTCATTGGCAACAAGTTGAGGGAATTAACCTATCCCAGCTGCTCTAAAGGTATAATACCAGATCTAATTTCATAGATACTGTATATAGGCCACAAGCCTATAATCATAATAATACAGATGTTGGATACAGATGTTCCAGGCACAAGCCTGGGTGCATCCTGTTAGCGTATTTATTCAGTCTAGTGCTAAAGCTGAGCTAATACCAATCTCCTTAGAGGATTAATAGACACTAACATCGCATTATCAAACCATTAAACACACTTGGAAATGCGCGCCATTCTGTCCGTCTTTAATGCTTCTTACTATAACAGTCATCCTCCCAACAAGGTCAGCAGCGCTGATCTCCACAGCCGACACGCACGGCAGCGACGTTGCTGAGCATGCAACGAGCTGCTCCCAAACGGGAGCCCCCGCACCTCCTGCCACGCGCTCCTTGCGGGCAGCTCCTGGAGGAAGGGTCCCCCCCCCAGCGGGCAGGGGTTTGGGGGGATGCCAACCCCAGGAGGTGCTAGCTTGCTTCAAGTATGGGCAGGCACCTCTGTTAGAGCAAGCACCAGCCCTGTGGGGGGGAAAAAATGAATCATTTTTGGGGAAAAGGCAATGTGCTCAGGTGGTGGGAGCTACAAAGCTGGCACAATTCCCATCCCACGTGGCAGTGACCCCCTCAGAGACAGGCTGGCCAAGGAGAAGCAGCTTCAGACATCATTCCCCTTACATCTCCAGAAGAAAGCAGACAAAATTGATCCCTGCAGAAGGGAGTGGCACATTTTCCTTTGGAAATGGAAGCCCTGATGAAAGGCAGAGGACGGAAGATGGGAAGAAATGACTGTTAAGGCCATTCTTCGCTCATTTTCCTCGCTGCTATGGGAAGAGAGAAAAGGCACCTCACAGGATTTGTTCATCAAGCCCCTCTCACCAACCACCCTGAGAATTGCTCTCTGCTCCAGAAGCGGCGTTAGACCAACCACTTTGCGATGCACAAGCCTCCCCATTCCCCCAGCAAGCCACGGATAATGAAGAAAGCTTGCAACCTAAAGATTAAAATGCACAGACAAAACCGTCAACGCGTTGCCTGCCAGTAGGAAGGAACAAGGTTAAGTACATTATTACCTCACCAGAATCAGGGACTCAAAACTTGTATTTCTGGAGTCCAGACAAGCACTATTTGAGCAAAAGGAATAAAATCCCATCAGCCAGCAGCAGAAACAGGCTTGTATTATCCAGGCTACCCAGCAAGGCACGGTCTGACTTGGCCAGCATGTAGCATCTTAAATAAAATAACCTGAAAACGCTCCATGGCCAGCAATTGTCCCATTGACCAGTTTCACCATCATACACCATTTTTTTAGGTTTTGTTCTCCTTCTACCTTTCATTCAGGTCTTTCAGTATCTGTCTTGCAAGATTTATTGACTGAACATCAATGAGATTTTCTCTTCCTTACTTAGCTCCGAAGGAAAGGGGGCGGGGGGGGACCTTGAAATTATTTGTATTCTTCCATATAATGCCTCTTTCAGAGACACATCAGAAAAGTCCTTTACAAGTGAGGAAATAGCCAATATTTTAGAATCTGCAGTGAGGCGCTTCAGCTAGGCTCACTTTATTGTAAAATTAGATGTCATTGTGAGAAGTACCGATATAAATATAAGTGCAAAAGGGCCCTTCTGCTAATGCAGAAACCAATGTAACAATGCGCTATTTCTCCCAGTCGTCAAAAACTTACCTTGATAGCTTCGGCCATATAATACACAGCATATTTACATCAAGCATTAAATAAATATTATGCAAAGAGTACTGCACTCTAATATCCAAGCATATTTATGGAAAGCTAAATTATATCACCAAGTTTATTTTAGCCCAGGAAAGCCCCATGGGGAAAAGATACTGCGCATCTTAAAAGGTAAATGTAAACTCTTCAATAGAAAGGAGCCTTTACTGAAAGCAGCACATTGTACCTGGGTAAATCTTGGAGCAATTACACAGCAAAGTTTTCTTTGATGAGGCAGAGATGTGATGACATGTAATTACTTTTTCAATGCTGCACTGTGTGTTTATCAAAATGTTAATGCAAGCATAATAACAGGCTGTATGTTTGTGCCGAGAATGTCAGAGCCTCCAGATGTCAATCACATCTGAAAATAAAATTGCAAATAAGCAGGAAGGCTTGATGGCACAACTGACAGCTCGATACTCAGGCGGCTGACAAGCACACAGCTTCCCTCTCCCTTGGTGCTTTGTCACTGTAATGCACCTAATAGAATGGATATTTCTTTTATTAACCCAAATGGAATAGGCTGGCACTAAAACGAAATAAGCCATGCATATCCATGTACAGAGGGATCCTGTTAATGAGCACTTCTGTAGGCAAAGTTTGATGGGCTTCTAATTTCCCCTTGGCCCTCTCATTCTGCGCAGACCAGGAGGAGATGCTACCAGGCGGCTGCTACTGCAAAAACAACCCGGAGCACCTGCGTTCCCACACGAGGACCGGAGCCTGGTCAAAGAGCCCACAGCACGCTAAGAGGCAACAGCCCCCCCCAGGTACATCGTCTGTGAGGCACTGCAGGCACCGACCCCGACATGTAATACATCGAGCTGGTTCTTTTTTTTGTTTGGTTTTAATTCTCTTCTTAGCTCCTACCAAAAATACAAAGTTTTTTTTCTTCCAGAAGGAGAAAAAAAACCCCACGCCAACGACAATGCACTTACAATGGGCAACAGCTGGACTTCCACACTCAATACCACACCAGGTGTCAAAGCACATGCTGGAAGGACATATGGGGAGAGCCAGGCACCCCCCCAGAGCCTAACCAGCCAGATAATCAATGGGGTAAGCGAACAGAGAGATTTGTGAAAGCAGGCTAATAAAGCCACCAGAGATAAGGACCAAATTGGAAGAACGCTACCTGGCCTTCACAAAGCCCGCTGCCAGGGGAAAACGGCAGTCTTGGAGAGCACGACGGCAGCATTTAGGTCCCAACATCTTGAAGGCGGTAAGCATCTTCGAAATACAGCTGACAGTTGCTTGGCAACTGCGGTTACAAAAAGATTTTCAAAGCAAGCAGTAGGCTGAGGCCAGTGTATGGGAAGTTTAGCATCACGAGCAGTCAATAATCCCAGGTTTGCTTCTGATAAGAGGAGCAAGAGAGGAATTTCTAACTCCTCCCTTAAATACTGCGGACACCTAGCATAGATCCACACGAGGCCATTTGATCAGAAGGAAGGGGAGAGAGTTGTTGGGACAAGGCAGCGATGGGCACGTTGTCTCTTTCTGAGAGGTCACCAAGGGCATCACGCTTCGGATGGGGCTCCAAAGAAGTTATGTGCTCTGCAAATATGCAGCTGCGAAGGAAAAACTTGACCCTGCCAACCCGCTCATCTACCCGTCTTTGGCTCAATACATTCAAGACCTTTGGATTTCAGATTTCTCTGTACTTCACAACACCCATGGCTAAAAGCAGCGCTTCAAGAGTAGGAGGCTTCCCGCGAGCTCCTGCCTTTCAGGAGGGACAGAAGAGTCATCAGCAGTTAAGTATGCAACCAGCTCTGTAACAAACCTAAACAACACTACTCGAAACCATCAAAACAGCCAACGTGTCTTATGACACTTGAGCAAATAAGATACTCAAAAAAAAAAAAAAAAAGAGGAAACAGCAAAACTGAAGTATTTTCCATGTTAAGTGGCTTAACCCTCAGCAGAGGGGGGAAAAAAAAAAGTGAATAACCACTTGCTAAGGGGGAGATGGTGAACTGTGCCGTGTGCTGATGCCAGGTTGGACAAAGCACTGAAACGTTGGTTTCATTTTCCTTCCAGCACGGTGACAAAATTGCTTAGCAGAAAATTATTGCCTTCAGAGGGCTGATGGTGATGGCTGATTGAGCTGATGTGGAAATCGCACCTTAGATCAGTATTAAGGAGAAAAAAAAAAGAGAATGGAATAAGAAAGGAAAAAATAAAAGCAGGTTTTTCTCTCCCCTCACTTGTTTCTCCTCCTCATGCCAAGAATGATTGGCAACAGTCCTTCAGTAGACCACTGCACTAATGTCTCTGCTATTTAACCTTTATATTTGTCACTTTAGCAGCTGAAAAATGAATCCTAATTTTTTTTTCCTTTTAAATTTTTTCCCCTCATCCAAGAGGCTTTGGGAGCTGGCAGCGCATCGAGTGTCATTTGGACACTGACATGAAACGTGCGGTGCCAGCAGAATTCACCGGGGCCTTGCAAAGTACGTCATCATCATCATCTTCACCACCACCTTGGGAGCATCTGATTTAATGTTTGGAATACTGCTTAATTGGCTCCTTGCAGGTAGAGCCTGCAACATGACAGCCTCAATACCCTGACTAAAAATAAAGGATAGAGATTTGTCAAACGAGGTCTTGCAGCCGCCTCTGGGAAGCTGCAGACACTAAAAGGGATCTAAGATGTGTCTGACAAGGCACTTCAGCTCTCACTCGCGCAAGATCTTGCATCCCTTATAGCAAGGGCCTTACAATGCAAAATGTATTTATATTTTGGTGCTGCTCTCAAAAGCAGGTGTTAGATAATTCAGTAATTAGTATGCACATCTAACTTCATTGCAGCCTCTGTTGATCTCTCAATTATAGTTAGCTGGGTCCTCTGAAGTTTGCAGTAGTTAATTAGAGCATTATTGAACAGGCAGGCTCTGCAGGCGAGCTTCACAGGCAGCTGACAGCTCGGTCCCACGTAGTCCCTGACCCACATGCATCTGGCTGGAGCATTCCCAGTTGCAACCAGCCGCATCCAAACTGGTAAGATGCAAGCTAACCCAAAAAGCTCTGGATTGCTGCCATTAACATTTGAAGGGGGGGGGCGGGTGGGGGTGGGTGGTAAAGCAGAGTAAAATAGAAAAATGAAAACCCACCAGCACCACTGAGACAAATAGGAATAAAAGCAGTAGTTTGCTGTGCAAAACCTATTGCCCAGTCCCAACAACGCAGGGAAGCGCACAGAGGGAGAGATTAACAGTGGGATGCAACACAAAAAAAAAAAAAGTTCAAAACATGGACAACATACATCTGAACTGTTTGGTGAGCCTCTGAATGCCTTCATGCCCAAATTGTAGCCGGCAGTTTGAAAACAGTTACCAGTAAATAATTGAAGGTGTCATGTCATCTCCAATATCTGAAATCTATTTTTCAGAAGCTCATGGTAATCACTAAAGCACAGCTTCACGTTTATCCTATAAATATTAGAAAAGGTGTGCGTGTGTGTACATCATTTCACATTCAGAAGGCAAGCCTGTTAGCTGAGCTTCAGGGAAATCCACGCGAAGACTACATGAAGCATGGAGAGAGACACTACGCGCTATGATCAAACCCAGGGTTTGTTTCAAACACTTCTCTTTGCTCTAACACCAGGTGATGATTTTTACAAGAGCTTCCTGCAGAAGCACAGGCCTTTGGGGGCTCAGTGGAAAGTATTGTCCAGGTACAAGGTAAATAAACAGCCCAAAAGGCGGCGTCGGTGGGAATGTCTAAAGGGATGCCAGAAATTCCGTTACAGAGAATTAGGGTCTTTGATACTGATGCACCACAGACCGCAAGGGCGTACAAACGCTTCCGAGCGAGACCCAGAAACGCAAGAACCGGCAAAAGCGCAGAGCTTTGAGGCAGCAAAACTCTCGCAAACCTCGAGGAATAAATAAATAAATCGATTGAGTCTGATGCACATCCCCAGCCAAGCTCTGGAGCTGCTTCCCAAATTACCGGCGTGGTCCTGCCTTTTACACCATCACGTGTTAAGGCATCTTCTGTGGAGCAGCACCGTTACTGCGGACAAAGAGCCCACGTGGCGCATCAGGAGCTCCGACACTCGCTATCATGAGAAAGTATGTTTCCAGGTGGCTTTATCGGTGACCTCCAGATGGAGGTGAGCTCCACGGCAGCCTCTAAGCAGGGCTCCGGGAAATGCATAAACAAAAAGCCATGTTTTGAAAAATTAAGAAAGCAATTTAGGAGTGGATAATTAGATCTCCTTTTCGTGCTGCACTGGGAAAATTAAATTACTTTTTTATGAAGGTGTGCGTATCAGCTCAGAGAGTATTGTGGGGAAAGATTATTTTTCTAATATTCTTTTTCCCTCCCCACCCCCCGCCCCAATTCCCAGCTCTCCGCTCCTCGCGCATCCAAGGAAGTGGCACTTCTAGCCTTCAGCTGTGGCAGGCGTTCATCTCCAATAATTGCATTTGCTGCATAAATTGCCAGCGACATGGAGAATAAAATTAGCTTAAAATGAACCCAAATGGCAAATCTCGAACAAGTATCAGATGGAAGAACTCATTAATCCTCATTTCAGAGCAGGCAAAGCATCGGGGCAGCCAAGCTGGCCTCGTGCCCAGCAGGAGGGTGGGTGCTTTTTGGGGATGGTGGTCGTGGAGCTGAGCGCTCTTCACCTTAGAGGTGGACCAGACTTTGATATTCAGGTATAAATGAGACTGCATCCTCTCAAGGCATTGATTTCACCCTGCTTAGAAAAACCCTCCCCACAGCACCACCAACCTGAAGGAGGAACAGGTAAGCAGCTCCACCTCGCATCGCCCAACTCTTCTCAATGGACAGGAGACAACAAACCCATCCCAACCCCTCCGCTGGCAGAGCTGCCCATGCGCTGCTGGGGTCAGCCTGAAACGTTAAGACTCACTGGCATCACACCCAGGCTCCTTCTGCTTGACTTCTGCATCCAAAAGCTCCTCGGGGGGAATGCTACAGCCCGACGGTGATGGGCACTCAGGTGCACTCTGCTCCCTGCTCCCTATGCAGCATGCATGTGTGTTTTGGTACCACGTGCCTTGGACCTGGGTTAGAAAGCCCCATGGCAGTCTGTTCCGTGTCCGTTCTCCACGTTGGATTTCTGTACTGCTTTTGCTGACTTTATTTAATGAGGTTTATTGTTTGCGCTGCATAATTTTCAAAGGCATGTCACCCACTTCGAGATCGCCTTCAGATCTCCAGCTTGGGAAAGGGGGGAGGGTCCTTTGAAGCCACGTTCATTAATTCAGGAGCTAGTTTCTGCATTTAACAGCACACGTGTTTGAAGCACACAGAAGCCACCATGGAGACATCTAAGAGGTGTCCCATGATACTGCACGTTAGAAAGAGTGATTATAAAACTGCTAGGACTGCCGTCCTTCCCTGCTTTGTAACATCCCTCCAGATATCAAAAAAAAAAAAAAGTCTAGAATATCAAAATATCACTGTCTGGCTCTGATGATAGCTTCCTAGGACTAGAGAGCACATAGAACAAAGACTTCATTTTAATTGTCAGTAGTTCAATTTTTCCTAACCCGGTTACTAAAAAAACAAGAAAAAACCAAGAAAAAAACCAACCCCACAGAAACAAAAAGCCTAAACATCCCCACCAAGGCAGCTGGGGAAGAAGTGGTGTGAAGCCGAGAAGAGCAGCCTTCACAAGTCAGCAGTTCAGGTATGCAGGGCCACTTCAACAAGTTTTGGTGTCTGCAGTTGTTCTTGGTTGTTATTTTGTTTTGAACGTAGCCACGGTTGCTTCCCTCGATGGTAGAACCCCATCTACCCCTTTATTTGTAGTTATGGAAGGAACAAAACCGGTGCATAAAGGTACTATCCTGGGCACACCAACTCTATTTCCAACACCTTTTTGTCGAGTCTGTTCACTTACCTCCAGGTTTGCCTTACTTTACACAAGCTGCTCGCCAGCAAGGCAAGTTGAAGACAAAATTGTTCTTTCTTAAAACGAATTGATTTCCTGTATACACAAAACCACAGCCATTGCCTACCCGGAGCACAGCTCCCGCAGAAATGATTCCTTGGTCAACCCATCACTTATTCTTCGCTTATACACGGGCTTCACACCAACACCTTCAGCCCCAAGACCAGAAGCTTTAGCTTTGGGGAGAGGACACGTAGGCACTTGGAGGTGAAAACCTCGGTGTTTCCCTTTACACAACCTTGGCAGCACAAGTGAAGGCTCTGACCCCAAACCCATGGCCGCAGGCTTGTGCCAGGCACTGGGACCAGCTTTTTAGCACATCCACCGCTACCAGTTGGTGCCAGTACTCCCCGCATTGTTTCTACCCGCAGACTCCAGCAGCCCGATCCAGCCTCATCAAGGGCACCGGCGAAACCCTACGGTCACAACCCCCACACGAAAACCTTTGCAGACAACAAGAGACGCATTAACAAGGTGCCAATGAAGGCAACTAAATTACTGCTACTCATTATCCCAGCGTATTTCTCTTCCTGTTTAACAATGGGGGCTAGCCCTAGCGATGATGGTAGCTGGTATCAATCATGCATTTATTTTTATATACCTCAGCAATATGTAGCAATTAGTAGAGGTAACACTAATTAGATTTTACATTGTAATGCAAGTCCTTCTAAACTTAAGTCATAACATACCTGGCTCCTAATGACTGCAAGGTCATTTTGGTATTCAGCGTAATAGCTTCGATGCTAATGAATACATTTGCTATGCATGGGAACATCACATGTTTTCCCTGGGTAGTTTTTACCATTTACCAGTGGACACTTGGTTTAAATTGCTGCCAAGCACAAACGTGGTCTAGAAGAAGCCACCTAAACACCCAGAGTAATCGCAGAGCTTCGTAGCTCCCAAGAAAGCAAGACCCCCGACAAACCTGCTCCAAGGGCAGACGGCGTGCTTGGTTTGAAGGGATTAGCTTTAGATTAGAATGGCATGAGACTCCAGGAGGCAGAAAACTTGAATTTCCTTTGTGCTTCATAATGGAAAAAGCTGGAAGACAACAGGCTTACAGTCAGCTTAGTGCTGTTCCTGTGTCTTTTCGATCATATATGGCATAATCTCCTTAGAAGACAGCAGAGCACCACGCCACATCAGGAACAGATGCTTTGCTTCCCTCAGTTTCCCCACCTACTACCGCCACCAGAGCTGAATAAATCAGAAAAGGTAGCAGTTCGAAAATGTAAATTCATTTTAAAATTCAAAAGCAACATTCATGGGCTTTAAAATTAGCTTTTTAATTAATTTCCTATTCTCCCCTAATTACCATGCCCGCAAAGACAAATTCTACCAGCTATAATTGTTTTACTAAAAGCAAGTGGATTATTCCAAGACTGATACCATCCCGGTTGAAGGCTGTGGGACTGCTGGGAGCTCCAGCCATGGACCTGTTGACTGGGGCAACCCACGATGGTCCCCGCACAGCTGGATGCTGATGGGACCCCATTATCTCTCATTCTCTGGAGCATCAAGCATTGCTGCTGGCAGTTTTTACCTGGGAAAAGACACTGCCCAGGTTGCAAGCTGTGCGACACTTCAACCCAGGCCAGACCTCGCTTCCAAGGACTTTCCTTAATAAAAAAAAAAATAAAATAAAAAAAAAGTCTGCATCCTGTCTTAGCCATGCTGTGGAAACACAATGGGAAATGATACATCAAACCAGGAGGGAGGGAGGGCATAAGGAAGTTTTGAATTGCCGGCTGGAGGCTGGGTATGGCAGGCAATAAAATCAGAGTGAACAAATATATCTCGTGATATATCTACTGAACTTAGATTACTCACTGAAGAAAAAACCCAAGGAGAAGCCATGCTGTGACTCATTTTGCAGGCCCCAAGAATCAATGCCTGCAGTAACTAAAGGACTTTAACATTAGCTGAAAATAGCTGCTACCGTTTCAAGACTACGCAGCGTTTGGTCTTTAAGCTCTGAATTTTACTTTCTGCCGGTGTGGCCGGATGGATCACACCTGGCTGCTGGCCACACGGGTCAAAAAGTCCACGTTCTGCAAAAGCTGCAAGCCGCTCGTTGCGTAAGTCAACGGGCTTGAACTTGCTATGAGAAATGTGCCAACAAGAGAAAGGAAAACACACTGAAAGCAGAAGGAAGAAATTCTCCTACCCCAACTACAAGCTCCCTGGGGCAGAGATTGGGCTTTGTGATTTTTAAAAGCAATTTAGGCAGGTTTACCTACTCATCTTGATTTAAAAAAAAAATAATCAATCAATCAAGGGCAGGTAGACAGCTAAATCCCTCAGACCACTTTCCGAATCTCAACCTGCGTCTTGCAGCATGACTTAAGCCAAGACTCTGCGCATTGCAAACACCAAAATAATCACATGGCAGGATTTTGAAATTCCAAAGAAACCTTTTTGCAAGCCGCCGACCTAAGGAAGTTCAGAGGCTGCTCTGCTGTCTGCCACTTGGGTTTGACGCATTGGGGAGAGGGTGCTGCAGTGGATTTGCTGGCTGAGCGAACAGTCTATTCTCATGCTCAGATAATGCAGAAATAAAGTGCATTTGTAACAGACAACAAAAGGATTATCCCCCATTCATTTCAAAGCACCCTTCATTCCACTCAGGGATTACATTTTCCTTTACTTATCTTGCAAATGGTTTTTCATAAGAGCGCATAGCTTATGGCAAATACCAAAATGTGGTTGGGACAATGAGAGCGTGTACTGCAGGAGAGAGATCCCATTCAGCGGCACACACTTACTGCTGTAATCTACTGCCTCGGAAGGAGCACTCTGCCGAAGAGCAGAGGCGCCGGGCAGATCAGCTTTGAAACACGCAGCACGCTTCAGATTTGGGGGAAGTTTGTTACAAGTGCATCTTCAGCTTTCACATCTTGTCATTGGAGAACAACAGCGCTTTGCACTTCTGTCGGGTCCATCTGCCTAGAACGTCAAAGCACTTCTGCAAATATGAATCCCATCCAGTAGCAAACAAAATTAAAAATCCCCTCGCTTTTTAGCTTGCTGAAAAGCGCCAACTCCTTCACTCTTCCATGTCTCAGAAATCGATGCATTGCAGCAAAATTCAAGTGCTTATCACACACAAGACAAGCCAGGGCAAAGGAGCCCAAGCACCTGGTGCAACCACCACACAACCCGCTTTCTCCAGGAGAAATCAGAGGAGGAAAATGTAGAAATGAGAGGATTAAGCAGGAGCTGGCACAACTCTGCCCCAAGGAAGACCCAGCACTTGAACCATCAACACCAGCCTAGAGCTCACAAGAGCTGGTTCCCCCAGGATCAGCAACTCCCACCTCATTGACTCAAAAACTTCGGATTTTAAAGACCTGCACGGAACGAGTTTGCTGGGTCCCAACCAAGACGGGAGCAGCTGGGAGTTGGGAACGCCGGAGCTGAGCTCTACAAGCCACGGGAGCAGGTCAAGGTAGGCACAACTCACCTCGGCTCAGCCTCTGGTTACAACTGTCCTGCTTCTCGCTACGAATGCGAAATCCAGGATTTCTCGCAAGAGGAAAATAAACTGAGGATGTAGCGAGCAGGTGGTTTCATGCTGTCTGTAAACTGATGAGTTTAAGAGAGTTATGATTGATTTGGAGCTGGGGAGGGGACACTTTTCACGGCTCTGAAGAAGGTAACAAACAGATAGTCCCTGCTTACTCCATCTCAGCTTTCCAAGTAAAAGTAAAACACACGTTTGCCCATCACATTGCCACTCAGCCAAAAAATAAAGCCCCGCTGTGTCTGTCAGCTCCCCCACCCTAACAGAAAGCATTCAGTTATCTCTCCTGTCCTGCTGTTCCTGATAGGGTAAATTACAGCGTCATCGAGGCGCTGTAGAAGCAACCCTGCTCTTCACTGCTTCTCCCTGATGATTTATTCCCTGCGGTTGAATTCAGTACCCCCAAAAATGCCGGTCTGTATTGCCCTGTCCCGAGAGAGATAACAGTGGCATAGGTGTGTAAATAATGCTGCTTTCTGCTGGAAGAATTTGATTTTCCCAATGACGCATGAGCCGCTGCTCCTAATAACCAAGGGCAACTGGAGGCAGCACGGAGCGGCACACGGTGCACGGAAACAAGGAAAAAGTGGCGAAATGTCACACCGCAGCGCACAGCTGGTGAGCTGCCACACGACCGGCACTGCAAGCTTGTCACCACACGCTTGTCACCGCACTTGTGCACAGCAGCATCGATCCCAGCAATCCCTGCCTTGCCACTGCAGTCCATGCAAACCATAATTTGGAGGCTGCAGCTGATAAACAATTGGCCCCATTTGCCTTATCATTGATTAGACATTTTGTGCTCTTTGTTTATGGAACTATTTGGTATTGTGTAAGAGCTATGGGTCTGGGGTTTTTTCCCTCCCCCTCCTTCTAATGGACTGAAATTTTTAAAAGGAAAAAAGAAATCTAGACAATATGACCGCACTCTGCAAATCAATGCATCTTGTAGATAAAAATACTTGAGATTTATGTAACACTTAATGTTTGCTAAGTGCTTTGGGAAAAATAAATTAACCTTCAGAACTGCATTGAAACAGGTAAGCATCATTAATACAGCTTTACCGTCGGGAGAAACTGAGTCAAAGGGATTCAAATAGCAGAAGAAAAGTACCTGACGCTGCTTTGAACACTGGACTGAATTGTCATGAGGACGCTACATCAATCTATACAGGTCGCACAGATTAAAGGTTACGCTACAGATGCCCAGTGACACTTGTTTAAGTCAGGAGACCCGGGGTTTAAGTCATGCTTAAGACCAAAACCAGGAGAAAACACCCAAAGTGTTAGAAACCCTTGAATAACTCAAAACACCCTTGGATTATGGCCAAAGTTACGGCCTCATTTAAAACCATCCAGGCCTAGGGCAAGCCGAATGCCAAAGCCAACTTAGCTGACTTAACCCAAGCGCTGGGGAAAGAAGGAACAGCAGACGAGCGCCAGCGCAGAAGGTGCTCAAACCATTGGTCCTGGGAGGCAAGTTCCTGGGTTCCCCAAGCGGTGCTTTAGGAGAAACACCATTTTGCACCTTTGGCAAAAGCTGGCAGCTCCCTAGAGATCCACAAAGGAGCAGCTGGAGCATCCATATGGACCCAGACAGATGTTCCACAATGCTACACAGCAAAGCTTGACAGCCTGGGAGGAGGCTGAGCCCTGGGCACAGGACCCTCACGCCTCCATGCTCCCCGTAACTGGGACCTGGAGGTGATGTACATGTACCAGGCATGGCCCTTTGGAAAACCACTGCATCCTGCATCGGTACATGCAGAGCTCATCGTCCCAGGAGACACAACAGGAGAGTACTCCCAAACGTAAACACGAGATCAATGTGCTTTCCAGAAGACAGATTATTTGTGCAGATGTTGGTGCTCTTCGGAGCACTTTCTATTTCAAGGTGAACAGAAGCACAGAGCACACTTCAGCAAAAGCTCATTTAATTCTCATCATTACCAGGTCTCTAATGTATAATTGATCCTTAGCTCGTATGATAACTCAGGCACCAGCAGCTACAGCTCTAAGGGATAGAGTCTCCTGCCTCCACCCAGAAGAGCCGCAGAGAACAGAAACCAATTCAAGTGAAACGGAAAAGTCGAGCCCAAGATGCAGGACATCTGGAGTTAATACACCTCCCACAGCCCTGGGGAAAAGCCTCTGCTCTCCTCTGCTCCAGCACCCCACAGATTTCGCAGTTAAGTACACTAATGTGAATGAAGGCTCACACCCCCACGCTCTGGGGAACCACATTTTGCTCTGAATTGAAAAAAAAACAGCTTTCCTAGGTTTTGCCCCTCACTATCACAAAAAACATTTCTGCTGAAAGCTGAGCTTGGGTTCCGTTTCTGACCTAATCCAAGAGAGTGCCACGCTTTAATCCAAAGCAAGACCGATCCTTGGGTAGAATTAAACCCAAGGCAAGGCTTTTTGCTTGATTTCGAAGTACCAGCGCAATGCAGGCTTGTGACGCACCAAAAAATTCAAGGTTGGCTGAGTGTTAACAACAGGAGGTTCAGCAGCTCTCTGCTCTGCTAGTACTGAGAGAAATCAAAGCCCCAGGAACTCAACAGCTGTTCTGCTCTGCACATAACACACCTCCCTGGACAAGTCCTCACCTCTGGTCTGAGTTTTGGCGTAGCTGATGAGAACTCGGCAAAGGAGGATTTGTCCGTCACAAGGAAGTGTTGCCGATGGAGGTTTCCGTCCTGCAATTGTTGGCTAACACGGAGAGAGCACAAGATGCTGCTGTCCATCCTTCTGGCTTAGTCAGGGCACAGCCACAGCGAAGCTACAAGACTGCATAACGTGAACAGCTCTAGTTTCCTCGCTGAACATGAGCCCACAACTTGCTAATCCTGGAGCAAAGCAGGTTTAGAGAAGGAGGGGTTGGAAAGTATACCAACCCCAGCATCAACAGGAGACGTGACAAAATGCAGCTGGCTCCCACCTCCCTCTAACCTCCCTTTCCTCCAAAGGGTTAAAAGAGTAAGCAATTAAACAATGATTTTGCCATAAGTACTGGACTTCAGAAACCCGCTTTTTCCTTTTTTCTTTTTCGTTAGAGGAGGAGAAGGGGGGGAAAGATTTAAGATAATGGCCTTTTTCTCTTCAGAATAAATTAAGCTCAAAGATAGAGAATCCCATTACTAATGCCTTTTAGCAAAGCCCAGACATTCTTTTAAAGTCAAACTTTAAAGTATAATGTGCAGTGATCTCGTTGAAATCTTTCCTGTAATGATATTTAAGTGATGGCCAAGTATATCAGTGGGTTCAGAAGTATTGATTGCGTATCTTCAAGGGGATGAGCCACTGCAGAGAACTGTGGCAAAGGGAACCCACGCTGCCAATATAAAAGATGCTTTTAAAACCACACACACAGAGTTGCTAGTAACTAATTATTCCAGGAGTCATGACAGAAGAAAAGAAAAAGGTAAAGAAGAAAAATCAAGGCAAAGGATCCGCCTCGAGGAGGGGAATGTGGGACACACAGCTCTGATGTGCGATAGGAAAAGTTGCTCCCACCCCTTCTGCACACCCTTCCTGAATTTAATATTCTTTTCAAATCCTTCTTCCTTTTTTTGAAGAGGAGGAAAGCTGACAAAAGCACAATCTTCACATCTGCTAAAGGGGAAGAAAAAAAAAAAAAGGTGATGCTGGGGGGAGGCTTGAGACTGCTCACATACCTACCTAAAAAAGGTAGACCCCCCCCCATGAAACCCAGCGCCTGAGAGGTACGGTTCTCCGGGCAGGGCGATCTCACCCCACACCAGCCCATCTCATTTTGGGGGGCACAGGCTCAGGTGGTCCCTCACGCTGCAGACAGTGGCATTTCTACAGAGCATCTCTGGGAGCTAGGCTAAAAAAAAAAAAAAAAAAAAAAAAATATCAGAGCACCCCCCTTCCCCAGCCAAGCCCTGAAGAGCAAATGTCACGTTTTGTCACAGAGGTGGCAGAAGGGCAGACCCGGAGCCCGGTCCCCCTGACACGGAGTGCCAGGAGGAGATGGCCACGGCGCGGCACTGACCTCTGAGGGCACGGGGAATTTATAGCAATGCCTCCGGTGATGGGGACAGCCTCTCCATCTGCTGCAGCCTCCACAGCTGAACCACTGCTCCAGGGGTGTGCAGAAAGCAAAGTCCCCCATGACTTTAAAGGAGCAGGGTCCCAGCAAAGAGGGAGAAAACACCCTCTGCCTGTTTGCTCTGCAGCTGCGATCCCCCCTTTCTCCACCTAGACCCCAGCCCCTTGCCCTGCGCGGTTCAGGGGGTCTGCTCCTGTCCCCTGCCCTGACCCAAGTTCACAAATTAACAGAAGGGAAAGGAAGCGGGTATTTAAGAGGCAAGAACTAAAAAGCACCAGGGAAACAACACGGATAGGCAGGCACAGCTGTACGCACCACAGAGCTTTCCCAACACTTCTTCAGATGGATGCAACCATGACCTGCAGTGCATCTCACCCACATCTCTCAGCCTCTCCAAACGCCCAAAAGCTTTTAGCTAAGCTCGCATTTTGTAAACAAAAACTTAGCACTGGTTTAGCTCCGTGTCATGCATGAGCATCAATGCACCAGTTGCAAACCTCCGTCCCCTTCGTGCTTTTCCTGTAAAGAAGTTGTTGTTCTTATTTTAGGCACCACGCTAGAAGAGGTTAAAGAAAATGCCTGTGGCACAGGTAGGGGTGAGGTGTAATCAGCAGTACTTCTGCAATCAGGTTTGAGCAGTTCAGAAGTTACTGCCCTTCTGGAGATGGTGTGAACCTGTTTAACCCATTTCAAAGCTGTTTGCTGCTAAAGCAGTAGAATAATGTAACATACAATAGTTACTCCACCCTAAACACAGACCCTCGCTTCTGCCCCCAAATCATTTTCCCCCATGGACCACCTGAACACAGGCTTGACCCCCAAAAAGAAAAGAAATGAATGCAGCACACTGAACATCTTTAACCCACCATCAAGACAACAAAACATTTCAGTGCAGTCAGGAATTCACACGTGCTTGAGCATCCCTCAGTCCCCAAAGCCTGCAGAGGAGATGCCAAGAGCTGAAAACAAAAAATAGCACCTCCAGCTCCTGGACTCTTCTCCAGACAGATTAATTACCACCTTGCTGCCTGATGGTCACATACAGAAGCCTCCACTCCGTTTTTTTTGGGTTTTTTTAATATGCTTTTGATTTAAGGAATTACCATTTAAAAGATACTGAAAGCCTAACAGTCATCTACTACGCATTTAAATGGATGGTGGGGGAGGCGAGTCCCTCTGGTAATCGCCATTCCCCGAGAACTTCAGGCTCTCACATTTTTCTGGGTAGCAGCACGGAGATCATAGTTACACATTTATTAAGAAGAGGCCACTTATGTTCAGCTTGGCACAAACACACTGTCTGTGATGGTGTTTAATTAGAGATTAAAGCCAAGGAACTGGATAATCAGGCCTGCTAATGAATCAGGAAGCTCAGTAAAGTGAAGAGGTAAAGATTTCGGCAGCTTTCCTTTATCTATCTGTATTCCTCCTTTATCATATCCTCCTCCTTCGACCTAAAATTGCAGGTTTGGATATGCTGGAGCAGAAAGACACCAAAGCTTTGCTTTGCCGTGCGGTCCAGGTGATGGCAGAAAGCCTCCACGGCATCAGTGTATATTCACAGTTTGCTCCCAGATCCCAAAATAAACAAACAAAACCCACCGGTTATTGCATTGCTTCCAGGGAGCCCCAACAAAGAAAGAGATGTTTAACTTCTGTAGCACGCTGCCAGCGGGAAGGTACAATATTTAAAGCAATTTTTATTGGTTGGACACTGAGCATTGGGTGATACATTTCAAGCCTCATTTGGCACAAAATTGAAATAGTTTAAGTCAACATTCAAGGTAAACGTCTGCATTTTTATGGCCAAAGGCCCCAACTTATTATTGTTTGCTTCTGTGCCATTGCTTAAATTGAGCTTTCATATATTTACTGCATCATCCTAAACTCTAATCAGACCGATTGCTAGCAGGGATATTATGACTGGGAAAATAGGTCTTTTGCTGAGGCAATAAGAGGGTAACAGACTTCGCTTCACAAAGTCTTTCATAAATAAGAGGTCATGTCTAATAATGTTTGCTTAAAACTTCTTAGCAGAGCTTCTGTTCTCAGACCCTACTGGCTTTTTAGTTTCAACTTTAAATAACGACATGGGTATATATTTGCTGGTAAGAACAAAAATAATCCCCTTCTAAGCCATCATCTGTTCTACCATTGAACATACAGAGGGAGATTGGGGATATTGAGAGAGCAACGAGGCAAGAAGGAGGAAAAAAAAATAATCAGTTTTTTCTAGGAGGGAACATGGGAAAAGTTCATCACACGAAGCCTCACAAAGCTGGCAGCACCCGCTCCCTGCTACACCCCCACCTAGAAAGCACATGCGTGTGTAGATCCTCGTACAGGGGAGATCTCCAGTCTCATTGTCCTATCTTCCAGAGGTAAAGCCACTATTGCTGCCCAAGCTGCTGTGGATGCATGAAGCCTGGTCCCAGGGAGAACGGAGGAAAAGAAACTCCCACGGGAACGAAGGCAGATAAGCAATTCTGGCCACTACCACTCCCTACCACAATCAAGTTCTGAATGCAGTGCCCATGACAAACTTGCTAAATGACTAGTATCTGCAAGAAGAGACCAGGTGGGCTTTCTAAACTGTCATTCAGCCTCTGAATTCCAGAGCGATGTAAGTAGTTAATCCAGTAAGCACCTCTGCTCTTGCAAGAGACGGGACGTATTACAGGAGATTGCTAGGATACACGTTCCACAAGTGTACAGCCAGATAGTCCTACTAAACAAGGTGCCACCAGAAAGCTGAGGAGGGATCTTGGATTTAGAAACACACACGTGACAAACTGAAATGGAAGCAGAGCACAAGGGCCAACACCCCACGCTTTGCTATCCAAAAGAATATGCCACTAGAATGACATCTCTGAATTACTCCTTGGCATCAAGACAGCCACGGACCTAACTTGACTTGCAAAGACTCGTGGCAAGCTCCTGACTCGCAGAAAGGTCGAGAAGACGTCCTGCTCAAAGCTTCAAACCGAACCCAGCAACCAACCTCTAAAGCAGCAAGCCACAAAGATGCCAAAGCCCTTCAAAGAAGAGGTCGTGGCCAGAAGCCTGGAGTTGAACACACGCACCAAGCTGAGACACATGAGGATGGGTGCTGACTGACTTCTGGGGAAGGGAGAGGAAGGGGCACTGAAGCAGTTTCCTGATGCAAACACATAAATGTCAGTAAGCAGCATGGAGATGAAACAGGCCTGACAGATGGAGCCATCCTGGTTTTTGTTTGTCTCCAAAGTTGTCAGTTCAGGTCTCCAGGTCAGAAATCATTTTATCTGTTAAACCATATGCTTTGTAGAACAAAACGCCCGGCAGACTTCAAGGCACATGTATTTTAAGGAGCACAATAACATGCTGAACATCCCTAGACACTTGCTTCCTATTTATTATTGCTATGCTACAAAAGAGGCTTTTCTCCTCTTGCCCTGACTGTAGCCTGCAAATCACCATAAGAAAGAAAATCACCAGTTCACCCCACTCTGACTTAACCATTTATGAACATCTTGTTCTAAAACTCCAATATATAAAAACCCCAACCCCTTGGCATCGACAATAGAAACTTTCTTGTGAACAACAGTCATTTGGAAGCAGCACAATAAAATCTACCGCGTGCCCACTCCAGGATGCCATCCCACCCAGTGACCATTGGGCATTTTTACAGTTGAGAGTTGTTTGCCTGCAGCAGAAGGCTTGGTTCCACTTGAGATGGTACACCCTCATCTAAACCTCAAGTCAGCAGAGTGTTTCCCGAGCCTCAGCTCTTGTGGGACAAGCCACTAGGTCTCTGCAAAACGATCTCCCCCCCAAACCCACCACTAAACAGATGAAATTTCCCGCTTAGCACGATCCATACTGAACATAGAGCAGTACGTGGGCTGGGACCGGAAAACACCTCCCCATTTTTGCTTTGCTTTATGCCCACCCTGCATCCTAAACACCCCCTGGTTTATTTTAGGCTGCTGCAAGCTCCAAGCCAGATGCTGTTTTCTACCGCTGCACATCGCCGTCCAGAGTCCACGCAACGAATTTCTCCTCTCCCAAACACACACAGATAAAAATAAATGATGGACAGTCTATCAAACCAATTAAGCCAGACACAGAAAAAGCATCCCCAGTAGTCAGGCTCACGGCTACCAACTTCAGTGCTCAGAAGAAGCGTCCAGGAGAAGTCCCCGAGTACTAACTCACTGCCATGCTTCAGGGCCAGGGGTTCAAAGCACACAACATCTGAGGCAGTATAAAAGACACTGCTGAAGGTTGCTTGATGAAGTCAAGTTAAACCATCTTTATTTTTCTTCAGCCAATAAGGCAAAATCTTTAATCCTAGCTTCCGGACAGCCTAATTAAGCAGTGAGTGGAGAAGGTTGGATTCTTATCTCACAAATCATAAAAGCTCCTCACCCCACCCAGCACAAACCCTATTCCCCCTTCTGACAACAGAAGGCTGCTCCAAGCAACACCCCAAGTTATTAAAGCTGGACACTGAGGGCATTTATCACCCTTTGCTGCAAAGACGTGGATTACGCCTGGCTGTGGATGTGCCTGCCTGGAGCACACAAGACCTTGCCAGAGCGGCTGAGGGACCACAGAAGGGCAACTGCTGCTTCACGTGTGTCTGAGCCTCGCTGACCGATAACAGCAGAGGCAGGTTTTCGATAGGGATGATCAATTTCCCACCATTTTCTGCTGTAAAGCAGACTTTGACTGAAAAGCAGGTTTTTCACGCAAAAAAAGCTTTTTTTCACCGAAAAAAAAAGAATCACCAGAATGACAACGGTGACAAGCTGGACTTTGTTTTGTCAAAGAGGCAGGAAAACACTAAACTATTTAGCCAGGGAGTGAAGTATTTTGATAAGCTGCTCCATTTTATCCCCAGGACTCCTGAAAGCTTTACCTTCCATCCACTCCCCTTACCTTTAGGCTAGTTAAGACACTTACCCGGCGTTGTGCCTATATGCTTCAAAATAAAGACAAGAAAAGGCTCAGAGAATGGGGTACCGAGTGCCTGGCACAGTAAAAGAGCAAAAAAGCACCAAGATGGCTCAGACTGGCTGTCTTGTGCTGGGGCTGCCTGGGGTGGGGGACAAAGCATCTCTCGGGACTGATTTACGAGCAAGCAGAAAGCAAAGGAGATTTTGGAGGCCAGCACAAGATCTGACTCCAAAGCCACATATCATTCCCTCCCTGCATAACGCAAGCTGTACAGAAGACACACAGCTCCAAAACCACACAGACATGCCTCGAGGACATCAACACGTGGGGGTTCGGCTCAAGTATTTCAGCGCCTCACTGTTTTTAAACATGCGGGCTTCTGTAGAGAGGAAAAATAAACCATGTGTTTCCTCCCTCCCCGTTTCACCGGTTTCAAACAGGCACCGTAAATAAAAACATCCTGTTCCTCGCAGCCTCCGTCCTTACCCTGGACTCTATTACTTCTCGTTGCATGCCTATATCCATTTCTAATCCTCACCGTCAGCCCCTGGAGTTTTCCAAGACTCTTCCTTTTCCCTAACAGCACTTATATTTTAGTACAAACAAACGGGGGGGGGGGGGGGGGGGGGGGGGGGGGAAAGATAAGGCCAACTCAAATTTCATGGTAGACAAGAGATACGATCTCTCTCCTCATAAATGAAGCCTTGCAGTCCTCCAGAGCTCCCCAGCCAAACGCTGATGCGCATCCACAGCCAGCCCTGATAAGGAGCGGCATGACCATCACCAGGAGGAGGTCTGTTAGCACCCAGCCCCAGGAGCGCGACAACAGATCCAACATGCACCAGGTCACTTCGCGCTCGCACAGCCACGCTAAGTTTATTAAGTGCCATTAAAGACGGCAATGCCGTTCACAGATTTAAGCACAGCCCAACCGCTGGCTCCCTGGGGATGCTGGCGCTGGGGGAGCCCTGCCGAAGCACGCAGCCCTGCCTTTGCAGGGGCATCCCGCCGCCGTCCACGGATGCGCCGTGTAGCCAGCACGGATGCAACAAGCTCATCTTCACAGCCACGGCGATCTCAGCAGAAAGCCAACGCCAGCAGCCCTGCCAGCCGAGAGGGTCTGAATTACGAGACGACAGAACCCACCTGAGGGACTAATAGGGACAGGATTAAACTCCAGGCAGCCAGCAAGGCTTGGGCCCTTTGCCACCGATTTGGCAAAAGGTTTTGAGTTAACAGAAATCTATTACAACAGAGCCGTCCAAGAGGCACCGTATTTCACTGGCACACAGAGCAAACAACTTTTGGACTACTGCACCCGAGATCAACAAGCCGCAGGGCTGCTTTTACACATCCAAGGTTGGGGCTGGCTTTAAGAGTGTATTTTCTCCCTCTTTACAGGCTCCAATATGCTGACATAGCTTTAATTAATTACCAGCTTGCCTTTCACAGGGCACTGTCATACCCTCCGAATGGATAGGCTGTTAGGACCAGAAATACTCATTATTGTAATAAAACAATGCAAGCCATCCATCTCACAGGCAGTATATCCGTACCTCGTAGAACGTCTACAGTGGCAGGGATCTGCATTTAATGTGGCATTGTATCTTGGTGACATCCAAATCTCCTGCCTGCTGAGTTTTCAGATACCAAAGCAAATGAAGTACAGAACATCAATTTTTTCAAGGAGCCGAGATGCTGCTCCTGGCCACAAGGCCATCTCAAACTTCACACCAAAAAAATCGTACCTTGCAGTAGGACCTTAAACCCACGCTACATCTCTGATGCCAAATTAGCTTAATTCTTAGGGCAGAAGGGTGCTGTCATGGTTACAACCAAAGGCTCAAACACAGATGCTCTGAACCAAAGTTGGACCCGAGGCATAGATTCACTCTACCACCCTCAGACAAATTATTTTCCATCATTAAAAACACAATAATGCTACCTTGTATCAAGGGAATGCAGAGACATTTACCACATGCACAGGGATAGCATGATGATAAAGGAGGATACCAGGATGCTGACAGAGACTTTCACATGGAGATTCTGAATTTGCTCCAGCCTGAAATTCAGAGCAGTGCTGCCCCAACCTGGTATTTTCATAGAGCTCAGGTTTACGGGGGTGGGGGTGGGAGGGTGGCAAATAAAAAAAAGGCAGAGGGGGGGATTGAAGTCATTTTGCAAATCTGAGTTACATTCAGAGAAACATCTTCAGCTCATGAAATGGGAATATTTTCAACCATCAGCAGCTTTACTTTTTATTGCAAGGGGGAAAAAAAAATTGTTGTCCTCATTCTTTGGTTACTTTGAGATTTAAAAGGTAAACATTTTGTTTGCAGTATACTCGAGACAGATTAACATGAAGCTTCACTTTGCTTTGGTGAAAATAAACCACCTATATTTAATATCCAACCAAAACAGATCCTCCCCTTCTCTGGGACCCTCAACCATCTACAAAAACAGAAAAGGCTGTAATTTCAAAGAACTCTACATTTTACCTCGAAAAAAGGTCTCTCGCTAACACCAGGAAAAAGCCTACCTACCAGTGGGATACAGAAACAGTCATAGCTTCCTCCTGTAGGGGAAAGGAGAAAAAAAAAAAAAAACATACCCCAAAACTTCTGACAATTTTCTGTGTACCTAAAACCACACGCTGCAAGTCTAAACACGCATGGAAGTAGCAACATGCAGTTTACTACCAGAAAAGAAAAGCCGTAAAGCATGCATTAACGCCAGGGAACGCGAAATCCCATTTGAAGTTGAAGACTGATGAGCAAAAAGCCCAGACGCGGACATCAATTCCTCTCCTCCCGCGACGATTAAGAAGATGCATCTTCACAAACAAGATGTGTCTTCCAGCCCCGGTGCTGAGAAAAAGCGAGGACCGTGTCTCCCATTGATGGTCCTGCTCTGCTTTTGCAGCAGAGTGCAGAACCTCCCTCATCTGTAAGGAAAGCGGTGGTGATGTTTTCACGTCTCATTCGTCTTACTAAGCCATCAATCAACCAGTCAATAATTGGTAAACATGCTTCAACTTTCAACTTTGGCTTCCTTGAAGGAACAGTTTCACTAGCAGCTACTTCAAAATCCGTTGGGCAACTACTTCACTGTTTCACATGTTTATCACTGTCAGTAAGCAGCTTCTAAAGCATTTTTGCTGTGCCTTGAATTCAGTTTCTTCAAATTGGTCTCTCAAGCATTGCATGTATGAGTTCAAAGACTTGAGATGTTAACAGCAGCAACACATCTTGGCATCTTTCTGTAGTCTTACTTGAGAATTTTATTCAAAAGAACAGAAACTATTTCCTAACAAGTTTTGGGTTTGTTTTTTTTTTTTTCTTTTTTCTACTGACATGAAGCTTTACGCTTGGTGTCTCTTGGCTCATCTTGATCGCCGGTCAAAGAATCAAAGCCTGGTTCAGGCACTTCCAAGCCCTCACACTGCTGACCACCAAGCATCACAGAGCCGTTTACAAATTTGATCCTGGGGAAGGAGAAACACTTCCCAGCTGTCAGCAACCAAAGCAAAACACGCACCACTTTACAGCAAGCCACAACTAGAAAACAGCCTGTACACGGCACGTCAGAAGCCCAAAACCAGCTCGGGTTAACAAGTGCCCATAAAAAGGGAAAATCCACAGTAAAAAGCAGAATTTTCAGCTGCCTTGCAAATCTGGGCAGGGTTTTGCTGCTGCCTGTGCATGGTTACACGCCTGACCCACAACCAACTGATAAACGCACACCTCTGCTTTGCAAGCGCCTTATCTCAGGATGTGCCCATCCATAGCTGCAAACGATGAATAGCTGCCAGGTTTGTTCTGCCCAAGAGCTGGCTTTGCTGTCACACAGAGGAAGATTTAGCTAATCATCACGGCCTGCAGCAAGGTACAGCCCAACCTAAACTAGGAACGTGTTATTTCTACTGTTTCATCTAAATGCAGACAGACTCTGCCCTCATCCATGCAGTAAAGCACCTGTGGATGAATAGGAGTCCCTCCACCAGCACTTGCTGTTTCCCTCCTGCACTTTGTTAAATGACCCGGGCTAGCTAAGTAACTCTGAAGTTCCTCAGCAATTTTCATTTTACTGCGATCTGACCGTCTCCTCAGAGCAATGAGACCTCTCCGTACCAAAATTTAACAACTACAACAATTCTCCTTAACACCTCCTGCCAGCATTATTGTTCATCGCTGAATTGCTTCATTAATTCCAAGTCGATATAACCAGCTTCCTTTTGTCAATCTCTATATATTAACATATAACTTCAACGTTTGGGAGCATTTTCAGGCTTGGAAATGAGATTAGCTTCCAGTGATTAAAATAAGTTCTCCAGACTGGGCAAAATAACCAGCTCACAGAAAAAGCTATAGACTGATCTTTGCAATAGTAAGTATAACAACCATTCCCAAATCACAAGTTTTCCGTTATACTACTCATTTTTCGAAAGCTGTTTGCTTTCAATATCTTGCTTTTGTTTTCTCACGAAATAAACACCCGCAGACCTCATAAAAATTGCAATCCTGTTTCCAGAGGTTTGAAAAGCCTTTACTGTATGGGTAGGAATGCATTTCGTTGCTAACGGGATGTCAAAACTGGCTGTGTTGAAGGACATGAAGTGCACGGCGGTTGAGAAATCCTTGCAACCTTCGCTGTTAACATCCCCTTCGCCACTTGCTGTTGCAATTGCACATGACATCATCAACCACAATTAATGAATTAAACTTGTCAGAAGGAATATTTTTTCCGTGATAGGATTGGTAAGTGACACTCCCAAAGGAGCCAATTCCAGCAGCGGAGTGATGCAGTGGTGGGAGATTTATGCTCTTTACCCTTTCCTTCCGAGGTTCTCCTCTGCAGAGGAGGGCTTCCACCAGGCACATGGCAGACACATGCAAGAAAACACAAGTGGCCCATCAGCCACCGAAGATCTGGCTGGTGGGACAATGACATCAGACTGAAGCCTGCTTTCCATACAAAGGTTCAAGTCCAAAGTGATCCATGCATTTAATTGCCCGGCAAGCAGCGATGAAAGCACAGACTGCCCTTGAGCACGGATGGATGGCGTTTTCTATAGTTGCACGTTCAAATTTTGCCACAAATTTACACCCAGGGTTAAAGGATTTTCATTACACACATTGTAAGAGTCCTCCTTTGCAGGTTTCTCCCTTCAACATTGCCTGAAGTGGCTTCAGAGCTCATGCGGCCAAGCCGTTGAGGTGACTTCACCTCTGGGACTTCAAAGATCAACAGTATCAACATGGGGAAGCGTGAAGACATCCAGGTCTGCAAAGGGGGAAGCGGATTAGGGACTAAGAACAGAAGTTTCCTCAAGGGTTGGGAGAGATACAAACGCACAATTCAGAAACCAGTGTGCTTGTCTCAAGAATACCTAAAAAAATCAGAGGAATCGACTGACAGGAAACCAAAATTCAGAGCTTTTTTGGAGAGATCAGGAAACCAGTAGTAAAATGGAGATCAAAAGATGTGCAACTGACAGAGCTGCTAAGGCTCATTACATCTGGAGTGAAATCAATGCCACTGAGCTTACCAGGAGTTTGCTAGGCTCTCTTGAAGTTTTACCCAAAGCCTGAGCTCTATAGGTCAGGTGAGTCCAGTCCTCCAAGCTGTCATTTAAAAGTTTTTAATTCTCATGGCTGGGAAGTTTAGAAATGTGATCAACCCCCTCCAAAGCAACATCGGGAGAAAGGAATGCTAGGCGCATCCTCAGTGCAGGTTAATGGACCTGCTCGTAAACCTCTGCTTCGGTGAGGTTTTGTACAAAGGGGAAATACCTCCTCCTCCATCCCTGAAGATATATTTATGTACATGCATTCCGCGTCTTAGGGCTCAGGTCTTCGGCAGTTTAAGACACAATCCATTTCTCCTTTCATTTATTAAAAAAAAAGTATCAAAAGAACAAATCAATAAAATCATGGGGTTTGTTCCCTGTGGAGCTCCTCTGGCACTGGCATTTCCTCCCACCCAAATCAACATTTGTTTTTCAGCTTTCTGGATAAAACGATGGTGCTCTGCAATCTACTCGACCCCGCTCCATCGCTCATCCTGCACTCCTCCGCCAACACGTAGTAGCGTCTCCAGAGGGTCCCAGAGGTTCACATCGCAGTAGTATCAGCGCAGGCGCTGGGACACCAACTGCGCAGGTTCAGCCCATTCAGCCCAGCACCAAAGAGGACCAAAAAGCTCTCCACAATACACAGAAGTCATCACTGGTTCGAACAGCAAGTTGTGCAAACCAGCTGTGCCAGCAAGGTGCACAAGAAGGTTTGGGAAATGTGAACCTTCACGCCTGCCCACAGCGATGCTGAGCTTTTCAGAGAGCTACCTCCAGGCACGGAAGAGCGGATGAAGAAGGAAGTCACTCCAGTTAGAGGGATGGGCAGCCTCCCCAAAACCACTGTGGCCAGTGAGCCTGAATTGAGATTCCCCTCAGTACAGGCACGTCCCTAAGCCTCCTTCTTCCCTCTTTCGTGCCTGAGGCTGTTACGGCTCTGAGTCTTTTGCTTTCATGTTGAAATGAAAATATCATGATGTACAAATTATTACTTTGTAATTAATTATGCAGAATAACTAAGTGAACATGACTTCAGCATTATGACAGCTTTGAAATTTACCACTTTAAATTAATAAGTAATGAATCTGGTTTGCTGAGTATATGTTTAAAATAAGAAAAGGTTACCTAAACAGAAAGAAAGGCTTAAGCTAATTTAGCTACAACAGAGCAAGAAGGAGCCTCAATTTTTGTTGGTGAGGAGGAGAGAAGAACAGGTAGCTCTTGGTTTTTTCCCCCCTGTTCAACTGTATGAGAAACACTGGCAGGGATAAGATAATCCCACTCCACACAACTCCTTGTAACCAAGGCTGACTCAGGTTTCCCCAGCCTTGGCAAGAAACCGCAGCCTCACTGCTACACAGCCAAAGCACAGCTGAGAACTCCAGACAAGGTAACGTCTGTAAGCATGATTTATTTAAACCAGACAGCCAAATTCAAGCAAGATTCTGGTGTCAATGTTATTTTCCCCCCGGCCCTCAAAAACTCCAAGAGTCATCTATTCCTCAGCCACCTCCAAGCAGGAGCGCGAGGCAGCATGCCACGCAAGCACCCCAGCCAGGAGGCTCCCGCTGGGCAGAGCCGGCAGCCCACCGCTTTCCCATCTGCAAGCTGAACCCTGCAGCCCAGGCTCCGACGTTGCCGTCCCAGTCTTGACCAATGTTTTGAGCCGGCGAGGTACAAGGTTACAAGGATAAGCATCCGTCTTCAGTGCTCGATGCAATCTTTGTTGCCGAGCTCCCGCTGTCCACCTTGGGGACATCTTTGCTTTGGCTCCAATGCTGGGAAGCCAGCCAGGGCTTTTGTTATTTCCAAATTATTTCTGGCTCCGACTACTTGGCTATCCATGGGCTGGGGGGTCATGGCACAGCCACCCCAACAGCAAGCACGAGCACGGTCAGTCTCAGTTCTGAAGTCCCTTTAGTTCCTCTGTTCCTTCCCAAGAAAGCTGTTGGAGACCACAGGAGCATTGTTACGCAAGTGCCAAATTTCAGCATCGCAGTAGCGTGGTTCTACAACACATGGATCATATTTTTCTCCCCCTCCCCATCCCATCTGACTGCCTGCAGTCTTCCAGTGTCATTTGAATCACTCCCACTGAACTGGCAGGGCTGTGCCTGAACAACAAAGCCTAGAACTACAACTGAGAGATGACCTTGGCAGTCCTGGGCAACGGTAATTAGACTAATTAGTGACACATCCCTAGATGTCAGCCTGTTAGCCAAGATCTATGGGACACCTGGGGTGCAGGATGCCCTGAGTTAATGACCATCAGCTCTGGAGCAAGTTTTTCCCAGCTCTTGTCACAGCAATAAATCATATGTACATACAAGAGAACACCGGCAAGGGGCTAGGATGTGGCCCCAAGAAGAGTAAACCCTGCTTTGCTTCATCTAGCAAGCCAGTGCAATCCAGGAATACTTTTCTTGTTGCACTGGACAGGATCAATATAACTCCCAGAGCACACAAAGGTCTCCACTAGTGCCAGATCACACCTTTATAGGGGACAAGACAGGCTACACCTATGTGCTTTCCCAACAGCAGAATTGCTGCCAGCCTAAAACACCATAAACATGTCCGCAAGCAATGGGAACCAACATTAGTTTTGCTCACGGAGACAGCAGAGCCATCTTTCTTTGGCACAGGGACATGCTTACAGTAGTCACCAAGGTTTAAAAGATGCCTCTTTGCACAGTATTTTTCCAACTGCTTTTTTTATGTCAAGCGCTGCAAAGTCAGCTAATTTTGGGAGGATGGAGGGGGACAAAAATCTCGAGGGGGGGAATATCACACCCAAGAGACATAGATATAACGCAGAAGATAGCTGATAAGACATTTTGTAATAGCCTGTTCAGTTGGCTATGTGGTCTCAAACCTGACAAGGTGCTAAAGAGATGACGAGCGGCACCTCAGCATGTTTTAATGGAAAAATGGTTGAACATTTCCTTCCTCCCGAAGGGCCTCTCCTTTCCTTCAGGAGGACCGGGAAATACACGTATAATCAGCCCGTCACTGTGCAGAGCTGCATCAGCCTACGATTTGCTTGGTGGCTTCCACGTACCGTCCTGAGGAAGCCAAGCCAGCCACAGACTGGCACACATGCATTTGAAAACAGAAGTGCTTATAACCTGACGAGGAATTACACATGTTCCTTGGGAAGGAAACAGCCTTGCAGCAGCCACAGATATGCCTCTTTCCTCCAAGTAATGGCTCTCTCCTACCAAGCAAGAAACCGGTGTTATTCTGCTGCTCAGCCTGATGCAGGACACGAAGACGAGCCTCCAGCACCCCCATAGCATGCCCCCACGGCAAAGGGCAAAGGCTGCCTGCAAACTCTGTTGTCTCTGTGCAAAGTCTGGGTTTCGAGAGACCGATATTTTTCCAAAGGAGAAAGCAGGACTGCCCCCTAAAAATGGTGCATCAGCAATAACCATGTCATAAATGAGAAGGCAAAAAGATGGAGCACCGGTCAAGCCCCAGCACAGTGTCTGGGCCACCTGCCCCATGGGGGAAAAGCTTCCCTGGATTTTGGCTAGTATGTTTTGTGGTTACCAGTGGGAGACCAGAGCAACAGCCCGGAGCTGGATTTGCAGGCTGATAACCCACTACCCTCAAACCAGCTGAACCCCACTGTCTTTCAGGCAGCCATCGGGAGTTACTCCTCACAGCATCCGAAGCTTGTTTTGATTAATTCATGCCTATGCCTCTATCAGCCAGGTGGGGAGAGTCACCAGTGTTTGACAACAAGGCCAGTGTCTCATTTGGGCCGTATCATGCAAAGCAGCTGCCTCCCACACCCTGCTGCAAGCCGCTAGCCGGCAGTGCTCGGGCAGGCAAATTGCACAGGGATGAAGTGTTAGGGTGGGTGGCTGCAGCAGATCGGTGGGATTTAAGGATTAGGGGGAGCGGATTGTCGGATTCAAGAAGGGATCAGTGCGAAGGCTGAGCGCGAGAGCAGATGCCGGCGATTTCCCCCACACTGCTCATCCCCACCCCAGCCGTCTCCCCTACAAGCATTATCCACTCTCAGTATCGGAGATCTCGTCATCCCTTTTTTCATTCGCCAGCCTGGCTCCATAGGAGCCAGCTGCTTTCCCCAAATCCACAGGCAAAAAAACCCCTCGGTTAATGTGAAAGATTAAAGGTGTCTATCTGACTGCCTTCCCTTGTTTCTTTTGCTCTCTCTCTGTGACACAAGCTCCCTCCATCACTCTACCAAGACGTGTCCTTATCCCCACAGTGCAAGCGGTGAAAATCTCTCACCTGCAGAGTCATTCTCCTCTTTGCCCAGGGAACAGCACATCCTTCATACAGAAACATGGAGGAGACAGCCCTCTTCTTCTGCTCTTAACCTTAAAGCTGAAAGTTCCCTGTGGCCACCAACCCTTCTGCTCCCAGAGCACCCCACAGTCTTGGCGAGTTGCAGCAGGCACGCCGAGACCCACAATGCTGGACCTGAGCCCCTGTTCACATTTAAAAGCAGATCCACAGCCAATTCACTCCTTACAACTTTGCCAGTGGATAATGAGTCCCTAAGGACACCACCACCCCTTTTTTTTTTTTTTAAGGGCTCCAACAGTTTCCTACAAATGCCCCACTTTAGCAGTTTTCTGATTGACCTCTCTCTCTCTCGCTCCTTGCTGAGCAAGCTGGTGCAAACCTGGTTAGTGAGCCAGCCTTTTGCAACGGGGCTTGGATGGGGACCGAGAGCCTTCCTGCTGCAATCCAGACACCACGCATTTGTCACTGAGCCAGGCAGCCCCAAGGCTAGGGTAAAAACAGACTCAGAAGACTGGGGAAAGGGCACCAAAATGTCTGCCCTGAGCAGGAGCAATGTGAAAAAAAAAAAAAAAAATAATCATCATCACAACTTGGGACCCTGTCAGCACAGGACCGCTGCAAAACGGGCAGGAGAAAGGGGCAGCAACTCTGCAACCAAGCAGCTCTCTTCCAAAAAAAAAAAAAAAAAAATCTTGCACGCCGAAAACTTCAAACAGCAGTGACATATCAACTGCTTACAGCGGCCACTTTCCAAAGGAGCTGAAGGGGATTCAGCACTCACCTCACACCCTTGACAGCAGGGAGGCGAGGAACCGCTCAGCACTACGCGAGGACAGGCCCTAGAGCCAAGTCACAGCAGCACACAAAGCAACTAGACACAAGTTACCGGTGTCACACGGAGGGGGGGGGGGATGGAATAAAAATAAAATAAAAACAAATAGGACTGCTACCACCAGCTCCCGTGGCCAAGCAGGTCCCCCCTCCCCTGCTTGAGGATGACAATTTAAGGGGGAAGGCAGGAAAAATAAATAAATAGCTCCATGCCTGCGTTGCTTATACAGTAGACAAGATTTAATAGACAGAGCGTACGGAGTCTTATCAGCACAACTCACGCTCAATAGTGCAAGAGAGGGCATCATACATTAGCTTGCTTTGACCTGCAGGGCCCTCAGTGGGAATTTTCTCTACCACACTGACATTATGTTGTTTAGATGCTATGCACATCTCGCCTGCATGGAAACATGCTGACACTTTGGAGGCTTTTGAATACAGAGAAAGAGCGGAGGAGAGGAGAAAAAAAAAAATGTCTGGGTCGAAATGTTTCTCTAATAGTTATAGATTTAATTCCATGGTCTGGACAGAAAGGTGGGAGAAAAGATTATTTTTTTTTTCTCCCTGTTTCCTTTTCAAAGCATGAAAAAAGAATCCTAAAGCAAGATTACTGTCCTGGTCTGCTTTGCTTTTCTTTAATTCTCTGGTTTTGATGTAGCTTTCTCTTTCTCTCCCACCTCCACCAATACCTACAGGACCCAGGGAAGAACTAGCCAAAACTGTTGACGATTTAGCTTGGATAAGACATTCCTGGGCTCCCCTAAGGAGGAATAAATTAACATCAGATCACTCAATGCACAAGGCAAAACAAACTGAAATTATTTGCCCAGCCATCCTGGTACTTTAAATCCTCCTGAAGAACTGGGTTATAGGCAGACATGGGGAAAGTTTTACATATTCTTCCAGCTGGAATTACTTGTAGCCCCCTCAGATTTCACACTTTCCTGTTGTATTTCACCTTAGACATGACTCGGAGGACACCAGCACCCAAATTCAGGAGAGGACAACGAGCAGTATGCTCTTGTGCTTCCCTTTGGTTACGCAGATTAAAATTGTCATAAATATGTTCTCCCCAAATGCAGTCAGAGAAGGGAAAGATTAGTCAGGGGTCATAAGCTGGCCAGTCTAGGTGGGAACTTCATATTTTGCAAGGAGAAAGCCAAGCCTTATACAGCTGATAAAAGAAGAAACGTGTACCAAGGCGTGACTGAGACAAGAAACTTATGGGACACTGGCTGCAAAGTTTGTGCAGGTTCAAGGGAGGATTGGACGTGCCTGGGAAGAAAAATAACCTTAGGGCTATTAGAAGGAAACACAGCCAGTCGCCAGGCTGACGGTGCTGGGATGGATTTTCATGTAGCCATGCAGGTCCAGGCCTTCCTACAGCCAAAAAAAAAAAAAAAACCCAAAAAGACAGCCAAAGACTTGGTGTGATTTGCTTATGGTACTTTAAACTAGAAAAATGCCTGTTTATGAGGTGCATGAAAGAAATCAAATGCTTACCAGCCCACAAGCAGGCAGCAAAGAGTTGCCTGCTTGGTCTAGGAGAAGGTTGCATGAAACACCATCACAGCTGCAAGTCCTCTGGTTTGGGGGAAAGCCTGTTTGGAGGAGAGCGGTGGGATGCCAGGGCTGCATGAGCACAGCCAGGAGGATTTATAGAGATGCCCAGGGATTGCTCCCACCACATTCGTCAAGCAGGTGGGATGCCAGGCACAGAGTGGCCACACCAGCTCTGCAAACAGAGGAAGCAGCAGGCAGGTGCCTGGCGCTGCCAGGGGTTTGCAGCCAGCCTGTAATTGCAAGCAGCCACCTGGGAAGAGGAGAAGAGTGCCAAGTTCCCTGGGCACAGAGGTAGTCTCATTTGTCTCCATCAGGTGCAAATGGGCTGCTCAACCTTTAAGTACTTAATTAGTTTCCTTTTTGTTTTTAAAAGCAACATTTGGGTGCTGCGTGGATCGGGGCAGCAGGACATGATGGATGGGCTACGTGCGTGGGCACAGCAGCACAACCCTTCAGCTGCAAACAGCCAGCACACAGGAATCACAGGCATGTGGAGATGGCTTCTGATTCCAAAGCTCTGCACTGGTGGCAAACACCCAGGCAACTGGACTTCATCTCTACTCCTTCCTAAAGCAAGGAACTGGTCCCAGCCATCCCCAGCATCCCTCTGCTCACAGCCAGTCCACACACAGCAGACACGTGGCACCTTGCTTCCAAACAAAGCAAGTCACTGGAGGCATCTGTTTTCTTCTTCTACACGAAGCACCACACAGAGTTCCAGCACCTCTCCACCTAAGCTTTCTGTTCCAGCCCTCCAGACCCAGCTTCAAAAGAGAAATCTGTCGGTGCCGGCAAGGTGGACAAAAGTTACAGAGAGACAAATCTGCTTCAACTCAGGTCACGGTAGGTCAAAGTGATAAAAAAAAAAAATACATCTTAGAGAAGCCACCGACTGGATATCGAATTGATCTTCTGTGCTAGCTCCGAACACCCAGGGAACCCGGGGCAGGCATGCTGAATGCCCGCAGATCGATGCATGAAGTGCTCACATAAGCCCTCGGTAGCTGCATTGCTACCCTACAGTCCCGGCATTCAGAATTGTTTTTCTTTCCTGTTTAATTCCTCATAACTCATTTCCAAGGCACACCCCCCTCCTTTCCCTATGCTTTTCCTTGTAGATAAAAAACAATATGTGGCTTTTTTTAATTCCAGCAGGGTTCCAGCTAATAAAAAGATTTATAATTAAGCCAGTAGATTTCCTTTTGCTATGCTGTCCTGGATTATGAGAAAGTATATTTATATGCAATTATGAAATGAACAGTATTTCTTACCCAAGTGAAGCTTTAAAAGTCATTATGAATCCATTAACTCAGCAGACCTTACAAAAGGCCTTCTCTGCTCTGGATTTATTTTAATTTAAAGAAGATAGGAAACTTTCCCCCTCCCTATTTTTTAAACCCAGCTTTTTTTGCAGCAGAAATGTACAAAAATGAAAAAGATGCATCAAATCCAGTAGCAAGGGGCCAAACCCCTGGCAGGCACAGCTCTGTTGGTCTCAACACCGCTTCAACTATTTCCGAAGTCTCTGCCCTGCATTCCATCCCGCTGTGACCCCAAACCTGCCACCTCACACCGAGACCTGGGAAGTGTGCAATATTTAGATTCTTCCTTGACTGACCTTTCATTCGCTTAAATGCTGCCTCAGCATCCTAGTCCTGCATCTTTTTGCAGCTCCTCTCCATGGTGTTAAAAGGGAAGGAGCATGCTGCTGCATGCAGTAACTAGCTCGCTCTTTTTTGCTTCTGCTGCTATCACCTGAGGATCCCCATCAAGTATTACGTGCCCAGCGGTCTTTTGACTCGTCTGAAGTGTCCCAGGCAAGAAAACCATATTGGAAAAGCCAGAGAGGGGAAAAAATGCCATAAACTCTGGTCAGAGAGCTGCCCCAGCCACCTAGATCTGGGTGGAAAGAGGCCTGAGCACTTTAATGAGCATGTGTGATCACAGCTGTGGCTTGATAGCAGATGTGGATGGCAGCAACCCAGTGCTCCCCAGCACCCTGCTGGGACACGCTCTGGCATCGGTGTCTCCTCTGCAATATTTACATCCCTGGCAACGCATCGGGAAGGGAAACAGAAGTCTGCCCTCCTGCTGCTCTCAGCCCTCCTCAGCTTGCAAGGCTTAATCACCTAATTCAGCGCCACTGGGAGAGGGTGTAACAGCCCTGCCTGCACGAGGACAGACCAGGGGAGACAACGCAATCACGAGCGCGGGTTTCAGCATCTGCGGCATAAGAGACCTTCTCCCAGATCCCCAACAGCACAGACTGTTTCTTCCTCCCCATCTTTAATCACGTCCTTAGTGCCCCAGACTCCCAAAAAGCCCTGCCCGCGCCATCCATACCACCGCTTGATGTGGTTTGTCTTCGGGGTTTTAAACAAGTCATCAGGCAGAAGCGTGGCAGTGGCCCTGCAAAATATGCTCCAGCCCCAGCCATCTTTCACCATTTCTTATCTACACGCGAGATGAGGATGGCTCATTTTACTTGCCTAAAGATGAAATCCATCTTCAAGTCACAAAAAAAGGCTCAGTTACAATGGCCTTTTCATTACTGTGGTGGCAATAAAGCACGGCAGCAGCCCCTGGATGTCACATGAGAAGAATCTGGGAGGAACGTTAAAAGTGCATTCACCAGCCAGGGGAAGCAGGGGAGAGGGCAACCCTGTGGTGGGGCACACTGCTGCCCCTCCACCACCCAGCCAGACTCCAGATGGAGATGGCCACCAGTCCCTCACATGCCACCAGTTTCCTCCCAGCTCCTACACTCCGTTCAAGAGAAAAGACTTCAATCAAGTGTTCATCGGGAGCTATATACCAAAAGACCTCAAGCTATCCAGAAGGGCCGTTCACACTCCCTTTGGGCATCAGTCAGCCACACAGTGATGGTGCTGCAGATCTTCCCGAGCCAGGCACTTCATCAGGTACCTCCTCCACCATCTCCAGCATCCACAGGCACCTGCCTCTCCATGCTGTCCACTCCAATCACAACGGGGCTGTGAGTGTTTTCAGTCCTCAGACAAATTAAATCTCCCTGACAGTCTCGATCTGCCTCTAGTTCTCCGTGACGCTTTCACTTCCAGTTGGCTCTGTCAGCGACAAACCTGCTTTGACACCTTCGCTGTTTCTCAGTCTCATTTTCCCCTGTGCGATCTGCTTCTCCCTGTCTCTCTGTCGTGCGCTATGTGATTTTTGCACTGACAAACCCATTTTGATCTCTTCCTCCTGCTCTCCCCCCTCCCACCAACTCTCCATCTCTACAATTCTTTCAGATACTGCATGACTGCTTTATTAAATAAGAATAAAAAAGTAACCAGGGCCAGGGAGTTCTCTGCAAGCCAACTGCTCTGGATTTAATTTGGGGAACACGGTCACAGTTAGTTTCATTAGACTCGCCCCTTTGCCCCCATAACGGTTGTTTTCTTAGGCATCATTTTTTTTTTAGGTTTGGTCATGGGTTTGTTTTTTTTCCAATTCAGCTTCAGCAAAATTCACTGCGCGTCTCACACCATGAGGAACAGGGCCCTGGGCTCTTGCTACCATTTTAATCCCTGCTTGCAATTTACAGAAGCTTTGGCTATAAGGGTGAAAGGTTCTGTGTTTCATTACGATGCCTCACAGGGACCTCTGCTAACCTGCACTGTGCAGCACTGTCTTGACACAGCACAGCAGCTGTGCTTAAAAAAAAAAGTTCGCTATCTCAGATATATTGCTAGCTCCAGCAGCTATTCCCCTATGTTAGCTGCAAGGAATAGCAATAAGCCCGTAATGAACTTTAAAGAGCAACCATGCTTACAGGTATTCTGGCCACGGGTACACCCATTGCACCCCATAACCAGCTCCCAGGTCTTAAGGTCTGATCTGCGCCCCCCTTGATGCATTTCCAGACACATCAAATAAACATCCATAGGAAGAGAATCTTGCACCTGCCACTTCTTTTTTTTCCCCCGTCTCCTGAAGCTCTGCGAGCACTTCAAAGGGAAGCAAGCTTTGCTATGCCCACGCTGCAAAAAGGGAAAGCTCAATGCAGAAGGCAAAGACTAGTAGAAAACCAAAGGCCCCAAGCAGGTAGGTGGCCAAGCAGACCTCACTGCTTCCAACAATCAATGTGTCTTTGCTTTTAACGCCCACCTGAGGAAAAAAAAAAAAATATCTTTTTTTCCCTTCTACATATGTCTCTATGCATACAGAAGTGCACAACCTTCTTCTGATAAAAAATACAATAAACTCAAGAGAACAAGTTCACATTTAACAAAACCCACTTTTTTATAAATTTACTTCACTGTACTGAAGTCAATATATTCAGAGTAATTTAGTTACCTGCTAAACAACAGCAACCAGCATCACTGCAAATATAAATCTATTTGTGGAATATCAGTGGCGCTGACACATGCTCCTGCGTGCCTCCTCGTAATACACTCCCTTGCAGCTGGCCACTAACAAGGCACAAGCACAGTCTGTTTAAAATAAAAGCAGGTCAAGTAGATAAAAGCTCCAAAGTTGACCCTTCCTATCCCATTCATAGGACTTCAAAAGAACACCACCTTCGAAATTAGGCTATTAACAACAGCTACAGGCTGTTAGCCCTTGAAAAGCGTTGTCGTGCCATTGGATTTGTCAAGGAGCAGAGCCCAGACCCTTCTGCTGCCACAGTTTATTAAATGGGTTCAACCACCACGCGCAGAGCGGTGGGATGGCTGGAGATGGGGATGCAGAAGGGCAGCCTTCAGGAGCAGCAGCTGTTCCCACAGCGTTGCCTGTGGCCACTTGCTATCTCAAGTCATCAGCAGGAACCAGACCCAAAAAGCTCCAGATCTGGGGCACTGGGGAGAGGGGAGTTGCTAGTAACTCCAAAGCAAGACCCCAAAGAGCTCCAAGTCGGAGCACGGTGCCTTGCCAAACTGGCCACCTGCCTCTCCCAGCCCCAGGGGCACTCATTTAATGCCTCAAACAGCCAGATTGCTCCACAATCTCGGTGGTCCACCTCTTTTCCAGCTTATGCATGCACAGAAGAGAAGTTCAAACCTCTCAAGTCCAAAGCTTGATTTTAAAATACGGTTGGTACTTGGGTGGACACTTCCAGAAGAGATTTAAAAGTCCTTTGTATGTGTCTCCTGGGCATTCTGTGATGGACCCTGTGAGATTTTTCTCCCATACATTTTCCTAGGTAGGTAACAGCGAGAACACAGAAAGCACATCTTTAAATTTTCCCCAAGCTCTCTCCTGGACAGACAATCCCATTAAGTGAAGCCCAGGGACCTGAAGCTGTGTAAAACCAACAAGGTGAATCTCCTTAGCGCAGAAGCCTGACAGATGAGTGCAAAATGCTAGATTTAACTCCAATGTAACACAACAGACCGCAAGGCGTTACCGGAGGGAGAAATGCAACCCCGTTTTGCAACCCGTTGCACACAACCAGGTGATCTCCCAGCTGCCAAGAGAGATTTCATTTAGACCTTCCTCTCTACATGGAGGGACTTCATTTCTAGGTAATACAGTAGAATGAGACAGATCTGAAGCAATATGCTCAAGGTCACCTAAGGAATTAATTGCAGAGCAAGACTCAAACCTGAATCCAACCACAAAGCATACTTAGCCCCAAAGCCACTAGTTATAAGACGTACCATTTATCAACATCTATCAAATTAGGCAGAGTACCATAAACTCCTGCTTGTGGAGCGTTTTTTTTAAATGGCAGGAGAGGAAATGCAGTTTCTTGAGCTCCTAAGAGTCTCTCGTGGAGAAAAATACTGGTATAATAAAACAAACTATTTTAAAAACTGCCTCATCTAGTATTTATCTACTACTCTACAGCCTTCCTAAATTTAAGCGCAACATGTTAGTAATGGGTATCTTAGACACATAATTTAAAGTGTTACTGAAATTTCTTACACACAGAAGATCAGCCGCTGAGATCAAAGGCTGACGCATCCAGCGACTCTGTGACAAAAGAGAGAGATTTCTAACAGTGAATTACAGTGTTAAACAAATTGGGCTCGTCTGCCCTAAGAACGCTTCCCTTCATACTTAAGAGCACAAAGTTTGTTCTATATAGACTACTTGCAGAAAAATAGCAGGCTGTCTCTTCAGTGACCCAGCTAAGAAAATACCACTGTGCTGAAAGCAGAGGAGGAGGAGAAATACACCCAAAAACCCAGCCACCAGACCAGAAATTAGGGAGACTCTATAAAGTTCTGGTAAACAGAAGTTAATCACATCCAGGTACCAGAGAAAACCATATAAGCTCTCTTTGCCTAGCCTCCATAGAAGTATCACCTGCCCAGAAGCAAATATCTGCCCTTACATTTAAAGGCAGATCACCACATCCCTCAAGGAACACACTAAAAAACTCAAGAAAATAAGAGCAGGAGACTACCACACCACTTGGGAATCGGTGGAAACGCCCCACCTTCAGACACGTTGTAATTCAGCTACCAAGAGGCCGTAATAACATTCTCCAAGTAAGTGATTTTAAAAGAAAGTCTTCCCGCGAGGGTCATGGTGAGCAGCCTCCCAACCCTTCCACAAAGGGCACGGGCACTGCAGCTGGGACTAACCCTTGTTGGTGGGAGACTCCTGGCCTCCAGCTTATCAAAAATAAATTAAAATAGCCTCTCCCAAGCACGCAGCATGGGGACGGCGAGGAGGGATAGGCAGGAGCATCCCCCGCGATACAGTTGTCTTCCCTGGCTCACTAATGACTTATATTACCTGGAGTCAGATCCTTTGTTCCCTTCCACAGTGCAGATGGTATTCCTCCTGGCGCTTTCCAGCCCAGTCTGTTTAAACAACAGAAGCAGTGTTTTCGTTGCAGGTTGCACATAGTTTGGGAATTGCTTTTTTCTCCCCTCCCAGCTCCAAGTGTTTTGTTTGGTTGGTTTTTCTGAACCATAGACATATTTGCATTAACAACACAAGGAATTCTTTGCTGGGTTTTCCCCATCAGCTTCCTGCCCTGAATACCAAACACCCAGGGCTGTACATCCACGCTTGCCACCTACGTGGATGCTTGAATTCTTCCAATCAATGGAAGCAGGGTAGGTTTGGTTTCATTTGTTTTCTTTACAGGATCACAAAGCAATTCAGAGGTGTTCTCTGCAGGCAAAGAGTACCTTCAAAACATGATAAACAACCAGCAAAACAGCGCTGTCTTGTCTTTTTAAGGAGGTTCCACGCAAACAGCAGATAGCAGGGGGAATCCTGCACCCTTCCACTGCAGCAGGCAAACAGCAGCAGGTGACAAAAGGAGACACTCACCCAAGGGAGAATGAAGGTAAAAAGCTTTCTCGATCCCCGAGATGCTCATGGGGTTGTTTTTTTTTTTTTCCACCTTCACTCGATATGGGTGGAGGCTGGAGCTAGCCAACAGCTTTACTCACAGGGTTCTGGGAGGATAGTCAGGGAGAAAAGGCTCCCGAACAAGCTCCTGAGCCAAAGGGTAGAGAAGGAAAAAAATAATAATCCTGCTCTTCTAGAATCAGACCTAAACATTCCCAAACTTAAGCCAAGGCAAGGTCACAGATAGCCCTGCACTATGGAACTGAGACTATGCTCAAGTCCTCCATCCCCACCACTGCTATTCACTTCATTTGCTATCGGAAACTGCTCTGGTTTTTCCTCCACCTCTTCTCTGTTAGTCTCTCTCACCCACGATGCCCGTCTCCATGCCTCTGTCAATTCATGTCCCCCGACCCATTCATCCCCCTCCTATAGCTGTATCTTTCTCTTTGGGTTAGCGTTGCTAATGTCAGAATCATTCCATCTGACAAAGTCTCCGCTCGTCCGCGTCTCCCTTGTCTCCTTGAATCTCTGTCAAGGCCTTTTCCACATGTCTAAGCATTTTAATGACATATGGTGCTGGGACTTGGGGGAGGGAGCATCACTCAAAGAGGAGGAAGACAAAAAAGCAATACGGTTAACAAGCAGGGAAAATGCTAGGGAAGGTCCTGGAAGACAGCTGGACTGTGGAGGAGGCATCTGGAAAGGATGCTCTTGGAGAAAGTTGGTCCACCACACTGTTCAGCTGTTCTTTCAGCTCTCCCGCGGTAGCTAGCTGTTTGCCCAGAGGAAACTGCACCTTTTGAGTTTTGTTTTGGTTTTTTTTTTGTGGGTTTTTTTTTTTTGTTTGTTTGTTGGTGTGGTTTTTGGGTTTTTTTTGGTTTTTTTTTTGTTTTTTGTTTTTTTTTTTTAACAGGGAAGGCCGATCCTGCTCTGCATCTCTATTCCAGCCCCCTGCTTTGCAGTCACCAGACCCTGCATGGCCACCAGCTGTTATATGCCGCGTGCAGATGTGCGGGCACACAGTGGAACAGAGGCACAGCCCATCTCTCCCTTGCCCTGGAAGGAATGCAGCTCTCCAGTGCGTCAAACCCAGACACACAGAGAATGGGTTAGAGTCAGGCAGGCTACACGCTCATGCATTCAACTCGACAGCACTCCTCTGGTGTAGGAAGCCACCAAAGGCTGCATCATGGCAATACATACTGCCCCAAATGCCAGGGTCTGAACTTCACGCCCAAATGAAGAATGCTCCCAACATCACCTCTGACCCAGCAGGCTTCTCCCCAGTGCTGCAGACTTAAGACTACTTTTCTCAAAACACAGTCTTAGCTGTCTGGAAGCTCTGGGATCTGCTAAGCCCCAGAAGTCCCTTTAAGACATGGTATTCAGCAGAATCCTAGTGGATTTCTCCCTACATAATTGCATTTTGCCTACTTATAATCCTCCTGGGTTTTAATTCTTCTCCACCTGCCGTAAACTGGCAAGGGATGTATGTCAGGGTGCTAGGATGACAGCTGCTGTGCTCTGTACAAGAAAATGCAGTGCTCTTGTCTTAAAGGTGGTTCAGTATGAAAGACACTAAGACACCAGACGACAAAATAAAAAGAAAGTGGACCTACATCCAAACTGCTCTAACAGATACCCAGACTGCCTGCTCCAAGACAGAAGTGACAGTAACACCAGCTTTTTAAAATCCTCACCTCTTTAGGAGCTCTAATCCTATTGCAAACCAGCTGAACTTCAGCTCTTAAGTGTTTTGGCAAATCCCATCTTTGGCAGATTAATGAGAAAGCCAGCAGAAGCACAAATCCTTCATGGCATCCCATTTTGGGTAGAAGTACCAAGAACTTGCGTGTCTAGCTGCACAGCCCTCAATACTACTGCTGACCAACAGGCTGCATGGGAAACAAAACGTAGATGGGATGCATCTTGCATATTTGGATGGATTATGCTTTATCAGTGATGCTGCAGCATCCATTGCTTATTCTCTATCCCTCACATACTCTTGGGGTTTGGGGAAGCTTCACAAAACACTCCATCTACAACAGCTACGAACACAGTCCACACAGTCCCAACCTTGCTTTCACATTTATAAAACACACAAATTGAAGGAAGAAAAGGCAAATGGGTGCAGGTGCAGGTGCACAAGTCAGTGTCCAGAAGTGTGACGGTACACACCAAGACTTGACTGGTGAGAAAAACAGGTGGGCATCTTTTGCAAATTAAAAAATCTGCAAACCCTTGAATGAAACCAGTACTATTAAGAACCAGAAGAAAGCACCCCAGTTCCTAAATCAAAAACAAGCCCCCGAAGTTACAAGCAAGATGCTCATGATGTTCTTCATTCTCTGCAACACGGTTATACTGAAAGCAAACAAGGAATGCTAGACAAAACCCCCATCTGCCAGACGACAAAAGGGAAGGATGAGGGCACGCTCCAGGAATTTATCAAGGAAATCTGTTGAGCTAGGCAACTTATTTTTTTAAGACAGATGCTGAAGATAAAGCTGCTTCCCACTTGAACCTGTATGCTGATCAATGAAATATAAACCAGAAATAACCCCTCCCTTTAACACCCAGTATTGCCTAGCATCTCATTTACCAGATTTGCCAAGGCCAGGAAGCTGAAGGATCACGGCCAGTGCTTTCTGTCCTCCACATCTCTAGCAGTCAGACTGGAAACAGATGTAGCCTGCTGTGTTATCAAGCAAGACCCAGTGCTTCCCAAATACTCTTCTAATACAGCTATCTGCCTGCCCTCCTTTGGAGGGGGCAGGGGGGTGACAAGGGGGAATATTTTCAGAGTGCTCATTGTTGAACAAAGTTTGTTTGAACTAGACTTAAATCAGTAGCAACAAGAGCAGCACTAAGCCAACCTCAAGCACTTGTGAAAACACCCTGCTTTAAATAGTGACTTTTTAAGCTTTAACATCATGTAAAGCTCAAGAAGATTTTATGGGCCACTGAAAGCATCTAAAACCTTGGCATCCCATCTGCAATCCAAACAGCTTTACACTAGCAGGGCTAAAGTAGCTTTTAAGTGTGAGTGCAATGCCCCAGAAGCAGGGCTAGAGCTGGCAGCATTTTCAACAGGGAGCCCTGCAACAGCCCCAACCCATGCACCCTTCCAGCAAACCAAGCTGGAAATCATTCCCACACCACCCTAAACTGGTACTTTGGCTTGGACAAAAGCCTGCAGGTTTCCAGCCATAAGGCAACCTCTTAGCTGGGTGCAGAGATGCTCCTTAAGCAAATAATTTTTCAGCAGTCCACCTGGATACTATTCATATCTGTCACCAGCACTGTCAGGGGTCAAGATGCTGAACTGTGCTGGTCCAAGCAGGTACTCTGCATGCTCAAAATTCATTAAAGTCAAATACTCCTAGGAATTTTACACATGAAAAAGCAGATGAACGTGCAACATGAGTGGCTCAATGCAGTACAGGCAGAGTTTTTTTAATGAAGGTATATTTACTCAGCAGAGCTGAAGGGCTGCTTCTTCACAGCAGGTCAGGGGCTGCTATGCAAATAATAATAAATACTCTGCACTTTTCAAGCATGCTTTAAACCCAAGTGCTCTGCAAGCATGAACTGCACAAAGCCTCACAGTATCTTGGAAGGAACAAGGGGGAAAAAAAACCAAGAACAGACACTTCGCCCAAGATAGAAATACAGAAGCTTTCTGGGTGGAAAGCACAGACATTTGATAGTACCAACAGCTTTCCTGACTGCCCCCCCCCCGTGAAAGCACTCTTCCATTGCTAACCTCACATTTGTGTGGTTGGCAGCTTTCTAGAAACAGCAGTTCAATATCGATTCAGAAAACAGAGTCATCTGTGGTTCATTACTCCCAACAGATTTCATAAGGGATCCTGCCTGATGCCTCAGCTGCTTCTAAGCCAGCTAAGCCTAGAAGATCTGGTGCTGGTATAAAATAGTAAAGCTTCTTATGAAGCATCTCATATAGGACAAAAGCCACCGACCACAGGGACAAGTTCACCAAACCTAGAGAGATTCATCATTATTAACTGGCTTTCCAGGAGGTCTCCCTGGGCTGGAAAGCAAAGCACGCAAAGGGGATGAGGACAGCTGGAGCTGCTGGTCAGTTCAACAGCTCTAAAAACCAGAGGCTGCTGAGAACAAGCCCACGCGCTGCACGGAGAGGAACAGCTTCTACTCTGCAAGACATCAAGGGGAAAAAGAAATAACTAACTGAGGATGGCCATCGTCAGAGCAGTATTACAGAAAGACACGAAAGAAGGTAGCACTAAGGTCTCAGTCCCACCTGGGGAGCCCTGAAGCTGTTTGTACAACTGTAACCTGCCATGAAAGATTTACGGAAGACTGAAGGAGTGGTTTTCCTTCCTTGCCCCAAAGAGGCTGCAGTTTGCACCCCAGCAGGTAACATCCTCTGACAGCTGGGAGGGTTGGGACCCATCCCAACGAAGGCAAGGGAGATCCACAGCTGGTGCTAATAGGGAACCAGTGCTGTGGGTAAACAGGAGTCCTTGACCTGCGACACAACAAAATGCAGCCAAGCAAAAAGACCCTTCCCTTCAGCTAAAGCAAGTACGTAGTACTAAGTCTCCTCTCCGGAGGGAGAGGTTGGGTTTGACAGAGAAAATCCTACAGCTGACTAGGAAAGTGGCAACCTGCAGATATAACCTGTGGGGAACTGAGATTCGGATCTCCAACAGCGGCGAAGCCCTGAGCTGCCTGCTGAAGCCAACATCACTGTACTTGCAAGATACCAACTTATTTTGAAATCAATACCAAGATTTATTGATCCAGGAAGGAACTACCGACTGACAAGAGCAACTAGTCGATAGCAAGCCCAATGGGTAATAAGTTTTAGTGGAGATTGGAAAAAAAAAAATTCCAATCTGAATTTTGTTCTGGGGCAAAACTCTGCACATGCTGATTATCACAGCCCAGGAGCAAGCCAGGGACTCTTCACTATTATGCTGATATTCACACTGACCATCTCCGATGCCAAAGTCTGGGACAGCACATCACCACTGAATGAAAAAAGAAACCCTATTAGCTCTTAACAGTGAGCTGCCTGGCAGAGGACAAGTTGCTAATACAGACTACCTTGAATATCACAGCAAGAAATTCAACCTGCACAGTCAAGGCCAGATTCAGGCACGTAACACAGGGATGGCAGGAGTTCAAGCACTTAAGGTGCCTTTTGAAACCACAGTAAAATCACGCCATCCCATCCCTCTGTGAAACGGGCTCCACTGAATATCCACTGCTACACCCTGAAAGGCAGCAAGACAAAAAAAAAAGCGAACAAACCAGATCTGACCAACTGAGGCTGGGAAAGCTGGTTGCAGCAATTTCCCTTCGTTTGTCTACAAAATCTCAACTGCTGTATCAAAATACAAAAAGGGGTGTCAGTTACCAGAAGGGCATCCTCCATATCGTGATAGGGGCTGAGGAGAGAGTTGATACCACATTTCTCAAGTTGAAAAGCCAGTGCCTTAACTCCAATATTTCAGAAGCAGCAAAATCCCACCTTCAACTACAGCTGCTACCTGAGGGAGGCAGCAAGGATTTCTCAGGTGCCGCAGACCCACACAAAACACTGAAGCCTGCCGGGACCAAACTGCAGAAGTACCATCCTGTAGCTCCAGGGCACGAAGAACCTCTCGCACACTTCACAGTGCAACAGGTCTGACTTGTGTTTACAGGTTTCCAGGAAGCCATCACCTAAACCCTCCCTTTATTCCCTTGTCAATACCCACAAAACAGATTTAAGAAGAACAAACAGCTCTTCCTGGCTCCTTGAAAAGGCTCAGGCAATCTAATACCGCTTTGGGATCTCACACCGAGGTAACCCCAAGGCAGTGAAGAGGCTGCAGATGGAGGTGGGAAGAAAGATTTGGAGAGCAGGGGTTTTCCTCGTAGCGATGGCTGGTGTCTAGGCTAAAGGCTGCCAGCACCCGCGGAAGCAACTGGCACAATACGACAGCCCTGCAGGAGGATAACTGGGCAGAGAGTGCTGTGCAAAATAAAGTGTTTACTAGCTTTAATATTTAATTGTGCAAAATGAAGAGAAAGAAGCTGGGGAATCGGAACTGCAGACGGAGATGCACATACGTGTCAGGTGCTCTGATGCCACCATGCCAAGCTGAGCACCTAAATGAGCCAAAGTATCAACATCAAGAGCACCCGTTTGGGATGCACCCATCATGCTGACTGCTGCCAGGCTCCCTTCTGTTCTCGCTGGCAGAGCAAGAAGTGCTCTCCCCTCCGATTTGGGAGAGCACAGCACAGAGGGAGGCACTGCAGGCACAGGGAGAGGCACCACGTGCAGCAGTCATGAAAGCACCTATGTGGAATCCAGCAGGCATAAGGTCAGCTCCATGGGACCTGAGATGCCTCAACCAAGCCATAGGCTCCATCCAACCTCACGTATAAGAAAACTATTGGCATCCACATCCCAGCATAGAAACGCTCGTGTGAGCCACCTGAGAAGGGCTCCTTTCCCATCTGAATCACCCAAAAAAAGTCTGGCTTGTAAAGGAGGTAGAGCACTGCTCATTCGCAGGATTGTTCTTCCTCATCTACAAAGAGATGCCTTGCATTGACACTCTTTTATTCAAAGGCTTGGAAGGAAGGATACCTGCAAGGAGGTCCCCTCCACCCTAAAAATCCCAGCAGCTGAGCCTGCTTAAAGTTGCTCAAATCTCAGTCTGACTGACTCTGCTTAAAGCTGTTCACCTGTTCCCACTAAATGGCTTTCCACTGCTATTTGTCTTTGGAGGCAGCCTGGGAGACCACAATCACTGTCAGACACACTCAAACCTTTCTATTCCTTTTCCAAAAGGATACCAAATCAGCTCCAAATGAGTCACTGAAAAGCTCTACATCCCACCAAGGGAAAAGCCTGAACTATTGTGTGACTAAAGCTGCTGTTTGTATTGTATCTCTGCATATGGCCAAACCCGGCATGGAAATTAAAAGGAAAGCTGGCTCCATAAATATTGCAGTGTGAACAACACAGAGGTCTTTGCTGGATTATCACTGCTAAAAGGAACTGCAAAGCATCCAACTACACAAATGAAAGATGTTAATAGAGCGGTCCCAGCGGAGAGGAAGGCTGTATATTACGTGGAGCTGCTTTAACATCCTGCAAAATGTGCAGATTTAAATAACGTTCCCCTTTCACACAGAATAAATCTCTGCGCTTTCCACAAAGAAATGCAGCACATGCCTACGCCAGCCTACTCCAGTGGGCAGATGGCTTACGGGGGACATGGGTGACGGATTGAAGACCTGACATTTGTGTCCCTCGTTTGATGCAATGGTACCAACCAGCTCCACCAGACAAGGCTGGGCTGTAGCATGCCTTCATATGTAATCTGCCCACCCACAGTACTCTTTAGATACAAAGGAAAAAAAAAAAAGTGGTTAAGACAGATTTTTCTCTCCAACCTTTTAATTAAGCCATTAGTCTCTTCCCCCTTAACCCAGGAATGAGAGGCCTGTCTTCACAGGAGCAAATGATTTCCCCAGAGTAATGAAGATGCATTATCATACAGGAAAAAATCATTAGTTGCCATGTCCAGGACAATGCGATTGCTCAATTACTACACTAAAACACACAGCACCCTTCCCAGTGCCCCAGGCACAAACTTGGAAGAGATGCATCCAGGGAAACATCGCTTCTTCAGGAGGAGACCTGGACCCACGCAAAGGTCCTACTTGAATTATTTTCCAAGCAAGCCTTTGCTCACTTCACCTTTAAGGCGCCACAGCAACAGGCAGAAGATCTCAGGAGGATTTTCTCCAAGTGCTTTACAGTAGCAAAAAAGGGCCTGGGGAGTTTCCCATCACATTGAGGTGGTCTCAAATACCCCAGTAAGGATTCATCAGGAAACCACATGCTCAAGTGCTTCTAGGACCAGGAGGCACTTAACACCGAGGGAATGAACAATGAAACACGATCAACAGCAGGGAGCAGACTGGGTGACCCAGCAAGTCACTGAATCGCACCATCAGAGACACCTCTCCTGATGAGAGGAGACCGCGTGACTCTGATTCAATGTCGGGGTGACCCAGCTGGCTCTGCTGCAATGCATGCAGCAGGGACTGTCAGCTTGGCTTTGGGTCCCACTCTTCCTTCCCCAAAGCTCTACGTTAGCTGCAAAATACTATTCACCCACAACTTACCCGATCAGGATGATCCAACTCACGGTTTCCCCCTCTTCATCACCCCCAGGATGATTAAGAATGAGATTTAGTCATCTAACTAGGGTACCATTATTCCTTCAAATGTATAATTTCAGTGCACCTCTCACCTACCGAGATACCCATTAGAAAAATGACTCATTAGCTCTTCCCCCTGCATGTTCAGCATAATACTTCCAACATATAGATGTGGGTCAACCAATGCTATTCATGAACTCCAATCAAACCCATTCAATTGTTCAGACTGAAAGGGGGGAGTGGGTGTCAAAATGAAAAGTGTTTTATTTAGACATTTTCCCCTCTACATGAAACATTTAGACTTTTTTCCCCCCCAAGACATCTCTGAAGTTAATCTACTTTAAAAAAGGTTTTTTAAGTCTGAACAAAGAACATATCATATCAGATGAAATGTTTTATTTGACCTGAAACAAATATTTTCAGTCTTGTTTTCAGTTAACCCAATATAGCATTCCTTCTTCAGTTTTTCAGTCCAGACAGACAAGGGGGGGAAAAAAAAAAAATCAGAGCTCCATACACAGCCCATTCAGTAACAGCTGTCAAAACGACCATAGCTTATGTTAATATTAAAATACTGCTTTAGCAATTTATGAACAGTATCTGGAACGCTAAGGCACAAATTAGCAGAGATGAAATTATTTACCCAAGATAATACATTTTGACATTAGTATCTTTCTATTGCTCAACTAATCTTAAATAGATATAGGTTTATACTGAAGACAAGGAGGAAAGGCTGATGGTTTACACAGGTTTGAGATGATTCCCGAAAGTGTTTCCACCCCTTGGTGGGCATGACACGCGTCTTTATTAAAGGTGCTGCCTAGGTAATTTTAACATGGCATTTTTCAAATCAAGGCTAGCACAAGCAGGTGCCCAAGGCAGAAACGCCACTCCTAAAAATAACAACTGCTTTAGCAAAAGCAGGCACGATATTACCGCCTGACCAGGGTGCGAGGCCGGTAAGTGCTGCCACAGTCTCATAAGGTACCATCGTAATCCCTCCCCACCCAGCACACAAACAGCCAAGAGCGATGTTCAGAGACGTCAGTAGCACACAGAGCTCTGGAAAGAGTTTGAACAGTTTATATCGGTGCACGATGGCTCAGACATCTGGGCTTCAGCCTACACCTGAGCCCCCAGTATTCAGCTGTCCCAAAACAATGCTCCTTACAGTGCAAATCCCTCCAAAAGACATCCCACAGGCTTTTAAGACCCACAACCTAGTCAAATCATGCAAAAATTGAGTACCTGGATTTGATTACTGCATGCCTCAATTCTTTACGTGAAGAATGTGATGCTTGACTCCTTTGGAGAAGGTGTAAGGCTGGTGACTTCCAAGACTACAAGACAACCTGGTGTGGCTGCCAGGGGGTTATATATACACACACAATAGGTGTTGAGCTTCAGGGCAACCAGCAGTTTGCTGCCACGCAAGGTACCTTCCCCATCACAGCAGGGAGCGGGTACCATGGCTGTTTCAGGCACTGGTGCTGCACACGGCAGTTGCTTTAGTTAAATGCAAACTAGCAATCTCTGCCTTCACATATGACAATTGCCATGTGATTTCTGTCTCATTAAGCTCTGAAATGTAAAACAAATGGGATTCATGTGGCTGCTGTTTGGCATTCACTTGCACGATGTCAAGTCTTGCATTTAACGGCTCTTTGGCCTTGTCACTGTCTCAAGATTGTCTCTGTTTGGCTTCTGAGCCAACGCCATACCTGATGGTTCCCCACCTGAAGCTGAAATACGACATGAGGAAGAGGCAGACATGGGGTTGCTCTAGCAAGCAAACCCTCCTACTCACTGCCCTCCACCCTGGTTGTGATACCAGCTAGCGCAGATCTCTGCTGCAGGCTCCTGTGCCTCAGTTCCCCTCATCCGCCACTGTCAGACTCATTCAGCTTATTCAATTCCCAGCCCTCCGTCCATCAATCCAGCATATTTATATACAGCAAGTTGCACTGTGCACGGAATATCAAATTCTGCAAAGCACTTATTTGTAAGGCTAGGATGAGAAAAGCTACAGGCAGCATTTGGGAGGTATTTTGGAGAACATGGACCATCAGTGAAATGCTATCCCACACACAATACAGAAAAAACCTAAAGGCTGGCTACAGAGCATTTGATTCTAGCAATCATTCACTGAGGTACAAAGAACACTCCCAGTACAGCATTGTAAACTCATTATTTGGGGCAAATTTAACAAGTGCCACTGATATACAGGCTGGCTGATGCTCAAGACATGAAGATTCATGACCACGGGTCTCCAGAGCCATGACTCTGATCCTCCTCTTCCGATTACAAAGACCAACCACTCACTGATGCTTCACAAACTGGCAGCACTAACAAGGCTATTCCTAGACCCAGAGCATCTACAGCAACACAACTAACCACTGAGTGTCATGGAGCTAAGTCAAGGGGATTCACTTAAACCACAAAATTGGGGATTATGACCTATAAAAGCGTCAGAGAGCACCAGCCTCCACTTCCAAAAGCAACCCAGCAGCCTAGTATTAATGCTGGATTTTTCCAAGAGCGACTCTGTGTTGGGTACCCAACTTTGGTGATGTTAAAAGGCATGGCATTTACTCAAAGTATCAGGCAAACTCCTGGCATTAAAGATGGCCTGAAACACTGTGACTTGGGCACCCAGAGACAGAAGCATCGCCAAGCTCTGGCAGCTGTTGGGTCCTCCAGCCTAGCACGACCGCCCAAGGATGCTCAAAGAGCCAGAAGCAGGACAACGATTCCACTCCAGCTCCCCACGGCCCACGCCACCACCCCTGCCACAAGGCCACCTTCTCACCCCCACGAAACATTGTCACCTCGGGCACAAAAGATCTTGTAAGCAGCACTGAGAGCCATGTGAGAAATTGTAATGCCAGCGGCACAAAGCCGCATGGAAGGAGATGTATTGTGGAGAACCACAACAAAAAATGAGGTTTCTATGGGAAGCACAAAGCCGGACATTGTTCAGCAAAGCCCCACTCCGCAAGCCGAGGCAGAGAACCTTGTACAAAAGCAAGAGCTCCCACTGATGCCATTGTGAAGCTCATAGAGCAGAGATTTCTCTGGAAGAAAAGCAGACCCCACGACAATTATTTATCACCACACAAACATCTTCCTTCTTGCCTTTTGTTGATGCAACACAGACCACATGTGTCTCCAGCCAGGATGAGAAAAGCTACCAGCTGGATCAAGGAAGGCTGAGATTAATCTGGTTTCACATAGATAAAAAAAAAAACTCGAGCAATCAGTTTTAAAATTAATATTAAAGTTGTAAGTCACCTTTGACTATATTAAAATATAAACTGGAGCATACAATAAGCCTCAAATAAGCCCCACCGGCAGTCAGAACAGCTCCCTTATCAACCTCTAACATCCCCTGTAAAATAATAACTGGAAGCCAGACTGCTCTGAGAGAAACTCGTTCTCCTGGGGCAGTGCGATGTGACCCAATTCCTGCTGCCATTTCAGAAGCCCTCGCTTGGCCGTTTTTCAGCATGCCAGCAATGAACTCAGCTGCAGCAGAAGTCATCTGGGAAGGGAGAGCTGGCATGGGAAGGCTGAGCCTTAAGCTATATGCCGGGTGTATCTGCTGCAGATATGGGGCAGGGAGCAAGAATGTGAAGGGACGCGGTGCTGTAATTCAATGAAGCACCTGGGCTTTGGTGTCTTTTTCCTCCCCAGTCATGGCATGGAGGTTTGGGAACTGGTTTTCTCCCAGCCCTTGGCTTCTCCTTCTCCACCTGACACTTTCTGAACATTTCCAAACTTTCTTCTCTATTGCTGACTTTGAAAGAGGCCGAAAGGTTCTTGTCAGGGGAAAGCAGCATGGGTGGACCACGGCAGCACCAAAGGAAGCTGGCCTCAGCAGCACCACATGCTGTGGCAGAGCAGGATTGATAGGCATCACAGCCAAAGCCCATATGCAACATCCCAAGGTCAGCTGCTGAAGGACAGCAGAAATAACAGCCCCATGATGAAGGGAAGGGTCACGGTCTGATGAGGAACACAGGTAGCTGCAGCCAGCAGGTATCCACACTCACCCTGAGCACTACTGCAAAGTCAAGGAGAGAACGAGGGCACGCTTGGATTATTTTGCCCACGGACCACTGCATTCGGCACCACAGGGCTGATGCTGGCTGTAACCAGCTCTAACAGCAGTCTCTCCACTTCACCACACGGCAAGTCCATACCCAGACCCACTTCGCACCAGTATAACCTTAAAGAGGCTTCTCTGGTTGGTTAAGATGGACTGAAGCCATCCTTTGATATCCACAGATAGTTGCCTCCATAAGGGTTCAGAAAGACTGAGCCAAGAGCTGCTGAGGCAGAGACCACCAGCTTCAACCGCTTATGCGCAGGGGGCAAGTGGGTCTTGGGGAAAAGCGATGGTCCTTGCGCTGCCAGAGAGCTCTGTCACCAGCAGAGCTGCACAGGCTGCTTTCTAGCAGACTGCTGCCTGCTTGAGAGGGCTCCAAATAAATAAAGCCACTGTCTCATTAGCATGCAAATCTATTCGAGCCCCTATTTCAATTTGAATTCTATGCATATGATCAGAGTGCAAAATGCAAATTATACAAATGCACCCATATGAAGAAACAAGCAGGAACTTTGCACAAAAGGATTAGGGCCAGGCTATTTCCCCCCAAAGTCTACAGCGCTGGTGGGGGCTTCTGTCAGGGAGCATCCTTTAATGGTCCGCAGTCACGCAGCACAGAGCTTTACCTACAAAATAGTTTAAAAAGCACCATGACTCTGGCTTCGGCTGCTGGAGCAATGACTCGAGACAGGTTGCAGGGGACAGGAGGAGGATGGACAGGCTAGGGTCAAGAGGCAAGGGGTGCTACAGCCTCAGCACTCATGGCCAAGGGTCTCCCCCCAAGGGATCAGCACCCAATTCAGATTGGCCTGAAGGTACCAGAGATGTCCCCAGTGCTCCTCCAGAAGCCCCCAAAAGGCAGCACTGCCAGCATCTCTCCAGCACCAGTCACTGCACCTACCAGCCCAGGGCTATGGACCAGGATAGCCAGCTCAGGGCAGCAAGGTGGGTCTAAAGCAGCAAAGACCATCAGGAAGGTGGTCACCACCCCTGTTCAGCCCCACCATCTTAGTGACAAGGGAGGTGATGCTTCACAAGTCCCAAAATGCTTATTAACCCCTCCTTCCCATGGAGCTTTGGCTGGGAGAGGTCTGCAAGGTCTGGGAGGAAAAACAGAAGCCCAGCTTGGAAGGTCCTCTGCAGACCAAGGTCAGATGAAAAGAATCCCAGTTCACCTGATTTCAGCAAAGTAAGGCTTTGAGCTCTGCTCTAACAGGAGCCCCAGCTCCTTTCTCCAGGCTGCCTGGTCCGCCAGCCCCACGGCGTGGGAGACCCTGCTCCCTAGTCAGACACAAAGCTCGGGCAGAGCAGATGGGAGGCTGCACGCATTCGCTTCTCCCTCCTACGTGCACAAAATACTCAACCCACCATTTATCGTATTACATTTTCATTTTAAAGTAAATACCTGTTTTCAATTAGTACTTACCGTGAGGGGCATGCATCACTGAGAACACTTATTTCTCTTCCTTTCATTATTAGATTAGAAGTCGCTCAAGTTTAACTACACTTAACGGCAGCAGAGACGTAACTGTTCTGCAGACGCTAATCCACTTCCCACCTCCACCCCCAAAAAGGCTCCAATCCAGCTAACACAAGCCTCAGTACAGAGTCTGCACATCAAGGTGCTGGCACTCAAACCTGCTGCAGCCCTGACCAACCCCTCAGAGCCTGCCCATCCATACCCTGCACATCCTACCTCCAGGCTGCTAACAAATTCCACTGCTTTACATTTGTGTCAGAAAACCCGACCCCCTCGCAATTTCACCTCTGTAGCAAGGAGGCTTGCATGGACTTCCCCAGGGGTATATAAAGCGAATCAAACCCAGCACAAAGACTTGCCCAAAACCTTACAAACAAAACCAAAAGCACTGGGGATCAACCATGTCTGGTGCTCCACCTACTCATTCATTCGCATCAGATGACAGGTAAGCTTATCACTTGGCTAGCCACTATTTTCCTCCAAGTCTCCCAAATGTTTCCAAGCCTCCTCATCTTCATCCCATTCAGGAAAGCCCCTCCTCCCACAGCAACCATGAGATTATCCCCCAAGCACATCCACGCGCTGCCTGTGCAGCCCTCTGCTAGAGCACTCGTAAGCATAATAGTACTATTATACTTTGCTCATTATGCCTCATTTTTATTACATGGCCTCATTAAGTTAAGAAGCCTCTGTAATTTAACTGCATCTCTTGGTCTCCGCACGGGGGCTCCAGCTGCGTTTGTCGTCAATCACTTTATTAAAAACACAGGACAAAAATTACTACCATACCATTACCGCCCATCAATCTCTTCAATTGCCTCTTAGGTCCTTTCTTTACCTGCTCAATGCACCAGGGCCAGATGAATATCACTGGCACCTTTATAATCTTTCCATATTTTTCCAGTAATTACGAGCTGATTTTAAGGGTGCTTTCAGGGAACAGCAAGTAAGGCACATGCTGGCACACAATGCCCTCATGGTGTACAGGAGAGCAGGTAATAAAAGCATGCAACCAGACCAAGAGAAGTAAACTGTGTTAGAAAAGAAAATGTAATTGTATTGAACCTAACACAAGATGCTTTAGATTCACAGGCCAGGTCAACAGTATTTTAGATTTAAATATACTGTGACAAATTGGCACACTGCAAGAGCCATCATGGTGAGTTCACTGACCAGGCCAAAGGCAAGAAGAGATCTGCATCCCATTTCTAAACCTCAGAGAAGGATGACCAGCAATCAATACTCAAACAGTTTCTACAACAGCTTCCCAGCATCCCTTCATCCACCAGGGAACAGTGGTACTCGCCATCCTTTGTGCAGAAAAAAAGAAAACCCTTCCTGAACTCGATGTTAAAATTGCAAATATCAAAACACAGTACATTGACAAGTCCACTTCAAAGTTTCCAATCCATAATTCTTGGAGGTTTCCTGCTCCACAACAAGTTTCAGAGGTTCAACATTTCTTCCTGATTTTGAACAAGATGATTCCACTGGGACAACAACTCTGATCTGCTCAAGTCAGCAGCAACTTGCACAGGTTAAGAGCACTACACAGATTTCTGTGTATGCTTGGGAGAAAGCCAAACCACAGAGAAAAACCTACCTGCTGCAGAAAAAAAAAAATAAATCAGTATGCTGGATGAAAAGTTTGCCCCAACCACCACTGTAAAGACACCATCAAGGGACACCAGCCATTTGGCAATTGCATATGGTCCTTTTCTCTTTGAGAGGTTTCATTCTTCCCCCCTTCTCTCCTTCCCCCAACCCTACTTGCTCCCAGGAAAAAACTGCTTTGCCTAGTCAGCTCTTCTCCCTTCTGGTTTGCTTCCATCACAGAAAGGGCAAGAAAAGGCAAATTCGGGAGATCACAGCTAGTACACAACAAGTTGCACAGAGATGCTGAACAAGTGTAGGGGATACCACCTTGATGCAGTCAGCACCTCCCAGAGAAGAAAGGGAGGAAGGTGAGAGGTGTCAGCTCTTTGAAAGAAAATGCAACCTTAGGAGGAGGCTAGCATCCAAAGCGTGGCAATCTGAATGCCCTGGCAGTTGCCTTTTTAGCCAGCACATCTGATTGAAGAGAGCTTTGAAGATTTCAAAAGGCGCCATGTTTCTTAGTTTATCGCAAGTGTCTATCTTAAACCAATATTATCATTTTAAGCATGACCAGAGCAAAAAGGAATCTTCAGAAACTGTTCCTGCCGCAGGAGATAGACACTCACAGAAGAGGCAAATTAAAAAAAAAAAAATCCCTCAGACTTACAACCCCACGCAGGACCCCGACTCACATCCAGCCCAACGGCACTGCTGCCGCGATCACTGCAGATCTGTCAGGAGGCAATGTTTACACTGTTTGGGGCTTGACAGCAAAAGGCACTTCTGCTCACCCATCAAGTTCCCTCCTCTGCCCTTTCTGAAGCGTACATCTCCGCATCATTGACACTGAGCCCCTACGCTGCAACCCAAGGGGAACGAACATTTTCCAAGGGGTGGCAGGAAGCAGAGACAGCCACTGTCTCTTAAAAAGCTTCCCATATTCACCATCAGGAGCAAACACCCCCCAGCCAGCAGGAATCGATGCCCAACCCAACCACCAAACCAAAGACTGCATGCTAACCAAGCAAAGATGCTCAGCAAACCTTCCACCTCACCCAAGCAAGAGCAGATCACAACATCCAGGATGCGCTGCTGGCTCAGGATAACTTTAGGCATGCAGAGACTGAGCTGGACTGCAGAGGTTATCTAAGCTGCACTTCAGAACCCGCTTTAGGCACGCTGAGGTTGAAGGACTGTAGGGCTGAAGATGTTTCTCTGTCTCACAGGGAAGCTCACGAGCAAGGGAAAGGCAGCAGTATTGTCTCCCAAGTACAGAAAGAAGATGCCTCTCGAGGTTACATGGCAATCTCCATTATTACAAGTGCAAATAAAGGAAGTTGCAAGAAATCTACCATCTACCAGCAAGTCAAGCTTCAGCTTAGACAGAAGGAGTTAATTTACTACCAGTCAAAGGTCTGATATCTTAAACCTTTTCAGATCTGGACAAGATGAAGAATAAGCGTAGACAGTGTCAGACTGATCAGGAGGACAAAATGCTGCAAACAGCTGTGCCTAATTTTAGCATCTGCTGGTTCTGTTTCTTCAGCACTTGCGGGTGGGGGGGGTGGCCCCGTCACTCCCAGCTTATTAAAGACACAGCCAGAAGGAAAAGCGAGGAGTGTTAAATCACATTCTGGGGATTAGCTCATGGGAGAGAGTAAGAAACAAACCAGCAAGGCACCACTGACCAGTAACGATACTATTCCCTTCTGCAGGATACTCCTTTGCCCCGCAAGGATGCGCAAGAGGTTCATCACCTCCATGCATGGCGCTGCCAAACTTACATACATTAATCAGCAGCCGGGGGGTAAGAAGCAGTGGGGGTCAGACACAGCCTCCCGCATTCCTCTCCTACACCCTTCTGCTTTTTGAGCAAGCCCGCAGCATTTGCATCACTGCTACGTGCTCCCTGGCAGGGCCACCTCGAGACCTGCACCATTGCCTGGAGACGTGTCCAACCACCCAGTGGGGTGACCGCTGCTCCTCGAATGGGTGAGAACGGCAGAAGGCCCCCAACTCACCTCCCCAACCCTCAAGCAACCTCTCTGCAGCGCAGGAGGAGGAACGGCCTTGGCGGCTGAACCCCAAACCTCTGGCTGGGTGCACTCAGCCTCCCCACAGGGGTGAAGCCCAGCAGGTCACCTTGCGCCTCTCCAAAGGAGCCCGGCACTGGCAGGTCAGAGCTCAGCGCTCCGCTCCATGCAAGCGCTGCTGCTGCCACCGCCAGGCTGAACCGAAAAAGTGAGAATAAAACCTGCATCAGCTCTGCCAGGTGACCTGGTTTGAGATTCAAAATACTCGGGTATTCCTTCCCCCGTGCACCCCCAGTGCTCTCTTCCTTTAGTCTGAATTATTAAGACACCCCACATGTCTGCAAGCTGTTCCTCCAGCACTGTAAATGCACAGCCTAACGAGGCGAGAGCCGCAGTCACACTCTGCTCAACGAACGAGCTATGAAAACCTCCGACTGCTCGCCCGGGCTGCTAGGACACGCCTGGGATGCTCTGCTCAAGTCACCTGGAACAGCAACGGCCGGTCATTAAAATACACGCTCTGCAGGGTAACAAGTCCACACAGACCAGAGGCAGAGACAGGCATTAGAGGAGCTGATAAGGCTCATCTGACTGCTAACGATTTTGTCTACAGTTATTTTTGTGCAGCTGGGAACAAGTGGCTACAGTCAGCTACTTGCCAGCTGGGGAGAAAGCAGCAGTTTTGTATCATTGGGAATGGAAACACGTCCAGCTCAGCCCCCTACCCTGCTCCCAGATTTTTCTCTCCTTGCTGGCAGGGCTTGCCACGGACTGACCAAGACAGCATCCAGTGACATCTCTGGGTGACGGGTGAAGACGCAAAGTGAGGGGTGGTAAAAAGCAGGGGCTTCCTGCAGGCACAGCTCGAGGAAAGGGATTCAAGCCTCTGCTGACAACTGAGCAACACCTCAAAGCGCTGGCTGGATTTAGATCCCTTTACAGGAGCCAGATGCCTGTCTGGCAGAGAGAAACTCTCATTCACGCAGCTGAAGGTGACCATCTCCCTCCATCCACCTTCATGTGCAAAAGCCTTGCCAGCATGGGCCAACATCACTCCTCCCTGACAGCCTGCATCTCCATGGCTTGCCTGCAGCCCAGGGCTTACAGACAGTTCTCAAAGCACAACATGTTCCTCACTGCAAAGCAGGCAGCGGCCGAGCCTCACCCCTTGGCCTCACCAATTTCAGCCAAGCAACTCACAGTTTGCACTGGAAAAAGCAAATCCACCTGAGCACTGGTGGCCTGGGCAGATCTGCAGAAGGGTGCTCATCCTGAGCCAGCAACTCCACCTGCTCAAGCCAGCATCAGCTGAATCAAGTTTTCATTTCTAGGCTGCCAGCCAACACCAAAGAAAGAGCAGACCTGCTAGTCTGGAAGGAAGGTCCATATACCCCTTTGTGTCCCCCATACCACCAGCTACCCCCTGCTGTAAGGTGTTTCTGCACCCCTGTCTCCACATCCCCTTAGGATACAGGTACCTCCATCCAAAGCAGCTCCTTCCATCCCGCATTCTCCATGGAGACCCACAAAATCCTCCTGTTACTGTCACGCTGGCCGTTGTGCAAGTTCGTCTGTCTTAACTTGATGCTGAGCATACAAGCGGGGCTGACATTTATTTAATCCTCATAGTAATGTTGACTGTGTACTTACTGAAACACCTCATGCTTATGGAAGACATTTGTTTCCAAGCAGCTTATGCTAAATTGCAGTGATATAAAGGAAACACTTATCCAATATTGACATTTACTGACTGGCAGCATACAGCTTGAATACTCATTTACCCTAGTGGAGGCAGGGCAGGGGGAAATCTGAGGAGGATTCAGGCCCTTCATTTCTGATCTTTTAATGAGTTGGGCAATATTAAAGTTAATGAGCGCATACCTGCCCAAAATGCAAGATGGGACTCCAAACCCAACGGCTTCTCCCACTCATCCCCCGCTTGGGGGAAAATAAAGTCATATTGGACCCACAGCACAAAGCTTTGATCCTTCATCCAGGAGGAAGTCTGAGAAAGTTCATCTCTTCCATTATTGGTGTATATTTCATCTGTAATTAGCAAGGCTCTAGCCTGCAGCATGCATCCTGCTGGGCAGCAAGCTTCTGAAAAAAAAACCCATTGAATATTTTCTGAATTTCCCCTCCCACGGACAGGGTTGCTCACCCAAAAGGCTCCTGAAATTTCCAGCCTTTAGGTGCTGCAGCACACAGGGCATGGGTTTGCCACATGCCATATTGAAAATGACAACAACAGACCCAGGAACATAAATTCACTAGCACTTAAGAGGTGAATTAGCCACCATCCGACCACATACATATTAAACCGACACAGCAATTCCACAACACAGAAAGTAATTGGAAACAAAAGAAAGCATCTATTATCCTAGTTGAAGGTCTGACATGCTTGCATCAATGGTTAACGAGCAGCAGTTATGGCAAAGCCCTCAAAAAACAATTACATCCTGCTCCACCCTGAGAGCCCCAAATGCAACAGACCAAAAGCTTGCTGTAGTTTTTGTTGCAAGTGGGGGCGTTGAATGAACACATTAAGACAAGATCTTACACTGAAGTTAGCATCCGAATTTAACAATGCAAGCATTCCACCTCCTACTTGTATAGCATGTGACACTAAAAGAGGCAGGACGCCCAGAGCCCATCTCTTAAGAAAGAGGTACACTCAAAGCACATTTACATTTTAAGCTGTTTAATGCAACTCAGTAAAAGGAAGAGCCACGTAACCGCCAAGTGCCCCACAGCTCCTTCTGCTCCACTTCGGAGGCTGCTGCTGCCACCAGGGAGAGGCAAACACTCCAGCAGGGGTCTTGCCAGCGAGGCAATGAATAAACGCGCTCGACTATACTCAAAAGGCATATTGAACCAGGACATCTGTTAGGCCACAGTTTCCAAGACCAGAGCCCAGCATTTGCTCTGTCCTACCACAATGTACAATTCAGAAATGGTATTTTCCTCTTCCCCCTTCAAGTAGTTTGGAGTATAGACATGCCCTGAGGCACAGTGAAGTAGAGGAATAGAAACCTATGGAGTTCTGAGTAGCATCAGGATTCCGCTATTCAACCCATGCCTAGAAAGAGTAGCACGGGTTTTGAACTTCGTTTCTTCCCAGCCAAAAGAAAAGAAATCCCGCACGTTTCCTGGCATGTTTGAAATTAATACTGCAGGCGATGGATTCACACACCCCCTGCAAGAGCTGGGACAAGTGCCAGCCCCGAAGGCAGGGCAGACCGCCTTAAAAACTCACAGCTCCACCAACAGCCTTAAATCTCAGCAAATAAGAGACTGATTTACAACCAATTTGTTTCACTACCTATTGATTTATAAAATAAGCTTGTACACGGTCACTACAGCTCTGTCTCTCAGAGGTAGCTCCCAACGATGTCAAAGGAAGGACCTGCATTGCTACCGAACAGAAGCTAAATTAGGGCCTTCATCAATTGTTGTTATAGATTTGCTGGTCTTTAAAATGAATAAATAAAAAAAAAAAAGCTGTTTAATCCTACTGGAAGGATCCTGGAAGTGATGTAAAGCCCATACTCCAGCAGCATTTTTCATAAAGTCCCCTCCACCTAGCACTGCACCTCCAGCATGCTGAGGAGCTGAAAGCTAGGAGCACCGTACCAACTTGCAAAAACGATCATTAAATCAGAGGTTTCAAGCAAGCCACACTCTCCATCACAGACTGCTTGTAGAAAAACAGTTTATTCAAAGACCTTGATCCTCAGCCAATTCACAACCTAAGGGGCACATCGGCCTCTCCCCTTTATTTACAGCTACAAAAGAAAGAAGAGCATTGAGCCTTTTTATTCTAACATATGCAGTGCAACTACAGAGAGACTGGGAGCTGGTGACACACAGCGCTGGTAACCTGTCAGGGATTTCTGTGCACGTTTCTACTCCAGTTGGTGTCCCCTAAAACAACGGGAAAGCACAGAAGTAATCGACATCTGCCTGAGATGTGCTGTGCATAAACTGCCTAGGGACCTCTGCCTAACCTTGGAAGGGGGGAGGCCAGTAAGGATGCAGCGTTAGCATCAGGGCAGGTGTTTCTCCTCGCTTTCCTCCCTCTGGCAAAGGGCACCTGAACAAAACTGCAGCTCCTCCCTCTCGTTCTTTTCAAATAACTGAAACCTTGCAAGAAAGCCTATTTGAGCAAAGTCATCTGCGGTCCTCACGCGAATCTCACTGCGGGAGGTACAGACTGAAGATGGGAAAGCATGCAGAAATCTAAATTGTGTTAAAACAGACGTTGGAGGCGGCAATCCTCCACTGCTCCTCCGGGACAGCACAGACTAGATGACACCAGCTCCAGCCTGAGGCTTACTTCACCCTCCCTCCCGTGCAGCCCAGTTGGACTCCTGTGCCCCTGCCAAACCCACACCTTTGAGCAGCACCTCCCACTTTCACAAAGCCTCTTTCCAAACCATTGCTGCCTTCTCAACTTCTGCAACTTCTTGCACTGCTAGCACTCCTCCTTGGCGGAATTTTTAAAGCCCAGTAGTGCTTGCTCGCTTTACAAGCCATACGCATTCCTCGTACTTCCCAAACAGCTCCCCAGTGCTGAGAGTCACCTGCTGGGTTTAGGAAACAGCCCAACACGTTTCTCTTGCAAAGCTACCCTGGCTCGCTACATGGCAGGAGGAATTAACTTTAAAGAGGGATCACCATCACAGATTTCCAGGCTTCTCATTAGCAGGCTCATGGCTGCCAGACACAGCAACCCAGAAGTGCCCCCCACACAGCAGGCTGTGGAGAAAAGCACAGTCACCAACCCTTGTACACACACATCCCAACGCTCTGGAAGCTTGTGGGTTTGCCCCCTGTCACCCAGTAACCTCCCCTGAGATGCTAAAATCCTCATCACCTGGTCCTAACCATTGTTGGTGGGTGGAACTGGCCTGGTTTCTCTCCTCAACATAATTTCACCCTTCTTCACCTGGGGGCTGCTGACCAGCCACTGGGAAGTTGAGCCACTGCTGCTAATAATGGGCCCCTCTGACAGAAGATGGCAAAGCATTCGCTTCCAGGGAGGAACCAAGTGAACTGTGAAGGAGAAAAACATACCCTGCAACACCCAGAGAACTTGGTATTCACTGCCCCGGGGGAAAGCAAACATGCCTCTGGAAAGAGAGCCCCAGACAGGCAGAAATCTTCCCACCCCAAGGTAAATTTTGGATCCTGCCAAATGCATCTAGTCGTTAACAGTACGGATCAGCAAGAGGCAGCAGCAGTTGTAGGTACACCTTCAGCAGTGCTCCCTCCCACAGCCCCATCTCCCACAGCTGAGGCACCTTCCCCAGCTGCTTCCAGCCTCACCCAGTTCAGCTGACACTGGAGCTGAGGAGGGAGGGGTAAGCTGTTCACCAGGCAGAAGCAAAGGCAGCTAGTTTCATGGCAGCATCAATTTTTTCCCCACCAAGTGGCACCACACATCTAGTCTCCACAGGAGGCAAATTGTGCTGCGGCTTGATCTCACCTTCCACCAAAGCTGTGGTCCCGAGAGCTTTTGGGGGCGGGTGGAAGAGTAACACCGGGGGAAAACAGCCCTGAAGAGGAAACATTGACCTATCGACTTGCAGAAAAAGAAAACACAAGCAGTTTCAGACCATTTGCAAGGGTGAAAGACAGAGGATGCTCAAGGGAAGGCAATTTGTTCTTCCCAGATCACCTCAAGAGAAGCTGCAGAAGAGATCCTGCTCCGAGGCTGAGCCATGCCAGTGCACCCAGGTGCAGCGTGGCCTCAGACAGGGAGCAACAACCAACTTCCTCCTGCAAGCTCAGCTGGGAGCCCAAGTTTCAGCCTGCACAGTTTGCAGAAACAGCAGGATGCCAGCATACCACAAGGAGGCACAGAGCCCATGAAGTACAAACCCAAGGGCATAGGTGCACAGATCCAGTGATGGAAAATACCTTTTCAGTGAAGCTTTGTATGGAGCTTTTTATTTTTTTCAAACTAGCACCCAGACCACAGATCCCAAGGAAGTTTTCAGCAGAGGCGATGATCCCATCCCTGCTACCCTCGGCTCAGGGGAATTTAAGTCCTGCCTGCCTTACTATGGCAAATCTCATCAAGCCACTTCAGCGCTGCAAGAAAGGCAGTGCAGCCCTGTCTGCTCCGTGCCCACAAAAAGGAGCTACTGAAACTCCTGATGGGCAGGGTCAAATGATTTCAGTTGTTCCTTCAAGTTTTGGCCCACCAGCTCCCTCCAGAGTGAGGCATGGCTGCCCAGTGTGTGCACACCTAACATCCCATCCCCACAGCCCACCAGCCGTTAAGAACGCCGTGCACACCCACAGAAAGTGAATGCCGCTGCACCTAGACACACCAGAACCACCACAACAGCTGCTTGAGGGGAGGCCGACGCAACATATCCTGGAAAATAAGCTTCAGTCCTACATCCAGGCCTTTCCTCCTGCAAAGTACCATGTGGTTTAAGGAATCCTTTGCATGAATCTTAAGGCATCTTTTGCACGGTTTCACCCCAAAGGAGGAAGCCACGACATTGCTGACAGCCCCTTGCTCGTGCGCTGTGAGCAGCAACCCCATAGAAATGCATTTGGTTCATCTTACGGAGGAAAACGGCTGAAAACCCTCTGTCAGATACTACCTCTCTGCCTCGTAACCCGGCATGAATAAGCAAGGTACCAGATGCACACTCCTGGCGATACAGGGGAGACAAATCAGCTGAGCTCAGGCTACGCACAGAGCTAAGGAGCCACAGGCAGCTTTTGAACACAAGCGCTATTAAAAAGTGCATTAGCCCTTATTAAAAATAATGGCTGAAAGAGGTGGGGGAGGGGGGAGGGGGAGAGAAAAAAAAAAATCTCACTGGATCCCAGACACAAACTTACTCAGCTCTGCTAGCAGATTGCCATTTCACCTGCAGGGAGTTGAGAGATTCGTGGGAGCGGGGAGAGATGCAAGAAGGCCGGGATCAGCTTCCAGATAGCTGATATCCCTGGACCTGCTGCTGCCCTGCTGTACCAGGGAGAGTTCAGATTTGTTCAGCCAGAAATCTACACGGAAGACACAGTGGGTTTCTTTTGTGCAGAAGCAAAGGCGAATGCAAACACAGCTCTCTCCCTGAAGGAATATTAGTACAAGCAGAGAGAGGGAAAGAGAAAAGGGGAAGGGAGGGCAGCGTGGGAGCCCAACATCACATCCAAGCCCAGGAAAAGAGAGGCAAGGACAACCAGAAGCCACAGCCACCTCTAAACACGGCGTCCCTGCTCAGGGAATAGGGCGAAACACAGCGTATGGTGGGGGATGTACAGCAATAATGTCTGGCTGAGCAAAAAACCAGCTGCCCGTTGAGAAGCACTACTCTCTCCAAAAGTTTTATCCTTCATTTAATCAACAGATGGACTAGCTGCGTGGGTTTGTGTGTGGTTTTTTTTTTTTTTTCCCCTTTTTTGTTTTTTTAAAAGCAACTCCAAGCCCTACCCTTACAAAAGCTGGCTTCGGGACCACGGCGGTGCGACACAGATGGTATTTGACACGGCGTTGCGAGGGGATGCGCAGCAGACAGGCGAAGCTTGGGTCTGGCTGTAGCTCAGCGTCCTCCACAGGTGACAGATAGTCCAGGGACCAGGCATGCAGCAGCATGTCAAATACAGCTTCCCCAAACGCCCCCCCACCTCCCCAAATCTTTATTTTTTATTTGAGGGGGGGGGGAGGGAGGGAGGAAAGCAAGCAAGCAGGTAGTAAAGTTGCAGGGCAAATTCCTGCGGATTCCCACTCTCCTGCCCCGGCTACTGTGGGAGGTGGGATCCGGCTGTGACACCCCCACCACCGCAGCCCCCCACCTCCCCTCGGCTGGCTGCATCCAGCGCAACTCCCCCCACCCCCAGGAGGGTATCGCTCCCTCGGCCGGCTCTGCGGGCTCCCCCCGGGCTGGAGCCAGGCTCCGCGGCCAGCCCAGCGGCTGCTGCCCTCCCCAGCGAAATCCACCATCCATCGCCCCCCACCCAGCACCGGGGAAAGGACCGGGCGGCGACGAGGGCGGCGGGGGGAGGGGGGGGGGGGGGGGCTGTTGCTGAGCAAAGCCGTGTTTACACACAAACACGATCTAATTAACGGAGCTGGAGCAGAAAGAACTCATTTGCATGCTAAAGATTTTCCCTAAAAAAAAAAAAGGCAAGCTGCCTCGGCGGAGATGCACAAAAAACTCTGCAATCCTCCCCTTTCTTCCCTCCACGTTTTTTTTTTTTTCCCTCCTGGTGCAAGGAGCCAACAGCACACGCAGCCCACCCCCACACACACCCCGCGACCCGGGGACCCCCCCCCCCGCTCCTCCCGTCCGCCCCGCTCGGAAACTAAGTGCGGCGCCGGGTCGTACCGTGGCAGAGGAGGAAGCAGGCGAGGAGGAGGAGGAGGAGGTCTGCCTGGAAAGCGCTCATTCCTCAGGGTGGGCTCGGCGCCGGGGGTAGGGGGCTCCGCTGCTGCCGCCGGCGGGGGGCTTCAGGCCGCCGCCGCCCGCCGGCTCCGCTCGCCCGGCTCCATCGCCGCCGCCCCCCCAGCTCCTCCCCCGGCAGCGCTGCCTTGACTGGCGGAGCGAGCCTCGCCGGCGCAGCCCGGCTTTTTGAGGGGGGGGGGGGGGAGAAAGGGGAGGGAGGGAAAGTGATGGTTAAAGGGGGAGTAACTTGCGGTGGCTCAGCCCGCCCGGCTTGGGATGCACGGCGGCGGGGGGGGGGGCTCCCTGTTTGCAAGGCGGGGGCGTTTATGCACACCCCCCCCCCCCAAAAGCTTGGCGTGCAGCCAGCGTGGGTAAATGGGCTTAAGGGGAAGGAGGGGGCTTAAGGGGAAGGAGGGGGCTTAAGGGGAGGGAGGGGTGCCCCCCAGCACCCCCCCAGCACTGCTGCCTACCCCAGCAGGGGAGGTAAAGCTGGAGCACAAGCAGTTGCATGGCTCCCCCCTCCAATCTGTAGTTCCCCTCCCCCCCAATCTATGGATTTAAAGGGGGGGGGGGGGGCTTTGCTGCCCGTCAGCCACACTGCTCCTTCCCCTCCACCTTACCCCCAGAATTCTGGGGGGGGGGGGGGGGGGGAAGCAGCCAAAGCTTCACCCCACTGTGCAGTTTGAGGGGAAAGGGTCAAAAAATAACATCCCCTCCCCCCACTGGGATCAATAACCCAGCCAGTGGCCTGGCAAGGCCCTGAGAGCACGGGGCGGGGGGGGGGGGGAACAACCCTGGGCAGCCCCCACCTCCTTGGGGGCAACAGGTCCTTCCCCCCCTCCCCAAATAAACATTTTGGGGCTGGGGGTGGAAAAAGCATCTCAAAAAAAAAAATCCCTGAAATAAAGGGCTGTGGTTTGTTTGGTTGGTTTTATATTTTTGGGGGGGTGGGGGGGGGGGCAGGCGCAGTGAGGGAACAGGCCTAGCACAGGCCACAAGGGCTGGCCAGGCTGCGGAGCCTCTTCAAGTCGCTGCCTTTGAGCTTTTAGGGTGATTTTTTTTTTTTTTTTTTGTCTTTTTTAATCTTGTTTTTGCCCAGAGAGAGTTTGGGAACAGCGCAGTGGGGTCTAAAACTAATGCAATAAAAAGCATTTCTTACCACCAGCTTCACCCAGCACCCAAGGCCCCCTTGCCACCATCTCCAAGCCGGGAGGGACACGTGGGGCCGCGAGCACAATTATAAACCCGAGCGTTAGAAACTAATTACAGCTGTGGACTCTAATTACTTACTGCTGTGCTGAAAGGTGAACTTCAAAGGGGGCTGCCACTGCTCTGGGAGCTCAGGCAAGTGCCTGCTCGCCTTGGCAGGAGCTGGGCATCGTGGCTGCCCGCGCCGGTGCGGGTAATTCTCCATCGTCCCCTCGTGCTAACAAGCTGAAGCGATGCCGGGTGGCTAAACCTGGCTTCGAAGCGGCAGCAAACTGAGATTTATCGATTTGAAACGCAAGTCTCTCAGCCCGGCGCGTGCGGGCTCCGCTTTCCGCGGAGGGGTAGTAGCCCTGAAAGTGGAGAGCTTTTTCATATTGTTATTTTTAGCTTGCCTCCCTCAGGAAAGAAAGCTTATTTGATTTTGTTCATTTGTGCCGGTTTTCCCCTCCCTGCCTGCTTGTGTACCTGTCGAGCGATTTGGGGGAAGAGAAAGGTGAAAAAGTGGGAGGCGGTGGCTTGCAACTGTCATATTCCTGCATTTTCCACTGGTGCAACAAGCATCGCTCCGGGGCTGCGTTTTCCTTCTTCCACCAGCCTGTCTTGGGCAAGTCACTTCAGCTTCGACCCCCGGGGGGGATTTTGGCAGTAAAGTGATTTGTGAGGCTACCCTGCGAGGCAGGACTGAGGAGAGGTTACAGGTGGTGTATTTTTTCTGGCAGCAGCACCGATTGAAATGCGTATTGAATAAAATGCTCAATGCCCAATTTCAGTGGGAATTAGATTTCTAAATAATTTGGAGGCTTTCCCTGTTATGTTTTAGTTTATTCTGCAAATTGTTTGCTTGCAGACTGGGGGTACTAATGTATATTAAGGCTGCTACATGAGTAAGACTCTTCTGTGAAGCTTCAAAACACCATTAACATTTTCATGGCAACTTCTTTTCTTTCTTTTTCCCCACACAAAGATTATTATTTCTTGCCTGCTTTAAAAACAGCAGAATTTTTAGACTTCCGGGGGAAAAAAAAAAAAAAGAATATTCTTCTCTTTTTCTCCTTCCCAGTGAAAACATTTCAGCTGGAAAATTCTCATCATTGTAATACTGACCTTTGCAAAGGGCTTTAAATCCTTGAACGAAAGTAGCATGTAAGTGCGAAGTTTGATTAACTGATTACCTCTGCGATTTTGACTACATTGGTAATCAAATTTGATTTAGAGGACTAGGCAGTTGTACCAGACATGTAAAAAAAAAAATCGGGTTTCTGACATAATTTTGGCTTCCTGAAGCTGAAAGAGGGCTGCAGCTCTGAGCATCGTCCTGCAACACTCTTTCTTCTACCTGCACAACTGTGTTATTACAGGAGACAAAATCAAGTGCAAGCTGATTATTAAATGCTCTTCTCGGGTATCTCATTTAAATCTGCCATACTTTGTGGAAGGAAATGAATCATTCCAATTAAAAAGCTGAGAAAATCACGCAGCTGGGTGAAATGGCCTTTGGGGAGGAATATTAAGCTGATGCTGAGCGGACCTACCCTCATCTGTTGGAGAGGTTTGTGTTTGCAGGTGGAAACCCCACACTGAGTCCCTTTGCATCACCCTACTTCCAGACCTTGACTTTGGTGGGACCACAACTATGTCCCCCCGTGTAATCTGGGGTTTGCACACCTGCCCCGTGCAATATCTAATAGCAAAGATCAAGGCTAGAAACTGGGAAGACCAGATGATAAACCTCTCCCTTGCTTCAGAAAGTCAAGGGGAATAAACCAGGCATCTTTCTCTTCCCCCCACCCCTTTTTTTTTTTTTTTTTTTTTTTTTTTGGTATTCCACATTGACAAGTGCAATAGATATGAAACATCACAACAATGAAAGCAAATACTTTCTGTGTGCCTTTGACTCTCTTACTTCCAGGCTATTTACCGAGAAGTGCAAGAAACAAAATGTTCTGAAATGCTGCAGCAAAAGGGGGGGGGGGGGGGGGGGGGGGATGGGGATGGGGGGGCAATGTAATATAAAACATGTAAGCAACTTGATAATAATGAAGGAATACTGACAGAAAATGGAGTTTTAAACAGCAGGACAACAGCAGCTCTGACGGATTTCATTCTTGTGCATTACAAAGCTAAGTCAAGCACCTGAAAGAGAGAGAGAGGCAAATAATCACACGTTTCCCTGGTTTATAAAATCTTTTCCTTGTCATTTAAAAATACATATGACAAGCGAAAGCTGTCCAGAGTCCTGCTGTAAAAACACTGAAATGGGACTCAGAGGCTTTCCCTGCTCTTGCTGCAGAGCTTTCCCCATGGCCTTAAGGAAATTCAGCCCATGGTGCCTCAGTTTCCCCCTCTGCAATGTGCTGCTCACCTTTCTTGTCTATTTGCAAGACAAATGCTTCAAAGCATGAGCTGTCACCTAACTGGAAAGCAAAATTATTTGGATAATGGGGTGAAGGAGGCAGCAGTTGTCCCTCCAGATAATAGGGGTGATGCACAGCTCTTGTCAAGCACTGGGAGCCCTTGCTGCAGGTTTGGGGCTGAGAGGTGTCATGGAGATGCCAAGGAGCATCCTTGGAGAAGGCAGGATGCAGTGAGGCTGGTTGAGGTTCCTCTGAGAATTTGGGAAGACGTTTGACATTATGTTTGTCCCACCAGCAAGGCAGGGGCATCAGGGCAGGAAGGCTGATGTCTCCCAGGTGGTCACCACCTTCCTGGGATGCTTGGGGGGGGGGGGGGGGGGGCAAGAAAAAGCTGGGAGAGCTTTTCATTTGGCAACAGGTAGGCATGGGCTGTCACTGCTTTCCCATGCAAAAGTGAAGGCAGGTGCCTTCAAAAAGCCCCCAGCTATGCCAGCCCCCCACCTGGGGCACGAGGGGGATTTGCAGTCACTGCAGCCCTCACGCTGCCTCAGTTTTCAGTGCAACCCCAGCCAAAAAGTGCCAGTCCCTTCCCACATCTCCCACCGGACCCTCTTTGAAAACAACCCAGGCATAGGCCAGGGAAGCGAATCAGGTAGCAGGGGAGTGCTTGAGCTCTTTTTTCTCCTTGTCACATTTTCCTTCGGCTTTATGGATAGCTGCCAAAAAAGCTCAGCTTGTGGCACTTGATAAAGCTCCTGTACAGCAGGTCTGGGAGCAATACGGGCAGAGATAGGCAAAGGCTGGAAACAGCGGTGGGAGGGAGGGGAGAAAGGCACTGAGGCTTTGAGGGTTAAAACCAAAAAATAGAAGAGCTTTGATGGCATTTCGGTTCCAGGTGGGGACAGCGTGGCTTTCTACACCAAACTGACATCCCCTTTTCTAAGGGACCAGCCCCAAGGGAAGGCTGAAGCTGGGTGTCAAGCAGCAGGCAGGAGCAAGGATGCAATCCGGCCCTCTCTGCGGTGCACTGCTGCTGCCAAGCAATGCCCCTGAGGCTGGAAGTGTGTGTCTGGTTGATACACAGGTCCTCATCAGATACCCCTTCCCCAGTTCCTCCCGTGGTTTCACGTAGCCACCCTGCTTGGGGCTCACAGCTGTGTGCCATTGCCGCTGGAGCTGGTGGCGTTGCAACTGGGGACGCCGCGACAGAGATGGATTAAAGTTGCCGAGATGGCCAAACACCATCACCGATTGCTTTCTCGTTAGGTTTTCCTAACTTAATCAAGATCAGTCCCGCAACCATCCCCTGGATGCTTTGATGCAGCCTTTCATTCAGGTCTTTTAATGCTAAGTTATTTTAATGCCGTGCTTTGCATTCAGCTGGTTGTCTGCTTTTATGTCAGCGGTCCCTGCGATGCAAGGTTAAAATAGCTGAGTTGAAACTGCTGCAATTTTGTGCATGGATGGGCTGGATGCATCTCAGCCTGCCTCTGGAGGTGGGGGGTTTACGAGGGACTGTGGAGAAGTTGATAGTGAAGAGAGATGGCTTCCAAACCCTGGGGTAAAGCCCCCCGAGGTATTTCCCAGGGTCAAGATGTATTTGCCACCCCACGAGTGCTCTTCGATCGGAACACGTATCAGGAGCACCAGCGAACCACTAAGCGAACCTGTTCCTGTAAAATTTTCAGCTCCTGTTTCACTGCCCAGATGTGCCCAGCTGTGTTTGGGAATTGGCTCTCTGTCGGGCTGGTGTGTGTTACAGGAGAACTGGGGCCAGATTTAACCCGCTCTTATTCGCCCTTAGGTGCTTGGTGATATTCAGATCTGGGCAGATTGCCTCACTCGACTGAAAAACTATTAGAAGTCTGCGTTAGGGTGTTATTCCCACGCCTGAACGCGATAAACACTGGACTGCGTTAGTGCTTGCTAAGAATTACCATCTGATCCTGACTTTTTCCAGGTCCCATAAAACTTTCCAGCTCAACAGGGACCTTGGAGGAACGGAGAGCTCCACAGCTCCTCCCGCGGTCTGCGAGGGACGAGCTGCCTGTCCAAAAATGCCAAGGAAAATGTGCGATGAGACTGCTGGACACAGAGAGACCCTGTCCTCTTCACCGGTTACGTGGCTTTTAACATCCTTTTTTAGTTTTGATTTTTCATCCCACAAGCTCTTTAGGAAACCTGGCTTGGACTTTCTGGCTGAGGAAAAAACCAAAACAAAATAAAACAAAAACCAGTGCATGTATGAAATTACGGACGAGCCACAAAGGGTTAAATTTGAGCATTTGTATAAAAAACAATGAATCCCATTTTTGCTTGATTGGCACTTTAATTAGGCCCACGTCCTTTTGCTGCCTCTGCAATCAGATTGGAGGAGAATGGGAAGCTTCCACACCGTTATATTTATTTCAAGATTACAAGATTTCCATTTTTTTCAATGCAAAGGGAAAAAAAAAAAAAAGAAAAAAAACCCCACTACCTTATAAACATGGCAAGAGAAGGGGCTTGGAGAAAGTGTGACTTCCTGATTTCTGCACAAGGATTAATCTTATTATGTTAACAAGGGATTGTTATGCTAAGAAGAATAGGGAAGAAAAGTTCTGTCTCTCAAGTCTGCCAGGAACAAGAAAAGGACTGAGCAGGCTCAAAAGCCAGCCTTGAATTTAAGAGCTCCAGCAAAAAGAAGAAAGCCAAAAGTCCTTGTGCTTTTTACAAGGCAATTTCCCTCTTTTCCTTCTCTCTGTTTTACTGCGCGGAGGCTGTAACTCCAGCTCGCAGCTCCCAGCCACCCGGGGAATCTCCTGAGACTGGCTTCAGATAAGCGCTACTGGTAAATAATGTGCCCAGATTACAATGCCTATACCTAAGTCTAGCTACATCCTAAAATTTAAAATGAGACGAGCAGAGGTTTTAAAATGAAGCTGAGCAGGGTTTTACGCCCTGGTATGAACGACAACTCTGAGCCCAGTGAAGGGGAGGTAAATGGGACGCTGGAGATTTCCAGTTCCTGACCTTCTTGGGAAATTATATCTTTGTTGAAAATAAGGGTCATTTTATCTGCTGGAAAAAAAAAAAACCACCAAAACACAAAAATAAAACCCCAAAACCTGGGAAAAAAGGATCGTTCTGTACTGCTTTTGGTGCTTTCAGGTGTCAAAAGGGAAACCTCTGGGTAACCCTGCAGCTCCTTCCCCTTCTCCTATGCTACGAATCCCCAGAATCTGCAGTGTAGGAGAAAAAAAAAACATTCACCAACATCTATTCAGATCCTTCCTCCCACCTCTCCGAGCTGGTTGCTATTACAGGGTGATGAGCAAGAGCTGTGAGTCAATATTCAGCCCCATTTTTTCTTTTTCTTTTTTTTTTTTTTCCCCCAGAAAGCTTTCAAAACCCGTGACGAGCGTGAGCATCAGCTGAAAGCAAAAGTTGGCTGCAAAATTTCAGCCTGTCCCTGGGATTTGCTCAAGTCGAGGAAAAGGCGTTTGTTTTGCAGTGGAATAGTTTATTCTTTGAGCAAAGATAGAAATGATGCCATTTGATTGAGGTGGCTAATTACACAGCTTGAAGAGTAAATTACAGCTATCAAATATCCCAGTGAATATTCACTTACAAATAGAGAGAGAGGAAAATGAAATTTTTTCGGTTTGCTGGCAATTTTGAAATAAAAACATTGTCTCTGATGGGGAATGTTAACCAATCCTTTTAAAATTCCTCTGCAACTGCTAAATTCAAATAATATTCCATTGCAGACCAACCAAACAGTTCACTCTGAGAGCCCTAAGCTACTTTTTTTTCTACTTTGAGATTTTGTGTTTCCTTGTGACTTTTGGAAACAGTTGCCCTCCCTTCAACATCTAATTTTTTTCAGTGAGAAACATTACTAGCAAGTTTAAAAACAGTTAAAAGTGCCCGACTGGAATAAAAAATCTTTGTCATAAAAGCTATATTGCTTGCCAGAAAAAGTTTCGTAGAAAAAAACCCTACAAACATCTACCTCTTCAATTAGTAAGTACACAAAAATCTGAATTTCATTTCCACAAGATGGAAAGACTTATAAACAGTGAGTAAATTGAAGGTGACTGTGGAGAAGGGCATCAACCGCCTGGATTGAGGCTGATGGCTGACCCATTTCATCTCCATCGCCCCTGTCACCCTCTTTGCCTGGGTGAAACGGCCATTTCGATGCTCTGTTGGCTGATGCAAACACCTTGCAGAAGGTGCTGTTGTTCCGTTTGCTGGGGCCACATGCAAAACAAACCCTTTATTTCACCTGAAGCCATGATAACTTGTGTTTCCCCTTAAATATCAAGCTTTTGGGGCCAGGCTGCAAAGCTCTGCTTCCCCAAAAAGTCACCTTTGCCAGTGTTTTTGGGCTGTAGGACTAAAAGTCAAAACGTCCCATGCCTCTGTTTCCCCAAGAACACAACAGGCACCTTGCTGGGTGATTTAGTTAACATTTTCCAGGTCCTTTTGCTGCAAAAATCCTGCAGCAATCACTCCAATCGTGCTCTAAGGATCTCCCCCTTCACCTCCCTGCTGTGGCTTCAGCCTCCTTCCCTTGGGTAATGAAAGGTAAGCATCTCTCTGTGTGTCTCTGTGTGCCTGTAAATTCCTGGGGCCTATTAGGACCAAAAAAAAAAAAAAAAAAAGGTCAATGTTCTTGTCTTTTCCTCTTCTGTGGCCCTCAGGAACAAACCCAAAGCCCACAGCAATGCCCCCCTTCCCAGCCATCTCGTTAGTAGCATCCTTGCACACCCCAAGGCACTGCTGGGGCACTTTGGCAGCTCTTAATTTGCCCCGTGCCACCCCCTTACCCCAGGAGAAGAGATGTTTTGTTATGTGCAAACAGCACACGTGATGCACAGGGGGACTTGTTACCCCATCCCTGGGGACCAGTGGCTGCCCCCAGGGGTACAACATGGTGCATGGGGTTTGCAGCCCCAAGGAGGCTGGGTGCCTTCGGAGTCTGCATGGGAGGAGAAGAAACAAGACAACAAAACACTGAGCTGCGTGCAAAATAAATTGCATCCGAGCCACGATCCTTGCACGGCAGCAGCACGGGTCGGTGTGGCATGGCCTCGGTGGCTCCTGCCGCAACACACCGCTTGGAAATCGGATGAAGGTGGACACCTTGTAGAAGATGCTGTTGCTCAGTTTGCGGGGGCAAATGCAAAATGAATCCTCTGGTTTACCTGGAGCCACGATAACTGTGTTTCCTCTTAAATATCAAGCTTTAGGGGTGAAAAGCTTAGTCCATATCTGGCCCTGAGCATTCCATAACATGTCCCTGGATGTCAGTGCATCCCAGACCCACCGGCTCCTGTCCCATGTCCCACCTTACTGCAACCACAGAGGGAACTGAATGGGAAGGGGAACATGCTGGCCCAAACCAGCTGCTGGCTGCACTTCCAGAGCATGTCCACGGAGTTAGACAGGCTTCGTCTGACATGTCCCAGGGTGGGTAATATTTCCCTGATGCATGATAGATTTTGTCCTAGCATGGGTCAGAGAAAGCCCAGCTTTGATGGGTTTCATCTAATTTCAATTACAGTCATTAAAACTTTTGCTCACACGAGCTGAGCCTTTCCAAAAGCCATCGAATGACAGCCCATTAGAGAGCAGTTATTTATAGCAGGGCATGTTAATTTTACAGGATCACAGACCAGTGATTCAGTGCCTGGCGTTGCTGAAAGGAATCACTCACAGGAATAAGTGTGTGCTGACATAAAAGCACCCAAATCCACAATCTCCCGCCAGCAGAAGCTCCTGGGTCGGTTGGAACGCAGCGGCAGCAGCGTGCCGATGGGCAGCACTGAGATGCTGGGGTGGTCCATAGGTTGGGGACCAATACATGGGATGCTGAAGTATCAAATCATCCCTTTTAGGCCTTATTCCTGGTGTGACCTGATGGATGGAAGCAAGGAGGGGGTCGAGGAGATCCAGGCAAATGGGTGACTTGAGGTCCAGGGAGAGTGGACACGGTGCTGAGTGATGCTAAAGGGAAGGGGGGCTCCTCTCCTGCTGCACTCCCAGGTTTTTCCAGCTCTGGTTTGGGAGCCATGGGGAGCCCATGCTCAGAAACAGCTGCCTTCCTCGCTTGCTCTTTGCTTCACGGCATTTTTCTGAACCGCCGGGCTGCCTGGCTCTGCAAAAGGGCTTTGCTCAGCCTTTATCTCCCCCAGCAAAGTGCTTGGAGACACTTTGTATGAAAGATGCCAGAGATGAGGGAGGTGGAGGAAAATGGGCAAAAAAAAATAATTTTAAACCTCCTGCCTTGTATTGAATCCCCTTGAATTTTAAAGTGCTCCGAGCTTGAAGCTTTCTGGGTGGAAGAATAAGAGGAATGGGGAGAGGGAGAAAGAGATGCAGGACAAAAGGAACATTTTGCAGACAAGGTAAAGGACAGGCACAAATTGCTCTGGGTAGGGCCTGATCCATACCCTGTTAGTACCAGGGGACTTCTCCTATAGCTTTGGATGGGACAGCGCCCTGCTCAGGACAGCTGGTCCAAGGCTGCCTCCGAGGTCCTCTCTCCTTGTACCAGTCCATGGTCACCCCAAAAAGGGGGGCCAGCATCACTCACAGAGGGGCTTCAGGGCACGGAGGGACCCTGGGGAGGGTAGGGGCAGGCAGGTTGGGGAGCTGGTGTGGGGATGCTGCGGACATGAACATGGACAGATGGACTTACTGGGTCACCAGCTCTGCTCCCCATACCCTGATGTGCACCAGCACCGGGAACATGCGGGGGAACCATGTGTGACTCCCCTGAGCCAGCACTGCTCAGCCCTCCTCCACCCCGGGGCTTGCTCCCTGCCCGTGAGAGATAGGGGCATCATGTGGAGATTTTGCCCCCAAATCCACAGGGAGCGGGAATAGCAGCCCACCCTCCAGAGCCCATTAGAAAAAGGGGGTTTTCTACGAGGGGGATCCTTTTTGGTGGTCTGGGCTGGCAGCATCTTCCCTCCCCTAGGCAGCATGGCTCCTGCACACACAGCCAGGCTGCACTGAGCCATGCATGCAGCTTGCCAGCTAGAGCACGGGCGAAAGGGAAGGACACTATTTCCCAGGAATAAATGTAATCAAGTGACCGTAACTGCCCTTAAATATGAACTCTGGGGTCCTCCAGGCCCATGTCCCTGAGTCACCCACAGCACCTCCTCTTGCAGACAGCACTTACACCCACATTTTCTCACCAACATCACCCCGTCTGACTGTGGGCAATGTCGACCTCAGACAGAATTTGGTACAACCCAATTAAACCTGACCTACTGCTCCCCTTTTTCTGCCCAGCCAGGGCACCTCACCTCTGCCCGCCTGCCTGTCTACTCAGCTGCTTAATTACAAGCCCCCCTGGACACGGGTCTCCCTTTTTCTATACATTTCTATAGCACTTCCTGCAGCCCTGACCTTGGCTGAGCCATCTAGGCAATATAAAATAATATGATAGCAATGATAGCAATAATCACAATAATAAGCCCTGTTCTGGCTAGGGCACCTGTCACCTAGGCATGTGAGTGCCAGTGACAACCAGCTATTACATACCTAGGCTAAGTGTAGTGGTGCCACAACCGGGTGTTAATAATAAGCAGGGGAAACAGAAAAACAAAACCCAACCCTCCGACGGCATTGCTCGCGTCTGGAGGTCAGCCCAGCTCCCAGAACGGTCCCACGGGCCTGAGTAGGAACCAGTGAGTATCTTCAGGTGGGTAAGTTGTCGGTGGACATCTCCAGGATGCTTGTGCAAGTGTTCCTGCATCCTGCTGCTCGCACGAAGTTTGATTGCGGAGTGGGTGGCAGCGAGGGGGGAGGAGTGCAATTCGCTCCAGCGAAGTTTTTTTTTACAAGAGCAGCAAGGCAAGGGTTTTAACTGCAAGTACAAGGAGCCATTAAACCAACGCTCTCAGGGGCGACAGTGGGTTTTCCATCGCTGAGAGGTTGTACATCGATCTGGAATGATTTCCCCACTGGGTCTCGGTTTGTCCCTCTAAAGCAGGGAGAGCTGGATGCCTCTGCTGCAGAAACGGTGCTGGGGGGGCAGGAGGAAACCAGCCGGAGGCAGGATGCTCACGGTGCTTTTACACCAATGCAGGCGGTTTGTGGGGGTGGCTCTTCGAGCACTTTTGCAGGAGGGGATTTTTCCTGGCTGGGGATGGAGAGAGATGAGGGAAGGAGCCCAGGTCAGACCACTTCTTTTATTCAGGTGTATAAAACCACCTCGTGGGATTTCCTGATGTAGCGTAGGGATTTTTACTGATCATTCAGCACCAAAACTTCTGCAGCTCCTCCAAGGCTGCTACCCGCATCTCTAAGCATCTAAATACCTTCAAGAAGCCTGGTCCTTTGCCCATGGTATTACACAGAGCATGTCCCCTCAGATAACACTGGCAGAAAGGCCAGATTCCCCGTGAAAACCTCAGCTCCCCTCAACTCCCAGCCCACCCACCGTCTTCCCTCTTGTTCTTGTAACAGCTTTGCCACATTAAGCCGCCAGAATAACTCCATTGCACGGGCCACTTCACCTCTTCCCCTCTACCTGCAAAGAAACCCATCTCCTGCTATTCCCTTTGATGACTTCTCTTCAGCTGCTGCAGAGGAGAAATGCTCGTATCAGCAAACAGATGGCGGCTGAGGCATGTAGCATAAAATATATTTATCAAGGCAAACAGCTGTTGCCCATTTCATTCTGAAGATTTCTATTAAAAGTTCTCTGGAGCTACAAGCTGCTCCAGCTCTGCAGCAGGAATAAAGCCGAGGGGACAAATGGCTTTTTTCAGAGCATTTCTTTCCCCTTCCTTAGCTCCTTTCTTTGCTGCCTGAAGAAAGCCCGACCTAGCGCTGCTCGCAGCACTGGCTTGGATGAGGCTGGGTACCAAGCTGGGGTTATTACAGATTCATGTCCATCTTTTGGGAGCATCATCGTGCCAATCTGTGTATACAAATTACCCCAAAGGGTCCCGGGAGCTAGAAGACTTGGGACAACATCACAACATCGCGACATTGGACCTGCAGGCTGGATGACCTTCTCTTCCAGGGGCATTTCTGCTCAAGTCTGGATCATCTCCAGACGCCGAAGCTGGGGTGGATGATTTGCCACCACTCCTTGGTGAGGTCTGGTCTGCTGTTGTCTTTGTTTGCGTCCTGAAAAGACTTTGCCCCCACATTTACAATGTATGAGAAGGGCCAAGTTTGGAGGAAACGCCAAGTTTTGCTCAAACGTAACTGAACTTTTTTGGCAGATGTTCCTTTCACAGCGTCAGAAGATTCCCGTCTGCGAATCCAATTGAAACATTGACAAATATCATTAAATCCTCCACACGAACGGGAATTTCCATATTTTGTATTAAATATACTCTCTAAATGCTCAGCTGATGTAGTGACTCACGTATAACCCACTCTAGTGTGTCCCCAGTTGGGGAACATCCCATGTTCTGAAGTCACCTGCCGCCAAAGCCCAGGTAGATGTGTCTTGGAGAGGAGATGGCTTGAACGGTGAATGATCTAGACAGGTAAAACCACAGAGCTGCTTCTGCTTAACCCATATAGATCTGCCTGCATTTCCCCACAAAGCGTTGGCTTGGGCCCCTCACCTGGGCTCGGCTGGAAAGGCGTGCTGCACCCCGCTTCCATCCAGCACCTGCCAGCGGCATTTCATCTTGTCCAACACGATCCTAGCAAGTCCAAACTGTAAACAACTTCTCTTTCTCCCCTTTCAAAAAAAAGTCTTTTTTTCTTGCTTTTTTTTTTGGTATAAAATATTCCTGGCAGCCCCTCCTTTTTAACTGCCTGCTGCTTCCCCAGCCAACAGCTATGCGTTTCATCCCAAATTCAGCTTTCTATTTTCAGTCAAGCAAGCAGTGGGATGAGAAGTTTGCCCTAAAAATGTGCTCAGAGGAGTCAGGATGCCATATGTGCGTGGAGATATTTGTCGCCAGCCCCCTGAACAGGGAAATCGTGCTGGCAGGGGCTGCGGGCGTTAGTTGGGGACCAAGGACTTGGCTGGCTGTTAGAAAACAGGAGATGGAAGAAGGTCGGCAGAGGGGTGGTGAGGAGGCTGCAGCTTGCGAAGAAGACCTGAGAAATGTGGGGGGTTATTGCAGCTCCACTGCTGGGTATAACAACTCCCCTCTCTGTGCCTCAGTTTCCCTAGTGCTTTGCATTGCTCTGCTCATGCAGCCTGGGTGGGTGGTCTCATGTAGGGAAATACAGCAGGGAGAAAGGCACAGGTGGCATAAGGGGTATGGCCAAAACACCAGCAGCTTGCTTTTTTTACTTTGGGGGTGGAAAACGTACCTCAATCCCTGCACTGGGTGCTGCACCCCATCTCCCTGGTCACTTGGGATGCCCCTGCAGACCTGGTCCGGGTGGGATGGCAGCAAGAAAAATCTACCGCAGGCACTTATCCACCTCCAGAGGAGTCTAAATGACTCCTTGATTATCTCATTACTTCTCCGGTAAACAGCTCAGCTCCTTGAAGGATGCACCCTGCCACAGCATCACGCGTGCGCCTGCACCCAGGGGGTGCTCGGGCTGTGCTGATGGCTGATGAGATCCTGGCTGCGGCTGCTCTTGGAGGATGCTCTCGGCACTGGGATGCTCTCAGCATGGAGGATGCACCGGCCACCGGCACAGGGAATGGAATGATGCACCTTTTTGGTGTGTATTTCCCTCTTGGGGGTTCGTTATCACAACCCAGTATTACTGCAAACCGATAACAAGCAATTCTTGCAACCTTGCAACATTACCGAACCTGATCAATGTTATTTTTGCAACCCAATAACTATTATTTTTTATTGCAATATTACTGCAACCCAGTAATACTAAATGATTGCAACCCTGCAATTGCTTCTGCAGGCTGCAAGAGCCTGGCTGCCGGCAAGCGGTGCTAACGTTGGAATAATTCATGCCTTTGCGCTGGGCGACCAGTTGGCTTTGCAACTGCTTTGCAAACCGCTTGGAACAAACCATGTAAATAATTATGCCAAAAGATTTTGGGGCTAGGCAAACAGATTCAGAGAGTGCTGGGGAGGGCTGGGTGCACGGAATATTTGGCCTTCTTTCTTCGGGCATCCCAGAGGTTTTATGGTTTTCAAAGCTCCAGGGAGGACAGTCCACGCTGCCACACGTCTGCTGGATTTTGGCACCGGGACATGCACATGGCGGGGGTGGGGTGGGGGGGTGGGGAAGGGAACCGCATCTCACCTCCAAGGGAGAGACATGAAGGGAGAGGGAGAGAAGAGAGATCAAAAAAGTGAAACAGCAGCAGGAAGCAAGAAGAAGAAAGGCAGTAGGAGAACAAGGAACAAGACCGCTCCCAAAATATCCCTCCCGTTTGTCGTGCTGCAGACTGAAAATTCGCAGTCGGAAAGCTTTTTTGCGAGGGGAAGAGGCTGTGAACTTTGCTTGAAGCGCTGCCCTGGGGTCCCTGGGGAGCCCCCCCTGCAGCTAAACACCGCTGCACACCCAAAGCGGTCACTGCGGGGCTGCGTTTGATCAGAAATGCTCCGAATTTCTCCTGAGATGGAGCCTGGGGAGGCAAAGCTGCTGGGTTTTCGTCTTCTTGGCTCGTTGGGGTTAAATAGCAACCCCATTTCTAGGGTGGAGGAACTGCTTTTCTGCGTAGCGTGGTGATTTTTAACGATGATTAAGCAACCAACTTGAAATGATGATGTCTTGCCCAACATCCCACACAGCAACCTGATGTAGGAGCCTGGTCTGGGGTTGCTTCACTTACTTCCCATGGGTTGTGAGTACAGGGGTGGGAAGAGGAGTGGTAAATCCCAAATTTGCTGAATAACATTTTTATCTATTGGCCACTTGGAAAAAAATATATTGTTGGGTTTTTTTTGTGAGGCAACAGGTACTGAAGCCCCTAATTTGGAGGGATGACGGCTACTTGGGAGCATCTCTTGTGCTCACCGGCATTGCATCATCTAGATGTGGAATGGGGGTGGGATGCTGGGCAGGTCTCACTGCTCACCCCTGCCACTTGAGTACGTAAGGACATGGGCAAGGGTATAATCCAGCACCTCACCGTGTTTTCCCACCCCTTTCTCCGCCTTGCTTCAGGCACTTGCTGGTTCACATCCCCTTCTTCCACCCTAAAGCACTTCAGCAGAGGCAACCTGCAGCTGTCAGCCTGCCCCGTCCTCCCCCCACCACCCCGATGATTGAAATGGCACCTGGATAATTAGGATGCTTTGTCGGTAATTTAAACTGGAAGTCATTAAGCAGAAATAGCAACCACCTGCCACCCCTGCCCCGTGACATTGCCCCCCCCCCCCCCCAACTGCCCTAAAAGGGGGCTCTGAGCATCCCAAGGTTGCCATCAAACATCCATCAGAAATAGAGATACGAATATAACAGAGCCCAGGAACTGGCAATATGACTAAAGACAATGCTTCCAGGCTTGGAAGAGAAGAAAAAAAAAAAAAAGAAAAGAAAAAAATAAAGCAAGTTTCCTTTCCGGAAGAAAGCTGACAGACACCATCTTCTGAGGCTGTTAAAATAAGAGCCATTATTATATCGTGCTGCTGGACCATCAGTGGACTTGGCGGGGTCTTTAATTTTGTCTGAGCATTTAAATCCTTTTTTATTACTGGGGGGAAAAAACCCCATTTGGCACCTGGCAATTGCTTAGCGTGTCACAGCCATTCCTGCTGAAGAGGGCAGGATGGGTCAGTCGTTTCGCAGGGCAGAGGTGAGCAATCATTTTATATGGACTGGCAGGTTTTATAAGTACTCGCAGTGCTCACCAGATCCAGTGGGAACATCAGCCCAGCTCTCCCGGCTCGTGGCCAGGAATCACCCCCGAGGGGTTGCTTTGGGGAGCCCAGGGCTTTGGGTTTGATTAAAGCTCATCCTCCCTCCCGAAAGGCACCTAGTTTTTATCCATAGACATCAAGAGGTGGAGCATTTCCCATTTTGCTTGATAATTTATTCCCAAGGTTAATCATCCTCCCCGTTCAAATGAGTGCCTAATTCTGATACGAATTTGTCTGGCACTAACATCCTGCAGCGGCAGTTTGCTTTCCTTTCCCTGCCCAATATTTTCTCCCTCTGAAGCTGCTTATATGTTGTTACAGCTCCCTTTTTTTTTTTTTTTTCTGGCTCCTCGAGTGATTTTCCTCCAGCATCTGCAATTTTGCAAGGCTCTTCTTTGTACTCCCAGATTCCCATCATGGGACTAGTCAGAGCCGCATCACACCTCAGGATATATCTCAAAACACCTAAATAATATGCCCAAACCCCAGGGCCCTTCCGCAGGGTTATTTTTCCACCTCAAGATTGAAAAATGCTTTCCAGTTCCCCATGCAAAATAAATGCCAGTCGCTGCTCCTTCCCCAAGCAGCTGCTTGGGGCTGATCTCGCACGAAGGGTTGGGGATGCTCACGGCCCCATCGCTGCCGCCTCCCTCCCTCGCCCATCTTTGCTTCCCGTGACATGGTGACGGACCCGGTGCATGAAGAGATTAGCCCAGTGTCCGTGCCTCGGAGGAGCGGCGCTTTTCTTTTTATCTCTGGGAAGCAGGCACGCTGGATGTGAGCCCTGCAGGGATTTATCGGGGTGCCCTGGCTCTGCCTCTTCCGCTTACACCGGCTCCTTTGCACTCAGGGAGCACCAGCCCCAGCAAGAGAGGTGTAAAGGAGGAGTGTAAAGGGCATTTTTGTTTTGCAAAGGGCAATCCCATGGCAATTTTGCAGTGAATTATCTGGGAGACAGCAGCAACCACATCATCTCCTTTGCTGCTTTGGAAATCCCTGGTGATGCTTTGCCTTTTCAGAAAGGCACAGAAACCCTCTGGCCTTTGCGGCTCATGCTGTTATGGTTACGGGGTTGTTTGTGGCCGCAACACGGCTCAAAGCAGAGAAAAATTACTGGGATCGGTGAAGAAATGGTGCTTGAAAGGGATGGGGGTGTGAAAATGCAAATGGTCCCTGGGAGAAGTTGGCCTGGGAGATGTTGCACAAGGCTGCTGAACCTCGGTGTGGTGGTAAGGAGATGGTTAAGCCACCTCAGTGTTCTTGGTGGTGTTTTGACTCTTTCCTTTGCCTCCCTGGCTGCCAGGGGCATATGGTATAGCTATGGTATAGGTGTGGTATACATACCAATACCATAGATAAACCTCCTTCCCTGATGGAGGAACCTGCAGGTCATCCACAGCATCCAGTTTCCTACCCTGTGCCCTGGGACATGGAATGCCCTTTTGATGATCCCGCTGGCTTTCTCCAGCTCTGTGGTACTCCCGGCACCTGCAGGTGCTGCGGATCTTCCCCCCTGCCTTTGCTGTCCCATAGGGATGAGACAGGGAAGGATGGCTCCTTTTTATGGGCTCTTGCCCATTTTCGCAGGTGGGTGCAGATAGCACAGCAGCTGCGGTGTTTGCGAATGTCTCCGGGGAGCTGGGTTATCCCCATTTTAAAGATGGGAAAACTGAGAAAGGCAGAGATTAAGACAGCGCAAAGCTTGTATTTGTAGATGCTTGAGTGCATCTCGAGCCCTGTTTTCCAGCAAGAACAGGCTGCTTTGAGTGCTCAGTAAATCAGGTCCCTGCAAATGCTCTCAGAGAAGCACTTTAAAACTGCTTCGTGCTTTTAAAGATCATGTCCAGTGCTGCGTGTCTGCAACCACCTCAAAACGATGCCGCGTTGCAGAACATCTCGTGCAGCGGCCTGATGTGGGAGCTCGGTCCTTCCCTGGGAGATCCCAGCGCTCCTCACAAAGGAAAGCAGAACAATTAACTCCAGGTTGCAAATGGCAAAACTGAGGCACGGTGTGCGTTAGCCCTGAATTCACATCTGTTGGCCACGTTTCCCTCTGGGTTGGGCTGTGGTTGGAGGTGCAGCCCGAGGGGAGTGCTGTCTCCAGATACTTGCAGGTGTTGAGCCGTGGCTTGGCTCGGCAAGGCTGTAATGTGCCAGTCCTGGGGCTGGTGCTGAGCAGGGACATGTCTTTTCTGGCTGCTCTGGGGATCTTTGGGAAACAAAATGACTTTTCCTGAGCATCCCTCCCTTTTTCAGACATCCCGTGAGCATCCCTCCCTTCCAGGGAGGACGGAGCGGTGCGAGCTGCCCAGACGAGCACTCCTGTATGTGAATATCAATACCTGCTTCACATTTTTATTTCATTCCCTGCCTTTTCCTTCCCCAGTTCCATGCTTAGGAGCTCCCACCTCCCTGGCAGGGAAAGAAGAGGCTGAAGGTTTGCAGGTACGGTATTTCACAGCCGCTTGCTTTGCAATGGCATTCTTTTCTTGCAAGTTGTTTCCCCAGCTCTGGCTCTGATTAGCAGATCTAAATCCTGCCCTGGGTGCTGATGGATCTGCTTTGCTCCTGGAGCAAAGCCCTGAGACCCCATGGAGGGTTTCTCAACAACATGAGTCAAGCAGTTCAGCACCCGCTTGGGCACCTTGGCCCACGCTCTGTACGATCCCACAGCTGATCCAGCCCATCAGTCCTGAAAACCTCCTGTTCTGAGAGAGCAGGATGCGAGCGCGGGTGCTTAGGCAGAGGATGAGGGGCTGGCAGGTTGAATTAATGCTGGGAGAGCAGATGCACACTTAAACAAACCATCCGCTTGCAAGAAGAAAACAATGACTTAGTACTTTCTAATTACCATCCCAAAGTCAAGCAATTATTCCTTATTCACACGTGATGACTAAGAATAGCTTAAAATGAATAAACATTATTAAAAAAAGCTACTTAGTAAATTTTCATTAGCCAACACAGTGAGTAAGATATTTATACTCCGGTACAGCCCCCATAAATAAAGACAAGACATTACTCAGTAAATAAGTGAATTAGTATTGTGCTTAATTGCTAGAAATTATTATCAGGTTACTATAATTACTCTAAATTACCAGAAGGATCAACCCTTTTTATTATTTTTTGGAAAAAAAAAAAGAAAAATTTTATTGATACGCCTTATGCAGTTATAAATAATTTGGGGAGCAAGGGGCTGTTCCTTATTGGAATTAAAAATGAGGCAAGGAGAGGAGGACTGAATGGCTACACCACGCACAGCAGCTCGTGCTTGATGCCTGATGCCGTGGCTGGGCACAGTGGCCAGCGGGTGCCAACTGTGGGGGTCCGTCTGCACCAGAGCTGGGGGGTTTCTGGGTGGGAATTAGCAGGGATGGAAGGGATGGAAGTGCAAAAATGCATTAAAGCACGGCAATGGCACCAAGGACAGAAGAAGAGGATTTGAGCCTTCTGTATTCCCCTTGCACACACTTTTCCGCATCCACAGCCACCCAAGCACCCACAAGGGCCATGTACATGTGGGTGCTGCCTCCAGCAAGCTGGTCCTGGCCAGCATCTGATCCCCGAGCTTGCACATCCCTCTGCTCTGCTCTAATTACCACCCTCACTGTTTTCTCACTGCTTTCATTGCCTGTGGCTCTGGTACCCAAATTGAATTCTCCCTCTGTTACCTGCCCTTCAGCATCATTTCCTACAGGGTGGGTTTCCATAGCAAAGGATGAGGCAGGGGAAAATGGGTTGTGATACAGGAGAAAATAGCAAAAGCCATGTGATGGAGAGTTTCTGGTGTGCCAGAGACCCAAAAGAAGAAGGATTTAGGCAGGATTTTGGACTTTGTCAGTGTTGGAGCTCGGAGGCTTTTCAAGGTGGCCGTGCTGGTGGTGTTAGTTCTCCTTCTGCATCTCCAGGGTCTGGGGAGATGGAGACAGGCTTAGGAGGGTGTTGCAGGAGCTCTGGAGATCACTGCAGGTAACCTGAGACCCAAAGACGGGTCTGTGCACCTAAAACCTGTCTGCTTCTTCCAGCTAGATCAGTTGGTCTAATAAAAGATTTTATCTGTCCCTATAAAGTCTCTCCTTTCCCAGCCTTAGACCCAGCACAGCTGCGGCTTTCCTAGAGCAGACACGGCTGGGTATTTCACTTTGGGCAACACTTCTACAAAATTGGGTGCTATAAATCCTTCTTGTTTCCCCTTGTGTGGAACGGTGGATAATGAGCGGGACGTGTGAAGTCTTGATCAGCTGCTGCTGGTGCAGCACACCAGTGTTTTCAGATGAAAAGCGATGAGGGGGAAAAAAAAATCAGTTATTAGAGCAGAAGCACATTAGAAAAAAATGTCTGAGTTTCCATTATGCCCCTGGAGCTCGACATTGCTGCAAGCCGTGATACTTCCATTATTGCTCTGCTTATTATTACATGTTTTGATTTCATATACCGCACCTACGAGCAGCTCAGATCCCAGGGTGCTAATCCGGGGGTTGGGTGGAGATGGGGATCACTCGCCCGATGACATTAATTTGGGTCTCGGGGGCATCTTGCCCCGTGCGAGCTGAGTGATGTCTGCAGGCAGGTGTCAGGAGCCGATGACTTTGTACAACTCCACTGTCAGCTCCCCATCACGCAGGAAAAGACACTTTTCCATTGGATCAGAGACACCCTGCAGGTATTTATAGGTTTATATTAATAAGGAGTAGATACAGTGATGATGCTGCAAAGGTTGGAGGAAAGAATATGGACCCATATTTTTTAACCTCTTGGGCTCATGTGCACACCCAGAACCAGGCAGATCATTTGCAAACCTCTGCTGATGTGCTGGGTCATGGTGATGCAGCTCAGTGTGGACCTTCCTGCCCCCTCGAAGGATGGGCATGGGGCTGGAAACGTCTTTGGAAATCAGGTCTAAGCAGCCAAGTTGACAGCTTGCTCTTGAAAATAATAAGGGAGGTTTAAGAGCAAAAAGAAGTGCAGAAATACCCGGCGGGCTTCTGCCCTTTGCAAGCTTGGCAGCTCGGTGGCATCCTGGTGTCAGCTTTGTGTGCTCGTCCCTGTCACCGTGCGATGGAGAAACTTACTGCCCTTATGGAAAGGGATCTACACCTCCTGCTGCTTGTGCTTCTCACTCCCTCTTCCATCCTGCCCTCATCCTTTGCCTTTCTGTAAAATCACAGGCCAGGGTCCTGCTCCTTCAGTCCTGTGCAGGATCTGCTGTTCAATGGAAATAGCGTGAGACCCTGCAGCCGCAAGCTCTCTGCCTTCTTGGATCCCAGCGCTGGGCGCAGGCTCTACCCTAACACACCTAAAATGAGCTGGAAGGATGCAGAGCTGGGAAATGACCGGGAGGAGCAAATGGGAAGGGAAAATGAAGGTGTCACAGGTGAGAAAGGGGCAGAAAGGGATCTGAAGGGCTGTCCTCCCAAACCCACCTGGTGTATCAAGGCTTAAACCCACGCTGCCCCGTTGCTAAATCCTCTGCCATGCGAGCATTGTGCTGACCCTGCCTCGTTGGAAGAGCAGCTGATGGCTTTGCAGGGAAAATGCTATCTGGGCTGTAGATCTTGTCCCCACCAACACCGTTTCACCTGTGTAGTCCACTTGGCCTCTATAGGCGTTACATGTGCATCCCCAGGACGAGGTGGTGCTGAAGAGGAGGGGAAGATGGATAGGGCGAAGGAGCAGGCTTTCTCCCCCAATTCCTAAACATGAGTCAGCAGGATTGCTGCTTTCAAAGCTGGCTGCTCTCAAAAAGGCATTTGCATTTCAGAGAGATCCTGCTTTGCTCTCCCACTGACAGTGTTTAGCTTTTGTTGAAAAGCAGGGCTCATCGACAGCACTGCGAAAGGGGCAGAGCGGAGGAGACAAGAGGCAGGAGCCTCTGGGTTTGATCATTTCTTCCTTTGTTTCTGCCAGCTGAGCCCCTTGCCAAGAGGAGCCTCTTTCAAAATCCAAGGCTCATCAAAAAATAGAAGACTAAACAGGGGGATGTGGCTGGGACACGCACACACGTGTGTGCACACCAGCGCGTTCCAAGGCAGATTTGGGAAAATTCATCCACCCGGGGTTAGGCACGTCCATCGGCCTGGAGTTGGGGTTAATCACCCCAAATGTTCAGCCTAACAGCGTCTGCTGGAGGAGACCTCGAACAGAAAGCACCTGCGGAGAGGTGGCTTATAATCCCTCGTGGTTTTGAGTGGGAGGATGCTCTGCAGCTAAAAATCCATTGCCTTCCCCTGCTGTGCCCTACACCCCTTGCCTTGCACCCTGAAACTTTCAGGTCCCCCCTAGCATGGCTGTGGCCATGACAGCAGCTGCAAAACATCCCCACTCACATTTCAATGCTTACATTTTTGTTCCTTCTTCATGCACATTTACCTTGGCCAGCAGAAAGTGCCCGGTGCTGCCGTCGACTTATTTTTTCCTTACAAACTGCTCCAACACCATTGGCTTCGTTTCCATCCAGCGGCGAACATTGCCCAGATGACTCACGTAATGCAGAGCTCCTCATGAATCACCCCGTCTGTGCAGCTCGACTGTTTTGTACGTTTGCAGCCAACAAATTTCAACCTCCCAGGTGTTTGCAAATTGCTCTTTTGCTCCAGCGTGCCCAGCTTGGTGCGTGGTCTCCCAAAATGTTGTGTGCTTCGTGGAGAATTGTATGCTGATGCTTTAATGCAGCTGGACCATGCAGCCACGCTGGAGGGGATATGATGGCATGAGCGATACCCCTGTCATATCCCCTTTAATCCATCATCTCCAATAAGAAACCATTGCTTTTCCCACAGAAGAATGAAAAATGGGTGAACAGAGAAATGAAGAATAAAGTTTGAGGTTTCCATTTGGAATATTGCAGCTGAGTGGTGATTGATATGGAACTTGGGTAAAATCTGGTGACTTTTGGGGTCTTGGGGATACAAATAAGCCTCTCTAGGAAATAACATCACCGTAAGAAGGGGGGCAAAGCCAGTGCCCTGCACTGGTTCCCGGGCATTGCTTTGCCTTGCTCATGACAGCAGGTTTTTGCCTTTTTCTTTCCTTTCCTAAAGGTGAAGAAAATAACAAGTTATAATATATTGTCCTGAAAACAAGGGTTAAGGCTGCAGGAGAGTTCCCAAGATCAGAGCAGTGTGAGGACACGCTGCGTGTGTAGGACCGGGATGAGGTTTGCTATCACAGAGATGTTGGTGTTGGGAATTTTGGTTTATATACTGAGAACTCAGGATAGTAAGTTTGAGATCTAGAGACCCCAACAGAAGTTTCCTAAAGTAGATCTGGTTCCCAGAAAACACCCTCTATTGTGTTCTGGAAAGCAAACCAGCCCCAAAATCAAGCAGTTTAGGCTTGTTTGCAACTTTTCGCAATATCAAATAAACAGCTTCTGAATTGAATGTTCGTGTTTTCCTTTGGTTTGTGTTTTTTTTCAAAGAAAAAAAATCAGTACTCTGGTATTTTGTTCCCCTGCTCCATTGCTTCTTAAAGGAAAAGCATGAAAATAAAAATATAAGAGAAAAGATCCCTCCACCACCTGGAGGGAGATCTGTAAAATGCTACAACTTGATTATTTTCCCCAAGATATTGATGCTAAAAGTTTCTTGGGCAGCGAGGTGCTTTCATTTCCTCACTCCTTATCCCAATTCCAGCAAAAAAATTCCCAACCCTTCATTTTCAGGTGACCGTGGCTTGGCGTTACTCCTGGCGTTAGCATTCACTGCAAAGCCAGCCCTGGAATCAAACACTGATGCTCTACTCACGGTATCTTTTTTTCCACTCTCTGCATTCATCATGTTGCTGTAAATCAATCCTATCAGCTCCAGAGTAAATAGAATCAGTTCAAAATATTGGAATAACCCTACACATACCTTATTTTTGTTGGTTTTTGTTTTTCAGAAAAGAAGAAAAATCAGAACCATACGGGAATAAATAAGTAAACAGAAAAAAAAGTACGTAGTGTGGTGAATTTCTTTCATGCTTGCTGGCTTTTTCCTCATTCAGGTGTTGGGTGACTTAACAGATTCCCCCCATTTTGCTGGGGTTTTGCTTCCAGCGGATGGAGATGGTGGAAATAGGAACTGGTGGGACATGTAACCCAAAGGTCCAGTGGGACCCATTGCATCTGCACGGTGCCAGCAGGGAAGGTCTGCTCTCCAAGAGTTTGGGGTAGAATGCTCGTTGGCAAAGCTCCGTTTATATTTGCAAATCTTGGATTTCATGGCGTCTTGCAACCCTCTGGCCCCTGGGCTGCAGTGGTGAGACAAAACCTCCAGCCCATCCCAGGGTTTTTGGCTCTAAGCCCAGCCTTTCTGGGGAAGATGCTGAAGTTCAAGGCCCCCTTGAAGCGGGCTGTGTTGAGCTGCTGCTTTGCAGAAGGAGCTCGCAGCCCCCCGATGCCACCCTGGGGTGTCCCCAGCCCCTTTGCGTGCAGTGAGGCTCCGGGGTTTGGAGACCAGCAGTGCAAACGCTGAGGCTCAGGGTGATGGTGGAAGAAGCATCACGGCATGAGAAGGACTCAGGAAAGAAATAGATTAAAGAAAATCTAAAACCTTATAGCTGAGTACTACTAATAACAATATATTATGGCAACAGCAGGGGCACAGGAAGGGCTCGGTGTATTTATAGATGTAACTAACCTTCAGATCCAGGAGCCATGTTTTGACTCCGTACCACCTTCTCGGCTGGATTTTGTTTCTGCCTGAGGATTATTTTGGAAAAAGTTATTATTATCCCTGATTTATCACTCTGCGCTAGGGGGAACTCTTACTTTCCGCCGAGACAATTACGGAACCCTCGCAGAGAGCCACTTCAAGGAATGGCAGCCTCTGCTCCGCCGCTGATTGCAGCCAGACGGGGTGATGTTGCTTTACCAAGAGGATGGTTGATTAGGTATCAAGCTTCACCTCCCCGTTACCTGCAGACGGTATATTCATCTGTATTCAATGGGCAGTTTAAAGCCTCTTAATTATTAAAACAGAAGCTTGCGATCTGTTTTGTGGATTTTTTTTAAATTTTTTTTTTTTTTTACCCTTTCTGGGTAGTTTTAACTTTCTTTGCCCTCTGTTTGCTGTTACGAAGAGCAGACACGCATTCACACAAGTGTGTCTCGCTGCTCCTCTCTGTTTTACTCCTCTCCAGATCGCTCTGTATCCTTTACATCACCCATCACCACCTCCTACCCCACCTTCCTAGGCTGATACAGGCCTATCGAGAATATAATCAGCATAAAGTCAATTAAGGACAGGATTAGACTGAGAGGAGGTTAATAGGACTGTGACAACAAGACATTTATTCACAAGCTTTTCCCTTCCACCTTTCACTGTCCGAGCCTATTTTCCCCAGGCCCTTCAAAAACGAGCTGCATGCTAATGCCTTGCCAAGCGCGCTGCGGTCTGTGCAAGGGAAGCCTTGCTAAAAAAATTAAGAAAACACCCCAAAAAGGGGTATCTGGACCCCACAACCCCTCGTGACAAAATTGCCCCAGCCCTGCTACGCGGTAGCTGGTAACGCCCTGGAAAATAAGGGTTTCTGCTCTATGAAGGCGCAAATTTCAGCTCTTTGCTTTTCGTTGGGCATTGCCTTCTGCCATTCCTCTCTGAAAGTGTTTCAGAAGAAGCAAAAAAAAAAAAAAAAATCATCATTTTGCGGTCCAACACACGTGGCAAAGCCTCTGGGGCAAACAGCAGCCGCCCCGTTTTTGGATGGTGGATGGCACGGCACCCGGAGTGTGGCTGCACCCCGAATGAGCGGGGATGGAATTGTTACCCCCCTGGCACAAGCCAAAGGTAGGGGGTTATTTCTGAGCAATTTTGCCATGTGGTTGCTTGGAGATGACCATGAGATGGCCAGGAGTGCTCTCACAAGATTTGCATCCCCGCTATGATTGCACTGTGAGGACCTCTCCTCCACGGGCGGCTTCTCCAAGCTCTTCAACCACCCCCGGGGCAGCCGAGTGAGACATATTTGTGCCTTCCAAAAGCACACATTATTTCTGTTCCCTGGAAAAGGTCTGAAATGCCACCAAAACCCCAAAGATTATTTGGAGGTTGAGAAGAACTGGGGGTTTGCAGAGTTATTGTTGTGGTTGTTTGCAAGAATAACGAGCCCACCTGAAGGTATGAATAAACCCTGATTGACACCAAAGCTTGAGAATTGTTGGAAGTGGAACAGAAGGAGGTGTCTATGGAAATTCCAGTCTATTTCTATTGTTTCTACTGTGATTTTCCCAGCTTGATGTGGCGAGAACTCAATTGAGAGTCAATGGTACCGGCTACCTCCTCCAGCTGGGCACATCTGAAAATCCCATGGGGAACCAGCTGCTGGTTCTGGCTGGCCAGCTATGGATCCCAGCCCATTTCATGGCATGGTAAAAGCCATCAAAACAAAAACATGGTGCCAAAATCCCAAAGGTTGCAAAGAAGCCAGCGTGAAGCCTGAGAGATATCCCAACGCTACCAGGAAACATCTATTTTCTGAGGAGAGGAATATTTGGACCACAACGCTCTTAACAGTCCTGAACAATTTCAGATCATCTGGCTCCTGCCTTTGGCATCTCTGGCTTTAATCATCCAATTATATTAAATTTTTGGGGGGATCCTTGGGCTATTGATTCATATTCGCCTGTGGTTTTGTCAGAGGGACTGGATCTAGCCTTAGGGATCACAAACAATGGCAGAAAAATTGGAGAATATACATAAAAAAACTATTCTGAATAAAGTACTCCTATAAATACTCTTAGATAAGTCCTCCTCTTGCCACGATTGCATCTGCACCTATGCATTTAATACTGGAATGGTTTGTTTCCCCTGGCTTTGTCTAATCCTTTGCTTTCACCCCATCTATAATTTGGATTTCCACAAAATCCTTTGGAAATGAGCTCCACAGTGTAACTACTTTCTTTAAACCTTCCTCTTGCTAATTTTACCCAGTGCCACCTCAGTCTTAAGCCGCTTGCAGAAACGAGGACTTCCATTTTTCCCCCTCTGCACCCTCCACCTTTTGTAAACCTCCATCAAACCCTCCTCTGGCTGCCTCTTTTCCAAAGTAAGAAACCCAAGTTATTTAATCTCCTTTGGAATGAAAGCTTTTGTACCTTTTCTAGTTGTACCCAGAAGGAATGGATTTCATTAGGCAGTAAGAGCTCGTTTGTCTGGTTTAGCTTAATTTGCTTTCTGAGATGCAGGGAGGTGACTGCCCAGGTGGGGTGAGAGCCACAATAACTCCTCCTCAGTTGCCCTGAATTCCCTCATTTTATACAAAAAGTCTGTAATATGAGGTTGATATCCCAAGCACTATGGGCCGTGTGCCTAATTTTTGCTGACGGGCAGCAAATTGCCAAGATTTGATGATCCCACATGATTTTTGAGTGGACTTTGATAACCAGGATGGGAAGCAACACCCAAAGCAGTCCCTGGGTCTGCACGTGGTCCTGGGTGCTGGGATGTTCACTGAACCCAGAAAAACTTGGTTGAAATGAGATAAGGGTTAAAGAAATTGTGCCGGGCGGTGCAGAGGCAGGAGGAACCGCTCTACAAACACACATTATTTTCGGTGCCGCCGTTGAAGAGCATTTCATTTCATTTCTGTGCTCATGTTCATGGTTGGGAGAAAGATGCCCACAGAGAGCAGACACTGCAAAAACCCCACAGCCACTTTTCTGAAAGCTTTTGAGGACTTATTTTTTTTGGAAAAAAAAAAAAATAATCCCATTATTTTCACATTTCTTTCATCCTTCAGGTAGGTGTGCTCAAAACACCCTCAAAATGACCTTGGCTGGGTTTTGGGGATGGGCTCCTACCACCTCCATGCTGGAAAAAGAGAAACAAAATCCATCAAACTCCCCTTCAAAACTTCACGAAGTCTCAATTCATTTGTCCCCATCATCTTCCCAGGAGCCGACAAATCCTCCTGCAGCCAAGAGCTCGCTGCCGGCTTCACCTCTCGGGGGAGAGGCTCACCCTCTCACAGACCTTTTGTGAGAAGTGGCACCGTTATCCAATTTCCTCCTAATTGCACTAACAAGGATGAATTAGGACTTTCATCAACAGGGGCGAGCGATCGGTTTGGAGTCAGCCATGGGCGACGGAGCCAGAGATTAAACAAAACTATCATGTTAATGTCTAATAATACAACAGCAAGTGGAAATTAAGCACAAGACAAATATGCTGTGCCGGCGACATTGGAGAGTTTGTTCTTTAAACACAACGTTATTTTAAAGGCAATGCTATTATTAGGGCCATCTAACTTAATTTCGTAGGCATAATAGAAAAGTAAATGTGCCGCAGTTGCACTTTATGTGCAATTTCGAAAACAAACCCAAACTGGGGGAGAACGCTGCATGTTACTGAAATAGCCACTCCAGCTAAATTCCTCTCTGATATACGTTAATTATCTCCAGCAGGGAACGGACGATTTCATTTGGAGCCGCAGCAGCCGGCTGGATGCTCCACGCGATGGGAGCAAACCCCGTGATGTGCCCAAAAAACGTGAAAGCAGCCGCGGGGTGTCCCCCCATCACACTGCAAAATCCGGAGAGGTATTTTAACCCCTGGTTTGCCATGGCCTTGCTGTGAGGTGAGTGGATTTGGTCCTTGAGACGGACCCACATTTATCACCTGGATGCTCATGAAATGCATCGCTGGTAATTTTCCTACAGCAGCAGGTTTGTTGGGGGGGGCTGGCATTTTTTCCTGCTTTGTCCAGTGGGAAAATATTTCCATCTAGGGTGATGGGGTTTGTCCCCCTAAAAACGCCTGAGCAAAGCTTTCCTTGAGCATGTTAGCGTAAGCACTGGGAGGCAGTGCTGATAACTCCCCCTTTGCCTGTGCAATGCGATCTCGGGATTGATCTGAGTGTAAAGCAATGCAATTCAATTCCCCTGCATGCATTTTGTTTTTTTTTTTTCCAGCGGTGATATCATTTTTCCCTTTTATTAAGTTGCATAAAAAGTGTGTCTTAGTGCTCGAACATCTTGTCCTGCACTTAAGGGAACGTTTTAGATGAGCAGCAGCATTGAAAGCTCTTTCTTTATTAATATCCAGCTCTTCTCTGGGACATTACCCCCAGTTTTATGATGAACAGGGAGGTAGAGCTTTTTGGGTTGTCTCCTTTTTTTCTGATGGGCACCTGCCCTGGGCTCCAAGGACAGGTTTACAGTGGTGTAAATCTGGCATCAGGGTGGGCTTTTGACTGGTGATGCTCAAGAAGGGGCCGATTTGTGCCTCCATGAGTGTCAGGAGAGCAGGGCATTGCACTGCAGCTTATGAGTGCTTCTAAAAAGTCGTACTGGCAACTATCTCCTCCCCGGCCCCTTCCTGAGCCAGCTTACCGGGATCTCAGGTGGAGCCTAAAATAGCAAAGGAGCAAGGTTGCAAAGCGTTTCCCATCCCATCCTTTATGTCTCATCGACGCTGAAATGCTTTCTCCCCTGGCTGGTGCATTCAGTGCATATTAAACGCAATATGAAATTCCTTCTCAGAAAACCCTAGAGATGGCTCTATCGACTGTCCTTTAAATAGAATTAAAATTGACCCGAGACAGATCTGCAAGCCTATTGAATTACACAGCCCACCACCGAGCTCAGGCTGGCCTTGCAGGAAGAAATAAAGCAGCCCCAAGCAGAAACGAGGTGGACATGATGACATTACGATGGAAACCTCTCAAGAGGGACTTGCACAGATACGTGGCATGAACCAGGCAGGGGATGAGAAATTAACCCCTGCGGCTCGTGGGTTGCATGAGTTTTTGGGTGCAATGGGTGAAGGACAAAAGAGTGCAAGCTGCGTCACAGCGAGGTGATGACATGAAGAAACACGCAGAGCCTGTTCTTCATCCCCCTGCTCTTCGTCCCCAGCATCACGCTTTGAGCTCCACGCTAAAACAATTAATGTGGCATGAGGAGACAAAAAAACAAACCAGGAGCTTATCTGCTGGTGTTTTCATTTCCAGAAACCTGTCCCTCCCCCTTGGCCTTGTTGTAGGGGATGGGAAATGCATGGGATTGCTTAGTAATGCTTTTCGACTTTGGACTGGCATATATGGATATTGTGCCTGTGCATCCAGCTGCCTATCTATAGGCCATCTAATGGGCTCCGGTGGGAGCCCAGCCCACGGTCCGCAAATCAGCAAACCTCATCAGCACTTCAGGCATCAGTGGCATTTTAAAAGACCTTTATCATGAGTGGAATTAACAGGATACATCCCTCTGGAACCTGTTAGCTATTTTATTCAGACCCACATAGACAAAAAAAAAAAAAAATTATATGCAGCTATTTTGTTTGAAAAAAGTCGTCTTTAGGGCATTTGTACTGTTCAAGGCTGTGCGATGCCAGGGGACAATGGGAGGCGTTTTATCCACTTCACTTGCTGGTGGAGGCTGAAGGTATATAGGTCGCTTGGCAGGGTAAAAATGAACCACTCTGAGCACGGAGAGCCTCTTCTTGCTGGGGTATCCCTGCCTTGGGAAGCAATATCGGGTCTGCGGGAAGGTCCTGATGCGGGTGGTTTGGGGCTGGATGCCCTGGCAAGGGAGCACAAGGGGAGCACTGGGATATATCTATCACATTTTGGTATCCCAGCTGGAATATTGTATCGTCCTCTCTTCGGTGCAAACATTTGCACGTGGTATTATCTCCTTGGTCACCAAATGGGAGAAAATGATGGTACGGCTTGAGAACACACCCCTGATTTATACCTGCGTGTGAGCCCAGCTCAACCCAGCCCCAGCCACGACTATTATTAGCTGACAGATTTTAAAGAAAAACTATATAAATCTCCCCTTGTGCCATAAATACATTTCTGCCTTGGGAGACCACGAAGAAGCTCATTATACCACATCCTGCGAGAGAGGCATGTGTCATCTGCAGTGACAAGCCATGCATCCTCAAGTTACCTCGCTGGCCAGGCCTGGGGAGCATTTGCTGAAGTTAAAGGGAGTTTGATGCTTGCTTAGGGCAGAGGAAGAGAAGATGCTCTATTTTGGCAAGGCAGGAGCCCAGGAAACAGGATTCCTGGGTTTCATTCCACTCTGCCTGGCCCCAGCAGGGAAATAAAAACTATAAATCAAAGGGGAAAAAGTGTGGGAGGTTGGATTTGAGGGCTGCTGCAAGCTGTTTTGTTAGATAGGTCATTTTTCTGCAGGTCAGTTTGTTCCCAGGGCTTTTCTGCCCATGAATGCAATGCTCATACCAGAAAACAGTAAAATAAAAACTAAAAAATATAAAGAGGGTGAGGTTTATGTCTGAATGTGGGTCCGGTGCAGTGTCTGGTGATGCTCTATGGACCTGGGACCAGAAGCCATCCCTGAGGATTTTCGTACATGTCTGATGGAATTGCCTCTTCCTTCTCATAGATAGAAAGAGCTGGATGCAAAGGCGTTATTCAGTTCAGTAATTCCAGATGTATACGATGGGGGTCTTCCAGTTCAAACCAACCCCAGACCTTCACACTTTTCCAGCCTGTTTTTTTTTTCCACTACCAAAGGCTTTAAAACCTTCCCTTCCCCTATAGGTTCGAGGCACAGCTATAGATCTCTATTAGCATGCAACGCGGAGCGGCAATCTCTGTAGTACAAACCAGTTCTCCAGATTGAGAACTTGCCAAGTGTTGGATAAGCTGTAATAAAGTCTCTTGTTGTAAGAGCACCCTGCTGACACAGGCTCTGATCTGAAAGGAGCGGGAGCAGAATTAAATTCCCTCGGCTGAAGCCTGTCCATTATTCTCGGGCATTGGATTGTAGGAGCTGAAAAAAAGCTGCTCTGGAAGCAATAAAGTGCTCGCTACGGAGAGCCCTGAAGTGTCGTGTGTTGTTTGGCTTTGGGAGAAATCGCAGAAGGCAGCTTCAAAATCACAACCCAGGGCTTGCAAAAGGGTTGGGTTTTTTTTTTCAGGGGGAAAGACATAATCCTGGGGAAAGGGATGGGAGCTGGAGAGCGGGGAGGGAGAGTTGAGCTTGGCTGTGTCTTGCCTAAAGCCCACCCGATGCCGACATCTGCTGAGTGGCACCAGTCCCGCAGTGCCTGGCCTCAGGCAAGTCACTTCAGGCCACGGTTTTAATAGAGTTTGAAGCCAAAAAGTTCAGCCAGGTGCCTCGTGGGATTTGCAGGAATGAGCTGAAGTCGAAGGAGCAGAGCAGCATGGACCTGGTGCGCACAGAGCGCGCGTGTTGCATGGCTCACCCAGGGCAGAACCAGAACGAGTTTGCTCCAAAATACCCTGGAGTTTCTGCCTTTTCATACCAAAAAGCTTGAACAGCCACTTTTCAGCCTGAAAGGCATTGCATTTCATTCTCCAGGTCTTGTCTGTCCTCTGTCAGCCCCATCTCCCATCCCCGCTGCCAAGGGAAGAGCCTTCCCACTCCAGTGCTGGCCAAAAGGCTTTATTAAGATGCATCTTGTATCGATGCCCTTTCCTCTTCTTCCCATGCCATTTCCCCTGATCTTTGTGTCAGCTGCAAACTTTATCAGGGGTGATGTGATGTTTTCTTCCAGGTCATTGATAAAAATGTCAAATAGAAGCGAGTCGGCCCTTGCAGGCAGCAGGGAGCAGAAGACCCTGTTGATTCTCACTTCAAGAGGTGCCTTTTGAAACTTGTCAACCAGCCAGTTTTTAATCCATCTAATTTCTGCCACAGTGATTTCCTACCCTCCCAGTTTCTTAATCAAGATGTCACGCAGGACCCAACCTTGCAGGAGCCTGAGTACAGTACGCTGACAGCATCACCTTTATCAGCCCAAATTTATAACCTCATCAAAAAAAGATATCAACTTAGTTGGGCAAGATTTATTTTCCATAAATCCTTGTTGATTGGCATCCTTTATGGCATTCCCTTTCATTCCTTATTAAACAAGTCCCGTACCAGACATCCCATTATTTTGCCCAAAATCAATGTCAAGCCGACAGGGCTGTAATTACACAGGTCATCTTGTTTATCCTTCCTACATATTGGCACCACGTTCATTTTCTTTCAGCTTTCTGGATCTCTCCCAGTGCTCAAGGGTTTATTGGAGATCAGCATCGCAGGCTGACCCATATCTGACGGGGTGGTACAGGCAGGGATTGAATTATTATGCATCCCATATAGAGATCTCATTATTAATCAAAATTCAAGGATATTTCAACTCTACCCTTGTGGGGTTTAAACCAATTTTTTACAAGCAGTGCAGAAAATGGGCAAGCAACAGCTAAACCAAAAAAATACGCCCATCACATATGCACAAACACCCCAAAATACATCGGTGCTCTGAAATCCCAAGGGTTTTGACATAAAGTCATGTGTGTATGGATGGGCGTAGTGAGGACTTTCTAGAAATGTTTTTATTTTCACTGCAACCCTGGTTTTCCGGCCCAGGAATATTTAGCTAGCGCCTGGGTGAGCGCTTGCTGCTTATGCTGGCGGGGCTTTCATGTCGCAATCTTTATTTCTCATTTGGATTATAGACACTTTCCAGCATCCGCTGCCTTTGAACCTATAAATTAAAACTTCCACATATCCTATCATCACTCCCACTTCAGCAGAGAACAGAATATCTATCCGGGCGTGCTTTTTCTTGCTGCTACCTCAGGTGAAAGCCGTGCTATCAGCTCAGCACCTAACTCTGTTTGGACAGAAGTGTCAAAGGCAAAGGAAAGCATTTTTCATCAAAGCCGCGAGATTTCTCGGCCAATTTGAAGTGGATGGCGGCTCAGTCAGGGCATCCCTTCGGCCCTGCTTGTTCACCCTGGGGATTTTCAGAGGAGCCTCCAGCTCTGATCTACAAGCCGAGCATCCCTTGCCCTGTCAGGGCAGCTCCTGCTGCACTCAACAACAGACAGCGGCTCAGCCCATGCGGAGGAGAGCCATGCAGGGAAAGGGGGAGGTATGAAAAACTTTAAAAAAAAAATTCTGGGGAGTAAGGATTGGATCTGAGCTGGTGCTGCACAGGTGGGACTGAAAAATCATTAGGGAGAAGGATTTTATTTTTATATTTTTTGTTATTCGGATGTTTTTTCCCCAAAGGACCATTGCACCTGCCTGATGCTGGGAGGATTTTCCCTCTTTTTTGTGCTGATGTGGGAGTTACCTTTCCTTTCTCCCGAAATCCAGCTTCCCCCACTCTCTCACCCCAGGATTTAGGAATGATTTTTACTTGGGATGGGAGGGAAACTGAGGCAAAGAGGCTGTGCCAAGGTGAGGGCAGCAGAGAGGGACTTTTTGGCTGTATCGCAGACTACTGCTGCCCCCCTGGGGCTGAGCACCTTGGGGTTCGAGGTTGCTTCTCTTCCCAGACCTGCCAAAAATTGCTGCAGCCTCCCAAGACTGATGAGGTTAGCATCTACATGGGTTCTCGGGGAACATACTGAATTTTGAGCTGCTTGGTGGCAAAGGCCAATGTCCTCTCCTGCAACCAAGCCAGCTGAAATCGTGACCTGGTTCCTCACCCATCCCTGACAGCCCCAGGGAAGACGCAGTTGAGGCTGGTCAGGTCTCAAAGGGTTCTCTGGTGTCACCAGCCTTGCAAGACATGGCTTTTCCCAATCCCCCCACCTCATTCAAGGAGTTTTGTGTCTGTGAGCATCATGCTGGGTGCTTGTCTCTCCGGCTGCAGGCCTCCCTGAGGATATGACAAGCCAGAACACATTGCAGAAGGAGTTAAAATTATCTATCGCCAACATCCACTTAATCCATCGTGAGGAGAAGCGAAAAAGCTCTCCAGGCCTGCAGGAGCTCTGAACAAACCGCCGTTTCTTATGCTGAGCCTGTGTTCCCACTTGTCAGTTTGATTTCTCAATGCTTTACAATCTCTGGTATTCTCGGTGAGGATACGGCGTCACGTCCATCACCCGTTATCACCAGGTCCCCGTGTTTCCCTTTCTTCTCTCTCAGCCTCTTTGCAATCTTGAACCAATGGGAAAAAAAAAAAAAGAAAAAAAAAGGCAAGGAAAAAAAAAAAAAAAAGAAAAAGGAAAAGAAGAAGCGGCTTTTGAGTTCCTTATCCGCTGCAGCCTGGATTACATCCAGGCCTCTTGCTATGATCCTTCAAGTTCCTGCTAAACATGCCCTGCATCTCCTGATAACATTAAATCTGCATCTCCGTGGGGTTTATCAGCACTTCTGGGGACAAGCAGGGCTGGTGCGTGAGGAAAGAGCAGCATTGCAACAGGTTGTGGTGTGCGAGGAGAGGGGGCGGGGGAGCACAGCCACCCTCCCAGCTCCGGTTTGCTCCCAGTTGGGTCTGCGTATGGAGGAGACTCAATGAAGCAGGACCACTGCAGGACACCTGCAGGCTGGGCTGAGTTATCCAGCAGATGATGAATTGGCAGGGCCACCGAGCCCCCCGAGGCTGAGGCAGTGCAGGTCAAAGCTTCTAGGGACAAATAATTTGATTTTCTTACGCCATTACTCAGGATGCGATTAAGGAACCACTGTCCCATCGTAGCACTGCAGCAGCTGGTAAGTGAGGGTTGTTGGTGCAATGAAATGAAACTCCAAATTCACGCAGGCAGTTAATGAAGAGAAAGAGAGTCTTATTTTGGACTCATTACAGTCAGCAATGATGTCCAATTAAGAGAAATCCACTGCATATCCCCAGCAGTGATTTAAAAATAGCACTTGTAGGCTTCATCTTGGGCTCGGAAGGAAGGGAAGTGGCGTTTTAACTCTTCCAGTGCACTTTCTGCTTCATGAGGGCAAGGCATGACTTGAAATCAGTGTCTGTGAGGGCTGACAACGGGTGGCCCCAGGCCGTGTTGGCAACTGCTGGCCTGTTGGCCATTTGGGCTATTGGCCACTGGATTGTTGGCCACTGGGCTGTTGGCCATTAGAGCTGTTGGCCACTGGGCTGTTGGCCACTGGGGCTGTTGGCCACTGTGGCTGTTGGTCACTGAGGCTGTTGGCCACTGGTTATTGTCCACTGTGGCTGTTGGCCACTGCGGCTGTTGGTCACTGGGGTGTTGGTTGCTGGTCTATTGGCCACTGGGGCTGTTGGCCACTGTGGCTGTTGGTCACTGAGGCTGTTGGCCACTGGTTATTGGCCACTGTGGCTGTTGGTCACTGGGGTGTTGGTTGCTGGTCTATTGGCCCCGGGGGTGTTGGCCACTGGTCTATTGGCCACTGGGGCTGTTGGCTACTGGGGCTGTTGGTCACTGAGGCTGTTGGCCACTGGTTATTGGCCACTGTGGCTGTTGGTCACTGGGGTCTTGGCCACCGGTTATTGGACACTGTGGCTGCTGGCCATCAGGGCTGTTGGCCATCGGGGCTGTTGGCCATCGGGGCTATTTGCCACTGGGGCTGTTGGCTAATCAGGGCTGTTGGCCACCAGTACTTTTGGCTATTGGGGTTGTTGACCATGGGGTCTGTTGGCGTAACTGTTGGCATCTTTCCCCTAACCTGGTCTCTACAGGAGCAGTGGAACCATGGCTAAAACCCGTTAGGGTTCAAATTCTGGCACGAGCCTCACAACTGCGGCAAAGAAAAGTTCAATTTCCCCTTTATTATTCCGTGAGATCACCACGGAGGTGTGCAGGAATTAAGATGCCTGGACCTTAACACGGATGATTTCTAAGGCACATCTGAATCGGGCATTCACAAGACTTATGGCTTGTTTTGGTCATAACCCCGGTGCAGCCGGTCTTGTGCACTGATGTTATTGATACAGCCAGTAATTACATTTTCACATAGGCATTTTTCCTGTGTGTCTACACCGTGTTTATTACAGACTGTCAATTATTCATCTTTTCCCCTCTCTTGCCATCCCTCCCTCCTCTTCTTTGCTTATTTTTTTCCCCTCCTTGTCTTATTTTTCATCTGTCCTTTGGCTTTTTCTCCACCTCTAATTCCTGTGTTTCCCAGCCATCTCTCTGACCCAGGCAAGGACCCTGGAGACCAGTCCTTGCCCCCATCCCTGGATAACTTTGGCTGGGAGTGGGATGTCTCCTCTCCATTCAATTTTCTCCCCACCTTTTGCCCCAGCTGATTTTTCCACACCTCTGAGCTCCTGCCACAAACCTCCCTGGTGCCTTTTCTGTTACAGAATGAGAAATAAAAATGTGGTACCGTTGTTGCTGCTCATCTATCTGCTGTGCCTAGGTGAATAATGCAAGGAAACATGTATGTATTTATACAGCAAATGGGAAAATACATTTCTTAAGATGAATGAGGTTGTTTTCAGCCTTGATGCACCCAATAAAATAACCTGGTATCAAGAGGGAGGTTTATTTTGAAGTCTGGACGTGTCATAATATCAGCTCCCAACCAGGACTTCAAATTACATCAATCAGAGAGAGGAGGAGAGGGGAAAGGCCGGGAGAGCAGTGAGTGCTGCGGGAATATGGGCATATAAAAAGCCAGGGCACGAGGAAGCAGGTGTGGGATGTACAAACATGAGAAGACATCAGTGGGACCTGCTGGATGGATACGTGAGCCGAGCCGAGCTTTTACACCAGCTTTTGTGTGCATCCTTCTGGCTCATGCATTTTCCCCTCTGCGCTTGGCTCCTAAGCAAATTCCCTGGGAAAGTCTTCGGGGCTCTGGGAAATCAGAGTGTTGAGCAGCCTCAGTGCTGCCTAGGGGACACACACCAACCCTGAGCTTGTCCCCAACCCTCTGGGGACAGCAAGCTCTGCCTACAGGGACCCTGGTGTCCCCACCTAGATCAGCTTCAAACCCACCTTCAAAATCCCAGGAATTTCCATGCTGCCACCACCACCCTCACCGAGAGCCTCGTGCCAGCCACAAAGGGCTGCAAACGAGCTGCAATAGGTTTACGAGCAAGCAGAACGTTGATTTTTGGTGGGAAACCCCAGTATTTTCTCTACAGAAACCATTGGCTTTTTAATACCACCCCCCCAACAAAACAGAGCTGCCAAGTTTTCATGTGTTGGTGTGCAGATTTCTGCTTTCCCGATGGAAATCTGGGGGGGTGTTTGGCATGGCACATGCTCTTCCCAGCTGAAAACTCAGTTTCTTGCCAAAGGAAAGTGGGAGAGATGTGGAGAAAAAAAAAAAAAAAAAAAAAAAAAAAAAAAAAAAAAAGCGTGTAACAAGTTGTACGCTTTATGTCACAGCTTTGCCTGGCACGAAGAAAAAAAAAATAATTCCATGCTGCCTTCCTACATCCTGGGGAGAGCTTTCCTTGCTCACAGCGCAACACAGAAGCGTAAAGCATGTTGTGATCTCAATTTAGGATTACTGCTGTTATTTATCCACATGTCATCTAGATAAGGAGCAAGAGAAGAGCCTGAGGGTAAAAATGCTGCTGGTGTTGAAGAATCCCAGGGCTGGAGAGATGCCCCAGCGCCGTGCTGGCTCGTGGTCCAGCGCTGGCCCCTCTGCGCAGGATTTAGTGGCTTTGGGGGGAGTTTAGCAACTGGGGGGTTTGCAGGGGGGAAGAAGTCGTGGAAAGAAATTTTTCTGCTAAAAGCCTTTGGCAAAAAGGGTTGGCTCCACCTGCATGGTTGATGCCTGCTCCAGAGAAGGCAGCTGCAGCCTGAGCACACTTTTCCTGAAAAAAAATGTGGGTTTTTTTGGAAATGAAGAGCTTCTGATGGTTTGGAGACTCAGCTCCCAGTGCAAAAATACCGCTCCACGTGCAGTTTTCCTCCCCCAACACTTGCTTTTGTGGGAGGCATTACTAAAGCTGAGCTGGAGGAGCTTTCTAAAGCCCCAAACACCTGGGAACGTGGCTGCAGAAATCCTTTCGGAGAAGCGGACACGTCAGGAGCACCCAAGGAATTTGTCTGCCCTCCTCCAGCTTTGTCTTTGTCACTGTAGCTGTGTTTGTTGCTCGCAGCAGATCCTTCTTGCAGGGGATGTCTCACTTACTGGGAAGGCTTCATTCCCAATAATTTTCAGACGCTGCTGCCCTCATGATTTATCCCCCTTCGGTTTAGATCTCATTTTTCCCAATTTTACCTTTGTCTCCAGGAAACCTCGTCTATTTTAGTGCAATTTCCTCTCTCTCTCTCTGGCTCACCCGTTCCCTGTAGCCCAAACTTGTCTTCTTTTCATATTTATTTCAGTATTTGTCTTTTTCTCCCTGTGCAGGCTGTATTCTCAGGATTTATCTCCTCTGTTTCCATGATCTGTCTCGGAGTCCAGCGACTTTGTTTTTCCTCCTTCAGCCTTTTCCTTGAGTAATATTTAGCGGTGGCACCTGCTGAGGGCTGAGGGATGGGGAAAGGGAGAGGAAAGGAGGGATGGAAGGTGGAGGTACAGGTGGGGAGATGGGGAGAGCATTTTTGGAGCCTTGCCCCTATTTTGGCACACGATGCCCAGGCAGCACCAGCTGGTTGGGCACGATATCGTCCCGTGTTTAATTCATATACCCGCGGCTCCTCCCGGTGCTGTGCAGATGTTGTACCCCAAAAAGGAGCGTTCTGGGACGCTTTGAATCCTCTTTAGCATCATGTGCTTCTCGCTGCGCTGGGGACATGTGGCTTTTGGTACAGCGCAGGCTCTTCAACCCCTGTAAAAGTTGGGGGAGAAATGTCCCCTTGCCTCAGTTTCCCCTTTCATAGGGAAAAAAATAGCGTTAATGCCCACATTTCTCAGGGAACTGAAACTTTTTCCAGCAGAGGACTTAATTCAACAGTTTAAAAAAAAAAAAAAAAAAAAAAAAAAGGAGAAGCTTTTCTAGGAAAAAAAAATCCTTGATTTTTTGTAAGAAAACCCAAATTATTTCAAGTTTTTAAAAGATATTTGGGGTTCTATCCAGTTTGGGATAGTGAAAAGAGAAATAAAATAATCAAACAAGTAGTTTCAAGAAGTTCTGGTTGAAAAGATGAATTTTCCTCCTCTGTATATGGCCCCGGGGTGATTTTCAGTAGAGCCCTATCAGCTCCAGCTGGTGATCGGAGGTTTCAACAACTGACAACAAAGGAGGATGAAGCACCAGGGAAGAGTGTGTGTGTGTGTGTGTGAAAAAGCTTCTTGGGGCTACTTGCTCCCAGAAATTTGGGTTATTTTATTAATTGGGGGAGTGTGGGCAGCAGCATCCACATGATTCCTGCTGCTTCCCACCCTCGTTGCCCATCCAGCCATGCCAAGCCCATCGTTACCCCCTGCCATCGCCTGGCCACTGCGACGTGATGTATGGTGCAATTTCCAAAAAGCTGCTTTTTTCCCCACCCCCCTTCCTGGCAAACACTCAGCGGGGCTGGGAGGGAAAGTGATGTAGGGTGAAAACAAAATCATCTCTTCTCTTTACAGGCAGCTGTCTGCCCTGCCAAAAGCCTTGTGGGCAGGGGAAGGGCAATGCTTCATGCCCCTTGTTTCCCATCAGTGTCTCTTGCTTTCTGTGCAATGCTAATCAAAACTGCCCTCTGGGTACCTCTTGACAGACTCCCCACTCCCTCAACCCAAAATGCATCTTCCACCCAGCTTCTGGCATTTCCCAAATATTTCTAAATATTCGCTGCGGGCTGGCTGGTAGGCTTCATTCGGTGCATGGATCAGTCTGGGCTGGGTCAGAAGCAAGCGGAAGGCGTTTGCATTAAGGTATTTTCTATTTTCCCCCCTCCCCAGCATCACTGGCAAGCCTGAAACTGCAAATCCCTGTACCTAGCAGGAGCCCAGGGCTTCCCTCGCAGCCATCCGCAACCCTCCCAGCTCCCTGTCGATGCCTCCCAACCCTTGAGTGGCTTTTTTCAAGGCTTCCCTTTTTATTTTCGTCCTTAAGCTTTGTGCCTCCATTAATTTAAAACTCAGCTTATCTCTATTTCCATAGAGATTGAGATGGCGGGGGACCGGCTGTACTCATTCTTCCATGTTTTCCTTTTCAGGAAAGAAGGAAATCTGTTCCTGAAATACCGAAATGCCTATGTATTTACCCATCAGCTTGGGATTTCCAGCGTTTCTCCCGCCTGGCTGGAGCAGCCGTTTCTCCTTCCAGTGAGCTGCTGACAACCAGAATCTCCAGCAAAGGCTCTGTTTTGGATTCACCCCAGAAACATCTTCCAGGGTTGTGATGATTTAAACTTTTAAATGAAAACTAACCACCCAAAGCCTTCCAGCGCCCCGCAGCATCGCTTTGCTCTGGCATGGCAACCTTGCAGTGCATCCCTTTTGTGGGGCAGGAAGGAACCGGGGAAAAAAAAGGTATCAGAGGCTTCCTTTATCAAAGCACTTGAAAGAAGCTGATGTGCAGGCGCCGCACACCCAATTTATTGCTACAACAAAACCAGGTGATAGTAAAGAAATGGCAATTTGGGGAAACACAAGGGGCTATTTATGGGCGGGCTGCTGCCTGCGCTGCTGGCTGCCCTTCCTACTTATTAGAGGGAAGGCAAAGGATGAGGTAAGGAGAGCTTTTACATGTGCAGAGAGCAGGAGTAGGTCTGGCAGAGGAACTATGGGGAAAAAAGTGGATTTCTCCAGGAATATCTTGATCACGAGACAGCAGGGAGTGACTTCTTCCAAAGGCTGAAGAGCAGATGGAGCTTGGAGAAGTAATAGGTGGCTTTCCAGGCTCCAAGGATGATTTTTTGCCTCATCCATGATAATTTTCTGGTGGATTGCAAGGGGGCTGAAGCAACAAGGTGCCCCAGCCATACAGACTGACATTCTGTTCCTTGGGCACGTCCCACCAATGTGCAGTGCTCCCGGCGCCAGCGCTGCCTGTCTACAGGGGCTGCTGCCGAGTCAGTAACTATTATTCTGGCCGTTCTCCCTCTGAGCTGCTCCTTTTCAAGCAGCAATTCAATTACAGCTACTGAGAGCAGTTATCATTATAATCAGTCACTCATGCAACCAGCGGTGCTTGCACAGAGGCTCTTCTTCAACAGAGGAGACGCAGAGACCTTATGCAAACCTTGGGGCACTCAGCTGATGCAAGCATCCATGAGGTTTGTGGTTTAGCAAGCCCAGCCTGTGCTTTCTGGACTTAGAGAATTAACCATTGAAAGGGTTCAGGCCCCTGTAAAGCACAAGGTACCTCCAAGCATCCTCACTCACCATGATTTATTCCCCTTCTCCTCTAACTGAGCAGGATTTCTCTTCCCAACCTTCCCACTGGTGCACGAGCACAGGTGAGGGGAACATCTCCTCTCTCTTCCTCGGTGTCTTCTTCAGAAGCAAACCCAGCTCAGACGTGGGATTTATTGGGCAGAGAGCATATGCCCGCATTTCAATCGCATATGATCCACGAGATGTTTTTATGGATCTAATTGTCACATATGTTTGTTGTGAATCCATAATGAGGGGCCAGAGCAGATGGCAAAGGCTGGCTGCCAGTCACGCTGCCGTAATACTGTATTTCTCTATGGAGGAGGCAATGGGATGGGATTGGACCGATACAGCAAAGGATGAAGACCCCACAGGTCAGTTGTTTGAGTTGGGAAACCTTTTTCTCCCTTGTGCAATAGCCTCTCACCTATGACAGGCAATCAAATTAAAAAAGAAACCACCAAATCTGACACTTAAAGCTGACAGTTTCTCCACCTGACACTGGAAGCCTGATTTTCAACACTAAGCTGGGATGCAAAGATCGTATCCCATCCCGCATCCCAAATCACCCCCATCAGAGCAGCATGTGGGAGGTCCAGTGCATGGATCCATAGCCAGCTTGGGGGGTAAGTGGGGAAAATCTGCTCCTGAAGGGCACGGCTCCATCCTCACTGCCTCTTTGAGCTAAATTTAAATTATGGTGCTACCTGAACTTTATGCGAGCGTCATGCTGGTGCGATGCTATAAATACAGCTGAGAAAACACTTCTATTACAAGTGACTAATTTTGGAGACTTGGAACCAGAATTGGGCAAATTAAAAAAGAAAAAAAAAAAATATATATATATATATATAAAAGGAGAGAGAAGAAGAAGGAGGAGGAGAGATCTCCGAGGTCTGCAAAGATTTAGTTATCCCTGGTCTGGAGATCTTCCCGGGGATTGCTCGGGAAAAATGTTGGCCCTAGGAGGAGCCTGGAGAAGGCACGTGCACGCACGAACAGCAGCAAACCCAGCGCACCAACAACAGCAAACCCAGCAGCAGAGCAGAAAGCGTATTGAGCCGCCACATTTTGAAGTTAATTAGCGCTGGGCAGATCATTAGCTACAGCGGCCTTTTTAATTAGAGCTGCAGGGCTCTCTTTCACTCTGGCTTGGCACTGTAATGTTGTCCTCATGCCGGCAAGGCTCTGGCGGGCTGCGATTCCTCCTGGGCACCTCCTGCCATCGCATCGCTTCCCCGGCCGAAAGGTTTGTTAGCATCCTGCTTTCTGCTGCCCCGGATGGTTTAGGATGCGGGGACCTCTCCCTTGGTCCTGCAACCAACTGCGGCTCCAGAGGCTGAATTCAGAGCATCCAATTGCTTTTACAATTAAGCTTAAGGTGGCTTTGCTTTGCTTTGACCTCATTTGGGCTCTCCCATAAGTGAAACGGCCCCTTAATTTCTCAAACAAAGGCAGGCATAAAAGCCGTTTTACCAATTTGCTTCTTTGAAATGCTTTGGGAAAAAAAAAAAAAAAAACAACAAACCAAACCAAACAAACCCTCAAACCAGCAAAGGAGCCTTCCTCCAGCTTTAGGGAGTCACTGCTTGGGGCTGGATGTTTCTGTGCCACCCCATGTGCCCTTGCAGCCCTGGGTCTCTGCTGTAATTCTTTTCCACCTCTCCTTAAAGACTGATCTCTCTTACTGAGCAAATACTTTCTCGGTTGCCTCGGGTGGTTGCTTAGGACCAGCTTTGCCATCATGGAAGGGGTAAAAAATGGGGAAGGCTGAGGCTGCTCTTGGATCATGATGGGAATAGGGTGGTGAATTAATTAAGGTCTGGTAAAAGAAGGGTTTTTCTCCTCGTTTGTGCCTCACCTTGAAAACATTGTCTCCCTCCATCACATGTGACCTTGGAAGTGGTTATTGGGCCGGACAAGAAAACCTCCCATTTTCTGGCAATGTCATCCATTACTCAGCTGAACACACACGCGACAGGAGAAGATGAACAACAAACAAAAAAAACCCAAAAAAAACACAAAAAAAGAGAGAGAGAGAGAGAAAAAAAAGAGAACCCTCAAAGAGAGCACAAATTAAAATGACTGAGATCAGATAACGAAGAAATACAGCTAAATTGTTTCCTTCCTTTCTTCCTTTGGTCTGGCCCTGGGGGAAATGCATCTAATTAACCATTCTGGGCCACTTGATGCTATTTTTCTGCAGGTTTAGGGGGGAGTGAGGATGGAGCTGGAGACGCTGAAACTTTTTTCCCTCCTTTTTCCCCATCCGTTCCTTGACCTCTGCAGTTATCTCCAGACTTATCAGCAACACAAGATGACTTCTTTTCACATCAGTAAGCACCACCCGAAATATAACAATCAGAAAGAAGAGAAAAATAAATCAATGCCCACAAACAACGGGCAAAAATATATATATATATAAAGACCAGTTTTGGTGAGTACAATTTATTTATAAAAAAATCCAAACAATGAAATCTCTGAATCTTTCCGGCATTAATTGCTTATTTTGTCCCTTGCAGAGAACACACTTTGTGTTCTGAACCAAAAAATGTTTGTTTTGGCATTTTGCTTTCTCTTTTTTTTTTTTTGCCGCCTTCTCCTGTTCTAAATGAGCTTTCATTTTAATAAACGAGACGGTTTTCTTTCCTTGGGGTGCTGAGCCTGTGTTGAGGCCACCTTGGGGTGCAGGATGCCTCTGGGTGCCTGGGGCACAGATCCTGCCTCTGAGAGCAGCAAAACCCTCATCAGCCCATCCATCTGTGCAGATGTAATGAACGCTTCTCTTTGGCAATGGGATCATTTGGCCAAGACCTGACCCAGCACTCGGTGAGATGTGATGTGACCTAAATCAGGCTTTTTTAATCCAGTTTTCCTCATTTTTAAGGATGGGAAGAGATGGAGCTGAGCTGGGGAAGAGGCACGCATGGAGCCTTACCACTGCGCAGTGTCTGAGGATGACTTTGCTGGAAGCGATAATTAAAAATAATGGTAAAACAATCAAAAAAATAAATGTATTCCTCTATTTCTGCAGGCTGGAGAGGAAAGGAGGAGGGATGCTTTGGGTAGGACCAGCTCGTGTTCATCACTGAGTTAAATGGCAGAAGTTTGACTGGCTGGGAAGGACCACGGGTACCCTGCGTGCCGCTTGGCGTATCAGAGCCGGCATAACTCCATCCTCTCCCCGGCACAGCTACTGCCCTCGCCCAGCGCCCCGTCCTCCAGCCTCCTCTCTTCCCTCCTCTGTTTGAAGCTGTGTCAGGTCTGGAGTTCAGCTTAATCCAACCGCTAGATGTATTATTCATTTCTATGCTTTAATGATGTGATAAAGTTGCTAGAAATAGGGAAAGGCTCATTAAACTGCCATTTGAATATAGAGCACAAGCACATTTTAAGGGAGAGGGAACCTCTGCCAGTCCCACACCTTCTCCCCTCCTTTCCCCGCAGCCTGATGAGAGCCCCAAAATTAGTGTTGATGAGTTTTTTGCTGCTGGGTGGTTGGCAGGAGGGAATGTGGCGCTGGGGCATCCTTGAGCGTCCACCTTGGCTCTGGTGCCTGCAGGGCTGGGGTCTGGTGGGGGGGTGTCTTTCTCTCCTTTCTGGTTACAAGTGCCCAAATCAAAGGAGTGAAGCGCTGGAGTTTGCTTCAGCTTTTCTGCCAGAGGCTGCAGCATCTATAAAAGATGATCTGGGTCCTCTTGGTATTTGTGTTTCCAAAAAAAGCCCTCGGCCCCTCAATTGCCCCATCGGCAGCGCTGAGCTGAGGTGGGCTGTGGATGCTGGAGGATGAGGGGGTGGCCGAGCTTGGCAGGGTGCAGCCCACCTTACGTGGCCCACCCAAAGCCACCGGCACAAAGCAGCTCCTTGGTGGGCTGTGAAAGCCCAGTCATGCCGTGATGGAGCTGTTAGAGGTGAGACATTAACCACAGCAGGATTTGTTTAGGGTTTATCCAGCCCTAATAATGGGAGACTTCCCCTTGCTCCCAACCATCCCACTTTTCTTGCTATTTTTTTCTCTCCTCTCTGTTCTTCTGTACCATGAAGGGATCTCGCTCGGCTCTTCTGATCAGAGGTTGGCTTTGATCTTCCCCAGAGAAGCCGGCTTGGTGGAGATGCTCAGCAGTCCTTGGAAAATAATTGCACCTCGCTGTAGATGGGGGGAAAGATGCCTGCTGTCTCCTCCCCGTGCCCAGAGGGACTGGGTTTAACACGTGGGCTGGGATGCTGAGCAGGGACGCTCCCCTGCCGCCTGTCCCCCGGTTCGTCACACACCACAGATGGGCAGGTATCATCCTGTTGCAGTGCGTACATGTTTTAGGGAAGTGTACGGGGAAAATGCATTTGCTGAGAAGTCCACAGGTGCTGAAAATGTCTTTTCTCCACAAAAAGCTGGTGTTTCACCCAAAAAGCTGGTACCAGCTGTCCCCTGGTTGTTGGTGCTCCCTGGCAGCAGGCTGGGTGCTGGGTCAGCGGTGTGACGGGGATGCTCAGAGCAGCCACAGCCCAGAGAAGTGGAGATTCAGCAACTTGGCCATCATTTCACCTGCAAACATCCCTGTGTCGGTGGCTGATGCTTTGTTAGGGTGCAGCATTATTTTGCAGAGGGTGGTTGACCCATTCATCTTTTGATTAACAGCTTCTGTCCTCACCCTGTAGCCGGGTTTTGGGGTGCAGGTTGCTGTAGGAATTAAGAAGAAAATAAGAAAGCCCAGTGGCCTTATGGCAGGGGGATGAATTCAAGGCCATGAACCCCGAAGCTGGAACAGCCCCATGATGCTGCATTGCTGCGGGTTGGGGAACCCAGCTGGGACTCCAGCATGAGGAGGAGCAGCCACCGCACCCTCTAGTTCAGGTGTTGTGGAGCTTCACCACCCTCAGTTTGTACTCGTGGGGCTTCTTCATGCTGGTTTGGGATTTGGAGACCCACTGACCTGCTGCACCTCAATATTCTTCAACCTAAAACGGCCCTGCGGGGAGAAAGCTCGTTAAGAGTCCTGCCGTGCTGACCATCCCCAGCTAATTACACGCTGCCTCCTTAAATTTCCCTTGGCTTGTTTCTATTGGAGACAGGATTTGTCTCCGGTTAAGTCTGTCATTGCATTTCAATTCTCATCTCCGCATACACTGGGATTTGTGTAGCGGTTTACATTTTTTTTTTTCCCCTCTTTTTTTTTTTAAGTGCTTTGAAATAGAAGTGTCATGGAAATATGGTGTCATTGTTATGATGATGAGGGGACTATTTGTGATGTGCCAGCACCCTTCTCGCTGGTATTGAACCACTTGGGAACATCTCGACATCCCCCAGGTGGCATTTTGCTTCCACAAAGCCAACCACTTATGCTAATATATATACATAGAAAGTGCTGTGTGTATGTGCATGTGTGCGTGCGCGCGTGTGTGGATACATATATCATGTGGGCGTGATTGGAAAGCAAATTCTATAAATAAATCCCATTATCTTATTACACTGTAATTTTCTATCATTATCTGCAGTGTGGATCAGATGCATCTGCGGGCTGCGATGAGAGCAAGGGGCTGGGAAGTGGCAAACTTTGCTGTCTAGCGGAGGGCTCCGAGGGTGGAGGAGCTGGGCAGGACGTGGAAATACCTGCAGCCCTCCTCCGCTTTGCAGAGGGTGTGATTCCCAGCTGCCGTAGCACAGCACCCCCAAATCCAATGCAAAAACCCCCCAATATTCTACCTTTGCTTATCCCCACCCAGCCTGGACCATCCGCTGCAGCACCGGAGCAGGATGCGCTGGTTTGCTGGTGGTTTGTTTTAATGGTTAATCGTTCATGCTGTGGGGAAAAAAAAACGGAGAACAAAACCAAACCGAAAAAAAAAACCCCAAACCCAGTGCCTGATTTTTAATATGAATGAATTTGGCTTCTGCTTCCAGCTTTTGCTCCTTGTCAAGCCTTCGGCTGATATATTGAAAAGGTTTTGCCTTGCCCTGTGTTGTCTCCCTCAGAAGGTGTTTGTGTGCTGTAATCAAGTCACTCTCATTCCTCTTCTTGATAAGATAAAGAAGGGAAGCTCTTCACATCTCCCACCATAGGACATTTCTCCTGGCCCTCGGGTTATTTCTGGGCCTTTCTTTGCACTCCTGCTAATTTTTCAGCATCCTTTCTTTTCACCAGGCCCATCCCCTGGGACTGATGGGAGCAGCTCAGCATTGTCACCAAAACCTGCTGCGCTTAAACTGCCTCTCCAGCCGATGAGGTGCTTTATGTGCAGCCCTGGGTGCTGAGAAAGAAACCCAGTGATTTTTCCAACTCCTAAACCCCACTTTTTCCAAGCAATCTGGCTCAGAGCTGCCTGTGACCCCCAAAGAGGCTTGGGACTCTGTCCTGGAGTCAACACTCAGCAGAAAGATCAAGAAAAAAAGCCGTGCCAGAAAGGCTCAGCCTCATTTAAAAACCAGCAACAAGCTCTGGGATTTTGATTTAATACATTTTTGAATAATCCTATTAGCAAGTAGAGGAAACAGGACTCCTTAAATGACAGATTTATGTTTTTTCCCCCTTAACTCCGGGTCTGCAGCCAGTCGTGTTCCACCAGATGAGGTGGATCCTCTTCACGATGCCTCCCCTTAACTCCGGGTCTGCAGCCAGTCGTGTTCCACCAGATGAGGTGGATCCTCTTCACGATGCCTATCAGGAGTACTGTGTTTTACAGAGGTGTATGGGAGGTGGGATACTGCCACTGGCTCACCTGGGATCTGGGATGAATGTGAGAGTAATTTCTCAGGTGTTCTGCACTGGGCTGATGCTTTGGCCAGGTACCAATAACCTGTGGGAAGAGAAAACAGCTTTTTCTATAACCAGAGTGATGCTGAGCTCATGGGTCTTGGGATGCAGATCCTGGGATCCTTGACTTGGGTGTCACTCGGATCATTATTCCACCAACTTAATATTTTGGAGCTGTACTCGTGCAGGAAATTTGCACCAGAGATTTCTTTGACTGCCTTTTGGTATTTAATTAGTGAAAATGTGCTGGACATTCTACACAAAATGAACTTTCGAGGATGAAGGATGAAACAGCTCGATGGCATTAGAAACATTTTGCATTCAGAAGATCAAGGTTTTGTTCCGCGACTCCTGAAAATGAACATTTGAACAGTAGCAAATGCTTTGCCTCAAATGGCTGAAGTTCAGTCCCAGGTCAATGGCTACATTTTCCCTCCATGAAGTGGTCATTAATTTCAAGCTTGCGGTTTATTGCTGGAAAGGACTTTAACACACACAAAAAAGAGGGAGTGTGCCATCCGTTGGGCTGGGGCACGTGCTGGTTCCTCGTATGGTTAAGCAGCTTGCTCCTGGCAAGCTGCAAGTCTGAACATCCACTTTCTGAGGTTTAGAAAAGCTATTCCAGGTCAGCCTAAAAGATTTTTTTATGACTACCGCTACGTTTATTGCCTTTCGACTCTCAGGATGGAAGTACCTGGTTTTACAGGTGAAGGGATACCAAAAAAAAAAAATATCCCTAATAAAACTGTTAAAAGACATCTTAAATATGCTTAAAATACTCCCCTGCTGCTGCTGGCATGGTGTTTAAGCTCCCAGCAAAGTTGCTGGTGTTGCTGGAAAGCCTGTTCGTGGCCTCAGGGGGGTTTGGAGCTGGCTCGGGAAGAGCTCCCGGGAACACGTCAGGTCTAACATCCCACCTGACTCTCATTTTCCAGACCTCTGTGATTCCTATCTGGCAAAACTGGTCACTTTTAACACTGACTAACATAATATAGCACATCATATACACATAATATAACATAGCCGTAGGCAGGCAGGAGATGGGAATTACCTGCCTGCCAGCCTCGCTGAGGTGACCTCGGAAACGAAGGTGAAAACATCATTTCCAGGCTATTTTGAGCAAGTTCAAGCTGCATCGGATAGAGACAGAACCAAGGAGGCACTCGATGCATTGCCTCACCCATGACACATTTTTTTCCCTAAAATCTGGGATGGGCTGGGAGGTGGACGCTGGTGCTGTGCTACTCAAGCCTCTGGATCCGCTGAGCCATATGGATTTGGTGGTGGCAGCCCAAAAAATACCAAAAAAAAAAAAAAAAAAAAGGCGAAGTGTGTATTACACTAAACCCTTTTCCTTTTTCATTTTTCCGTGCTCCGTAGAAGGATCTGTGGGTCCGCAGAACCCCAAGGCAGCACCCCTCTCAGGAGGCAGCAAGCTGGGCTTCTTTGGGGTGAAAACTCCCTGAAAACAGAGACAAAAGCCAGCAATTTATCTCCGGTGACCTGATAGATGGCCACAAAACTGGTGCCTCCCCTCCTCCTGGCGCTGCCGCTGGGGTGATGAGTGGCAATGATGCTCCTTAACATCAGTCACCTGCCATGTCCCCTCACGTTGCCAAACGCTTTGTACTATGCCTGATGGAAAAGGTTTCTGAATTTGGCAGCGTCCTTAGCTGTTCTCGGAAAGTGGGTTATAAATTAAACCCTCTTTTTTCTCCCTCTGGGAAAAAACCTGGATAATAACAATCTATCCCAAAGTGTCGGTCCCCCAGGTACCTCCAAAGGAAAGAAGCCAAGGAGTGGGGGTGTCTTATAACACGAGATGTGATGCTGTATCATAAAAATGTGAATTTTTACGACAGACCCAAACTCCTCCTGATTCTCCTCAATCCCAATCCCTGATCACCACTCACCACTCAGGAATCTCCTCCGATGAAGCTAAAAGGAGGAAAAAAGCCATAAAACCAGGCTGCCACCTGGAATATTTGCTCTCTCAGTGGTGGAGCTGCAAAAGATGCAGTGTCAGAAGATCCTACAAACTGCAAGTTGTTACCTGGATGTATTGATTTAAAGTACCTGTCGGTCTTGATTTTTAAAAGTGTGTTTGATTGCTGGCAGGTTTATAGGATTATGGGTTTAATTGGATGCCTGTGTTTTACTGGATATAAGTGAAATTTATGGCTGTACTATCTGCTGGGAGAAAAGCATCCCTCTGTCGTCCTCCCCTCCGCTGGCGAGCTGAGTGAGAGGCAACCGGTGGTGGCAGAGAGGGTTTGTGGCAGGAAAAGAAAGAGAAAATCTGTCTTAAAACAGCTAGCAGGGAGTTAAAATGACATTATTAAGGTTGCAGAGCCAGGCAATCCGAAATTAAGAGTTGCAAGAATTGAGACTACCTGTGAGTAAAAGACAAGGCAGTCTTGTTAATTGCCTGATTGCATATTATTTTCGGAAAGGCTGATCTGCATATGCCAAATTTGCATAATGCAAATGCTGTGGCTGGGTTTGTGAGAATTGTGACGGGACCCAAAACGAGTGAAGTGTTGGGGCTGGATGCGGTTGAGCTGTGTCTTCCAGGGGACCCCCCGAGTGTCTTCCCCGCTGTGCAGCTGGGCGGTAGCAAAGCCAATTAGCACCAGAAACTGATTAAAGCAGAGAAAGCACGGAACAAAATAGGAGAGCGACGGAAAGGGTTGGTAACAAATCTCATTGTCCTTGCAGGGCATATCCTTGCCCTCAAATCCAGCCTCACTCCATTGACTTGCCTACGCTTGCCTGGCTTGCAACAAATTCTGCAAGGTCTCCTCTGGGATCCTGGGAATAATCTGCCTTTCCATCCCCACTGGACCCTGTCAGCTCTTTGCAGTAGTTTCTGCCATGCCACAGCTTTTCTTGCCCCAAACCATTCCAGGTCCATCCTTTGCAGGACACGTGAGCTGGGATTTTTCAAAAACAGGTAGCTGGAGCACCCCCTGGTTAGGGCTTTCCCTGCATCACCCTGCCAGTGGGCAGCCGCATCCCAGCCTCCAGCTAAAATGAGAATATTTCCATTGCAGTCCCCCAAGATGCTTGTTCCTGGGGCCAAAGCAGCCCCACCGAGCTGACAGCATCATTTCCCAAGCTCTTAGCGACCAGACAAATCTTCAAAGAGCCACTGAGCGAGACATATCCCCCCTGTTCACAGCCCGGCCCCCCTCCAGCACAGCTCTGACATCCCCCGCCTTTCATCCCACATGAAGAACATCTCTCTTCCCAAAACGCTCCAGGGGGGTCCTCTCTTCTTCTACCACCCCCTCCTCACCCGTTTCATCTCTTTTTAGCACGCTTAATGTCTTCTTGCCTTCCCCTCCTAGCCTCGCCGAGCCCCCCCACACCGCTGAGTCCTTCCCCCAGAAGTTTGCTGACCTCCAAGGAGTTTTCAGCACCTCTCCTCGCAGGCGTCTTGCTTTTTCCCAGGTGCGATTTTTCTTGCTCACTTTTTGATGGAAAGTCTTTTCCTGATGGATAGTGCTAAGTCAATCCTTCCCCAATTCCTGCTGTCTTCAGCAGGGGAGAGGAAAAAAAAACCAAACTCTTTTCCTTTTGCTCTTCCATCACCCGAGTTCCCAATCATTCATGTCAGGATTTCTCCCCTCACCAAGATCTTTAACGAACACAGCCAATGAAGACAAACCCGTCTCTCCTGAACAGATGCAAACTGCAAATTATTTTTGTTGCTTGCTTTTTTTTTTTTTCCTGAAGAAGTCACCAGAACCCAACAAGAAGTTTTTTCTCAGTGGGAACAGCGCTGTAAATCCCTGTTCAGCCCACTCTGCTGCATCGCTTACGTGCTGGGCACCCCCACCTCTGCCCTCCTTGCCCTCTGGTGTTAGCATGGAAGCTCAAGCCTGACTCCCACAGATGCAGTTTGGTGGTTGTAAAACCCAAGATGGACCTTAAGAGGGTGATGAGAAAATTGCTGGAGCAGCCAGGGCATCATCACCTCTTGCCTTGGGCACTTTGATCCCGATGTGGCCTCAGACGGCTGGCAGCAAGGAGCTTTGCATCGCTTTCTAGTGGACTCAAGGATGCAGCAAGGAGTAAATGATGGAGAAAACATCTGTGCGAAGCGGGAAACAATATGAGGATGGCTCTAATTAGCTCAGCTTTTCTCTCAGATCCCTTATTGCTGGCAAACGAGTTGAGGGGGCTAGTAGGAAGGCAGGTGGCCACTGGACATATGGCTCCCGTGGCTCTTTGCCCCCCTTTGAAGCCACAGTCTTCAACAGAGGGCCTGTTTGTTTATGTTTTAAACACTTTTCCCCTTTCCTCCAGGGGATTTTCGTGTCTTTTAAGGACTAACTATTAAAAAAACCCACTAAATACCTATGGAAAAGAGTCACAAATCAAATCACGTTCATTCACCTGTAGTTTATGACTTGCATGTATATTTTATTTTTTTTTATAATAATAATTAGTCATGAAATCCAATGGACAAAAGAGATTTTGAAATCCAACAGAGGCCAAACCACCAGCTGGCAGGAGCTGGCAAAGCTCTGCGGGGAGCTAACCCTCATTCACACCAGATCTGGTTTGCCATCGTTGCCAAGAAGAAAATACAGCAGGGACACAGCATGAGAAAGGCTGCAGCTCTCCTCCTGCTGGGTGGACACCTGCGAGTTTAAAATGGCCTTAAATCCAGTAGATTCCTTCAAACAGCTGCTTTCAGGGGTGCTAGCTGACTTCTGAGCTTTGCCATTTGAGCCGATATATTGATTTAACGTGAAATATGCTGGGAAAGGTGTCGCTTTGGGCCCTGGGAGAGATAGATGCAACCCAAAATGTGTCTCCACCCAAACTGGATGCAGCTGCTGCAGCTCCACCTCTGCCCATCGCCTTGTCCTGGTCCGAACCCAGCCCATCACCACCAGCATCATGCTCTGAAGGCTGTGTTGGTGTCATATTCAAGGCGAATGAAGAGCAATTACAGGGAGAGGCGTGTGAATACACTCACATATGCACACATAGGCTCATTAAACAGAAAAAAAAATCAGAACTGGAGTGTACCAGCTCCCTAATTATTGCATTTTCCAGCCAGGGAGGGCTGGGACTCGGCAGCCGCCGGGGTCCGTAAAGCCGCAGTTCCTCAGTGCTTCATGAGCAACCCGGTCAATATTTAGGTCGCCTTCAGCTTTCACATCCAGACTGTACTGGTAAACTGGCCTCCTGCTTCTCTGCTATTGATCCCCTCCAAGACACAGCCCAGAAGGGGAGGACAGATCCTGCTGCGAACTGGACTGATTTGTGCTGGGTGAGACCCTGATCTGCGGCTTCTGCTGCAACAAACACCCCGTTGCTTCAGGCACCAGTTTCTTCTGTTCTCCCTTGCTTTGCTCCAAGGAAATAAAAGGGGATAGATGAGTGGCTGCTGCCCTCTTCCTCTGGAAAATCAAGAGTCCTCTCCACCCAGGGCAACATTTGCAGGATAAAAGGGTCATCAGGGATCTAGAAAGAAGGACAGTAAGGAAGGAGTCTGTGAACTTGGATGGGATGGGGTGCTATGGTACGGGATGGGATGGGATGGCATGGCATGGCATGGGCTGGGATGGCTAACTGCCCCGAGGGATGCTGGAGGGAATCAAGAGGGATTTTCTCACCTGGAGTCCTGCAAACCCCCTTGGAGTGAGCTGTCAGGGATGCTGCACGAAAGTAGCATCATTCTCCATGTGTTTCCCCCACCCTCCAAAGTACTTTCCCAGCGTCACCTCATCGCTAAGCCTCACTCACTGACTTCCCACCCACTCACTGGCACCCTGAAGGGTAGAAAACGTGAGCAAAACCTGCCACGTGCTCAAATACTACAGGGGCGTATCAGCATGTGCAAAGCGAAGCGGAGAAACGGCTGCAGTTTATTCTTTTGTAAAGGTCAAGTGACAGTAGGTGATACCCAAAGGGTGATCTACGGATCTTTGAATTTATCAGCTGGCAAGGAGGATGTACTGGAGATTATAAATATATATTTATGCCTGTGATATAAACTCAATGTGTAGCAGCAATTAGGATCAAGAGGAGGCTGACAGGATATTTTAAAGCAGGGAGGGGGAACTATATACATGCACAGGTTCTCATATGTATTTATGTGTGTACATTCGTGCTGATCTCCCTGAGATATAACAAATTGATCCCTGTGGTTTAAGAAATGCGATACCCAAATTGCAGGCACAAATTTAAGTCTTTTCAATCTCCCGTACCTGTCCTCAGCTCACGGAGGTGGAGGGAGTCTCGCTGACTCCATAAAGTTACAGGAGCTGATGTGCCACGTTGGAGCCTGGCTCCGAGCAGCCTCATCTGTCTCGATGGCAGCAAAGAACCGGCAGGACCTCAGATTTATCCTCATTTTTTGGCAGGCTCTGAGCCTGTCTGCATCAGACCACAGGCAATCCCACCTCAGCATGACGGGGATCGCAGTCCTCTGCGTGTCCTGGGGCAGGTTGTTCCAAAGATGAACAGGGAAAGAGTCAAGCCCTCCCAAATTTGCCTGGCTGACCAATATCATAGCATTAAACCTTTCCATCCCTATCTTAATGCAGTTTAATGACTTATTTCCCCTCCTAATTGCTGCTTGGCTAACAGCAGATCCTTCCATCAGGTTATACAGCAGGATGCCTGGGTGTTTTCCTGCCAGGCTACAATTAATTCAGAAACCGCTGCAGTGCATGAATAGTTTAAGCGGTCTTCCCATATCACATTACCTTGCACTTCTCTTTGCTGAACAACATCTCCCAGCTCGCAGCCCAGGGACCTGACCCTCCTTGGGCTGGTTCCTTTCTCTCTCAAGCTCCTTTTCACTTGAATAATGCAAATATTTAGATCAGGTCACAAAAAGCTTGTTGCCTCAAAGCTTCTTGTCTTTCTTACATGAAAGATGTGGAGCAACCACCATTTCCTTGATTCTTCCAGGTTATTGTGAGAAATATAAGCACTGGTTGGTGGGTCCCAAATTCAGGTGACCCTACAGCACCCTGTAGGTGGTGATCTCAAAGGAAATTCAGCTTTGCAAGTGAAGCTCGAAGCCTGAAATGGGGAGAGGGGCTAATGCCCGAAGGTGTGGGGCGTTTGGGGCACGGCTCTTGCGGCTGGACAGCTTCGCTCACAGCAGCCGGGGTCCAGGCTCTTCCTTAGAGGTTGAAATCTCTCCAGCCCCAATGCAAAGTTCTCCAGGCTGCTCAAATCAGGAGGTTTCTTTAAAAATGAGAGGGAATGTTGCTAAAATTATGGTGCTACTGCTGTCCTTGATTTGCTGCTCTGCATGACACTTCAAGCCTTGTTTCTGATGTCTATGCAGCTGGGACAACTGCCTGTTGAAATGATACACACGTAGTGCTGTGGTCCTTGGGCTTCTCGGTCAGCGTATCCGTCTTCAGCACACTTGGAGAGGAGGCACATGGACCCATGTCTGGGATTTGGAACACCTCACTCATGGATCAGAACCTTGCTCAGCATCTCACGGAGAATGGCAGCAAGAGAGAGATGGGTCTGGAAAATCAAAGAAACCCGAAGGCTGAAGCATCAGCAGGGTGCCCAGATCCTGGCCAACATGGGGTGAAGTGGGTAGCATCGCCAGCGCTGCCTCAAAGCCACTTCACCCCTGCTGTGGCTTGGCTAAGCAAAGCAGAAAGGAGCAAACCTTTGGAAAATCCCAGCTGCATCCTGATGTCCAGCCTCGGCTCTCCTGCCCGCATTTCCCCCCTCCTCAGCTCTCTCCACCCCCAATCCCAAAGGCACTGAGTGATCAGTGTGAGTTTAGGCACCTTCATCTTTGCTCCTAAGTGTTTTAAGGGATGATTTGCCAGTGGACTGGGAGTGGGACCCAACTCGCTCACGCTGTTAAAACAACTCTCTCCAAGCGCCGCGTTGCACACACAAAGGCAATCCGCAGCAGGCATCGTGGGAGCTGTCTGCCAGAGCGTCTGGAAGCTCTTACTAATCAAAGCCACATTGATTACACAGAGTTTTGCAAAGGTTTCTTTGCAGGGATGATGCAGGGAGACTTTCAAAGGGGCAGGCTGTCAGTCAGCGTATAGGGGGGATGTTATATTGAGGCCAGAGATCCTGCAATATTTTCCTAGATTAGAGATTAACGCGCTTCTAATTAATTTTGATGCTGTGTAATACGATAAAGTTGTGTCTTTTCTGTGATGCTGGGCTAGCTCATAATCCAATCTTTAATTATTATCTCTTGCTTTGTTAAAAAAAAGAAGAAGGCTATTACGTTATAATGCCGGTTGGGCAGCGGCCGTCGGGAAGCCGAGGGCTTTATACATTGATGGAGGCAGTAAATTTAAAGTCTTTCTTTTCGTTTAATGAGCTGGATTGTCTGAAGTATCTGACTGGCAAGCGGTTTGAAACTATAAAACCTCGCTGAGCCTGAGCACGGCTTTTCGACCATGACACCTGGGGAGCAGACACCAGCGGGATGGGGATGGGGAGAGGTAGTGGCTGTGCCCTCGTTGAGCTCTGCTGGTAAAGCATTGCCGGTGGAAAGCCAGGGCTGAGAAAGAGCCACGAAAAGTAATTCAAGGGCTGGCAAAAAAAGGCTTTAAAGTGCTCCATCTGCTTAATTTATTAAAAAGGAGACAGAGAGGTGACTTGATTACCATGTCTAAGTAGCTTCACAGGGAGAAAATACCAGATACTAAAGGGCTCTCTAAGGCCTCAGAGAAAGGCAGAATGGGAACAAATAGTTTCAAGGCAGGGACAGTCCAAAATTAAGTGAGAAACTGCATTTTTTTTCCAAAATATTGAGGGTATGAAACTGTCAGGATGGAGTACCAGGGGACTAGGGGTCTCTGAGGCTCTTGACATCTTCAGAGCAAGAAAGGATGTCTCTGGAGGGCACACGTGCCAGTACCCGACTTGCTGAAAGCTGCAGCTTGTGTCGGGTCCCCCTGGGATTTGGGGTGCAAGAGCTCATCTTTGGAAAATAAGCTGGAGGTCCCCAAAAGCATCACTCAGCCACTTCCCAAAATGATGCAACTAGTGTTTTTCTCATTCTGGCAATCTTCATGGCTGGGGGATATTTGTCTTCATTTACTACTAAAGGCATCAGCAGTCCTTTCACTTTGTTTTCTCCCTGCAAACAAACAAACAAACAAACAAAACAACCCAGCCTTTGCTCCTCAGGAAACTTTTTAACAGTCATGAGCTGTCCAAAAGCTGCTTCAGATGGCGGCTGAATAGTCTATCGCTCGCTTTCAATGCTCGGTCTTCTGGGTATGCATTTGTTTGCTTTTGTTTTGCTCTCAAATAAAGTTGTAGCTTTGTTCTTGCCTTTCCAAATGCCCTTAGTATTCTCCGTGAAAAGCCTGGAAATAATGCTGCCAGCTTCTGCAAGCCTGATGGGAGCGGACACTGATCAGACATGCGATTCCCCAGCATTTTTATTTACCAACAACAGGCTCTTATCTCCAGCTATGCCCAGCTCTGGAAAAACTCCCCTTCATCCTGCCACCCCCCTCCCAGCCCGAGTCAGAGCTGTGATTTGTGTAACCGGCTCTGCCCTAATCTCTTGCCTTGATCAGAGCTTCATCCCGGTTAGTTCCCACCCGGCTGAATTTTTGACTTGATAAATTGGATGGGGATTTTGACGGGATCTCAGGGCCTTCCAGGCTGCTCGTTGCTTGGCTGAACTTTGTCAAACACCAGCCGCCACACGATTGGCAAGGGAGATTTGGATGCAGCAAGTCGGAGGGAGGTGGTAAGGCGTAACACGGCTCTGGTCCCAGGTTTTGTTAGGGGCGGTGGGATGGGGAGGCGTCAGGGCTCCTTAAACAGAAAAAAAGCCTTCTCTGACCTTCGCTTCTTTGCTTACATGTCTGCTAGGAGCTGCTTTGGGAAGCCCGACGCCAGGTTTGATGGACCGTGGGGCTGATCTGATAGTGTTGCTCGGATGCTCTTACGTTGCTGAGTTATGGATGTGTTGCTAATGGTACAGCCTCACCTCCCTATAAAAGGGCTCCATCTAAATTCTAATCTTTATCTCTTCCGTATAGCCTACATGTACTTATGTGCATCTGTTATATCTAAATATTTATTTGTAACATAACAGCAAAGGTCCTTTACCTCTCTATTTACTCTGCTTTGAAGTATTGATCTGTAATTACCCATGAGTATCTTGCCTGTAAACATTTCCCTGCATATGTACTTATAAATACCACTTACCTCTAAATATCACCCTGCATTTTCACCTGTAAATATTACTTGCCAGGAAAGGGCCATGGCAAACTTCTTAAATCAGAGAAATGAGGACTCTTGCGCCAGAACATTTTGTGCAAGGCGGAGCAGAGCCCTGAAGCTCTGGTCCGAGCTCGGCGCAGAGAGGTCGGGCTGCCTGGTGAAAATTTTAGACCCATTTTGTGGTTTCCATCTGTCCCCTTAAGAGCCAGAAGCCGTTGCTAATTTTTTCCCGTGGTTGACCTTAAACTTCGCTTCTGTCATTTAGCATGTCGTAATTAGGAAGTCCAGCAATATTCAAGAACTATTGATAATGGTATTAATATACAGCAGCTTTTATCCTCCAAAACAACACGGGCTTTAGAAACCAGGCGTGTGTGGGTGTATAGTGAAGTCATATGTGGCTGAGATGGCATCCCTGATAAAAGGTTCCTGAGGGTAGGGGAAAGCATCTCATATGTGTTATGGAAAGAAATTTCTGGTTGGCACCACCAGATAAAGCCTCAAAAGGTGCCAGGCGTTGGGGCATCCTTAATAATGACCTGGAAGATGTGCAGAAGGGTAACTCCAGTTTTCTCCCAAAGAGGTGCATCACCATGAGCATGTTTACTGCTAAACCCCCTGCTTTTCATCGCTAGATGAAAATGTGGTAGCCTTTTCCCAAGTGGCAGCCAGTGCCGAATGCTTGGAGGAAGATGTGGGATACTGGGTGGGATGAGTGACCTTGAGAAAGGGCACTGATATCAGGGTGCTGGGTGAGACCAGCCACAGCTTATTTGTCAGCAACTGAGGTGGTTTGGATGTGACATTTGAATTTTGCCCTTTGGGAAGATATTAACCTCTGGAAACTAAAAAAATTTTGGAATGTAGAATCTTGTCTTCATTCCCGTAAACGTGTTTTCAGATCCATGGGGAGAGTTGCCTTAAGAGCAGCTCTGAGGGCATGAAGAAACCTTCATCAGGTTCACGTTGCCCACCCTCAGGGGTGAAGGTGGCCTCTTTTTAGGGCAATTCCAGCAAAAAGCCTGAATGGAGTCAGCCTGGAGGCACAAAGCTGCTTTTCAGGCATGCACCAGGCTGACATGGGACTGCCCAACCATGGTTCCAATGTATTATGGAAAAAGCCTTTTATTTAACCAAACCAAGGTTTTCTGCTTGGAAAAAGTATGACGGTATATCCTGTACAAACAGCTTTTCTCAATAAAAATGAGATGCATCCCTACTGCAATGCCAGTACCTAAAATGGACACTCTTACCTCACCCCTTGGATTGCTCCATGCCTTGATGTTTGGTTTTCTGAACTTAAAAAAAAAAAGAAAAAAGAGAAAAAAAAAGAAAGAAAAGAGGGGGGGGGGAGGAAAAAAAAGGGAAAAAAAATCAAAAGTGTCGGTTTCCATGGAGACAACTGCTCTGTTCTAAAATCTGAGGGCAGCAAGCTCTGTATTTTGTGTTTTGATCCAGATGCTTGGGTTTAACTTTAGGGGAAGGGTTGGCTGAGGCTGGCAGCTTGGAGCAGAACTGTGTGGAGGGGTGATTTTTTGGTGCAGAAGTGTGTCTTCTAGGATTCTGGGAGTTTCAGTCGAAAAGGGGTAAGAAACCCCTCTTTAGTCCTTTACAAAGAGAATTTCCAAAGGAAAAAAACCCAACGCCTAGGGGTGACAAAATCATCTGGGGCGCAACCAGCATCTCAGCATGACTATAATGGAAGATCCAGCCTCCACCTTGTATCTCCCTTTGCCAACAGGCAGGAGACAAGTGTCCCTTCCCAGCCATGAACTTGAGAAGTTAGATATGGCTTGTCACAGCCAGGAGCATTGAAATGAAGGTAGTGATGGAGAAAAAGGACCTTGAGCCACAGCATGCTTCTGCTTTCCACACATCTGCTCTTCAGGCAGAGATTTCACAAGCTCGGTAATGATGTGTTGGGTTCTTCACAGTGGCTCATGAGCTCTTGATACATTGGAGCTTAATTGATTAGCTTTTCATGGTCTTGATTGCAGCAGCTTTAAGGAATTGCAGGGAGCGAGGAGAAGAAGGTGACAGGAAATGTTAGCACTCCATTTGGAGAGCCGGGCTAATGATTTGTGTGCGGGCAAAAAATTCAAATTAATTCCTCAGGGAAGAAATCCCGCTTTGACGAAAGTGAGATATAAAATCTGCTAAGGACGTGTCAAACCAGGTGGTGAGGAGTTGCTGCCCAAGGCTTAGCCCCTTGCAGGATTTACAGCAGCGTGGTTTTGAAATACAACGCCAACCCTGGAAGCTCCTTCCAAAACATCTCCCTGGGGATTTCTATGGTGCAGGAAACATGGACAGGTTGCCACCAAAAATCTGGAGAGGAGGGAAACACCAGCAGAGCCTTGGACCACTTCATTGTTTTATTGATTTTTAAGATGATCTTATAGTGTAGGTGATCTTAATGATAGGGGAAGGACATAGGGGGGTGACGAAGGGAGTAGGTGGAGGGAATATTTAGCAGGACAGCTGGATGGAGAAAGCCTTTCCTGGTTCATCAAGAGATGGACAAGGACAGCAAGAGGGCTGCACACTCCACTTCTGTATGTCTCCAGTACTAACCCACTGTGCCAGCCAGGTATATAAATGTATAGCCCCTAACACACAGAGTCCCCGTGGTATTTTTCCACTGGGGCTGATCCTTTTTCCCCAGCATATCTGTTGCTTTTTGCTGGAAATCCAGGTGTCCTCCAAGCCACCCCTGCCGCAGAAAGAAAGGGCTTCTGCAAAAAGTAGCGTTGAACCCCACTTTTATCTGGGGATGCCTTCCCTCCCCTCCATGAGGAAAAATCCTAACAGGAAGATTTACTTGTGGCATCAATCTTGAGCCCAGACCAGAGAAAGGCAGCTCTTCTAAACTCCCCCTACAGTGGGAATATATGCTTTGTTTCAATAACATTTAACAGCGATTGCCTCAGCAACCTCTGGCCTGCTGTGATTAAATATTAATTTTCTTCTAGTCTGTGCTCCTGCTCTTTTTTTTCCTCTGGCTTCTAAATGAAGCTGCCCAGTCTTGGCCTTCCTTTGGAGTGCAGGGATGGAGTATGGTTAAGGCATTGGAAGAAATGCTCAATTCAACCACCCCTTGCAGGGAAAAAAAACCCAAAAAACAACCAAAACCAAAAAACCCAAGCCAGGCTACAAAGTTGCTGAACTCAGGGGAATTTAATAACATTCAGCCACCAGGGAAGTGATTAAATGCTGGGTCCTAATTCTGTAAGTGCCTCGTTGATGGTTTCACCAGGTGCCTGATGGCACAAGATGGCCAATCTGCCAAGGGGCATCCGCCTGGTAGAAACAGGGATGCTAAAATGAATTGCTGGGAGTTTTTAACGGCGATCGAGGGGATGAAGGAAGAGGGAAGCAGGCTGGTGGCTGGTTTGCTGTGGTTATTGGTGGTCTGGTTGCTTTTCAGGGATCCAATAGGGGGAAAGGGGATGCCAGGCTGGAAGGAGGATGCTCAGGGAGGAGGAGGAAGGCAGAAGGAGGGGTGAGTCTGGCTGTACCCCCACTTCTTTTCTACTGGAGAGTTTCAGGTTTGGGCTTTTGGATCAAAATAAGCCCTACTTCCCCTAAAATTTTATACATAAGGTATACAGAAAAGAGATTCCACTTAAGAAAGGCTCTTTGCCCTGGACAGTGCAATGGTCCTGTTGCTCAGCATCACCCTCTTTTTGGAAAGATTTTCTTTAGAAAACTCTGGATTTGTTGGGTTTGGGCGATGCCTCAGGGTTTTGCTTGCTCCTTTCAGTCCCTGACTTGGCCAGCATCGGGAACCAGCTCCCGAAACAGAGAGCCCAGGATGGTCCACAACTGGCAGCAACATCCCTCTCTCCCGCTGCGCTGGTGCCTGCTTCCCTGCTGTTCCCTCTCTCTGCCTCCACAGCAGATGATTTGCTTGACCTTTAGATGGGAGATCTTCAAAAATCAGCCAGGCTGATCAGGAGTTTAATGCTGATTGAGGAGGTAATGTGGCTTTCCCCGATGCGCCCCGGTAGGCTGGGGGCACTTTGACGCTCCCAGCAACGATAGCTTTCAAATGAACTTCACAACCACGGCCCTGCTTAATCCAAGAGGATCATTTATTTCAGTTTTAAAGGACTAAAGTGTGTGAATGCCAGTGTCTCACTGCTGCAGTGGCTAAAAACCCTCAGCAGCTGTGCATTGGCTAAGGTGCTCCATCCCAGAGGAGCCTGCATCCAAGTGATGGGGCAAACATCTCTGGGCTGCTCTGGGTACCATATCCCATATGTTCTTGTTTTCTAGCATCCCTACATCTCTGCTTTATAGAGATCAACCAAATGTAATAGCAGAGTTAGAGCAAGACTGGCGATTCCTTGGGGGAAACCAGGGAATGCAAGCAAATTTTCTCATGGAAAACCATGGCTGAATTGCTAGGAGGCAGCTAATCCTTTTAAAACGGGCTCGGGGCACTTTGCAAAAGAAATAATATGCTGAAAAAGTGCAAGGACATGGTGCCTTTGGTATGAAAGGCTCTGCTCCTCCCAGCCCTGCTTTGCGGGAGGAGGTGGCCCATCCCTGTAGAGCTGGGATCTCCTCTGGAAAGCACCCGCTCTTACAACTGTTTGGCAACAACCATGTTGCTCTAGCTCCAAAAAATAAAAAAGTTGAAAAAATAAAAGGACAACAAAATATATCCAACCCCAAACAAACATGTCAATTAGCGTAATTAGCTCTAATGAGGAAAGGGAAGCCAAATTCAACACTTCGCATTGCTGTTTGGGTTGGCTTATTGCAGGCAAGCCCGGCTCCTCTGCCCCATGCGTGCTGGGGGGCAGCTGGGCCAACACGGGGGCACGTGGCCACACCATCCCCGTTGGGTTTAGGGTCACTGGCAGCATCTGTTGTTCTTCTGCGCATCACCCCATTTATGGAAAGGCGATGGAGGGTAAGTCCCTGACTCGCAGTGTTCAGTCGGAAACAAAAGGCGATGATTTATAATTTGCCGTTATTGTGCTGCTTCGCGGCGCTCTGTCATTGTGAGCCAGCCCCAGCAATTGGGCCTTTGGACCGGGAGAAAGATTTGCTTTTCCTTCCATTTACCCAATAAATAATAATAATCATAATAATTGCCATAATGGCAATAATAAAATCCATCCATCTCCCACATTCCCCTCCCAAGCGCATCGGTGAGCCCAACTTTCGGCATCGGCTTGTTTATTGGATGGATTCAGGCTGGTTGACTTTAACGCAAGCTGTCACCAAACAAATATTCCTGCCGCACACCAGGTATTAAAACCATCTTTCACGGATTCAAATCTTGCAAGAGGGGCCATCAGAGAAGTGAGAACCAGGACAGGAGGCTCAATGTTACTTCTCCCCCCCCCTTCCAATGAATTCCTATGGATTTAACATCCTCATTTGGTCCCCAAACCCCAGCTGGTGATATTGGGATTGGAGGGACTGGATGCTGCAGCCACCTTCACAGCAGAAAAATCCATCACAATTAACTGCTCTCCTTTGCACACCCCCAAATGTAAGGGGTTTTGGTGGTTTGTTTGTTGTTTTTTTTTCATTTATTAGTAGTGCTGAGTCAGTTATTACGGGCTGGGCAATAATTACTGCATCTGCACGGGGTGATGGATGCTGACTGGGGATCATCAGATACCTGGGTGTTGGTGGCAGTTCTGCAAATGTAGCTCAATCCACCCTGGGACTTGCTGCTTCTTTTTTACTTTCTTCTCTGGGCATCCAGGATAAGGGAAGAGGGAGAAAGGAGGAAGATCTGCTGGCAAAATGGCATGAGCCACACAACAAAACCTCACGGCAGGATTTGAGGGGCGCCTTAGCTGTGTATACTGCATCTGGGAGGCAGAAAAAGTAGAATAAATGAGGAGGACAAGCTGCTATCCCAGAGGCCAGAGGATGGCAGGTATTTCTGACCCACAGACTGGCCCTGGGTGCACCCTTTCACCCTTTGGACCCCCCCAAATCACATTGATGGGGGTCTGTTCCAGGCAAGGAACTGGCCTGCATGACTGAACGGGGGGCTGAAGGCAGAGTCATGACGCCAGTGCTCCATTTCCAAGCTCCCAACCCCAGCAAAAAGTCCCTCCCGTGTTTAATTTGGTAGGACCTGCATTAACCACCAAAGGCATTGCCACTCTGAAGAGCATCCCAAGCCCTTCCAGAGCCCAGACAGCTCTGAGTCAGGTTCCCTGTGAATAATGAGCTCGAAAACAAAACAAAACAAATCTCCTTTTTTATATACATTTAAAAAAAATGCCAAAACAAAAACCTAGAAAATTTGGTGCCTCTGACTTCTCAGCTGCAGATTTTATTTTATTTTTATATTTTTTTATTTCTCTCTCTTTTCATTCCCCCTGGAGAAATGATTTGAGGGACGGCTGCTGTCTCTCCTGCTGCTCCTGCAAACAGCCAGACAGCTATCACACAGCTCCTTTAATGACCCAGCAACACATATAGCGAATAAACCTAATGGGGAGCAGCGGTGCCGGCTTCCCGGCTGATACCGTGCTCCCAAATGGAGCCCGGCTGATGTTTCTCTATAGATCCAGCTGCCTGGAGGAGCGACAGCCAGAAGCCACCATTGCAGGCAAAACTGCTTATTTATTACGAGAGATGAATATATGCAGTCCTGCTCCCGATCCCTGTGTGGTCTGTACGGGGATGTTAGAGGTGATGGGTGTTTGGAGGCTGGAGGATGCTGTGCTCCACAGCAGGGCCAGGAGCAGGCAGGAGGTTCGGCGCAGCCCGTGAGGGACACACTTGTCAAGTTATTTGGGATCCTGGTGGGACTTTGCTGCAAGCAGGGTTTAATCAGAGCCTGGCAAACACTTTTCCTAAGGGTTGGTGGGACAAGCTGCAGGGAAAAGGGCCAGAACGGTGTCATTTCAAAGAGAGTGGGCAAAACGTAATCATATACTGGAAGGACTAATCCCGGATTATCATCAGGGGTTGGAAGGGATAAACCATATCTAAGCACACAGCTTTCATCCCACAGGGCTTTGCAGAGCAATCGCGTGCGGCCCCGCTGAATTGCAGTCGCCTCTGGGGTGCAGAGGCGAGTGTGGGGAGGGGGGACACACCACTGCCAAGGACATGGGTGGAAAGCTTGGCTTCGGCTGGAGACCCTCACCGGTGGGAAACACCTTTCTGTGGGGTCCTGTGCTGGTCCATCACCATCTCTGGTCCTTTGCACTTTTTGGGTACCCTGATGCACCCCAGCCTCACGGCCGGCACCGTGCCCGCTGGCTGGTGGACATTGCTTTTCTCCTTATCTTTTTGGCTTCTCTCCTGAAGTACAAATTGACCTCTCAGAATTTTCTCCTTTAATGCCCTTGTTCTAAAATGTTAATAACTGGTCAGTGACAGGCTGATTAAGCCTTCCTTCCTCCCTTATTTAGATTGGTGTCACTGCACCAGCTCTAACGGAGCCGTAAAGAACATTAACACCCGCTCGGCACTGACAGGGCAAACTATTCCCTGGGAATTGATAAGGGCTTTTTCTGGAAATGAATTTGGCGCTGGCAAAACAAACGGATGCCTTGAGCTCCATCCATCTCCCTTCCTTTAATAACTTTCATTTGTTTGGCGCTATCTCCAACACCAATTAATGTAACAAATGCTTTTTGTCCCAGCAGGGGCTTTTGCAGGAGCTTCAAGTGGGATGGCTCAACTTCTCTCCCCTCCTCTTCACCTCTCGGCTTGTGGGTCACATTTCTCTCCCCACATAGCGCTGGGCAGAGTCTGAGTGGCCCAAAATAACATGCTTTTCTCATAGCATCGTGTCTGCATCTACCTATATCCATATCCATATCCATATCCATATCCATATCCATATCCATATCGTCATCAATATCCATATTTAGGTCTAGGTCTATGTCTATATATCTGTATCATTATCCTTATCTATATGTGTATCTGTCTTGTATCTGTATCTATACTTATGTCTGTCTATATCTAGATCCATATTCACGTCCACATTCATATTCATAACAAGAACATCTATATCAATAGCCATATTCATATCCGTATCATCTATATCAATATCTATATTCTTACAATCTATATCCATATCATCTATATCAATATCTATATTCTTACAATCTATATCCATATCTTCCATATCTACATCTGTAGCTACATCCATACCATTCACATGCATACCCATATAATCTATATTCATATTGATATAATCTATATCTATATCTATATAAGCTATAGCTATAGCTATACCTGTATCTCTCTGTATATCCATATCCATAAAATCTATATCTGTATCTATATCCTTATGCATATCCATGTCCATGTTCATACCTATTTCATCCATATCCATAGGATCTATATCTGTACCTGGATCTGTATTTATGCAGACTGAGAAGGGGCTGGGGGGCATGTTTAGGGCAGAGGAGGGATGTGACCTGAACTGGGGGTGTGTGTGTGAAGCCACTTCCCAGGGAAGGACCAAGGCATCCAGCCACGAGCCCGGCGCTCCGGCCGGGAGATTGTACTGCTGAGAAATAGCTGGTCACTGCTCATGGCTGTGACCGGAATGGCAAGAGCTGGATCTGCTAAACCTGGTGTTCCGGAGGAGATACACCCTGGAACAGAGCAAAATCCTTGCAATTGCTTTTCCCCTGGAAAGCAGATTGCCTCCGCTTGCTCGGTTCGGGCAGCTGGGAAGCTCTGGGCTGCTGCACAGGGAGACGAGGGCAGAGGCACCCAGGCGAGATGCCGGGACCCAGACCTGTTTGTGCATTTCTTGCTTGAATGATGCCTCTGATGACTAGAAAAGGCTTTTTCTTTTCCCCCCATGTAGACTGAGCAGTTTTTTATTGGAAATGATGCTCTCAAAAGAAACCCAGAGTTCCTACCGAACGATGCTGGGAACCCTACTTCAGGTCCCGCACCCCAGGTGTATGACATCCAGGGGATTTAAACACACTTACCCATCCTCCGGGGGAGGGAGTGATACAAAGGGAAGAGGCTGGAGAAGGGATGAAACTGCCAGGACTTCTGCCTGGGTACAAGGATAAGCATAAGAAACATCACTGATGTTTGAGCATGTGAAAACCCCCTGTCACCCCAACCCCTCGCAGGACACATCCTGAACCTTCCCAAGGACAGCTTTGGAAAGATGAAGCTGGCGATATTAACTACCAGCAGAGAGAAGAGAGGGGTTTTCTTTTACAGCTGGGTGAGTACCGCATGGGGCAAGCCAAGAGTTTTTCCTTTTATAGGCTGTATCCCACTGTTTGGATGTATATAATCTCTTCCATAGCGAGAAATATGTGTCCCCTGTAAGTATTCATGCACAACTTTAGGGTGGCTGCACCCCAACCCTGGCACTGCTAAATCCTCTCCCTGCAAAGCCCTGGGCTAAATCCAGAGGCGATACCCACGAGGTTTATTCCTGCTAACCGGGTTGCAACACCACTGCAGTGTTTTACATGCATACCCCTCGCCAAGCACTGCAAAAAAACTGGAAGAATGAGAAAGTGCAAATGGGAGGGGATAAAGTCAATGCTACAGCAGCTGGAAAAAAGCAGATATATATATGTATACATGTTTTTGCAAGAGTGAGAAAGAATAAGCCTTAGGCTTCGGTCAGCTGTCACTAGGCTGCGATAAGGATGGGGGAGTTTAAATCCCATTTAGACACAATCCTCAGGGAAGAGCTGGAGTGGGGAAGGCGGTGGGAGGCAGCACGGATCCAGCTGGTGGAAATCTCTCCTCTGGAGGAGGGATCAAACCCATCCACAAATGCCTCTGGTTCTCCAGCAAGAAGAAGCTGGATGCTGATTTCTCTCCACCACTTTTGAACCACTTTTTTTTTTTTTTCTTTTTTTTTTGCGGTGCAAGGGCTTTTCTAAGCCTCTGCTGATTTTTGGCGCTCAGTCGTGTATAGAAACAAATGTGAAATTGAGGCCAGAGTGGAGGGACAGTTTCAAGCTTGTTTTGATGTTGCTATATGTCAGGAGGCATCCAACTCCTTCCCTGTTACTTTATTAAAAGGGTATGGAATCAAATCCATACTCCCATTTGCTTTCTCTAGAGCTGGCTGCTTTTTAGAGCAGCAAGAAAGTGGGGGCTGCTAGCCCAGGCAGCTCCGGCTTCTCTGCCAAGCAAAGCACCAGGGGAATGGGACAAAATTCACTAGAAAAAAAAAAATGTACAAAATAAAGCCTTGAATTTTCACTTGCAAATGAAGGAAAAGTCATTGCCTGGTGCAACTGAATAATTCAAGGGAGGTTGCAAAGGTGCAGCATGCACTGCCTTCTCCCCATCCTCAGCCTCTGCAAAAACATCTGATTTCTCTAGATGAGTAGGTTTTGAGCCAGAAAAAAAGTCTAAAGGAAGGTGCAAGTGCAGTTTCGAGCTCACAGCTTTGCCTGTCTATGAGGAGTCCCATTACTAGTGACAGCGACTCGGCATCGACCCCAGCGCGGAGCAGCACAGGGAGCCAGTGCCGCTCCCTCCCCGGGGTCCTTCTGGGGAAATGGGGCTGGGCTGGGTGGAGGGGCTCACAGGCAGGGAAACCCCAAAGCTTTTATTAGAAGATATGGGCAAGAGGATCTACATCCCAAGGAGAGCAAAAATCAGTGAAAAGGTGTGGAGCTCTTGTTGACTGAGAGCAAATTTTCACTCCATGTGGGCCATACCCCATCAGCTTGGTGGAGGACTTTATTCAGGACAAGTTTTGCAAGCCATTAAAACATGGGGGTTTTATGCAATTATGACTCCAGATAGGTTTTGTCCAGGTTTAGGAGTAACCTCAGGAGCTGCCTGCCTGCTCCATCCTTGCTGGACTTACCTGCCAGTTGGCACTGGGTTGGCAACCAGTGTGACTCCGTGAGCCAAGGTCTGGTTGCTGCAGGCATCAGGCTTAACTTCGGTTAACACTCAGACCTCAACTATCTAGAAAGAAAAGAGTAAATATCATTGGCTAAATAAGAGATATGAGAAAGCTCCAGATCTTTTTTTGTTCTGATCTAAGCAGAAGAAACCTTTCCTACACCTTCCTTTTTCCTTCTGCAGAGACTTTTGCCTTTTCCTTCAACACCTTCTGGCACTAATAACTCATACTGGGTAGCAGGAGATGGGATCTGGATTTGATTACTGATCTGATTTAGTCTGTCAACCGAGTGTCTCTCTGCAGAGATTGCAAGTGTTTCATGGACAATTTGCAATGAAAGAGAGAAGCTTAAGGAATGATTTATTCCATAACAATAGCAATGATAATAACTGAAGGGCTGCATGCGGGCAGCATCCAGCACACGGGGTGCTGGTTCCACCAGGCTCTGCAAGCTGCTGTGACACAACCGATAGCGGCAGATACGATTCAAAAGGGAGGAATTTGAATTTCAGATTCCTCTAGCATCTTCTCCTTGGTGTAAAGGAAGAATATGGAGGCTGGATCTCTTCTGTGATGATTTAGGTTAGCAATTAGGGTGTTTTCTCTTGGGAAATTAGTTGGATCCATTGCAACCCCTGCCAAGTTGCTTCACTTCTCCCTGCACGGTCCCTGTAGCGAGGAGGACCCTGTCTCACCTTGCAAGGATCAGTGCATGAGGCTGGAGGCTGCTCAGGCTTCAGCGAGATGAGAACAGTGAAAAGACAGTAATTAGGTTGTGCACGAAACCAGGCGTCGCCTCCCTGCGCATCCGCCGTGGGAATAGGCTGCAATCAGATGTTAAGAGTTGTGGTGTCAAAAAAAATCTTGTCCTTTTTCCACCTGTACGGTAGCTTGTTTTTTTTGTTCAGGGAAGGATGTGTCTCACCTGAGAAGTCCTTAAGATGCCACAGACAAGCTCTTCTCTGATTAAGTGCTAAGGGAAGCTCCTGAGAGGGTTGTTCGATGTCGCCAGGAGAGGCAATGAATCATCAAGCGCGTCTCATCCCATCGCTCCGTCAGCGTGGAGTGGCGGGAGCGGGGATGGCAGAAACAGGTTCCTGTGGTGTCCCCAGCCCCCGAGCAGGTGCCTGGAGACACTGAAGGGCCATGTGAGAGCCGGGAGCTGCAGCGGGGCATCGCTGGGAGGGGAGCGAGCTCCGTGGAAAGGGGTGTCCTCATTACTGTCATCAGTAGGGTCAGGGTGACCTTACCAAGAGTTTCTGAAGATCCTGGGGAGTCTTGACAGCCCTGTCTCCCAGATCCTCATTCCCAGACATCCTCATCTGACCACATTCCAGCCTCAGATATTAATTTGGTGCAGCCTCATTACCCACTGCATAGAAGATGGACATCTTTGTGGGTATCACAGCCAAATCACTCTTTCCTCCCCCTCATTTTTTGCACTAATTAATACCATCCCCAGGTGTTTATGCTATGAGTGGGTCCACCTCCTTTTCACCGCTGTGGTTCCTAGAAACCTTTTCATCCCCAGCAGCAGGAGACGTAGCCTGTGCAGCTACCAGTGCACCCAGATTTATTTCACTGTGCTCAAAACATTGTGTCCTCTTTTAGAGCAATGGAGCACAAAATTCAGGAAGATTATTGCAGCGAAACCCGCTGTCTGCTGGGCATGTTTTCGCAGTGTCATTTCTCTGTGAGTGAAGCCCAGAAGAGTCCCTTGACCTTGACCGTTCCCTGCTCATCTGCTCCTAGGAGGAGACCTCTGCTCAGAGGGAAACTGGGAAAACCCCTTTGTTGAACACTGGTGTGATGGGGCAAGCACCTTCTCCCTCGCACAGGTGCTGTGCCTTGGTTCACAAACTAACTTCACCTTGGAAAGGTGCTTAAACATTTCTACTCTCAAGTGAAGGACAGCCATTGCCCACCGTGACGTCGAGGAGGTATGAGTCAACCCCAAACCATCTTGACCCACTTCACTCCCTGTAGTCAAGGAGAATTTTTCTCTTTGGAAGAAAAGAAACGACACTGGAGGGCCTGATTCTCATTTACACTTGAGCTGCTCTGAACATAAAAGGGCTCTGGGAGCTGCGTTCGCAGCCCTCACCGCGCAGCCTGGAGAGGCTGGAGTGTAAATGAGAATCCAGCCCTTCAGCTAATGAGATGCCTTCAGCATATTTCATAACGGGGAACGAGCCGTCTCATCCCTTCTCCCGTAATGCCCCAGGGGCCAGTGCCCAGGGCAGGGCGATCCCAAAGGACCCAGGTGAGACCCATAAACAGTGCAAGGAGACCTGTTATGCTATTTAACACCACAGTAGTAGAGAAACTAGAGGGGTACACGCAAACCTACACCCCAAAAGCCCCTTTTGGTGACGTGCCCACCCCACTGCAAACGCCCACGCTGCCAGGCAGGATGAGCATCGCCCCGCGCCATCTCCGAACGCCCCATCACCGTACCAGTGGCATCCGGTTTGCATCCGTCCCTTTGCACGGCAAGACTCTTGCTCACATTGGGAGGGCTTCCTCAATATGCTTCTGATGAAATCCAGGGAATTATGCTGACAGAAAAGTGGCTTTGTCCAGCTGAGGAGGAGAGAAACATTCCCCAGACCCTCTCTGCCTGCAGCATTTTATTAAGCTCCTGGATTTGGGTGTGTGCATGCACGAATCTGCCTTTCCGCGCACCTAGAAATTGAGGTTTACAGACACCCACAAGTTTCTTGACCCGGGCTCATCTTTCCACAGGCACATCTAAACGCAAAGGGATGTGAATATGGTGTTGGAAGGAATGTGCCCAGCTGTGGGTACAGATGTTCACCTGGGGCATAAAGACATTTGAGGGATGCACTGTTTATAGGGATGCACATATAGTGATGAGGATGCGCCCAAACTAAGAAGGACCACATCCATATATATTTATATCAGTGACAGACAGAAGTAAACACGTGTCGTCTTCATGTTATATAATGCCAGCAGAACGTAGTCTGAATTTGTCTCAATAAGCCAAGCACCACGCAGCCATATTTATATTTATAGCACGGTGGAGGAGCGTGCATTCCCACCTCAGCTCCATCCTTCCCAGGGCTGGAAGCTGCTCGGAGGCTTTTGCAAACTATCCTGGGTATCTTGGGAACGCCAGGTGGGTTTCCCATGGGGCTGCATTGCTCGCTACCAGTTGCTGGATGTATTTACTGATCGGAGAACTAGGAGTTGGGAATTAGATGTGAATATAGGCAGAACTATGGTCTTAAGTCAATACACACAAAGAGGTTTTTTTTGATGTTGTGCATCTGCTGGAAATGATGGTTGAGAAGGACCAGAGCAGTGTGAATTCAGGATTATGTTAATGAGATGAATAATTCCAGGTTAAAAAAGAATTAAAGAGCAGAAAACCTTTGAAAAAGCACTGAGATGTTTCATCTTGGTAGCTCTGAAGTGAAAGGCTTTGTTTCAGAAGCGCCGAAACATTTTGCTGCCACATTTTTGAAAGCTCCTGAGAAGCTTTTTTCCTCCTTTTCTTTAAAAGGTGAACCAGAAGTTTAATTAATTGACCAAACCAAACCAAAATGCTCGGTTTCACTAATTGTAAGAGGAAAATCGCCGCTTTGGGTGAAGCCATGATGGGTTTTGCCTCCTGGCTTGCAATGATGCTGACTTTCTCTTGCAGCATTCCCAGCCGGCACCTCGCTCCGAACCTGCCAGGCACAACTCCTGCGGCTCCAGCCGCAGCCTCAGCTGCAAATCCTTCAGCTGGTCCTTGTCTCAATATGAATAATATATTTTTCTTGTTATATGGGGGGGGGGGGGGGGGGGGGGGGAAAGAGGCGTGCAAGATTTATTTTCCAAAAAGACGAATACTTTCTTTTGTCTCTGCCTGTATAGCTATCATTACATTAACAAAAGATATTTAAATACCCCGTTGTACATAGCAACCACGATCTAATTTTTCTGTTTAATTGTCCCGCTTGTATTTGAAGCCAGTGACTGGGCTGTTATTGGGGTACGGCTTTGAATGACTGCCCCTGAAGCTGAAAAAGGGGAAAGCAGGGCTGAAGGGATGTTTTTACCTCTCTGCTGGCGTATTTGAAGCCAACCCGGATAAAAACACAGCCCTTCACAAATGACTTCCTGGATAATTCCACTCCAGGAGAACAAATTGGAGCCAGGGACAAGCTCCCTGGCTGGGAGAGGTAATTATTCTGACATGCCACCTTAATTACGCCGTAATCCCCGGCTGAAGGAGGAAAGGGCCCTTACCACTGCCTCTCTGCAAACCGACTTTGCAGAGCTCTCTGGGAGATGTAAACGGCTTTTCCCCGCTCTGGTCCCAGTCTGGGCTTGTTAGATCCTTCCATCTCTTGCTCTTCTGAAGGACTTTGCACGCCTATAAAATGGGCAAGGGACCCTAGAGTCCCAAGCATGTATTATTTTCATGTTTCATGCAATTAATTGCATTGCATCTTTGTTTTTTTCCTTAGCTTGGCCCCTTCCCAGGGCTGAAATACCCCCAAAAAGCAACTGAGCTCCCCCAGCTTGTGGCAGGCAAAAACTTGCTTTGTTTTTCCTAATGCAAGGAGGAAAAAAAACCAAAAAACAAAACCCAAACCCAATCAAAAAAACCCCCAACCCAACACATTTTCTCTGAAGGAAATAAAACCGCTTTCTGTATCTTTATATATCATAAAGGTGCAGGGAAGGGCACAAACACCATTTTTATTTTTTAGGTTTGCAATTCACATTTAACCTGGAGCCATCTGTTTCGCTAGCAGCTTGGCAGTTAGAGGGGGCCCAAGATGTTCATCTGCAGACGTGTCTCTCTGTTGAGCTCACTCAATTTTCCAGCCGCTTTAAGGCAAGCAGCTTCTGCTAGTGCCTGATGAGCCCATGGAGCTCTTGGATGTGGCTCTCCCCTCCCCCCTCACCCCCATGCCACCATCCCCAAAATCCCTCTCCATGGCCCCTAGGAGCAACCGGCCATGAGCCTTGCATCATCGCTTGCCGGTGTGGATACCCACAAATTCCCCACATTTTGGATTTACCTGGGTTTATGGTTGTTTAAGAAGGTTTGAGCCCATCTAGGAGCTCCCCAGGGGCCAAGGTACTTGCAGTTCCTTCTGGTGGAGAGTATCCAGTGTCTAGTAAGGGCTTGCAGTGCAGTCTTCCTCTCCATGCAGCCACTGTAGCAACTCCTTCGTTCCTTTCCTAACAAAACATAGTTTTGAGACTGCTAGTGTCTTTCAAAATCACATTGGAATCCATCACCAGGTCTAAAAGCCCTGAGCGAAGAGGTACGTCCCGTAAGATGGCAAATCTTTCCTAAGCAGGGACATTGCAATGTCCAGAAGTTTTATTCCAGGCAGCTCCTTAGTGGGAAAAATGCCCCATAATGAGACACCCCAACCTTTCCCTTATCTCCATCACCTGCTAACGAGGTCAGTGGTCCTTCCCTACGCTTTACAGAAGTTCGAAGCCACCACCATGACTTTATCCCCTTGCAATACAAGGCTGCCCTGAGTGAGTCGAAAAGGTTCTTGGCCATGGAGAGGGATAATCCTCATTTCCCAAAGGCTCTGGCCACCTCCACGACAGCTTTGCAGCATCTTTGACTGCGACACAACACTTGAAGGTGCATATGGAGAGCAGAAGGTCTGGGCATGTCTCTAAAAGCAGGACCAGGGACAGATGCATCCCTGCCCCGTGGAGACCCGTGAACTGCTTCCTTACAACCTCCGTTACGGCGTGCCAGCGGCATGTTTGGCATGGCACAAAGCAGAGGAAGACGCAGTCCCCACCGTTAATGGGCATTGCTCGTTATTCACTAATAACAAATGGATTAGTCAGCATCTGGGAAGCAGCTGAGCACACAGGGAAGGGGAGGGCTGGGAAGTGACCCCAGCGGTGGCTCTGGCTCTCCCGGCTCTGTCTGCAGGGCTGAGCCTGATATTTTATTTATCCAAAGGCAGGCAGCGCTGAAAGGACACGGAGCTGATGGGGGAGCCTGGGGTGGGGGGGTATTTTCATTTTAACGTCCATTAATGGACCATCGTTTTTAGCCCCTCGCTCCTTCTCACTGCAAAAATCCATGCCCATTCCTTCTGCTGTGGATATAAACCTGGGCTTGGGATCGTTTCCAAGCAGTGAAAGTCTTTAGCGACCCTTAATTAAAGGGCATTTGGGGAGAAAGGGCTGACGAGAGGTGACAGGAGGAGTGGGTTCCTCTGCTGCCTGGATGTGACCTTATTACACTGCTCTGGCGGCTGCAGGTTGTTACCGCCGTGATTAACGCCGGGGAGGTTTTCTCATCGGCTGGATGCCCTCTAATTGGGGTGACGGGTAAACTGACAGAAAACAGAGCGAGGAGGGGGACTTTTGTCTTTAGCTAACAGGGAAAAACAGGCTTTCTTTCCAGCTCGGGGCTGAGAGCAATTCCCTGGCACGTGTCTGACCCAAAATCCCAGCACTTGCATCCTGGGAGCCTGGACCAGAAGATTTTGACCATGAAGCATCATTTCATGGTGGGTTGGTTATTTTTTCACGTTGAGAAATGCAACATTAGCGTCGACAAATATTTCACAAGCACAGCTTGATGCTGACCATTTTCTTTCTGCCTATATATATTGGCCATTACACATAGCTATTTCTCCCCACAATGTATGTATTTTGTTCTCAGGATATTTCGTTCCACCTAGGTCCTTGGTGCCAAAGTGTTTGGGGGAGGTTTTTCTTCTCCCCCCTGTTTTTGTTCCTAATTCCTGAGCTTGCTCTCCTGCAGCAATCCTGGAAAACCCTTATGGAGATATATAAATGCTACCCACATATGGCTCCTATAGCGCTCAAAAAATGCTCTTTCTCTTTATAGCTGCAGCAATAAATGTTATTATATATTATGTGTCGTATTAGCCACAATGGAAATATCAAGTGAGGTGAGAGCTGTAGTGCAGGTGGCAGGACCCCTGCATGGGGGGACATTGAGCGTGGGGGTTTGGGGTAACTCAAGCCACCCCCTCATTAGGATTCAGAGCACCTGGAGGGTGGAAACCTCCGTCTGCACCATCCTCCATCTGTGGGTTTAATCCGTATTATGGGTTGGCAGGCGGAGAGTTGTCATTGTAGTAAAGCAAAACCAAGGTCTGGGTTGTGGATGTTTGCTCAAAGGCCGTCCCTTGTAGCGGGGTGACTTTGCACCTCTTCCCTCCAGGCCTCTTCCCTCTCCTGGGGGTGCTGGGACATATCCTGCCTGTTCCTACCCCCGCAGTGCCTGGTCCATCTGAGCCCCTTCCAGCTAGTCAGTGCATGGTCCTTGATGAAGTCCTAGTGTGTCCTAGGGATGGATGGAGGAGTAAAATCCAATGTATCCCGTGTTATGTGCTCCTTCCTACAGGGAGGCTACAAACCCCTTGTGCGCTCCACCTGATGGGTGATGGAGCCTGGGCTCAAGGGCTTGGGGCAACTCTCTGCCTGCTGAACCTGTCTGTGCCCACCATGAGAGGGGCAAAATGCAAGAGCCAAGAGGGAGATGCAAGAACCCGGAGGGAGATGCGAGTATCAAGCGTGAGATTTATGCACCAGGGTCGAGAAGCAAGCACCAGGAGCAAGATGCAAGCTTGAGGAGTGAAATGCAAACACCAACAGTGAGACGCAAGCTCTGGCAGTGAGATGCAAGCACGAGGAAGGAAATGCAAGCACCGGGAGTAAGACGCAAGTGTCAGGAGTGAGATGCATGCACCAGAGGTGAGATGCAAACATCAATGGTAAAACGCAAGTGTCAGGGTCGAGGTGCAAAGACCAATGGGGAGATGCGAGGACCAACAGGGAGATGCAAGGGCCAACGGGGAGATGTAAGGGCCAACGGGGAGATGTAAGGGCCAATGGGGAGACGCAAGCACCAGGAGGGACATGCAAGCACCAGGAGCTTTGCACCTCCTTGGAGAAGCACAGCTCCAAGCCTGCCTGCCCTTTTGAAGGTCATACAGAAAAGCTGTGCAGGAGCAAAGGCTTGGCTCCAGAGGTGCACAATGATGCTTCCCCCATCGCACCAGCCTCCTCCCTCAACTCGGAGAGAGGCTTTGGGGCTGCAGCCACATCACGTGGCTGAGACAGGGGGAAGTCCGGGCTCCAGGCGATTCAGAGAAGAGGCGGAGAGATAAAAGCATCTCTTGCTTTCCTTCACAATTCACTGAGATCTGTGTGCGCTGAATGCTTTGATACGGCAGGAGCAATATCAAACACATCCTAGATCTGCTGGAATATGTCCAGAAAAAAAAAAAAAAAAGAAAAAAAAAAAAGTAGAGGTGAAAATCCCTGGGAAGAGAAAGCAAAGAGCAGCTGAGATTAATATATTAGAAATACAGAAGTCAACTTTGTCCTTCAGCGCCCTGGCTTGGACTAAGGGATAGTGAAAATTATATATATATGTGCTCAGGGGGGTTAAATTACTGCTGGATTTACTGAAGCAAAGTGGTTCTCTGCATCACTGTAACAGCTCCCAAGGAGTCCAGTAGATGTGCTGGGATGCAGATCACTACCAGTTCTCTGGAGCCCTTCCCAAAGGTGAAACATCAAACTTGGAGGGCAGAGGATGCTTAGAAAAATGCCAGCTCAGTTGCACTGCATCCCTATTTTTTTGTTGGTTAATAAAAAGAAGGGAGGGGAACAACAACAGATAAAACCGTCACACTCAAAGCCCAATCTGACAATGCTAAAGAGATTATTGAAGCCTCAGAAATTTGGTTATGGCTGGAATTGGCCAAATAAATCATTGCAAACCACTTATTCGATGATTTTAGCTCTTTTTTGTTTAGTTTATGAATCACTCGCAGATCTTTACAAACTGTTATGCTAAAAAATTCTGCGTTAAGTGTGGGATTCTTCTCGCGTAACGAGACATTTAAAAGTTTGGTGTCTAATCCAAACGAGACATTTAGGCTTTTTCTTTTGCACAGGGGGACCTTTTCCTAGTTCTTTAACAAAGGCTTGAACTGATATATTTTTATTGATTTTCTTGTTCCTGAAAAACAGATTTTCGATAAAAACCTCTTTTACTTGTAAGTCATAAAAAAAAAAAAAAAAAAAAAAGCAAGCAGCCAAAATGCTGCAGGTGAAAATGTTATGAAATACCAAGAAAAACAACTTTCCATCATGTTTCTGATACTTTTTGAAATGTTTCTTTCTTGCTAAGAAGCAGCAAAAGGCAGTTTGGGGATCAAACCCATCCTATCTCTTTGTTATTCAGTGTTTCATTTGGATTCTGGTGTAGAGCTCTGCTCTATCCTGCTCCATCGTCGGAGGGTTGAACCCTTTTGTATCCAGGTGAAATGTGCTCTGTCATGACATGCAGGTTGCTCCTCAGGAGGAGGCTGTGCGTCATGGAAAGACATCTCAACAGGAGGATGCTGGAAGCATCCCAAGGCTGGTAGGAGCCACACGGCATCTGCAGCTAAAAAACCCAGAGGAAAAGCCATTATTGCAAATTTTTTTACAATTGTTTTGCAAAAATTCTGGAGCTGGTTGCCTTCTTTCAGGTGGGATGAAGATGCAATGTTCCCAAAACCCCTTCTGCTTTTTCCTCCCCAGGTTATGTTGGGTGTCTACAAACCTTGCTGTGCTCTCACCCTTTTGCCTTTCCCCCCTTAGAAAACTTCCATTGCAATAAAACCACCTCTTCTGGCCAGGCAACGAGCAGAAGGGAAGGTGGCTGGTGGCACCAGGGTGCTCATCCACTCCTGTGTGAGCTTCTCAGGGAGGAAAAATCCAGGAAAAGCCACCGCCGCCAGCTGCATCCCAGCCTCGCCTGACAGGGACATAGACCCTGCAGGTCTCATTAAGGAGTGTTATTATTACTCTGCAGTGAGCAGGCTGGGAAGAGAACTGTGCCAATCTGTCCTTTTTCATGTTAAGCCATGGGTTTGGATGTTTTTACTTGGGCTGGCTTAATTTTCTGGTTTTAGCCATGGTGGAGGCTGCTGGGCTGGGCTGCTCCTTGCTTTGGTGGGCTTTAAGGAGTAAATGGGAAAAGGAAAACCATCAAACATCTCGGTGGTCCTGGGCTGCCATGGCCAGGCGTTACCTCTTCCATCCAGGAAATTCAACCAGGATTTATTTTTCTCAATTGCAATCACACTTTCCAAATTACGAGCATCCCTTGCAGGTCAGTGGCTGGCTGGAGGCTGTGCTGGAGGTGGTTGAGGACCAGCCCACCCGCTGGCAGTGGGTCAGGCAGGGCCAGGGGGGTGAATTTGCTTCCGACACCCTGCATCCATCTCTGCTTTGGAAAAATATTTATGTATTTTCATTAAAGCTGGCCTCTGGGAGTCGGGCTGAAACGCTCGTTAGCGGGAGGAAAGGGAGAGCGGTAAGAGCAGGAGCAATTTCCCACCCTTTGGGAGAAATCAGGCACACAGAGGTAGATGTAAAAAAAAAAAAAGCATTTTAAAGGTCTGAAAATGCAGATACCACCCTAACCATGGGAAAAAGATCATTTGGACCCTGCAGACCGAAGCCTCGGGGGTCTTCTTCCCCCACCACAAGCCGCCTTTTCCTGCAGTGAAGGAAGAGCGGGGCGGAACGGAGAAGTTATTAAAACAAATGCCACCGCAGTCCCCGGGGAGGGGACGGTCGGCTCCTCTTTGCCGCGGCGTGGGTTTGAATAATCTGGCTGCTTAGCTGGCCGCTGGCTTGAAAAGGAAACCTTTGGCAGGCAGTCACCCTCCAGCGAGCCTGGGATGGGGTCGCTGGGGCTGCACCGCACTTTCTGAATTGAAGCAGTGGACTGTGAAATAGGAATTACTGACAGCTCTTAAGTATATCAAGAGAACAGCCCTATTCCTTAATACAGAGCCACTAATAGACATCTAAAGACCTATAAACCAGACAATTCCTCTATATCATCCTAGTTAAATCAATGTAGTTATATTACTCTCATCATTTTCCCTTTAACGTTTATTACATTTTGCCACTGTAATTTATTTTTTCATATCCATCAGCCGATTAAAGACTTTATTCTGAAGATACACATATCCTTGTGACCTACTTGAAGCTGACCTAAACTGTTAAGTAAAAGCAATTTGGTGGAGGAGGTTGGGGGCGGGGGGGGGGAGGGGGTTGCCCTCCTTCTCTGCCTGGGTTTCTTACCCTTGCACCAGCACTGGGAGCACTGGAGAAGGGAACACTGGACTGTTGCGACATCAGCATGGATCTGTGCCCTTGCAAAGTCGTTAGCAATTTTTATTCTATTTTTAAATGGGTCCTCGTTGTGCTGGGACACCTGAGAGATGCTCGAGCGTGTGGCTTTGCCTTTCCAAGCAACGCAAGGAGGCCATGTGAGCACCTCTTGTGCTCCCTGGTTGAGCCACCACCTCTCCACCATCTGTAGATTTGCAACAGGAGGAAGGAGCAGTTCTTGAGTGCCATCTATTGATGCCGTCCCTACAAGGTGGAGGAAAGCATCCAGAGGTGTGCAGGATGCGACCCTTCCCTCCCAGCCTCCAGGTTCAGCCAGCTCCAGCTTCCTTCTGCTTTGGCCACACCTGGATCTGCCGCCTGCTGAGCTGTTGCCCCTTTGGCCAAGGTTTTTCTTTAAATTCATTCCTTTGCCTGAATTACTTTAACATCCCCACTCAGAGGTTTACACGGCCAGAGATGCCGCTCTGCCTTTATTTCCAAAGAGCAGCATCTTTCACAGTTAGGGCCCATGTGCTCCAGCGCTCCCATTTTATTAGTTTTGTTGTCTTTTTTCCTCTTTATTTCCTCCTTTATTTTTTGCAGAGGGATTATGGTGCATTATTATAGGACCACTATTATGGCACAAGGTTTTCCCGGTTTGCAGACGATGCCCGATAAGGAGGGTTGCGGATGCGGAGAACTTCAGGTCACTGCAGTGCCCAGGTGTGTGTTGCTGAGCATGAGCAAATGGGGGTAATAAAACTGCTGAGGGTCAAAAATGCCTGAAAATAAGAAGAACATGCCACAGTCTTGCAAGGAAACAAACCTCATGGGAGGCAAGGACAGGGAAACCCAGAGCTTTTAGACCTGGGGCTGTTGGGCATGGCTTTCCATAAGGAAACAGTTGAGTTTGGACATAGCAAGACTGTTTGCTCTGGGCTTTTTAATTTTATTTATTTATGGTGGACTTTTTATTATTTTTTATTTATTGCTGTAAATAAAGAGCAATTGCTTCAACCTTTTTCCTCCGCTTCACCCTCCAAAAAAATGCAGCCAAGAGCACCAGCCGCTGTGCAGACTTGGACTTTGCAGGATAAAGAACGTTACTGAGCAAGGGAAGGTGGATTATATCCAAATGTCCACATCAGGGGAAAAAAAAAACCATGCAAGCTACTGGCACACAATCACCCAGACATCCAAGGGAGGCAATTTAACTCCCCCATCACCTTCCCTGTGGCTCAGGGCACCTTCATCTCGATAAAGCCATGCCCAGCTGCCCCCAGCCCTGCAGCCTCCCATAGCTGAATATTTTCCAGCCACGAGCAGTTTTATTCTCCCAAATCTTTTCTTCTGCCCCAGGGAGTTTCTCCATCAGCTCATGGTCGTTATCGCAATGAGACCCCAAGCTCCGATCTCTGGCATTTAGCAGGAAGAGAACGGCTGCTCCGAGAGTGCTTTGCTTCGAGAAATTATTTTTTTTTTTTCTTAATTATTTCCATTCTGTTTAGCCCAGTGATGCTGGGATACTCTTTGCACCTCATCGACAGGCCGTTGAGGGAAATGACTCTTTGCCAATTTGAGCTCTGCAAAAATGATGCCCTGGATGCCAGCAGATCCAGCCCTCAACTTTATTTTGGAATATATGAATATTTCCACACTCTGATGGTCATTGGAGAGCCCAAAAGGATGGAGGGACCTTTGTGGAGGTTGTACATGGGGATGCTGCTCTGCTCTGCACCAAAATAGTAACTTTTGACCCCCAGATGGGCCAAATAACGAACCTTTTGTGGCAAGGTAAGCAAAGTTTTCCCTACGGACCATAAATGGGAGTTAGTTACCTTGGGAACTAGATTTATCTCTTCCCTCGTACATACTTAATACAGCCCATCACAGGGAGGGCACTTTTAATAACCAATTGATGGAGAATTGCAAGGGATAAATTATGCATCCCGGCCCTGGCAGTGAGTTATGGACTTCTCCCTCCTGCTCCTGCGTACGAGGACCCGGCACTGAGATGCTCTTGTGTCCTTTAAAAGTGTGACATCCATTAGGGCTGGCATTTTTGCTGGCAAAAAAGGGCTTTTATGGCTTTCCCAGACCAAATCCCTGCCTCCTTTGAAAGTAGCCAGGCTAGTGTTGGCTCCAAAGTGCAAATAGACACAAGAAAATGTGGTGAGGATGAGGAGGGTGAGGAAAGTGATATTTATATTTAACATCTATAAAATATACATAGCGATCTTGTAATGAATATAGGGAAGTGTCCTCCCCCCAACAGTACAAACTCAATGAAGACATTTCAATCTGGCTTGGAAATGACATTTTTTAAAATTCATCCTGTTTAAAATATTAATCTCGTATGTTATTAATAACACGGGGGAGAAATATATATTTTAAGTTAAGGTTTTTATCATCTGACTATCACTTTAATTTGTAGTTTGTCCTTTTCAAGAAGACATCCATTCTCTGGACATCGTTAGACGATGAAAATTTAAATCACACTCTCTGTTAAATTTTTCATCTGAGCCTGATTCTCTTTTTAATATCCTATTTTTATAAAATAATAATATGTCCAGCTTGGGGGTCTGATAAAAACAAGTATAATATAGATTTTAAATACAATCTTATCTGCTCTTGTCTTAATTTGCAGTGTGTTTCGAGGTACCCATGCATCTCGAAGCCAGGGAAGTTATCTAGGATGTTTGTCACCTCCCGGTGAGTTACAGCCTCACAGGGATGCTCAGTCCCTATTGCCGGGAGGATGGTGCCGGGTTTTGCCTGAGACGGGACAAAATAGCCATGGGTTGGGGTGTTTCCATGGGTTTTTAAGTGCATCGGGAGCTATTCTCTACTCCCAAACCTTCTTTTGCCAACCTGTTTATCCAGGTGGTGAACTGGGCTTGCTCCCCGTCCTGGGAGCTGCTTCTCGTGGTGGCCAGACACCAGTTTGAATCCCCAGCCGGCTGTGACTTTTGAGTACACTACAGGGTAGCGGGATACGCCGCCTTGACAGTTATTTTTCAGAGAGATTCTTCCTTCCAGCATCCCTCAGACAAACCCTGTGCAGGGCGGTACAGCCGGGACGGGATTAAGCTCTCTGTTTTTCTGGAATGCTCATTGTCGATGAGACACATCACTTCTGGAAATTCAGCTGAAGGATCAGGCGAGGAAAATAAACCAAAGAAATAAAAAAATAATAGAGCAGCACTTTCCCCTTGACTTATCTGCCTTGGCAGAATTCCGGTCCCGCTGTTTGGGAAGCATCTTCCCCCTCCCCAGCAATCCCGAGGGATGCTGCCAGTCTGGGCTGGCATCAGTTTTCCTCCCTTCTTCCCAATTTTCTCCCCAAAGTGCCGCCCTCTCTCCTGCGCTCTATTAATCGCCGTTACGGATAACACACACCCCGCTGAACCCGCTCCCATGGATCCATCTGCAAGCGAAGGGTGGGCCCCCGCCACGCGAATGAAACAATAATTTTTAATTAAACTCACAGCAATGAGGTTTTTATCACCGGCATCAGGCAGGCAGAGCCTGGCGCTCGCGGGCTCCCTCCTGCCTGCAAACTCCGGCTTTGCCAAGAAAAAAGCTTTGTTGGATACGGGGCGCTCGTCCGCCCAGGGATGCTGGTGGGAAAATGCTTTCCCTATATACCCACATACCTTCTTCTATACATCCCTTCCACCCTATGGGCAAAGCTCAAGCAAAGACTACAATATTTGCACTCGTAGGAAATCAGAGCGGGAGCTGGCATCACCCGATCATCAGGAGTCTCTGGCTTTTAATTAAGTTTAGAGCAAAAATTGGCAGGGGCTTATCTATAGTGTGCACCTCCCCACCACCAACACATTGCTGCCCCCTGTCCCACCCCGCTGCTGCAAACTGGAGGGGAAAAGGAGCTGGAGATGACGGCGGGGACACAGCTCAGAGGGACATCTGACAGCGCTCCTCGCCCAGATGGGCTCGCAGCCTCTTATTTATTGATAAAAGCTCAAAATCAGGGAGGCTTGGGCTTTATTTCCCCCTCCTTTAAAAAAAATAATAATAAAAGAAATTGCATTCAAGGCTGTTTCTTTTTTCTTTTTTTTTTTTTTTTTCCAGCTGCCCCAATTATCTCATTTGTTCAAAGCAAAATCTTGCAATTCGAGGCATTTTATTTATTCTGCCCAAGCCGTGTTTACAACGCCGCATCGGAGCAGTGGGGTTGAGTTAAGCGGTGCTGGTGGTTGGGGAGGGGGGAAGAGTGTCTTGTTGGGAAAGAATTAAAAGGAGGAAATTAAAAAGAGCAATTTTAAAAAAGCAGACATCAAAGGCATCATTTATATTTCAAATCATGGGGAAATAACTTTATAATGAGGAATCATAATGGGGAAACTGAAGACTCTGGCGCTATTACATCTCCAGCTTCAAAACCCTCCCATTGTTCTAGTTGATAGAGGAAAAAAAAAGCCCCGAACAAGTCAGTAAATTAGAAGGAAGAGGAAAAAGTAGAATAAGCTATTAATCATTAAAGGAGCAGTGCCGTGGTGGAAAGGGCCCCCCCAAAAAATAGGGTGTTGTGCTCCAAGCCTCCTGCTCCCCTCTGCTTTTTGACCTGGGGTGGGGTGGGGGGCATATGATTTTATTTATTTTAAGCCTGTCCAGTCCACAGCATGAGGTGATGCTGATCCCCCTGGGATGCTCCTGAGCATCTCCCATAGCCCCCAAACCCAAACCATCTCTTTCTGGGTCGGAAGGAAGGGGTTTATCCCAGGGATGTTGCCCTGCTCATCACAATTTGGGTGTTAAAAGCCCCTACTGTTATTCTGAGGATTAATTAGTTGATGTCTGTAATGCATTATATAGCTTGCCAGCTAGTATTAATATTGCCCCATTCAAAAGAGCAAGCTTTCTTATCATTAATTATTATTATTACAACCACTTTGGCAGCAGCGGAGGGAGTGTGTGTGTAGGGGGAGAAATTCAAGGGGTTTGTTTAGAAATGAAATGCCCAGTTTCCCCTCCCGTGCATTTGGGGAAAAAAGAGATCGTGGTATTTGCAACGCTTGAGGAGGCAGCTGGGGGAAGATAAGGGTTTGTTGGGAAGAAGGGGCTGCAGAGATGCCGAGCCCAGGGAAACTGCGCAGAGACGCGGCTTGGCAGGAGGAGCAGGTAAGCACGTGCCACCATGAGCATCACCCAGGGAGCTGGGAGCATCCCCCAAATCCCGGGTGGCCACGGGTCATCTCAGCCCATCCTGCACATGGTCCTGCTGAGCTCTGCTAATTGCTTTTGTCCCATGGAACAACACCGCAATGAGCATTGCGGGAGGTGCAAAGGGCCTGATCCAGCGCCGGGATGTCGCCGAGAACGGCCAGAGCTCATTTCTCCCTCCATCTATCGCCAAGGCTTAAGGGATTTGGGAACTCAGTCTCAATTTAGTCTAATTCCTCTTGTTCTTTTTAATTGGGCTTGTGCATCTTGCCCCTTCGGCAAATCTCAGCTTTAATCTCCCCGCGCCCTGGTTCATCATCTGTTCAATTATTAACATCTCTAATTACTATTAAACACATCTCTTCTCCCAACTTGCCAGCTGTCTGCTCAGCTTCCAAAATGGGAGAGGGTGGTTTCAAAGAGCCCAGTGCCTTTTTGTAGAGCACCTAGGGCTGGATGCCTCCCCAGATTTCTGTATCCTTTGGGAGCTGCCACGTCCCAGGATGGGGCTCAGGGTGGCTTCGTCCCATCCGCAGGCAGATGTGGGATGGTGAGTGGTTTAAAGAGCTGAAAGGGGTGGTAAAGCCAGATGGGCAGTTATCAAGCCCTGAAAATGAGAGGGACACAGCTCTGTGCATCACCTCCTGGGTGCTCCTCTGCATTCAAAGCCACCCTGAACACACCATGGGATCTTTCCTTCCCGTGCCTCAGTTTCCCCCCCCAAAAAAAGCAGAGCTCATGATGCTCAACCTGCAAAACCCACTTCTGGAAAAAAAAAAAAAATCTATAATGTTACCAAATTGAAGCAAAACTTTCTTATGAATCTTGCCCTTCATTTCAGATTTCGGCTGGTAATGATGACAGATCAGTGCTGCTCTGCCTGTGTGCATTTGAGTGCTTTTATTTCTCTATCAGCATCACAAATTCAGCCAAAAACTTGCCCTCCTCCTCTCCTCTGCACCAGCCTCTTCCAGATAGTTTGTCACGAAGAAGCAGGGGGATGTATTTTCCCCTGGTTTGCGTCTGTGCGTATATCCCGCAGCCGAGGAATGTGTTTGTTATGCAGAATTGCTTGTGCCGTTCTCCTGGGAACAACATTTGGTTGGTAGATAAATCCTTACCTAGGCTGCTCCATGTCAGCTCCTTACAGAAGTTGAACATTAGTATTCTGCCCTACCACTGGATGATTTATGTCACTAAGCAACACAGCATGAACTGCAATTTTTACAATCAAATATACAATTTACGCTACATTTTCGGGTGCATATTTTAGCAGACGAGCTTGAAATCGCTTGCCGGCAGCGCTCGAGTCACTGAGGAGTTTGGAAAGCCCCAGCCGGTGCCGCAGCCTCTGCGTGGGGTTGAGTTGAAGCTCACTTCTGGACTTGGTGACTATTTGAAGTCCGTGTGCACCGATCCGATACTGCAAGGAGGGAAACTCCATTCTCCTGGGGTTTTCACCCCCTGTCTGCTTCTCATTTCCCTGCCTCAGTTTCCCCCCTCGCATCCCCGCTGCGCATCTCTAGGGATGTGCTGGGAGAGGAGCCGCCCAGCACCGGCTGCCAGCATCTCCTTGGGCTCAGGATTCCCCCTCGCAGCTGATGGCAGGCGTACGGCAGATCAACACTTACTGGGAACTGCAGCAATGAATTTTTCATACAAGCAAGGAAATTTGAGACCCGGTTTGGTTGTTTTATTAAACATACAAGCAGGCATCCTTCAGGGAAGACGTTGTGGGCAATTATGGAGCTGTGATTGGCACGGTGGATAACAGAGCTGTACAGATGTTAATACCTAATTTGCTGCAGAGCTTTGCCCTGGGGAGATCTAACTAGGAAAAGAGGCAATTTGTTTCGGTTCAAAACCTCGGGAGAAGTCCACGCTGGTGGAACGGGGAGAAGGGTTTGGATAACTCAATTAAGCATCGTATGTTTTTACCCATAGGTGTGGGGACGTCGCCAGACCCGGCACTGAAAGGCAGAGGGGATGGGTGAAGCCACCTGTATCCCAGTTTTCTCTTAAAAGGGGTATGCAGTGACTTGGGCTTCAAATGCAGGCTGCTATTTCATGTGAATCTGTAATAATTTTTCTAATTTCCATTTACAAAAATTTCATTTTAATGTAGGGGAAGGATTACAGAGGCGGAAGATGAGAAAGAGCAATCTTGGCTACTAATTAAAATTAAATACTTCTCCTCTGAAAAACCTTTGCCTTTATGTAAAAAGCAAATGCTTACACTGTGTTCAGTGCAAATATTCCCAAATGAGAGCATTGCTCTGCAGGGCGAGGGGCTGCTATGGCCAGAAAAGGCACTTTTTAAGTGAAAACGAGGCACAATCTTGTTCACAGTGTCCAGAAAAACAAAAAAAAAACCCCACTCCCCAGGAGAAAAAAGATCAAAACCTGCCCAGAGCTGCAGCACTTAAGGGAGAAGGAGATCTGGATTTGGTGCTGTAGGTCTTTTACAGTGACTTGGAGATGCAGAGGTTGGTGTGTGACTAACAGCATCACTCTAGGATTTGGGAAAAGATCCCAAATCCCTGCATCCTGGGAAGGTGATGATGCTCAAGGAGGCAGGAGTAATGGTGGCTATGCTGCTTGATACCATCCCATGAACGCAAGAGGTGATAAGAGAGAGAAAAAGGAGAAGGAGCCACCCCAAAGCCCGCAGCAACGCCAGGGCTTTCTGGCCATAAAGGTAAAGCTGCTCTTCTCCAGCTGGGAACATATAATGGTCCATATATCCTTCTCCCTGTCCTTAGCGATGTAAAAATGGACTCCTGGCTGATACTATATGAATGTATGACTACGCTTAGCAGCACTTTCAGGGACTACATGATGTGCATAATAGCAATTCATTGCCACTTTCCCCTTTTACTCCTGCGGAAAGTTCAGACCAGCGTTTCTTACGGCTCATTTCCAGCTCTCTAGTTTTCGCTTTAATCAACTTCAGGTGGGAAAAGCCCCGAGCTGAAGCACTGCCGATTCTTGGGGTCTAAGTAATGTGAAAACTGGTGGGTTTTGCCTTAAATCCCTTGATCCTAGAGTCGTACAGGAGTCCCAGCTTTTATTAAAAAGCAGGGCTGATGGCTTCGGCAGGAATAAGCTTGGAAATCAGAACCACAAAGGGGTCGGGGAGGAGAAGGTGAATAAAAACCACCCACCAAAGTAGCTAGAGGTATGTAAGGACTTTTTAAAACAGCTTTGTGATTCAAGAAGCCAGCCTATGGATTACTCCTGACATATCCCAGACAGCTTGAACTGCTGTTTATGCCAGACAAAAAAAGAAATGTACGGGGAAGGGCAGGTTGGCACACAGGGCTGCCTGTTGGAATAACTGAAGCACGCACTATTTGCAGTGTTTCTCTAGTTGTAGTGGGTTTTTTTCCCCCCTTTTGGCAGAATTTCAAAGACTTGCACACCTCACGGCATATAAATATCCATAGGGAATTGCTTCCTTTCCTGGGCTGCTCCAGGGATGACCGTCCCTTACGCTGATTTTTTTCCTCCCCTAGACCTGCAAGAGCCATCGTCTCTGCTTCTCCATCTCTGCCGGGCCTGAAGCACTGCAAGCTGTCAGCTCCATTGACAGCTGTCAATCTTGTCCATCACCAAAGAGATGCTCTTGGAGAATTAACTCCACTGGTATTTATCGAATTCCCGGCTGAAACCTGGCTCGCTTGAGAGCACAAATGCAGATTGCCATCACTCCATCGCCCGGGAGTCTCGCGCAATTTGTTTCCCATTATGGCTCTGCTGAAGTCTGAAGGCATCAGCGCGGACTATTTTCACTGCTGGGTGCTGACATGGCATATTGAGGAGTAATGAGACTATTTTGGGATGTAGTTCTGGTAAACGTTGCTAATGCCATTCCCTATCAGAGACAGGCTTGTCCCTGGTGCTGCCACACTGGATGTCCCACACTCAGATTATGTCTGATGGAAATCCTTCTTTCTTATTTTTTTTCCCCTTACATATATTTTTTTATTCCTATATATATTCTGATTTCCTTGAGTCCACTGTCATCAAACCCAAAGCTGCTTGTGAGGGATCCTATGGGATCTGGTTGCTGAATAAGCGATGCACCCCCATCCTCCTCCCTGACTCAGCATTGCCATGTGCTGTTTGCCACACATCAACTTCTGGGCGTCACTAAATGCTCATCTGGGTCAGGCTGGGGAGAAATTCCCTTGCCGTCCTCCCACATATACTGCTAGGCTGTGTCCTCCCAAAGCTGCAAATAGTTTGGAGCTCCAGCTCCTCTTTCCATCACGGCACAGAGGGGACATGGCTGTGCCCCCAGTGATTTGTCTAAAGCTGTGCTTTTCCAGCTTTATAGCTGAAAAATCATAATTTTTCGTCCTCCCCCCCCCAGTCTCTAAATCAGAGTCCCTGGTAAGAGGTTTATCAGCATGCAGACCCAGGCTTTTATTTATTTACTTTGCTATCGTTACCAAGCATCTCCCTCCTTTGCTAACCCTATTATGCTGCCATGCAGGTGGCACAGCCATCACCTCCAAGGCTAGAAAATGCCCTGCAGAGAGGAAAAGCAGAGCAACGAACCAACCACCTTACTCAGCAAATCTGGGTCCCAAATCCTCGCCCCCCAGGTTGACAATATCTAAAGAACAAATAGAAATAAAGGAACTTATTTTATTCTTGGGGGCATGGAGACCTTTGGGAGAAAGCCTGTACTGGAGGCTGAAGTGATGAAACTCAATTATTTGGTGAGGAATGATCTCAACACTTGACCTGAGGAACTTTGTTGTATGTTGTGGAGATGATGGATGTAACCTCTACGTGGTTTTTTAGGAACCAGTGGTTAAATTAAGGTGCAAAAAGCCTGCATCCAGCCCCATCGGAAAGGCTGGTCCCTGCCCATCACATCCTGATGGAAGCTTCAGATGAAGGGCACCATTCCCTCTTCATCCTCTTCCCACAGCCAGATGTGTGTGAACAGCTGGGTGGCAGCCTCAGCTCGTTGGGTATTTCCCAGCAATACTGGTCATGTGGGACTTTTTTTTTTTCTCTCCAGGGTAGGAAAAAATATGTGGAAACCATGATATTTCACACGAACATTGTGTGAGCTTCATGGGCTACACGCCCACAGCCAGCTGGTTCCCAACAGGCAGGGCACGTTCCCATCTGGGACGGGAAACTGTCCGATTTTGTGATTTCTTCCCCAACACAGAGGGTGAGGATGGGGATGGATCCTGTGCTCTGCTCCAGAGCCCAAAAACAATGGGTTCAAATACCAAAAGAAGAATTAGATGTCTCCTGTGTCCTGAAAAGCTGGAAAAAAATATGCAATTTTGGGCTTTGCCTCTTGAGCACCACATCCTCAGCAAGCCTGTCGGTTATTTCTATGATCCAAAGTGGAGTCTTTAATAACTCGAGAGGACAAAAAGCTGGGCTTGTTGTCGAAGGCGTGCGGAGAAAGGCTGATGTTGTATCAATTAAGATAAGAGCTCGGTCTGTAGACAGCTCACAAAACCAAGGAAATGCGTTAACCTCTCATTTCCTTGCTTTTGAGGCATACAATACGTACTGCGGTGCCTAACCAGATGTGACACACACTAGATTACGGCTGCTAATGAATTACCACCACCACCCCACCCCCCCCCTTTTTTTTTTTCTTCCTTCCTGGACATTAGTAGATCCTAATTGCTTCTAGGATGTGGAATAAAATCTCTGCTGAAGGCTCCTCCCTGGTCAAACCTTTTGTGGTGGTTAACCTTTCGATGACAGCACGTGTGGCTTTGTCACAAGTGTCCCCAGAAACTCACTTCACCCCCATTTTAGAGCAGCATCCCAGCGTTTTTATGACAGAGCTCTGGAAAGCAACTGCTTGTGGACCTGGTGGTAGAGACTCGCCCTGCCCATACCTACAGCTCCTCAGGACTGCTGTGGTGTGCCGCATCCTTCTCCCTCTTCCAGAGAAAAGCAGAGGTGTTGATTGAATTTTAACAATAAATAAATCTTGTTTAAAACATGAAATGCACCTACCAGAGTGCTCTTCTCCCCGGTTACCCATTTGGGCTGATAGCATTGCCATGAGCTCAGCTAGGAGAAGCACAAAGTAGAACGTTTCAAAATCAAATAAGAAATAAACCCCTGTCCCAATTTAAGCTCAGGACCTTCTCGATGCTGCTTTAGTCTCTAATGCAGTAAGGAAAAAGGAGAGTCCATCTGCTAACTACTTCTCTGTCTGGGCATCCTCAGCTATGAGCAATGCAAAGAATTTCAATTATTCATGCAGTTATTACACAGGACAAAATATCTCACCCGTGCAGCATGCTTGCACTTTGCAGCCCGGATTTTAATTGGGAAAAGCTAGGTTTAGCGGCTGTCATGCATGTTTGCAAGTATGCCGGGTGGTGCACAGGAGTGCATCAGTGTGACAGCACAATCCAGGAGCAGGCTGCAGGGTTTGAGCCTATTCTGGCCCGACGCTCTTACGAATTTCCCCTGGAGTTTAAACCCTGACCCAAAACGAGCTGAGAAAGTTTAATGCATAATTGAAATAAAATTTCTATTTCCTTTTTGGATTATCTTACAAAATTTTAATTTCACAGAAAAGTCATTACTTCATTTGTTTTGCTAATCCTTCAGATCTGCTCTGTACGGAGGATGATCTGGAACATTATTAGAGTCCCTAATAAGATATCATTTTCTGCTCAAGGCCAGTCGGTAAGGTCTGAACAAACAGCGCGAAGCTGCTTGCTCGGCTGTGATTTGGATGCACTGGTCTGGAAGCGGAGGCACCTGGAGCTCAGCGCTGTGCGCTTTGCCCTCTCTTGCTGCTCATCCCAAGCAGGTTTCTTGTACCACATCCCTAAGCTGCGACAGCTGATGTGTCTTTGGGCAGAGCCATGGACCCCCAAAATGCACCCCAAAAGTGCTTATTTCAGGCAACAAGCCAGTTCCCCAAGAGGAGAAGCAATAGGGGAGATCCACTTTAGCTGGAAGAGGAGAATGGTTGATGCTAAACCAAGACTGCTACAACACTATCCAAACTAGCTGGCTGCAACAAGGCTTTTCCCATCCCATCCCCAGATAACTTCCATAAGGAGTTCCCACACCTTGCCCTGGCACAGCCACCGATCCCCCACAAGGTTTCGACAGTCCATCTGCTGCGCGTGCTGCTTCTTCATCCTCTTCAGGCCAGTCCACCCTGCTCCTTGCCTCTGCTACATCTGGATTCTTCCCTCTCTGGGCTCCTCTTCCAGCCAGCCTCTCCTCATCGTAGCCCCCTTCTCATCCCAGGGCATCTCCTTGTTTCTCCTACATCCAAGGCATGCTCTCTCCTCCCTCTGCTTCTTCCAGGTCTCTCTTCATCCAGGAGTCTCACTTCATCCAGTCCTCCTTGGTGCTATTTAACTACTTAGCAGGAACCAGCCACAGCTGCACCTTATCCACGTCAGCCAACCCACCGCCCCTGAAGCCAGCCCACAGCTGTATGTTATCAATGTTAATTAACCCAGCTTCATTCCTCTGTCGTTCCTCTACACAAGACTACAAAGGAGATGGTTTGATGGAGTCTTGCTGAGATGCTCCTGAAAGCTGCCTCCATCCTAGAAGTGAATGAGGATCTGTTCCCAGCTTTGGCTGTGGCTCGCGTCTCCCTCCATCTCCCAAACAATCATGTAGGAGCAGAAAATTTTGTCCTTATTCCAGGGCCAGATAGGGATGTACTCCCCAATGGTACCATAGGTATCTCCATCGCTGTGGGAAGGGCAGAGGGGGCCACTCTACCCACCCAGCATCCCCATGCTCCTCCCTTTCTCCTCCCAGAAAGCCCAGAAGAGAGCTGCCAGGAGCAATGGGAAAGACACTACCAAACCCACAGGGTCGGTGAAAGCTCAGAGCCCACAGGGGTGCAGGACCGTTTCTGCCCTTGGACACCGAGTGTAGGGTCTGCTGAGGGTTGTGTGGGACCACGGCTCCCACTAGTGGCTTGTCCTCAAAGCAATCGTTTGCCAGGTGGCCTGGCTGCATCCCTGAATTCTGAGGGTGCTTGCTCCTTCCCCGGGGTGCTGCGGTAACACAGGAATCCTGTTCCACCACACCAAAAGTTGGCAAACTGCTCCCTGAAAAAGCACTTTGGTGCCGTGCGTGCAACCGAAGCGATGCCCAAATCCCCGAGGGCAAGACGTGACCCTTGCCTAGCCGAGATGCTCCTTACCTGCTTGGGAAGGGGAGACCTGCCTGATAAATAACGGGTTAAATGATGTCTGGGAAATCACAGATTGCAGAGAGCCTGGAAGTATAAAGTGCGATGCGTGCTGAGTTCCCGTCTCAGATGCCTCCGTTTCCAAAGGTGTTTGTAAAACGCGGTGTGAGGGAGACCTGGGGAGCTTCGGCTCCCCCTTACCGGTTAAACCGGCAGCTGGTTATGAGAGGAATAAGCAGAAAACTCGCTTTTTCATTGATCAGCTTCAAAATAGTCGCTCCTCCTTTGTACAGTACATCTCAGATCATTTAGCCTACAAAATCCACCCAAATCCATCACTTCTTAGGTAATTACTGCTCCATTACGCTGAGTTTATAGTGATCTATTCGCAATCATGAAATGAATTATCTCCTACAAGAGGGAAAGGAAAAAAAAAGTTGGGGGGAGGGAAGTGAATAAAGACTAGAAAATAAAATCAATTAATGACTCCATTAACGCCCAACCACAAGCCTCCTTGCCACAGTCCATCTCGGGTACATCGTACCAACGTGGCACAGCTCATGGGGGGCCAGCAGAGACACACAGGAACAATTACTGCAGAGAATTAAAATCACCTTTTTAAGTGAAAGTTCTCCAGACAACTTCCTGCAAAGATTTAATAAGGCACATATTGACTGCCAATGCAATAATTGATTATTAAATCACTATGAAGACACATACATACAAAGCTTCGGTCCAATTTCCCCACCGTAATCAATATTTTTCTTGGCGTTTATTTAATACATGCCTGCCCACGTGAATTTAAATGATGTATCTTCAGAAGCCTTGATGCAAAACAGAGCCTCGGCAACGCAGCTATCAATCAGACAATAAGTTGCTGCTAATAACCTTCCCCTGGGGGGAAATTGCAGGCAAATAGTTATGAATTTAGTGATGGGGAACCTCAATCGTCTTTTTTTGAAGGAGAAGAGGGGATAAGGGCTGCAAGGAGAAGGTGCGGAGCAGGGCAGGGATGGAGGGACCAGGGAAACTTTCTTGATGCGTTTGGTATAGAAATGCATCCCAAGAGCACTTTTTCCATGTTTTCCTTTTTTTTTTTTTTCCAGGCCAACGGCTAGCTCATTGTGGTTCCCTTCCCTTGCCTCTCTCGGATCTGGAGGGAGGATTTAGGGAAGGGCAGCCCATGGCAGAGCCCCACCAGCTGCAGGAGAGGAGCAAAGAGCCTCCAAATGGCCAGGCTGGCTCACGGCTGCTAATTGCTTCGCTCAAGCCTCAAAAGTGCAGAGACTGCAAGCAAAAAGAAAGCAGACAGGAGCGAGAAAAGGCTCAAAGGGCGATGGGTGTAATAAAAAATGTAAATAAAAAAAAAATCCCTTTCCCCTTTAAAGTCTTTTCCAAGATATTTAATTAACGGAGGCATCGGGCTCTGGCTTGGGAGCGCTGTTTTCGTGCAGCAAGGTGGAAGATGCATCTTGGCTTTCCCACCAGGGTAAAACCATCAGGGTTTTGCCCCAAAGCTGAAGGTGGGTGTTTGCATGACCAGGGTGGGCAGGTAGGCACCGGCTCCTGGTATCCTCCCTGCCTCTCATTCATCTGCTTCTGCATGGGGCTTAATGCCATTATCTTCCTGCTCTAGCTGAGATAAAAATTTAACGAGGACAAAATAAGCCCTGAATGAGGATATTTTCAAGGCTGTTTGAAGGTCTCTAATGAGAACAGGAAACGATGCATAATTAAACATACAGCGAATACACAGCGAGCTGCTAGGGCAGGGGAGGGAGGGGGCTTGCCACCAGCCGAGCCCCAAGTCCCTGCCACCCACTTGGCTGCTTTCCACTCCCCCATCTTCACCAGTCCTCAAAAATGAGCCATTTGTAAAAAGTTTACCAAAAATGAAAGAAAGAAAAAAAAGAAAAAAAAAAAATATCTACATTTTCAAAGAGGGAAACTGAGGCACAGAGGACTGAAGTGATGCTTCCAGAGTCACTGATGTCCATCAGGCTCTTGGAAACTTGGCCAAGGAGTGTTGTGCTTTGAAACACCCTCTGTGGTGGCAATGAAGCAGAATCCAAGATGATCATCTCCCAGCATCATGAAGATGCAGCCTGGGGGTGGTAGGGATATTTCACCTTCTTTTCTCCCTATGAACATCTCCCAGTGGGGACCAAACATTATTTGTGAAAAATCACCAGCATCCCTCAATTATGGAGCTATAGCTCCAAAGCAGAGATGGTGCTTTATTGGGATTTTTTTTTATTTTCTTTTAAAGGTATTTCTCAGGATTATCTCACCTCAATCCCAGCTGCCGGAGCTCCGCACCCATGCATGGAGTAAATCACAGCTTTGGTGTCACTTTCTGAAAGGATAATAGTTTTCGCTCTTGGGATATTTATTCCTTTTTGCTCTCATTTGACAGACAAATCGCATCATCCCAGGATTTCCCCTGCAAAATTCTAAGCAGATAACGTGTCCCTGGGGATTTATTTCACTATCAAACAGTTTTATTTTGGGGGGATGCAGAATTTTGGCTCTTCCTGCTGGTTTTTCGTTAACAGGCTGAGATTCATCAAAAGGTTTTGCATTCCTTGGATTGGCTTGTTTCAGTTACACCTTCAACAAAGATGGGACCGTGATGGTGGCGGAGCCGTGATGGGAAAGCATGTGTCTCCTCGCTGCAGTTTCCCAGTCTGCAAGACGAAGCTGGAGATGAGTTTCCACCTCATATGGTCCATTGAGAGCCAATGGCACCAATGACCTCCCAGGAGAGGACCCCGCTGTGTCTGCAGCTTCAAGGAGCACTTTTTCCCTCTGAAAACCCAGAAATGAAGCAATTTGGGATTGTCTCACGAAAAGGCCTGTGCAGAATGAAGGATTTCTGGAATATTATGTAAAATCACGACATGCCAGTACAGCTTGGCTGTACTGGTTCCCCTGGCTCCTGGCAACCCTGCTGTGGCTGGACATCTCTGTTTTCACCGAAACGCAAGGCATGCGCTGGAGATGCCACCATTTGCTGTACTGTGGAGAGCGGGATACTTGCTGGTGGTAGAAAAGCGAAACACTCTGAGCTCTGAGATGCTTTACGGAACTTATTCAGGCTCACAACAACTGCAAGAAATAAGAATTATAATTGTCCCTATTTTAAGGTAAAGAAGAATAGACATGCGTGCATTAGATGTCTAGCTAAGTAAAGTCTCAACAGGAGCTGTGGTAGGGTCTCCATTACTTGATGTCCAATATCAAGACTGGATCTCTTTCTATCAATCATCCTGTGGCTTTGCCAGGAAGAGGTGGCAGGGGGGAGGGGGACACAAAAGCTCTTCTCCTTTCTCTCTCCTTCCCTTTCTTCAGAAATGTGGTTTTCCACTGAAAAAGATGAGGAAAGTTCACTTTTCTTCGAGCAGCTCCAGCCAGACATTGTGAGATTGGTCCTGATTTTTTCAGGAACAGACTCAGGCAAGGAGAAATGGGCCAGAATTGCAGACATCAGGCTCCAAACCCTCTGAGAGACCAAAGACTTTGTGAGAACACTCTTGGGATATTGCAGGCAGCTTTGGCTTGATGGAAAACCAACAGTCCTGCCCAGCTCTCCAGGCATGCCTTGGTTTCCTCCAAATATTTTGGGAAAGAGGCAGATCCGTGCTTATTTCCCTGATGTGCCTCCTCCCTGAGCATCGCACAAGATAAGGAGAAAAAGGGGTTGGGGGTTTCGTGGTGTAAATGTAGGTGTTTCTGTAGGGTTTCAAGGAAATGCTGAAGCGCTGGAGGAGAAGCTTGGAAGCTCATCTGTGATGCAAATACCTGCTCCATCCACATGACAGACAGATCAATTTGCATCTTCTGCCACTCCAAGGTGTTGAGCCAGTTCATCTGCTGTCCATGGCAGGGAAAAGGGGGCATCTGAAAGTCCCATTGGGGCGACAAGCTGGCCTCTGCCTACATCCATCAGGAAAGCGAACCGTCTCCACCTTTTATTTCCACCTGGAAAAAGATGTTGTCCTTTACACATCTCAGACCGCAGGATTAGAGGGAGCAGTACCAGCAAGATGAAGCATGAGGCAAACAAGTCGTTCCTTTCCCAAATTGTTTAGCATAGAGTAGGGAGGCTGGGAGGAATTATAGCCGGGCACATAAATCACGGCATTGATTACATATTCAGCCAACGTTGCCAAGGTTTTCTGTTTGCAAACTGCCTGCAAACAGATTGAAAAAGTCCCCGCCATATTCCTCGTTTGAAAATATTTGCAAATTTCTTCACGGTCTGAGGATCAATTCGAGTAAAAAATGTGATTATGGAATCTACAATTCACAGTTTGCACAATTCCCGCTGACCGAGCCATGGCTTTTTGATGTTTCTGCACCATAAATATGCAACGAAGAAGTCACAAAGTCATAGTTTTAAGGCTGGAAGGAAACAAAATCATCTAGTTTGAGTTCCAAAAGGTTTCTCTCTGTTGAGTGCTGCTCCGACTCTAACAAACTACCCAAAAAAAGCAACTTTCGGAAAACTCAGTGCCTTGATTCAGCACCTTGAAGTAGTGAAGACTTCACCGCCTTCTTCAGTTAGTCGAGCCAGGGCTTAATTACCCTTGCTGTTTAATTTGTATCTGAGCATTTCTCATTTACATGCAGCTCTTGTCACGCCTTTGCTAAAGATCCCTTGGCTCTCCAAAGCTTCTCCCAGCGCGGCTGCCGATAGACCAACAATTATCGCAGCTGCCTTGTCCACCACCACATTTCAAGTGCGGCGCTTGGATTTTGCAGAGCCAGGACCCTTCATTTGCAGTTTGGGCTGCGGCTGGTTATAAACCAAGCCAAGTCTGGATTCAGAGCAACGGGGTATGCCTGCTAAAACCCAACCGGCCCGACTCGAACTGGGAATTTTGCAATCAAAGGGAGGGTTTGAAGCGCCCCCGGCAAGGATGATTTGAAAGAAATGGTGGGGTGGTTTTTTTTCGGGGAGAATTCACGCTAGCAAAGCTCAACTGGCTGTGTTCAAGGTGAGTGAACACAAAAGGGTCAAGCTGAAGCTGTCTTTTGAATTAGAATAAATTATCCTTTTCCGTATGCCTCCTTAATGGCTCTCCTCTGCCGTGATCCAGACCAAACACCTCGCTCTGACCACATGCAGCTAGAAGGTGAGCTGAGACTTCTCCTAATGATCAGCTTATTACATCTATGAATTATGCACACAGCTAGTTTATGCAAAACAAGCCTGTTATTATTATTAAAATCCTGACAACAGCTAAGCAGCTGGTGTCTCGCTGTCTATCATGCCTTGGCTCCTGTTTAACATGCTGACCAATATTGCCTCCTTGCTACTTTTTGCTCTCCCATCTGTCTACATATATCCACTTATTGGGTGGTTGGTATTTTTTTTTTATCTCAGGCACCTGTTGTTATGAGTTTGCCCAATACCTTGCAGAAGATGGTCGGGTCCCACAACCTGAGCTACAAATGGGCGGAAAAATACGCATTAGAACTTCTTGTAGACTTTGGATTTAAGGCAATTAAAGATCTTTGCTAAGCTTGTGGCGCAAGAGTGCTGGGCCCTGCAGAAACTTGTATATCTGGTCCTTACCCCGACGAGTTTGCAGCCCAAATTCTTCTCGGTTTCTGCTGGCTCATCTCATCCAGCTTTTACATCTTGCCCAGGAGACACTACCCATGCCCAACGCGCCTGCGCCGAGCTCTTCCAGCTCTTAGCATGAGGCCCAAACCTTGCAGGAGCTTCTAGATGCTGGTGTTCTCCAGATACTGCTAAATACAAATATTCAAGGAAATTTGTTTTCCACTGTTTGCTTGGCTCTGCTTAGGGTATAGCCAGTGTTTAAATGACAGTGGAAAGCGTGCAAGACAGGGAGAGAGGAAAAGAAGGGGGAGGGAGGCAAACACATCTGGTCCTTTGAGGAACTTGTTTGTTTGAAGCTCGGAGCTTCTCCGTCTCAACTTCTCAGAGGGTTGCATACGAGGAGCCCATCGAGGAACCGATGGATGGACCATACATAGGGGCCTCTGACACTTTGGTAACCATGTGTTTCATTTATCTGTCACCTTTGTTTACTCTCATTTGTATACTTAACTAATTTGACTTGACACAATAAGGGCATGACCATGAGAAGCAAAAGACATTGCTTAAATATTTCATATAATGCTTAAAAAAAAAAAAAAAGCATAAAAGAGTAAAGTACCGGATCCTTTGTCCTGCACATTTTTATTAGGAAGAAAGGAGTTTTGGGGGAAAATAGCCATCATTATATCAGATTATGCATGAATGCATAATAAAACTCCTAAAGATATGTGAAATATCAGTGCATTCACTAATGGGAATTGATTCAGAATTTTATTCATTTTTAACAAGATTTAATGACATTTCCTTGTATGTTTCTCCCTGTGGTTCATTATTCCATTAAGTGCCATTTAATCTGGGTGATGTGTGTAGAAGATAACAGCTTGCGATGGGTTTTGTTTAACAAACTCCTCACCGGCTTTCCCGCGGGCTGAGAAGAAGTGACAGGTCCCATCCTGGCACGGTGGCCACTGAGGCTGCCTTCACTGGCATCCCATGAAATATAGATGGGATCAGCTGGGAGTCAACTGGTTTTGGCAGATGCGCTCCTCGCTGATGGATTTGGAGTGGGATTAACAATTTAAAGCACAGCCCCTGCATTTAGCATTTCGGCTCTCAGTAGCAGCATGCACTCACGAAACATCTGCTAAAAATTAGCCTTTAAAAACACAGCAAGAGGGATGGAAAGATTTCCCGTCGCATTTCGGGTGGGTGCCGTGTTTTGGTCCTAGGGGTACTTTGCAACTCCTTGTTGTAGGCTCCTACTACTCCTGGTCATTTCCCAGTGCTTGCCCTTGACCAAGAGCTCCCTGCAGCCACCACCATCCCCCGCCTGGCTGCTGGGTTAGGTCTGGCTTCACGTCATCCCATACACCAGCTCATCAAGTTTAATCTTGGAAGGAGTTCAGCTTGTTTTGAACCAAATTGCTTTGCCAGTTAGGATCTTTCTTTTGTCTCCCAGCCTAAATTTAGCTGTTGTTCAATGATGGCCTTTAACTTCAGCCATTATTTCCTCCCCTCGTGTTTTCCTCCCTGACATATTTATAGAGAGCAGCCGGGTCCCCTCGTGGTCTTTGCTCAGGTAGGCTGAAGGAGCCCTGCTCTGCCCCTTCCCTCTCCCGAGATTGCTCTCCCTTTTCAAGGACAATGAAGTTGCTCTTTTTAGCAGCTGTTCTGGGGCCAGTTCAGCCTTTTCCAGTCGCAGTTATTAAAAGGGGGTTTCAGAGGCAATCTCACCTGGGTCTAGCATGTTAGCAGGAATGCCTCCTCCTCTCAGCTAGAAATATTGCTCATTCAGGGTATACCTGGAAGAAAATACTGGATTTTCTGTTTTTTTCTGGCTCTACCATACCACCGCCACTTGAAACTTGAGCTGGGCTTGAGGGGTGCTGACCCACCAGAAAGACCCATGCTCACCTGGCCCTTAGGATGAGTAGATAGCAGGGTCCAAGCTGTCTCCTCTGCTCAACTTCTCCAAGCCATGCTTAATTTGCTCCCCTCCCCTCCCCGTATAACCCCCCCAACAACAAACCTTGCACAAACCTGCCCAGAAAGCTGCTACTGGAGCTGCTGCGTCCCAGCGGCACCAGAATAAAACTAGAAGGGACTGGCCGCCCGTTGCGCATCTGATACGAGTTCAGCAGAATGCAGGCCATTTAAATGCAAAAGTTAATTGGAAATGCTGAATGACTGTAGCCATGGGGGTGCTAGAAAACCTGCCATCAAATTGCTTTAGGTGAGTCGACCCCGGCCACGTGGTCCTACGGCCGAGCCAGCAGTTGACTGCAGTCCAGAGGACCGCATTAGGCTGTGTGCCACCATCACCCACTCACTGAAACTTAAAAGCAATATTTAAGGGCACTTTCTCCCTATGGAGATTCCTGACTCCATGTGATGCTCCAGCCGGTCACACGTATCTGCAACCTCAGCTCACCCGCACCAAAAATGCCCTGACATATCCTCATGCCAGCAGGTGCTTGCTTTGCATTGTGGAGAGCTGCTGGAATAAAGGAAAAATCAATATCATGCAAAATAAAGACCTTTTGTGGGGAAAAAAAAAAAAAAAAAAAAAAAGCCAGCCATGATTCACTTTATTTTAAAGCCTTTGCCCACACCCCTTCTGTCTAACCTGCTGGCACGCGCGAGCCAGAGAGCAGCGCTGGATCTCGTCCAGTAATTACAGTGATCAAGAGAATTGAAATGTTTTGCAAAGCTTGCTTGGCTTTTATAGGTGAGCTGCAGAACAAGACAACTTGGAAATCTCCTTGCCTTTAACAAAGATGCCATTCCATTATTCAAATGAGCAGGTACCATATAGTGGTGATTACACAGCTGGTATCTGCCTTTCTTTGTGACTCAAACTCTTTGGGGGATTTTGCCGTCTAATATCGAGGGGAAATGGGAATAACAGGGCAGGTGATTGCTCCTCAGGCAGGCTATACTTGACAGATGCAATGTTCCCCTCCCAAATGTTTTCACATCCCATGCTATCGATGTTCGGGTTTCACTAACAGCTGGGATCTCCCTCCAGAGCTCTCAGAAATTGGTCAGTAGCACTAAGCGAATGGGGAAACTGAGGTAGGGAGAAACTAATCATATTTGGAGCTGACCCAACCAAGAGACTGGATAAGGGACAGTCAGATACATCAGACTGGGCAAGGTCTGTCTGCAAGGACCAGAGTTTCCTTGTGCTGGGGATTCACACCTCTGTGCCTGCCCTGGCCTCTATTGAGCAGCATCACGCCAGCAACAAGACAAAAAAAAAGAAAAAAAGAGAAAAAAAAAAAAGAAAAAAAGAAAAAAAGAAAAAGAAATGTTATTTAGAGGAAAAAGCATTAAAAAAGAATCACTTCTTCTCCTTAAGTAACGACAGCGGAGTCTGAATCCTGCTCATCATTTCAAACTGCTGACTCATTTACCACTTGAAATGAATTGAGGGCTGTTAAAGGTTTTATAGAAGATTTCATTAAATATGTATTGAGCCAGCTTAAGATGGAAATTGTTATAAAAGCTGGCATCAGCTCAAAGAGCCAAATGTTTCAGTTTATTACAGAGATATTTTACTCCTGCCTCTGGCCTGCACCCTGTTTCGGCCGCTGAAATGCCAAAATAAAGCGGCGTGGGAAGCAGAGATGCTGCAGCTCCTGCCGTGCACCCAGCGCGGTCCTCTGCCCTTGGGGATGTTGTGGGTCCAAACTGAAGGGCTGCTACCCCCCATATCAACCAGGATGGGAGGGCAGAGATGGAGGTGAGCTCCCTGTGTTGCTCCAGCAGCAACAGGGTGACCCAAGCTGCACGCGTGATCTTTGGCATGGCATGAAGATCACAACAGACATTCTTTCAACCGCTTTTCTAGACAAACCCTGCACTCGGTGTTACATATTACACCAGCTCTGAGCATCTCCCTGGGGTTTGGGGTCACCTATAAACTTATGGATGGGTTGGGGCACACGGCGGTGTCCAGCTCTCAGTTTTAATTTCTGCTTTGTAGATGTTTGGCTGGAACAGCAGGGACCTAAGCTGCAGATGCCTTCATCCTTTGCTGGCCCCAACCCATGCTCACCGCTCTCAGCTCTTCGGCTAAAGGCAGCCCAACGGAGTGTGTGGATGAACTGGTTTGTCAAGATCCGGGCAACATTAATGTTCCCCCAGGCTAAGCACAGATGTGTTTTCACTATAACATGATCTCGACAATTAAAACAACTGTACCTGCATTTATCATATTGATGGGATGAAACATGCTTGGTTGCACTGAGGCGTTTTACAAGTGCATTATTCATGGGGTCTAATACATCACAAAATTATTTTCATCTCGCTTTATAAATGTATATGGGAAGAGAAGGGCTGCTGGAAGATGAGGAAAAATGCCTGTTGAGGCAACCCTAATGCCACGGGCAGCCTGCACGGCAGCAATACAGTGTCTATCCATCCGCCGGTGATGGAGAGGCCGTGACGTTGATAGGCTCCAGAATGGTTTATTTAATTTCACCGTGGGATGTTCAGCAAGATGGAAATCTTCTGGCCCCATAGTCCCCCATCAGTACAAAGCCTTAAATGTGAGCCATACGCAAAGCACTGTGCATCACTTGGCCTCAAAGGCTGTGGGACACTTGAACTGGGAAGAGCTACTGGCAAAGTGACTGTTTAATGAAGAGGATGAAGGTACCTCTGACAGATCCCCAGAGTCTCTTTAGCACCTGAGCCTTGAAATGCTGTGCTTGGAAATGCAACAAGAAGGTAACGTACTGATTTCCTTCGCACATCTGCTTGCTTATCTCTTAAAAAACCCCAGGGAGAATGGGAAAAAAAAACGAAAACACAAAACCAAACACATGGAGAGGTGAGAAAGAAGCTGGGAGAGGATTCCCTGTTGGAAAAAACCAGGCAATGCCACATCAAGGCAGCAGGCAGATGTGACAGCTTCCTCTTTAAGGAGAAGATGGTGTGGTAAGGAGGTGCCAGCTGGGGGCTGGGGCGACGCTCGTAACCCATATGTTTCAGGCTGGATGTCTGCAGAGGCTGATGCCTCCCCCGGCTGGCCTGACACCTCTCTTCCACATCCCACCTCCTCCTGCCTAAAACCCAAGTACTGAAGCTCCAGCTCTTTAATTCCCGTCTTGAGTCCCTGGTTTTGGCTGGTGACGAGATGCCCAGCCTCTTAGCAAGTTGGTTGTGCTCACCAACAATTGCAAAGCCAGCGGTAGCTCAGCGGCAGCTCTAGATGGACCCATCACCCTTCAAAACGACGCAAACCAGGCAGAATTACACCAGTAAGGGGCACGGGCTGCAGACTCCCCCCATATGTTTGTTCTTTCCCCGCAGACAACGACCCGTGCTATGGGGCTGGGTTCATTACCGACAGCACCTGACAATTAAGGATTCTTGTGGCTGCTTTGCTTGGAACAAGACAGTTGTTTTTAAAAAGAGGAACAAAATAGATTGCTTCACCTTTGCTGAACCTGATTGCTTTACATCGGAAAAAGGCAAGCTGAGCTGTTTGAGTTTCTATTTATTGGACTCTTTTGATTTTTCTTGGACATCTACCTGGAACATTAAATGTACTTTCTCGTCTCCCTATAGTCCAGTTAATGCAACAAAACACGAGAAACCTTCGGCTTCTATTATAGGAGAAAAAACCTTCAGCTTGTGATAAGAAAAGAAAATGCACCTTTTCCCAGATAGGTACAAGGATTTACAAGCAACGTGTTTAAAGATCCTACAAAACGTAGCGTTGGCTCCCTGAATCAGAAAAGTAGGGTTTGAGCTTTTTTTTGGAGCAAGACACTCAAATGTCAGCCATTCTGGATAAACAAAAGGGTAATTTTGGCTGCTCCTTTTCATTTCCTCATTCATAAAGTAAGAATGAGGATGGGAGATGAGATTTATTGCTGTCTGCTTGCTGTCCCTTCTCAGTGGCCAGAGCATTTGCCAGGTGACACCCTCAGATCTCCTCCCCTTGTGCTTCTCTCTGACCTTCAGGGATGGACCAGGGGGCAGATGGGGACTCCCACATCCTTCAAGGCTCATCCCACCTCTGCTGGTCCCCAGCATCCCGCTGGGAACATTGCCGCTGGCATCTGCAGTGACAGATGCTGTGGCCACCAAAGGGTTTTCAAGGTCGCTGAAGGGTGTTAGCAACCCATGCCAGGCTTCAGCAACATCTGTAATGGCTTCAGCAGCGGAGGGACAAGGTCTTTGGCAGCTGCCAAATGTGCAGCAGCATCACGGGGCTGCAACAGGAGGAAGGTATGGAGACCATCAAGCAATGCAATGCAGAAGGGCAGATAAAGGAGGGCACACAATCCTTGCATGATAGGAAGAATGATGTCCTGTGAGTCGTTCATTTTTTATCTCTGAGGCTGCATAGAGACCTTCAGACCTTTCCTTAGAAATCCCTTTAAAACCAGAGCGCTGGAGGAAGCATGTGGGGTCTATGTGTCTGTCTCATGCTGTTTCAGGAGGGAGTGGAAAGCGTCACGGCAGCAGTCAGCTCCCAGGGTCTAACAAAATGTGGCACTAAAAAGCACTTGTCTTAATATCTTCCCATTTCATCTGATTAATGCCCAGACAGCAGCAGGCTGCTCTGCCCTCGGCTTCAGCGATGGCTCATTACAGATGCTGGAGCCCGATGTGGCGGGGGCCATATCCAACCTCTTCTGCCCTCTGGCAATGCTCACGCCAAGAACATACAGCCAGGGGGGGAAAAACCTGGCAAAGTCCCAGGGACGCCGTGGTGGTTTTGATCCGACTCATTCTTGCTTTGCAGCTTCTTCTTTCTTTGCATTTCATAGCGAAGCTCGACAGCTCTCCTTGGAAATGGGTAGAAGAGGGAAAATTTAGGCAGAAATATTTATTTTTTTTTTAGCTCCATTTTGCACAGGCAATTGTGCAAATGACACGAAGGGCTCAGGCATAAAAGCAAGTTCCAGCAGATCGTGGTCCCCCCGTCAGCTGAGCTGGCAGGTCTGCTTTTAGCTCAGCCTTAATTTCTAGGAAACCAGGCTTGTTATTTTCTGTATTGTTCTTGTGTCTCTTTAAAGCTGTCCTCTCTCATTGATGAAGGAGAATAAACCAAGTCATTCTTCTTCCTTTTTTTTTTTTTTTTTTTTTTTTTTTCTTAGATCCTGGTCTTTATTTATAGCCACAGCCCGGAGCAGGAATGAGCAATCTCCTGCTCGGGGCTGTCCCCGCTCACTTCCCTTAACCTCATCCCACATGGGTCAGCTTATAAAGCTTTTCTCATGGCAGTAGCTCTTCTCTGGAGCCCTTCCAGTCTCCCAAGAGACAATTTCTTTTCATTTCATGGCAAATAAGCTTTGGTTTTGCAAAACCGAACAAACCCGGCCAGCTAGAGGCGAACAAGAGGGCGAATCCTTCTCATTTGCTCCAGAGCTCGGAGGTTTCTCTGCATCCTACTGGGTCACTTGGAAATACCCAGGGAAATTCAAGAATTTTCTGATTTGTTTAGGTTTTCTTTCTTAACAGCAAAGGGATGCCTGGTCAGGCTCCATATTTCTTTCTGGGAAGTGCCCAGTGCTGGGTAACACTAAGGCTAAGGATTGCAATATCGGGTTAATTTGCTTTCTGAGATTTTCTGAACAAGGTAGGTCTTTCCAGGCTTTTTTTTTTTTTTTTTTTTTTTTTTTTTTCCCTGTGACTCTTAGACCTAAAAATGGATTGCTTTCTTAACAAAGACTGAAAGGATGAGATTTTGCCCTAGCCACATGCCTGAGGGCAACAGGGCTTTGCAGAACAGCCCAAATCTCCCAGGACTGGCAGAGCTGTATCTTGAGACCCATCCATTACCCATCTGGCGGTCCAGGACACCTTCATAATGAAGATTAAACACCTACAAAATTTTAGCAATGCCTTATAATTTCCTCCAGAGCATTTTAGGGAGAAAGTACCAGCCGAGCTCAGCTTTGATGAGGAAATGGTTACCTGGGGAGGCCACCGACTCTCCACCTAAGGATAGTCGAGTTAATGCAGTTTAGGTGGATTTGATGCCTGGGGACAAGAGCTCAGACTATGAGACATCTCCAGCTCCCTGCCAGCTTGGACAGCTTACCCAGGGGCACCCCAAGAAGTGGGGTCTGGGGTACACCTATTCCAATAAAAGCAACAAAGCAGCTTCTCCTTTAAAAACACGTGGTGGACATCCAGGTTGAGTATGAAGTTGAGGTACGAGCCCAGAAAATCATGCACAAGGTCTTGACTTTTTGGGGTGTTAGGAAGGATGTGACATGCTGATGTCCCCAGGAGTAGGTGCATTTAGAAGAATCCCACCCATGGCTGCCAGTACCTGCCCGGGGAGAGAAGGCTGCTGGATAAAATGCAGCAAGAAAATTAAGTGTATGGGAATTAATCTGAGAAAATCCAGTTTGTGGCTTATTAGCCAATTGGTATGCAAAAGCGAGAGGCTGTTTTTTAAAGCGCGTTTAGCCCTGTGAGTAGATTTTTGATTTATTTCCTGGAAGGTGCCAGAATGTGCCACCAAGGAAACGCTGCAAATATTCCCCAGTTACTTGCCAAAATGGCTCAACCTTGGCCAGGAGCCCCCCAGGAGCAGGGGAGAAGCTCGGTCCCACTGGCCCAGCAGCCCTGGTAGGCTGCTAAAATGCCAGAGATGCCAATTAATGCCGATCGCCTCATTTACTTCCTCGGCAGACTCTGATTTGGATTGATCCATGGGCTCAATTTTGTTGTTGGGGATAGTATTTCTCATTTTAAGACATAAATCTCTCCCTTAGTTATCAATGCAAAGATTTGTACAGTTAATAGGTGCTGGCAGTAGCTGTAATTCCACATGCTGAGGCAGGGAGACTATCTCAGGGCTAGGGAATAGCCTCCTCTCTGAGAAAAAAAATACTTATTTGATTAGAAAAATGCCAGACCAACATGTCTTTAGTTTATTGCAAGGATGAATTGAAGTCTTGGCCCTATTAAGCTGATAAAACCGACTTCAGCAGGGCCAGGAAATCTCTGTAGAAAGAGCTTGTGATGGTTTGGGATCATGTTTTTTTAACAGCGGGGGGGAGCCAAGCCCTCTGGGATGAGCAAACTCAGCCTGTGGGAGAATAAATATTCTCAATCCTACCAAATTATCCCTGGGGCAAATGAAAGGAGGGGTGAATATGGCAGTGGGAACTGCCCTCCATCCCTCGGTGCTGTTAGGTGGGAGGGTTTTTCGGTTCAGGTCTTCAAGGCACCTCTCCTTCCACATCTCACATCCTTTTCCCCCCAGCATCCAGCCCCTCCAGTGGGCGGACGCAGCTCCAAGGATCCTCCCCAAATCCAGCTCCATCAGATGGGCAGCAGCCAGCTTGCCAGCTCCTTCTGCTTTCAAGAGCACTTGGAAACCACTGCAGCTCGGGGAAGAAAGCTCATTTGGCAGGTGCAGGCAGACAGCAAAACAACTGCTGTCCATCTGCTCCTATGCTCGAGCTTGTATTTCTAATTGTCTTCAGGACACAGGCAATGCTCGGAGCCCTGCTAGCCACGGATAATTTAAATAAAACTTGTCGCCTCTGTGCTTCCATTCTCTGGTCTGTCAGGGATCTTGCAAGGTTTTCCCCCTCCATCCTGCTCATGGCAGCGAGCAGGACATCATCCCTCTGTCTGCTGGCTTCCCACCTGATTTGGGAGCCGGGCTGGGTAATTGCAGACAAAATCTGGTGATCATCCCGAAGGTCCTTCACGTATTGTAGCACATCCCCTGCTTGGGATGCTGCCATGGGGATCCCACCAACACTACAGAAGCACTTACATAAATACCACTAGGGAGTGGAAAACGATGACATTTTGTTGCCTTTGGAGCCACATCTCCAGACCTCTGATCCGAAGTGCTGCGTTGCATAGCGGCAAACTGAAGAGAGCAAAATCTACGGGGAAAACATACAAGGTGTGGTTTTCTGAACGCTGCAAAGCAGCAGCTGGTGGCAAAGATGCCCCAGCAAGAATCCAATGGGCCAGGAGGTGCCTTCCTAATTCCCTCCTGGGCAGACTGAAGGTGATGTCAAGGATGGTCGGTGCGTGCAGATGCCCTGCGGAGGTAACAAAAGTCATTTTGAATAGGAACCATCTTCCTTTTTCACACTGAAAGAGGCAAAAATACACATCCATGAGGAGAAGAGTGGTGTGGGCACCTTATCACTAGGGAATGTGTGAGCAAGCCCAGTGTGGAAGGGAAACTACCTCAAATTCACCTAAACCTGCCACTGCAGATGCAAATTTCACAGGTACGGGAGTAAATCCCCAGTGCTGATGTGACTGGCAGATTGTATTTGTCTGACAGCATTCTTCAAAACACTCAAAACTAAGATTTCTCCCCCTGGTCCATGGAACAGAGTGGGATTTTGGCAGGTTGGACCCCGACTGAGGGTGACACCCAAATCCTGGCCATCACAGAGCATTGTGCCCAAAAATACATGCAGGGGGACAAGGACACAGGACAGTAATTGTCTTTCCTGCTGTGTAAGCTGTTGCTTTGATTTGAGTTTTAAAAACTCACCATAAAGCAGAAAAATAGAAAGCAAATGTTTCCGATAAGCCAGGTTCAAAGGAGAAGCATGAAATCTGGATGAATGTGGAGCCAAACCAGCCCAGTCTCAGCTCAAAAATAGACAATGAATGCAACAATATAGATTTCATTTAGATTTAAGGAGTTGTTTAGTGTGCATATTAGAAAACACTGCGGTTATTAATTCTTTTCCTTTTGGGATTTTTTCATTTGTTTGGGTATTTTTTTTGAAGAGTACACTTTCAAAGTCAATTTAATCCTGGGGGAAGGTGTTGGCTTGACAGGTTTTAAGCTCAAATTTCTTCATTTACATGCAGAGATAGCACTAGATTGGGAAGGGTAAACTTTCCATCTGGTCTAAGAGGCATGGGTTGGGAATACGAGGAAAGAAAAATACATCTGTAGATCTGCACATTCTAGTATGGATGTAAGCCATGGATGCACAGGCATCACCAAATTCACAATAGTTGGGAGTTTTCCTAAAATAAACCAGCATCTGGATTCAGGTGAATGGGAATAAAGCTCCTGGATGATTTTTTATTTCCATTTTCTGTAAGTTTTCTGACTCACGTATGCAAAACCCAGGCTTGGAACGTGATTGAATTGCCATATAGGGACTAAAAAGGGGCCTCTTCTGCCTGTCACGGTGGGATTTTGCATCCACTCAGGCTGGGCAATGCTCCTTTATGCTTATGATGGGGCAACGTGCCCTCTCCAGGAGTTGGATGGAGACCAGCACATCTCATTTCACCTCATGTAGGTCACCGAACCGGCAGCAGATGGGCATGTCGTAGAGATGGACTCTAATTCCATCATCACTTAAATCCAGCCAGACCCGTACTATGTGTGAGGGGATGCTGGGGCTCTCGCGGTGCGTTGGGCAGGAGGCGTGCAAAATAAACTCCTTCCTCCATCTATATTTAAAATTTTCCAGAACTTTGAGTGAGATTACTTAGGGCTGATCCAAGGTATTTCAGCAAATTGGACAAAAAAGGGGTGACAAAACAGCTTTTTTTTTTTTTCCAAAAATGCAAATTTTAACGTAGAATTTAAAATATATTGCAGAAGATGCCAAAATGAAATATCTCTGTATCATCACTTTTAGCCTCCTCCCCTCCAGCTCCCAACCCCAGAAGCAAGCTGAAAGCAGGTGATGTTTGGAGATTTATCTGAGCTTGTGCCTTCTCCCCTATCACCTGCTTTTTGGGGGTCCCTGGAGGTCCTCCCCACCTCCTCTTCCCTGCAAGGACAGCATCGGCAGCAGCACGCGCGGGGACCTGGCCTCCTGCTATAGACGTATTGAGCAAACTCCGAAGTTTCAGAGCCAGCCCCTGCAAAGCAGAAATCCCCTTTAAAGCCCTTTTCACTGAATTTTGACCACGTGCTGGCCTTCTCCTGGCCTCTTGCGCAAGCAGAGGCCATTAAGCTCGGAGTTGCCTTTGGGTTTTAAAAGAGGAAAGAAAGGCCAAAGACATATTCCTTGCTTCCCCCACTCTCCCCTCCTTCCCGTTGATCTCCTTAGCCTCTGCAGGTTGCACAGTAAGGAGTGCTTTGGATATAAATAAATACAAATCCCCCTGGGTGCGCATCGCCAACAGTTTCAGTGCAGCGAAGCTCCCAAAGTTCAGAGTTTAATGTAAAAGTCTGAAGCGACCACAATTTATTCTAAATTGCTTCGCTTGATCTGGCGACCTCGGAGAATTATCGCCGGAGAAGACCTGGATCAGTAGCCGGGAGCGGCGAGGAGGCAGGCGAGAGCGCTGATGGGAGACGGCTCTTTTGCTGACGGAGGTGCCTGCTTGGAAGGACAAGGTTGAAACAACATTTTGGATTTCAAAAAGCCTCGAGAGGCATCTCCTTTTGGAGAGCACGGGGATTTGAAACCCACGTGAGCAAACGAGCATCCCGTGGCAGCCTGGCAGGGAATCAGCAGTGATCCGGCTCCTGCAGCCAGGCTGGCCCCATCGATGGCTTTGTAGGGTAGGTGGGTGCCAGGGGTGTGGGTGAATTCGGATTTAACCCCTTGGCTCCCTGCTGAGGGTACTTTGCAGCTGAACTCTCGCCTTGCTGCTGCAGGGCACCAGGGCAGCAGCACAGGTGCCTCCAGTACTGGGAATAGCTGTAAGTGTCCGAGGAATTCACAGCTCAACTGAAACCCTCAAGGAGGTTTTATAAGCATTGCTTGGGCTTAAAAAAAAAAATATATATATTAACCAAGTCGACTGGAAGTCATCAAAGGCAGAGCAGACCAACTTCTGACTGATGCATGCTGGCACACTTGCACCCACCGCAACGGCCCTGTGCTGAGTTATGCCGCTAATAACCCATGCCATGATGCTGTGAGCAGGGTCACGGGTTTTTTTTTCTTATGTCTTTCACTTTACTGTCGGTTTTTGCTAATTAAGTTCTGGAGGGGGCAAAGGTTGCTTTGAGTTCAGCTGTGGCTCCAAGGAGAAATCCTGCCTCTGCCTGGGGTGGTGTCTCCGATCTGCCTGGTCCCTTTGCCTGCACTCAGGGCAGCCTTTTTGCTTCTGCTAAATAACCCAAATGGATTCAAGAACCCCAAACCCTTCCAGCAGCAATATTCAGGTTTTCTATATGTGCTGGGGAACGCTGGAAACTGCGGCTCCTTTGAGGCTGAAGCAATTCACAGAAAAACCCTGATTTCACCAAGTTCCCAAAACCCTTCTGGGTCAATACGAGAAAATCAGATGTTCAGATGAAAGCTGTGAATGCATTTGTGCAGAACCTACGAGTCCTGGCTTTGTGACAAGGGACTGAAAACAGGAGTCACACGTTTTCAAGAAACCTGACTCTCATTCTTGGTCGTTTCTTGTAACAAAACCTTCTGTTCTCTGCCTTCTCTAATTATATTGGCAGGACAACAGTCCCTGCTGCCGAGAGCCACACATGGATGAGGACCGAGCACCACATCCCTCTGGTCCCCATGATGTGCTGGGATCTGCTCAGGGACACGTGAGCCTCCACGAGATGAAATCAGACCCTCCAAGGAGCCAGAAGATTGAAATCCTTGTTATTTCAGGTGGGATTTGAGGGAGATGAGATGAACCCTCCTCTTTATCTAAAGCCACCGACATGGGAGACATTCCCAGCTGGCACCTGCAAGCTTTGCTCCTGCTAATCATGCTGCACTCACGTGAAGTCATTACTCAGTGTATCTCAAGGAGGAAAAGAATGCAAATGAGGTAATTACCAGCTCCTCTTACCTTTCCAAACCCTTTGCAATGTGTCAGCAGTAATACCTTGGTGCAGGATAGCACTGGAGTGATGGACAGGGATCAGGAGGGTAGAGATGATACAGCTCTTGAAAAGTGGGGGAGACCAGTGGGGCTAGTTAGTGCCCAGTTTGAGTCCTTCCTCCCATCAGAATCTCTGCTAACGTTAGATGTCCAAGAGCGGGTTGCCTGAGCCCGATGTACTTATTTCACTTATTTCCAGAGCCAAAGGGCAGCAGGACCTTACCAGGGGCATCTGTGTAAAAGTCACGTTGCCCTCCTGTTACCTGGATGAACATCATCCTCCAGGCATCCAGAAAGGCCTAACCTCTCTTTGGAGGGGATGCACCGACTGATCTCAGTCAGGAGAGCTTCCAGCCGCCGGCTGACCCTGCGGCGTGGCAAAGCAAATCCCACTCTTTAGGAAAATCCTCCCCCAGCCACCAAAACTCCTGCACTGAGTCTCTCACTTTTCCCCCCGCATCTTGGCACTGAGCAGGATCTTGGATCTTTACGAGGAGGCAGATGCTGATGCCATTACCCCGAGCCGTCTCTCGCTCGACGGGAAGCCCATCATGACTCCAGTGCTATTCCTCATGGCATCCGATGCTCCCTATCAGCATGGAAATCGCTGCCTGGCCTGCGTTTAGCGCAGAAGGATGCACAAATAAACTGACTTTTTCTCTGCTGGAGCTGAGCTTTTTTCCTGCAGTACGGCTTCCTCAAGCACACGTCCTGGGGTACTTAAGGTAGCGCCGACAGAGGGGAGGATATTAGACCGAGTCACCTGTGGGCCTCTATCTAATTAGACTTAAATGAAGCTGTTTGATAAGGAAATGTATTTCCCCAGCTTTCGGAATAAGGGCTATGGAGAATAACAACAGATGCAGAATAACACCCTGTCTCAGACCAGCAAAGATTAGTGTTATGGCTAAATTATATCCTGGCCCAGTAATAGGGTTATTTCTGTTCCCAGTGCAGTGTTTAGATGAGGAAATCAACAGCGGGAAGTGTATCTTAATTTGCTAATAACAGGAAAGCGAGTAGCGGCTCAACCAATCTCAGTGACATTGGAGGGTTCGGCAGGATTTGGGCAGATGAGAAAGCACAGCCGTTGGGTAGCAGATGGCATTTCCACGTCTACCATCAAAATGCAAAGTTAGTTAATGAATTTCTGACATGGAGCAGCACGGCATGAACGGCTGGGGCTGAAAGCGAGCAGAAAAAAAACCCCCATGAATAAAAGGAATTGGGAGGGACCGAGGGTTGCGCATCCCTGTGCCAAAGCATCCGAACACAGGACTGGGATGGAAGAAGGTACCGTCAAGGGCAAACCTGACGGCTGCTCGTTCCAAAAGCAATTCACTTTATTACCCATTTGCTCAGGCAGCGGTTCCCTTATCTGGGGCAAGTGGCCGTCTCAGATGGGTGATAACGGGAGCTTTGTAGAACTGTGCAAAGAATAATTCTCCGTTTGCCAGCTGACCTGGAATATCAAGGGAGAGGGGGGAAAAAAAAGATTATTGATCTAAAATAGCCCCCTTTTGGTCTATTTTATAACAGTTTGAAGGCGAGGGGAAAAAAATATTCAAGCGTTCCCAGTTCAATGAATGGCAAGGGGGTACTATTTATTATCCAGATTCATTTCTTCCTAAAATGAGCGCAGGTGTTTTTCAAATGAGCCACCTTCCTCAAATGAGCAGAACAAAAAGGTTTTAAAAACATAAAGGAAGCGCTGGCTTTTTTCAGATGATGAATATTTGTTTTAGGTAACTCTTTGCACTTTCTGTTAGAGGGCAGAGGAAATGTCGATGGACCTTTTCCTGAATGTCTCTTGTTGGAGTCCAGTATTTAAAGAGTTAATTTCCAGCTTCCCCTTTCAAACTTCAGTTCATTTAATTTAATAGAGAAAAAAAAAAGGAAGAGTGTGACATGTTATTTAGTTTACATAACAGTCTGAAGACATTACAATGATTGCATTATGTGCATCGGAGTATCCTTATGATACAAACTCCCACGTGCGGGCAGGAACAGAACAAATTCTTCACTCAGTCCTTAGCACTGCTTGTCATAATGAGGATGATTAATTAACGTGACCTTTTTTGCTTTAAAGGAAAAACCCACAAGATCCCATCTCTCATATATTTGTTTTTAAATAAATGAAATAAAACCCAAAATACACTAATCAATGAAGCCAACAAAGAGAGCTCCGACGCCCTCTTTTTTTTCTCCCTACTCTGAAGGCTAGAGGAAGACATGTGTGAAAAACAAATCCGTGGTAAATAGAGCATCTCTGTGCTAAACAAAAAGGGGAATACCAAGTGTGGCCTCAAGTCCAACAGCCTTAGCCATAATCATGGTTTCCACGAGCAAGAAGCCTTGAGGGAGAACTTCGGAAGGTGTGATCCCAGCTTTAATGAAGGGCTGGAGAAAAGGAGCTGAGAGCAGCCTGATCAATAAAACACAGGCTCATCCAGAAACCTCCAAAATGTATGCTAAAAAAAGAGTAAACAAGCAGGTTAAAAAGACCCTGGAGAATGTCACACAAACTATGGCTTACAGACCATCTCATTCCAACCAAGAAGCCTTGAACAGAGATGGGAAGGGAAAGAAAGGGGAATTTTTTGAGCAGCGTTGAATCGCCCCTGCCTCTGGGATCTTTCCCAACCATCCCCATGTCACAGCATCACCCTCCTGACTCCTTATTTCCAAGGAATCCAGCTGACATTCAAGGCTGGAGCAGCGATATTCACCACCTCTGTGGGGAGGCTTTACACAAATCACTTCATTAGACACGGGCTGAGCACAGATACCGCGTTCCTAAGACCCAGCAGTTTATTTTCTTTTATGTTTCCTCTCTTTTTTGACTCCCACGGCTTGAAAACATTTCCTACAGGATGCTTTATTCTGCAAAGAAAGTTCCTCAGTGCCCAAACTGGAGGATGTCCAGGTTGTTGTGAGCTGCTCCATTGGAAGATAGTGTCAGATGAGACGCATGGAAGATGTCTGGAGAGCAAGCAAGGAGCCAGGACACCCCAGGTACCTCCATCCATTCTCCACCCATCTCCATGCAAGGATTCGTGGAAGACAGTGGCCACTGGAGCCCACGCGTGCGATTTCAAGCAGCACTTGGAGCCACTGCTCCCATCCCAGGTGGCTGAACGCTCTATTTAACTCATTTCTAAATATACCTTGCCCAGCCATCGTCTGGCAGCGTATCTGCTGTATGACCACGGGCAAGTGATATAAAATTCTCACCTCGGTTTCCTCTCCCTCAGCTCAAGCAGAGCCAGTGCAGTGCCTGTTGTCCTCCAGCTCTCAGCTGAACTCATAAAAGCAAATAAAAACATTGAGAATGAGACCCAGGCATTATTTTTTTTCTTCCAGACAGTAGTAGATTTACGAGGAAATGCCCTCTTGGGTAGACCCCAAACCCCACTCATTCTGAATGCAAGCCACTTACCGACAAAAACAATGCGAGGAAGACATCAACCACTTCAAAATGTTTTATTTTTACACCATTAAGATGTGGCTTCTGGCTTTTTAGTTTGCAGTGCTATTATTTCACTTCAGTATAGATGGAAAAGGGAGCAGAGGAAGAATTTTTAAGAAGACTCACCTCTTCCACGCCAAATTAACCAGGAATTCAGGAAGAGACAATACCTTTTTGTTCTGAATAATTTTTTCCCACTCTATTTTTTTGCTCCAGAAAATGAACCCCACACTCTGTGACTCTCTTGCAAATGAACCCCGCACTCTGTGACTCTCTTGCAAATGAACCCCGCACTCTGTGACTCTCTTGCCTTGGTAAGAGTAGTAAAAGGCTGTTGAACCTCATCAGGTCCTTTCACCAGGGTCGGCTGAGGAACTCTACTCGCACCATGGCTGATGGTAGTTCACACTTGAATTTTGTGTGCTGCGTCTTAAATGCACACACTACACACATGCACAAGGCTATAAATGGAATGAACTGTTTGGCTCCTTTCTTATATTGTCATAAATCAATTACCTTCAGCATCCCCATAACAACCACAACCATATAATCAGATGCCCAGGAAACTAATCCTTCTGTTCTGGGAAATACAGACACTTCAGTGTATGCAAAACCTTGACCAACACATCTCATGTGAAAAGATGCTGACGTTCACACACTCTCTAAGCATATGTGCGCCGACACTTCAAATTGGTAACAGTTGTCTAAGCAGAGCACAAGAACCTCCCTGGATCTCCATGTGTATGTTTCGCCTTCCCTCTTTTTTTTTTTTTTTTTTTTCCTTCCCTGATCAAAGGAGATGAAGGCATCTATAAAAAGTAGGTACACGAACCATTGAAATAGGGCTCCAATGTGAAAATAGCTCGCTTGACAGCTTGGACCCAGTTTTAAGCAGGTGCTGGTTTCATTCAATTCCAGTTTGTTATTTCAACATCTCTGCTCATTGACCTTTACCCCAGCACTCACCAGGAGATGCTGAGGAGCTGCAGAATACAAGTTGCTTCAGGTCCATCTCCGAAATAGATTCAGGCACAGACACATGAGTTCATGTGTGTGCTGACATCAGCGGTGAGTGGCTCAGCAGCCTGAGCCAGTCTCTGCCGTTGGTGCATCCAAGGGGATGAGCTGAAAGCTGGTCCAGCTCCGTGGGACATAAGCTGTAGCCTAAGCCTTGTACCGCAGGGAAAACGGGGCACGGAAGGCAACAGTTAGTGTGTGTAGCACCAGGGGAGAGGGAGGCAAGGAGAAGGGGATGTGGCAATGTTCATCAGGGAGCCTGGGCAGAGAAAAAGATGTGTGGTGGGTTCTTAATGCATCCTGGGGGAGGAATTCAGCACGCAGGGGTCAGCGAGCTTCAAAAGACCCTTAGGGGCGAGGCAGGTTAGTGGCTGCATTCGAGAGTGCGCTGAAATTCAGGCTTTGCTGATGTTTCTGAGTCTGACTGAGCAGAACCCATTTATTATCCCTTCCTCAGCTCCTCACGCTGATGTAGCATCGAGCCGATACCAAGGCCGTACATTACAAGAACCTGGATCTCATATGTCCTCCTGTGCTGTCTAACCCCCCAGGGCATCCTTATGTGAAAAAGTGCTTCCAAGGCTCTTCAGAAGAGATCTGGAATAATTAGTCTTAATTTAGCCTTAGTAATTGCCTTTGGCATCAGTCAGCAAAGTGGGGTTGGGAATGCAAGAGAAGAGATCCTTTATTTTTCATTATTTATTTTCCGTGACATAGAACAGTCTCCTTTCTGCAGAGAAGCTGCTCAGCTGAACTCATTGCAATAAATAAACGAAACAAAAAGTTTCTGGGGAGCATTCTGATTTGATTGATTTTGCCACAAGAACTTCTAAGCCGGAAAAAAAAAAAAAAAAAAAGTAGTCAAATCTGCAACCACCAAAGTAATTTTTATTTTTAGCTTGTCATTCATTGCATTTGTCAGAGAGCTCCTCTTACCTTGGCAGCAAGCAATGCTCTGCATCTGCACAACTGATGTCCTTTGCAGCCATTATGAGACCCCAGAAAATTTCTCCTCCACCCACCCTCAGCAAAGCACTTTTTCTCCAGCCCCTTGCTGCAATCTGAACATGTTAAAACTACGGATGCGCTCAAGTGGCCCAACCCAGCAAAGCCCGATGGTCGTCGTTAACCGGAGGGAGAGAAGATTTCCCTGTCCAGTTCCAAAAAGATGTTCCTCACGGGATGACAGCTCTCTTTTTTTCTTTTTTAGTGTAGGGCTTTTCCCTACTGGGATGCTCATGCCTTGGTGCACGCTGTCGTTGCTTTACACCTGCAATTCCTGAGCACACTTTTCCACATGTGGGATCTTCTGAGCTGGATATAGATGGCTCCTTGGACAAGCTCTGCTTCTTCTTGTGCTGCCCCCAGGTAGTCTCCAGCTTCTTGCACTGCTCGCTGCCTCCAAATCCTGGGGAATTATTTTACAACACACACACACACACACACACGATCCAATCTGCTAACAGTCTCCAGTTGCTCTCCAGTGAGTTCGTGCTGACAGCTGGGTTTGTTGGGTGGTCACTGAAGTGCCCTCTGAGCTGGTACTCGCCGCTCTAACGGGTGTATCTTTCATGTACCACAGTAGGTTGGGAAACAGAAAAAGCTGAGTCCTACGAGGGAGGAAGGGAGATCTGTGTCTCTCCTGAGCTGCTAGGGCCAACGTGAGTGGCAGGTCTCAAATCAGACAGCACCAAGGCTTAGGTTTGCCCTAAAATATGTAGGAAGAGCCATGTGAAAGCACTAAGAAATATTTAAGGTATGTCTACTCTGGCATTTTTATTTTTCCGGAAAGCAGGCAATACAGAAGTTTTCCAGGGCAAAAAGTATTTCAGACTATCAAATTCCTCAGGCGAGATAGGGCTGACTGAAATGCAGCAGAGCTTCAGCCAACATGGCTTCAGGGCATAAAATAGCATCCCTTCGACACCACACCATGCCAAAGCTTTGCACCTCCCTGCATTACTGCTAGAGAATCACTTAAACCGCATCGGTTTACGTTTAAATCAAGGTTAGCTTTAAACTGCATTTAAAGGGGCAGGTGGGAACCTTTCTCTGAGCCAGCTGAAGCTGCTGCCTTAGAGCATCGTGGTGCCGGTGGAGGTGGCACAGCTGTCACCTCCTGGTGACATCCTGGGGACTTTGCCATGAGCAGTGCCGCCGCCGGGCTGTCCTCACCGCACAACCCCCAGGTGACCTACAACAGAGGCGGACCCAGGGGCTTTACATGGCAAATGTAAAGCTGTGTAAAGGCACCAGCATTTTGCCTAAGTACAGGGTTTTCTTGACTTCTTGCCTCTTCCTTCAGCAGCTCCCACACACACAATCAGCTGCCACACGGAGAGGGGTAAAAAAAAAAAAAAAAAAAGGAAAAAAAAAGAAAAAAAGTAATGGAAATGACAGCAGAGTAACAGGAAAACTAAAACATTTTCACAGCCTTGTCTGCTGGTTTTAAGTGCATTTCACCACAGCTCAAAATTACATTATTTAGTATCAATTATCCTTTGATTGAAGCTCCGAGAGGTGGCAAGGCTAGCGTTTTTATCTCATTAGCATGTCTTGCCTGCTAACCATTTGCTATATTCCCTCCCTTTGATCCTGTCTTTGATTATATTGTGTGACAAAAGCCCATGTAATCTACTATTATTTCCATTAATAGCAAATCTGCCCTCCTCTTTGACAAGCCAATTTATTATCATTGCAGCGTCTTTGTGCATCTCAGCCAGGTTGACACCCTGTTCCCCGCCCCAGCGGTGCAGAATTGGCAGGTGTTGATCCAGCCCGGGTGGCATGGGGACCTTGGGAGTGTCATCCAAGGGCTCAAAATATTGACACTCTAATGGCAATCAGAAGAGAATGAGATGGTGCAGGGAGGCAACGCAGTTCAAATCGTTTTGCTCTTTGCCCCGGAAAGATGCGATGGATGAAGATGCAGAAAGAGGTCTTTAAGGAGGTGAGATCCGTAGGTGACCTATGAACATGACCAACTTGGGTTTGAACCCTGAGCGACCTGTATCTGCTCCTCATCACCCATTTTGTTGTCCTACTTGGCATCCAGACACAAAATCCGGATGAGAGTAAGAAAAACCTATGATCTCCATCCATCTTTCCAAAGTCACTTTGAGAAATCAGATTAAACACCTAGAGATACTGTAGAGGAATTACAGAGGAATGAAGCTGGGTTAATTAACATTGATAACATACAGCTGTGGGCTGGCTTCAGGGGCGGTGGGTTGGCTGACGTGGATAAGGTGCAGCTGTGGCTGGTTCCTGCTAAGTAGTTAAATAGCTCTGAGGGGGATGGAAGAGGAGCACTGGGTGAGGACTGGGACCAGATGGAGAGAGACCCAGAAGAAGCAGAGGGTAGAGGAGGGAGGAGCACCTTGGATGTAGGAGAGTCAAGGAGATGCCCCAGGAGAAGCAGGGGGCCAGATGAGGAGAGGCTGGCTGGAAATGGAGCCTGGAGAAGGAAGAATCCAGATGCAGAAGAAGCAAGGAGTAAGGTGGGCTGGCCTGAAGAGGATGAAGAAGCAGCATGGGCAGCAGATGGACTGTCAAAACCTTGTGGGGGATGGGTGGCTGTGCCAGGGCAAGGTGTGGGAACTCCTTATGGAAGTTATCCGGGGATGGGATGGGAAAAGCCTCATTGCAGCCGGCTGGTTTGGATAGTGCTGTGATAAGATATCGTTCTTACTGGCTTTTTTTTTTTAATGCAGCTTTGCAGTGGATGCTGAAGCCAGAGTGGGTCCTGCAAGCCCAACTTTGACAAACTAAATCAGATGGGTGTTACAAAGCCAGCCTGAATTGCTTTGGCCATTATTTGGCTAACCCTGGGTTGATGGTGAAGTTTTCCCTCAATCCAGGCTCTAAGAGCAATGCTCCCATGGTAAAGACTCAATGACTTTAAATTGGATGCTCCCACACACAGCTACAACCCCTCACTTTTCCAGGAAGATTAACCAGCCCTGACTGCTCTCCTCCATCTGTTTTAAGTGTAAACACCCATTTCTGACCTCAGAAGGGATGCACTTAAAATAAACCCCCAGTGTTGTGAAAATACCAACTCTGGCACTACAAAAGGATAATCACGGTTCTTAACTTGAACATGGTACATGGTGCTTATTATTTTTCCATGCCCTTCTGATCTAAAAAGGTAGTGGAAAATGAGCCCTGCTTGAAGAATAAAGAGGTTTTTGGTGCGAATCAGTTATCTACGGCAGCGTGGAAGAGAATAAAGCCATTAAGAAGGGGAAGTCTTATCAGCATGTGGGTTGAATCTCAGTGAAATCTGTTGGAGATACAAAAGATTCAGGTCCAGGTAACAATGCTGCCTCTTATCCTCTCCTTTCATTAAAATCTCTTCCTCTACCTTGAAATTAAAAGCAAACGAGTGGCTCAAGGTGCTGAACTCGCCTTGGAGGCACGCTGGGCTCTGTTGCGCTACCACTGAGGTGGAGTTTCATCTAAATTAACTCTGGGTCTTCGTGACCATAGAGGGGATTTGCAGATGTGGTTTCCAAGCTGGCTGCATTTTAAGAACCTCATCTGAGGTTTTTCTGATCCAATCTGGAAATGTATCAGGTCCTCAGTCTCAGTGTGGAGGTCAGGATGCCCGTAAAGTCATTTCCAAGGCCAGACCAGACAAGCATCCCATGTGAAGAGCATCCACTTATGCTTCAGGGCACACACAAAACAGCTCCATCGCTGCATCTAATGGAAATGTGATCCTGGAAACTAACAGATTCACAGATTTGTATTTTACTTGCCCTCCTCTCCAGTGTTTAAAACCTGCAGGATAAGGATTTTATCCCTTACATCTGACTGCTTTTTGTTTTAATTTTTTTCTTTGAAAAAAAATAAATTGAGTCTTGCAAATTTGTTCTTTCACCTAGCAGAAGTGAGTGCCACAGCCCGATGGGGCTCAGCAAACTCCAGGTCCAATTTATTTTATGAGATAAACTAAGTGCAAACACGCTGCCTATTTGCAGTATTTTCTCGCGTTTTGCGGCGACTCCCAGTGCTGTAAAATAATTTGAAAAGAGGGTTATGAATTACCTTTGAACTGCAAAGTCCAGCTGTAAGAAACAAATATAGGGAAAAGAACTTAATGCAGGTCAAAGCCCTGGTGTCCTGCTCACAGTATGGAGAGCACCAATTTCTTCTGAGGCTCCCACCGAGGAAGAGATGCGCCTGCTGCAGAAGATGCTCCAAGCCTTCACCTGCTGCTTTGCAAACCAGCGTACAGGGATCTTTTTATTGTCTGAACACAGAGGTTTAATAAATATTAAACAATCTAAAGCACAAGACCTTTTCTAGAGAAAATTGCAGCAGAGGTTTTTTGCAGGAAAAGAAATAACTGTCATTCTCCCTAGTTCTAGTTTAGGTAAAATAAAAATAAAAAAGAAATAAACGGGTGGAAAAAGGCCAAAAAGGCTCTTTTTTTGGACTGAGAAGTGTCCACATGTGGGTTTCCAGGTTGCAGATGAGCCCTTTGGAGAACGGTTGGAGCATGGCAGCAGCGGTGGAGGTGTGCATCTCTGAAACCCGCCGCCGCTAGGCAGAAGGTCAGACTACATTATCCCCCAAATCCCCCCGGATTTTGAAATCTATGCATGTTAACTGCTTATTTTTCTCTTGCTTTTATTAATTCATAAATAAATGAATGGAGTGGGTTGATTCTTTTTTTTTTTTTTAATCTTTGATGTATTTTTGAAGAAAAATAATTTGCAAAGAACTTGTCCCTTTTCCCACCAGCTCTACGGATTCATTTAAGTTTTATAAGTGCTATTTCTATTAGAATAAAGGCTTTATTAAAAATGACTATACCAACACTCTTCTGTACAGTATACTCATAACCCCTAAATACCACTCTTTATATTAAGAGCATTACCCTTTAAAACAAGGAGATACATTCCCAGGCGGTCTCAAATAACCAGAAATCACCCAAATAAGAGACCTTTAGGGATCCCTTCGCATGCGCCTACGCTCTGAAAACAACCCTGTGTTTCCTTCTTTAATGGATGCAGATGGAAGAAGGCGGGTGTTTAAGATGGAAGCAAGAGGTACATCTGCAGGCTCAGCTGAGCTTCAAGCCCTCCCTGAAGGTCTGGGATCCTTCCTGAGACCCTGAGCTTTGGTTTTGGAGCAGGGAAGGGAGGAGACATGGTAGAAATGGTGATGGTTGGTTGAGGAGGTAGGGTTGGGTGATGGAGCCCAGCCGATGGTTGCTTTGGTCCTGGGTCACTGATACTTGCTCTTACACAGTGGTGGACCCACACGAATGGTTTCTCCCTGGTTTTGTGCGAAAAAATAAGCTTCTGTCTCACCAGCAAAGTTGTGCTGACAGAGGAGAGCCCTTAAGTGCCACATGGCTACCTCCACCTCCTTATTCTTGCAAAATGGTTGAGCTGGAGATTCAGCCTTATCAAAGCCCGCTAATTGCTTTTCTCCCTTTCCACTCAACTTCTGAGCTTGGTCAAAAGCCTGGCTTCAAAAATCTGTACGTGGGGGAAAACCGGCACACAGGGAAAACCCCGATTTGCATTTGCAGAGGAAGCACTTGATAATTATTCCATTATCTATGCATTATTTTTATCGCCAAGTTATAACTCCTAGGTCTATTATCTGGTGTGCTACGAGCATGTAGAGTAGGTGTCTTCACAAACAGGGAGGGAGGCTTAAGTACTCTTTCAGAGTGAATTAAAATGGAAACCCGGGTGAACTGATCAAGTTTTATTATCTTTAGAAGATAGGCTTTCAGAAGTTTTGCAGAAAATTAACTACTCTAGCTCTATACAGAACCTAATTCCCCCTTCAAAAAAATTGTGAAGCTTTCCATATTATCCCAAATAATAGATCATAACCCGCTCAACTGACCAATTCCACCTTTTCCTACATGAAAACAGGACAGGTTTAGTCCCTTTTCCAGAGCTGAAGCTTGTTCATGCTGCAAGGGCACTGCAAGATGTGATCAATTGGATCACAGCCATGATTTTCCCATACGGGCTCTAGCAGCAAGCCCGGTTTTGCTTTCATTTCGAGCACACACCATCCTTTAACTGTTTTCTCTGGCCATTGCTATTCCAGAATAATATTCCCACCTGCACACAGGGGCTTTGCAGGAGCAGAAAGTGATGAGCAGAGTCCTGAGAATAGTAGAGTGAGCCCAGCAAGAAAGCCAAGGAAGGACACCCACGGAACAAAGGGCAGGCATAAACTGAAGATCACTGGTCCGTATTTTGGGCAACCCAAGTGCTGAGCCTCAAGATCCCTTTAAAAAGCAGGAACAGGTGAGGGGTTTTTTTCCGTTTTGGTTGTTGTTATTCCTAGACAACTCTTGCAGGCAAGGGAAGTTACAGCCAGCCCTCCATGCTTCACCAAGCATGGTTCCATCCCAAATCACCCCCAGCTTCACCGGGGAAATGTATCATCTCCAGAGCCCATCACCAGCCACGGGGCAAAACATCGATGCCTCGGAAATACACATTCATGTACCCCCAAGTCACTAGGGGGGGTGGGGTGGTTATCAGAGTGAATTGCTGGCAAACAAATTGGGGGGGTGGGGTGTGGAATTAATCAGAGCATCCTATTTTAGTGTGGCTGGGAGCAGTGGGGCTGCGTCAACTCCACAGAATTGATTAACTACTTATTAAACAAGAGCTGTGGCAACAGCGTTTATGGGGAAAAAAAAAAAAGAAAAATCAAATTAAGGCGAGCAAAGCTTCAAGCAAAAAAAAAAAAAAAAAGGGGGAGAAAAAAGAAGGAAAAAATAAAAGGGAAATGCAAGTTAATGGAAGCTTCAATCACAAGGCAGCACGAGCCACGGGAGGCTGTTACGGTGACAGCTCACACTTATCGCTGGGAAAATTATCTTCTGGAGAGCGTATGTAAGGACAGCGGGATGGGGGGGTGGGGGGTGCGTGGGGGGGGAGCAGAGCTGGAGCTTACTTTGACCTCCTGCCCAAAGCCATGCTCTGGCCACACGGCTTTCCTCGCCCACCTCATTGCAACGACCCCAGCGAAGGAGAAAATGCGGCTGCAAAGGCAGCGTTGGGGTTTTAGGACCTTTGAATCCTGCGTGGGGTTGTTTTCCCCCGTTATGGAAGAGATCAGAAAACAGCCGAAGTCTTGCCCTCGCTCCGGTGGAGTTCAATGGGCTTAGTTATACGGGCGAGCAGGAGGCTCTATGGATCCCTCATGACACTAAAAACTATTGAAAAGCTTCTTTGCCATGACCCATTTAGATCCTCACGCAGTTTCATTTCCTCTCCCATCTGTCACACCTTTAAAAGCGGAGCTTTTCCATCTCATCTCGTTCAAGTGTTTCCAAGGCAGCTCCAAGTAACTCTCTCCTCAAAAACCTTTCCAGACTTCCACCCTCTCTTCCCCAAGACTGAAAATAGCTGAAGTCAGTTGTCAGACAGTCATGGACTGACCTGGATCATCCCTAATCAGGAGCTCAGCTGCATCCACCTGTGTGGAAAAGCCAAAATCCCTCCCAAGCCAGGTACTCCAGCTCCGAGCATCTATATGCACCCCGAGCTGTTTGCATCTCTGAGTACCCTACACCGCAGCTCTCCTCTACAGCTAATTGGCACGACCTTGGGTGTAACTCCTTTTTACTAGCTGTTGACGGGTGTCTGCTATGAAGATGAATTAGTTATTTAGGTAGCAATCAGCTCCCCTGGTTTAGTCAAAATGCATCCATCCCTCTTCAAGCCTATTAAGGGCTGGGATAAACTTTCCAGCTAATGCATGCTGCAAATCCACTACCACTCTGGAGATGTCAAGCACCTAAATAATTTTTGTTATTCGCTAATGAAAAAATTCCTTAGGAGGGGGAAAAAAAGCGAAGATGGCACCAGTAGCGATTCTGAGCTCCAATTAAGTGGGTTTCGTTGTCTGCCTGTATTTGTCCCCAGCTCTGACTTGCTCTGTTAAGGTCAGCAGCTGCCTGCGTAGGAGTTGTGCATCGTGGCAGGAGTTCAGCATCTTCTGCTCTCCAAGGACCAGCAGGACCCAGAGGATGCTGAGATACCGAGCCTTGGTTTGGGAGGGAGAGTGCTCCACGTCTGCCTGCCCAGCTCCCCCACGCCCTGGTGCTTTTGGGACTGACAAAGACAAATAAAAGAGCTCAGATTTCCCCCCAAAAGAAAACTGCATGCTGAAAACTTCCTGAAATCTGGATGTAAGGAAGCCTCTGTGCTGACAACACGCAATTTCACAGCCGCAATGCTCAGTCCACGTGTGTAATGATTGTGTTGGGTCTCTGCTGTGCTGGTCCCCCTTCAAGCAGACAGCTTTGCGGCTCCTTCCCTTATCCAAAAATGCTTTTCCATCAGGATAAATCTGAGAGTCTTCCCATATAATAATAAGTCTTCCCTGAGATGTACTGCTGGGAAATGAAAGCCCCTCAAGGCTCTGTGTGCTAAAATGATGCTCCAGCAGCCACAGAGGGTGCAGCCCACACCCTCCCTTTTCTGCTCAGCCCAGTTTTTCACACTTTCACGACTTGTCACAGGGACAAATAAACAGCAGAGCAATGCTGGAGCCCTCTCCTGGCATTAGGATGAGTGTCTGATATGGTTGAGATGGACTCCTGATTGCAGGGGAGGGATGATGGGGAGGGCAGGGTGCCAAACTGCCCTGTAATCCGCACCGATGCGCCCTGTGCCTGAACAGACACTTTACCTGAATGTTTCTGCCCAAATTCCGCTGGTTTTGGAGTGGGGACCAAAACTCACCCTCAGGCTGTTAAACACCTCATTTTAAGATGCCCAAATTCAACCCTTTTTCCTTTCCCTTCTCGGGACCCCCATCCCCGAGAGCTGTGCACGAATGGCATCTAGAAATGACACCGGGGAGAGGCGATACACAGGCTGTAGGATACAGTATTTAATTAGTTTTGGCCTTTAAATGGGCTGAAACCAAGGTGGCATTTATCTGCAAAGTCAGCCTGGCAGAACAGAAGAAACATAAACGGATAAAACAAGTCATCTATTTCCTACCCAGAGCAGAAGTGCTGGAAAAATATCAGCCCCCCAAAGCCAATTGCAACCCACTGTTGCGCTCGAGCCTGCTACCGTGGAGGGAATTTGCTTCCCTTCCTGCCCAGCTGCAGATGCAACTGCTCTAATAAGCTGTAACTTTCCTTTCCATTTGGAAGTAATGAGATATAATCTGTTTAATTCTAGTCTTTGAGCTCTTTTGGCGGCCTTTTTCTATTCCCCTTTTCTGAGTTTTTCTTTTTTTTTTTCCCCTCTTTAAAGGAAAACTCCATCATGAAGTGAAAGATTTTCTAATCACCGGCTCTAATTACAAAGCAGAGTAAATTGCCATAAACTTTTTCTTTTTCTTTTTTTTTTTTTTTCCCCTGCAAAATTGCCTTAAATATAATGAAGAATAATTAAAAATCAAACAAGCAGCTGCAGACTGGAGTGGCTGGTGGAAGTTAGGCTGGGAAGAGATGGGAAGAAGGAGCTAAAGGCTTGGAAGCAGCTTTTGTGTAAGACCAGAGAGGTAGAAATATCAGCTGGGGGACCAGAGATGGAGAGGCCCACCATCACCATCAAGGAAAACTGGGCTGTTCCTGGGGAATAATTGATCCCTAAATGGGTATTTGTTGAAATGCATCAATTTGTCCAGCTCAGAGAGTCCTCCAACCAGTCAGAATTTGCCCCAATCCTTGCAGAAAGCAAACTGCTGCCACAAGCAGGAAGACTTTGTTGGAATTTATCCCCATTTTTGTCATCTCAGCAAATACCATGGGAACTGGGAAGATGCTGGAGAGCCCTGGGCATCCAGAGCCGGGGGCTGCAGGTGGCTGGGAGGGGCTGTGTCTGCACAAGACCCCTCACTGCAAAACCCAGCCCTTGCATGGGAATGGTGAGATCCTGCTGGAAAACATCCCACTGCATCCGACACATACCCCTTGCACGCAGCCAAACCGGTCCAGGAGAATGAGGAGGCTTCATTAGCTGCAATCAATGGTTTCCATAGCTACAAATGTAAGCACGGTCTCCATCACACTCTCTCTTGGGGAAAGAAAGGGGGAAAAAAGTGTTACCTGTGTCCAGACATGGCCAAGGGTACCGCAGAGAGGCATGTTGACATTTCAGCTGGGAGAGGAGATGGGTATTTAAGGGAACAGGGATGAATGCAGAACCTGGAGGCAAGTTTTTTTTCATTTATGCCTGGTCCATTTATGCTGGATTTGTTGCATCTCTCCATCAGCACCGGAGCATTGCAGCCACCTGCTCTCCACCGCTGAGGAATCCCCCAGTGGGTTGGGTGTAAGACACTGTAAGGGTGATGGACACCATCCAGCCTGTGGCAGGTCTTAACCCTTGGTACACAGCCTCCACGGAGTGACCTTTTAGGAGCAATTCAACCTGGAAAAATAAATCCTGATTTGACTTATCTCTACCTAGGAAAGGAGGAATCTTGAAGGAGCGACTCCTACAAATTCTCACCCGGAGAATCAGATGCTTTACACTGCTCTGAATGCCAGCGAGTTCCTAAAATACAGCAAAATAAAGTTCAAGCTGGGGTTGTATGGGGTTTATTACATGCAGTGATAGTTTCACAGGGTTCATAAATCACCCGATTTTGCAGGTGTCAAGGTCTTCTTCAGAGCAAGTACGTGCCGGTGCTTGTGTCCTTGCAGGCAGCCACGCTACCCAATTAACTTCCCTCTCCTCTCCCTGTGCTCCTGCAGTTCATTTGCTTAGCAAAGTCTGAAAGGGAGCTCAAATAAAATCCAGCTCTGAACATCCCCTATGTAACTCTTCTGATAAATGGGGAGGGGATTTCTTTGTATCAGAGCCACAAAAAAGATGCCGAATTAATTTAAGAGCATACAACCAACAGGCTGTGCCTACACTGGGATGAGATGCTCTGTGGGAAATGCCCACACCATGACCAGCAGGAAGGCTAAATGGCTTTAAAAACAAAGATCAGATGCTGGTGAGGGGCCAGACAACTTTCATACTCAGGTTTGCTCCAACCCCCCAAATATCTTTGGTCAGAGCCTTCTGCATAGGTTTTGACAAATCGGTGGGGAGTGACAAAAAAATAAAACAAATCCCCCCCCCAGATGTTGGTCTGGTGTTTAACCAAGCCACTCTCATCTCCATGCTTCGCCAAGGAGCTGGCTGAAACCCTAATTAATTTCCTACAGGCGTCTTGAGCCTCTTGCTGCTCCCTCCAGATAAACCTGTTGAAAATATTTAGTGTGGGTGGTTGACTGAATATCTCCTGAAAATCAACGACGGGTTACACATCTCCCTCCAGATCCCCTTAAAACGCATATCCTGAGCCTTGAGGAAATGAAAAGAAAAGAAAAAAAAAAAGTAATCAGATTAAGCAAAATGTCTGCTTCAATTTCACTGAAAACCAGAGGTTTTCAGCAGGTGCTGGTCTGTGGTGAGTGTTGCTGTGTTTCCTGCAAAATCTACATTTCCAGAGTTGTTCCCATGCAGGGTCAGTGCTAAACCCAGTTTTCCCCAGGTCTGGCCGAAAAGGTCCTGCTCATTTCAGGGAAAATGCTGATTTAATAGACCAGCAGAAGGGGCAGCTTTAATGTGAGCTCAACCCTTATCAGACACCGGCGAATCCACACTCAGACATGTGACTGACACCACAAGATCCCTACCGATGGGACACCAGGGACTGTGGTGAATAATTCAGATTTTTGGCATCTGGTGATGATTTTGGAGGCAAAACCCTGGGCAAACCCCAACGCTCCCCTCCGCGCTGGCAACCAGCAATGTGCTGGAGCCTGATTTGGGATAAATTGTTGAAATTACCTACGTACTCGGCATGTGCCTAAAAATGTCGGTCTTGGGCAGAAAAAGATTTATGGTCCTTTTCCCCCACATTTTGTTACATCTCCCCGGCTGCCTCCCCCTCCCTAACCTCTCCTGCAACCCCCCCTTTCAGTGAATTACATCCTTTCCCCCAAAAAAACCCCACCAGCCTCACATTGATAGACAGCCAGGGGAGAAAAATATTTAATTTTTCCCTTCCCGTGTTCTAGGGAAAGCCCAGGGGCAGGGAAAGGTGAGCATGGAGCTGTTTGAGCTGGATCTTTTCTCCAGGGGTGGGAATCGTGGGGAATTGGTCATTGGGTTGTACCCAGCGAGGTGCCCCTGCACATCCCTGGGGGTACCGCTCCCCCGGGACCTTCCAGGCGCATCGGGGCGATGCTCACTCCCCTCTGATTAATACAGATGTCACGGGCTGCAGGGAAACATAATATCGCTGTCGATAACGGCCCACGATATTAATGAAAGTCATTTGGAAAATAAGGTTTTTAAGTGATGTGATCCACACCGAGATTTTTCAATACCTAATCACCCACGGAGCCACCCGGCATGATGCTGAAGGGAATTCTGTGGTGGTTTAAACAAATGGCATTCAGAGAGCGCGATTTCCTTGCATTAATCAATTGACAGCCCCAGCCTCCTCAGCTGGGAGTTTGGAGCTTGGGTTTTATCCCCCTTCTCCATTTTTTTCCTCCAGACTCATCAAATGCTGCTTTTCAATTGCAAGCCCACCAGCAAATAGGGCTGAAACGTTGTCAGCCATCAAGATTTGGTTCAAAATTACCCGTGTAAATCCATCTGGGTGTACTCTGAATACACACCCCTTGGTCGGGGCTTAACCCCCATTTCTCTAGAGCTCAGGGCACACAATTGCATGTCACGAAAGCAGGCTGAGACCAGTCCCTAGCCCTGCCAGCAGATGAGATCCCTTCTTGCTCCTCCTGCTCTAAAATATTGGTGCTCAGGTGCCTCCGCAATGATTGTGACGTTCATTTATATGTGTGTCTGTAATTAGATTGATTTTACAAGGAAGAGCAGAAAACTGCATTTGGGGAAGTTATCACATTATTTTATTACACTCCTCAGTATATTTTATTTTTTTAATTTTTTTTTTGGTGCAGGTGAGAAAATAAAAATGAAGATGCACTTAGCAAACTTGGTGCAAACTATTTTTTTAATTGTAGATTAATTATTTAGAGTGACAGACATACCTGGGACTGAGCTGAAGAGCGAGTAAACAACCTCCCCCTTCCAATCCCTGTTCAATCTGCATTGCAAACTATTATTTAAAATTAGTCGTAAATGAGCCCATCTGTAGTGCTCAAATTTTAAGTCTCTCAAACTGCGTTTTCACTCCAAATCGGGATGGGAAAGAGTGAAATTGGAGATTTGCAAAACTCCAAAAAGCTTCAATTTAGAAACAGGCAGCTACATGACATCAGGTGTTAAAGATGCATATTAATATCAAACGGCATAACTCAATCCCACAGTTAATGGAACATCTAAAGGTTGCTAAAATTCCTCCTTTTTTTTTTTCCTTTTTGTGTTATCAAAGCAGAATAAGAAATGTGAAACCATCTTTCACTCACAAAGCACCCAAATGGCCCCATCGCTGTAAATTTGTGCCAAACTCCTCTTCGAGATGCAAATTTCTCCCTTTTAAGCGCTTCAGGTAACTTGGCACATCCCCACCCCACATGCTGGGTTCCATCCCTACAGTCAGGACAGAACCCTCGGTCCTAGAGAAAAAGAAAATCCCATCAATAATTGAGAAAAAGAGGCTGAAATAAGTCGGAGCAGACTGTGCCAGCGTGGAGCAGAGCCAGCATGGGCCGTTGTATTTCTTAACCCTCCCTGGTGTGCTTGGAGCATGGTCCAGCTGGGACCTTGGATAAACACTCTGCATTTTAAAAGCTCTTTTCAAAGAAGTCGAGGGGTCTGGGAATTCTGCAGGGAAAGCGAAACGGGCGGCAAAACTCCCTCTGAAAACTATTAGGGAGATTTTTGCCTCCCAAGGCTCTTCTCACAGCTCACTCCTGCCATCCCGCATCACCGCGGCTGCTCTCCTCCTGCAAATCTCCTCGCTGAGGGTCCGCAACGTCGGGCTAATCCGAGCAGACAGCATGCATAATTCCGCTGAATTTGGGGAGGGAAGCGATGGGAGGGGGCAGGATCAAGCCCGTCCTCTCCATCCCTCCGCCTGGCTGATGCAGCCCCGTCTCTCATCCTGCCCCTAATTTGATCATGCCCTTCGCATCGCGTTAAGGATGCACACGTAACGCCCGGGAGATTAATAATTTGGCCTCCATCGTGTATGCGTGGCTCTCAGCAGCCGACTGGAGAAGGAAATTAAGCATTTCAATGTGTTTTGGGGTATCTTTTCTGATTAACGCTATGGCGGGCAAGGATTTAGCCAGACCTCAGGGGGATGCTCTGTTCCCCTGTGCCTCCATGTCCCTCTGAGGGGGGGGCTTCTCCAGGGCTGTGGGTAGTATAAAATTATCTATATTTTTTGCAGGACATGGAGTAAGTCCAGTTGCACACTGGTGCGTCAAGGGCAGAAGTATTTCTTCCTTGTTGGGGGTGTTCCTCAGATGAAAAACAGTAACAGAGACAGAAAATATTTCACGGGGTGGAGAAGCCCACAGGGATATTAAGACAGGTTTGGGGTTGTGGGGTTTTTTTTTCCTATTTCAAGTTTTACAGAAAAGTCTATAAAATGGTGACATTTTTAACCATTTTTGCTCATTGCTTTGAACTTCCCAGTCCTGTCTTCAGGGGCACCAAGGCCCAGAAGGGCCAGAAGATGTAGTTTAATGAGACAAGTTTTAAAGGTCACTCTGTGTAATAAATCTGTGCTTTTTAATATTTAAACTTTTAAGGCATTTAAACCTTTAGGCTTCTGGGATTTGCTCCACCAGATCCAACTAGATCCATCAAGCTCAGAAAGCCTCTAGCCTCTGGGAATACCTGATTTCTTATGCTTGAGATGAAGAGGGTCTCTTTATCCAAGTCCATTCATCTGTCATAACTCAGGTACCTTTAAATCCCTTAAATACGTTGGGATGCTGGATGAGGTATGGAGGAAACTTTACTTAAGTCCAAGCTTGTGGAGCTCCATCCCTCTCTTGTTGCAAGGCAGCTGAGCAAGGGGATTTGGTCAATAAAAGAAAGGAGATGCCTCCCAAAAATGCACCAAAAATCCTTTCCCCTGACCCTGGCCAAGCTCCCCCAGCTCAGGTTTAGAGGAAGATGCCAAGGTGGATCAAAGAGAACATCAAGCTCAAGTCCTCGCTGCAAAACTGATGAGTTTAACAAATCTGCCAGTTTTAGACTCCTGGGTAGCAGTCAGAAATGCAGGTCGAGGTTTATCGTCAGATCAAGATTTTGTTGAGTTAGGTTTGCTTAAATACCTCTAAATTATACCCCAGCAACATTGGGGATGTCCCTGGCGGAGCTCCCCGCACCGGCACAGGCTGTGGGCTCTGCTCTAACATGATGTCAAAGCCGATGCTGTTAGCACCCAATTGCTTTTCCATCGCCAAGCATTAAGAATGCTCTCGCTTGGAGGAGGCTAATGCACTAACACACGCTGAATCGCTCAGCTGACTGGCAGTTTTCCTTATTGGTATTGCAATAAAAATTAGATATTATTAAATTGAATCGTTGCCTCACAATCAGATGCAAGGCAGGGGCACAGGGGATGGGCAGATGGCGAATTTCGGATGGGGTTGCTAATTATGCTTCCAGGAACTATATTTTTTAAAGCAAATTTAGGAAAAAGAAAAAAAAAAAAGCCATTTTTCTTTCTGAAAATCAAGATGCAGATTTCCAGGGGTTGCCCCGTGCCCCAAAACCCACGAGGCTTTTGGATTCTCACCTGGAACAGCTGCGTGGGAGCGGGAAAGATAGATCCCAAGCCTTAAAGAAAACAGTCAACAAAAACCTCCAAAAAAAAGATTCTTATTAAAGAAAAAAAAAAGGAAACGCAGTGCCTTCCAGAGAGATGTACACAGGTCCTGGGGTTGTTAATGGGGGTGTGGAGCAACAATGTTTGCAGGAGAGGGACAAGAAGAAAGACCCCAAGGGTCAAGAGGGTGGTAGGAAAGACCTTTGTTTTCTGTCTTCTAAAAAGCTTCTGTATATAAAAAGAAATTGGCCTTGCTCTTGATTATTCCATCTCAGGCACATTATACAAAGGCTCTTGATGCATTACAGCAGCTTTATATTAATGCTCTTGTGATGGATGCGTTTTGCTGCGTGCAGGATCTGGTCCCCAAACTAACATGAATTCCATTAGGAGGCCAGCTGGGAAATGAGGTCTTTCAAGATTTAAATCCTTAAATAACTTTTTTTTTTCCTTTTTTTTTTTTTTTTTTTTAATTCGATGCTGGCATTAAGCCATCTATTTGACTTCAATGCAGTGGTGAGCACCAGGCCTGTCTGCCTGGCTAATCTTTTAAGTTATCTGTGTTTGAGGTTGGACCTTATCACTGCTTGTTCATCTTCTCCTGCTCCTGGCTCCAAAGTCAGAATTATTTCCCCACTTTTGTAATTAAGAGAGCATCATTAGTCGCCTAGAAACTATGTGCTAAAATATGCCCGTACTTACACCGAGGCAACCTTGAAATACCTCCAGCTGCTGCCGACGCTGCAAACGGGACCGAGAATCACCTCTAAGGGGTGGTCCTGTCCCTGTCTTCATGCAGGTGCCAGGAGGTTGGTTTGACCCAGGGATGCTAGATGGTGTGGGGGTAAAATTAAAAATAAATGGCATTAATGGGGGATTAAAGCCAACTGCTTGAAGGTAAGTGCAGGGGAGGGGGGGGGAGGAAGCAATTTTCAGTCTCACCCCAGCTTTGAGGCAAAAACGAGAAAACTGGAAGATGAGAAGTGTTAGCTCTTCCTTTTGCTGGAGAAAAGCGTCTTTGAAGAGCGATTCCCCAGGTGGGCAGAGCAGCATCTTGCAGTCAAGTGGATGCTCAGCCCAACCTCATGTTGGCTGGAGTTATTCACCAACCTGGCTGGCAGGTGGCAAAGAATTTATAAGGGGGGATAAAAAAACAGGGTGAGCATCCCGTAGTGTTGCACTTCTGGTTCCCAAAGGCAGGGTTGGAGACTCTGCATTTCCAAAGCTAATTTAAGCACAAATAATTAAAAAGCAAATGAAAAGAAAGCTGCCAAGCAAACCAAAACCTTTCTATCGGGGTGAAACAAGGTGTTCTTGTCTTCTCACCAGAAAAATATGTTTTTGCTGTGGGTCAGTTGCTTTTATTTTCATTTATTTATTGCATCTCCCAGGTTTATGTTACTGCCAGCAGGCTGAAGAATGCACGGTTCAGACATGCCTCTGCTGGGTGGGCAGTGAAAAAAGAAATGTTTCCAATCTCTAAAAAATGAAAGCAACAAAAGTACATGTATATTTTGAGGTTTATCATCCTCAGCCTATAGAATTTTTATTGGTTTTTTATAGATCAACAGAGGGGCTCCTAAAAACCAAAGGGAAAAGGAGGGTCAACACTACGAGGGATTTTTTTTTCTATTTTGTCCCATTTTTGAGGTCTTCTGACCCCACCCTGCCTGGAGGTGGCTCCTCAGCTGAGATGGTTTCCTGGGGATCCCTAAGCAGGGGGATCCATCCACCCCCTTGCCGGGAATGGGGAGTGGAAATGTGTTCCCATGGAGTGAAGGATTTTGGCAGCGAGGTCTGCAGCTCTCCCAGGCGGGTGCTGATGCCTGACAAACTCACAATATGCACCATTCGCTGCTGTTTCTTGGCACCAAAGGAGAAGGATGGGGCGATGACACCACCTGCCCCCAAAATAAATGGGCATTGCATGGAGAGGAGAGCTGGCCTCGTCAAGTCATGATCTGCTTTTGATGTCTGGGCACCCGGGTTTGCTACTGATCTACTGCACGAGCCTCTGCAAGTCCTTCTTGCTCATACTACAGCTGTGGGCAGCGTGGGCTATTTCCTCCCCACCCCCCCCTCCTATTTTTTTTTTTTTTTTTTTTTCTGCAAGAAGAATAAACTGCTCCTTTTCCATTTCTTACAAGTTTTTGAGCCTCTTAAATTTACAGGCAGTGCCCTGGGGTTGCTCCTGGTGGAAGTTCTCGGAGCCTGTCGTGTTTGGCGCTTGAAGGGGTGGCTGCTCCCTGGGAAGCAAGTACATAAAGTGATATATCAGATGATTAATCTGGGTTTGAGCCCAAAGCCTAGGAATATAAAGTTAGGCTGGTTTAAGCCGAAGAACTAACCCCAGCTGCAAAAGGAGAGAAAGAACCAAGAAAAGGGACATTTTTCCCAAGGGAAATGCTGAAATAAGCTGGAACTGCAATGCCTTTCAAGACTAGGCACTTAGTTAAATTAAGATCGTCAAGAATAAGCCGCCTAACTTTCAAAACCTGCATTAGTCCAATCTCTATTCATGAACGCATTATGTTGAATTAATGTTGTTATAGAATTAGCCTCCTAAGAGGCTTGGAGATGTCACCTTCCGTAAGTTGCTATTATTTGTAACCCTTTTTGTATGGTGAGTACACTCCCAAGGACTGGTCCTGATCATCTCATCATCGGGTAATGTAGAGGGATTAAGAAAACATATAGGTTGGGTTCTCTTGTCCTCTTTTTTCTTGTCTTTCAGGCCTAAATTTTCAAACCATTGAAAGCAGGAAAAAAAATCTGCTCCAGCATCACCTTTTGTCTGTCAGCTCCATTTCACTCCCACCTCAGTTTTGGAGGCATGCAGAAACCATTTCCCAGTCTTGTCCACTTTCCACCACCTCGAGTCCTTTCCCCTCATGTCAGTAGCCAAGGGACCCTCCTGATTTTACTCCAGCTTGAAGGTGCTCACCAAAGCAGATGGGTGTCAAAGGAGGGACCAGCGTGGAGCTGGTGGACACCCCCAGTGTGACCTGATGGCCGCTAACAGCATCTACAGCTCCACGTGCCAGTGACAATGGGCTGGACCGGGTGGGATGGGACTAGACGAGGGTATTTTGGTTGGAGAGGACCTCCAATGATCATCTAGTCCAACTGCCTGGGACAAGGGCAGGAGGACATCATGCAGATGGGGTGAGTGGGGCAATTCCCCCCTCCCCTTCCTCAGATATCGCCCCAGAGTTCCTGATCCTGCAGCCCCAGGGAGGGGGTTTTATGGGCAAGTCACTTTGGGAAGGATTCGGTTCGGCTCTTAAGGCTCACCCCACGGGTACGATTGCAGCTTTCCAGCCTCCCCCCTGTCATGCCTTATTGCCTAACTCATTTAAAGGAAATTAAAAAAAAAAAAAAAAAAAAAAAAAAGCCCAGGAGTTAATTGAGTTATATAATTTTCCGAGTGCAAATGATTTTGACACTTGGCTTTCCATCTCTTTCTGGCGTGCAGACACAGGAGCGCTCATCCCCTGCTTGCTCGCTGTGATGGGGATGGATAACCCAACCTTGGGATGCTGGCAAAGAAATTGGGGGCGGGGCGGGGAGTCGAAGTTTAATGCAGATACACCCAAAAAGACTTCAAAAGCTGGGGGCAACCCGCTCCCAGCAGTATTTCTTGCTAAAAATGCCTCTGCACAGGGTTTTTGGAGGTTTAAGTTGCTCGTGCAGAAAGGGAAGGGAAGGAAAAAGGATAATTTCTTTCAAACTCAATGTTGCAGGTGATTAGTGCACAATATACCCCGGGCAGCTTTAGTATTTAACATGGAGGTGATAGTGAGAATTTATGAGAGCTCATGGACAATAACAGCTTTCCAGAGAGGCTTTGATTAAACATTATGGATCCACATTATGCAAATTTATTGCATGGTTAATATGACTCCAAAAGAACACAGTGGCACTTTAAAAAGCATTTAAAAAGGAAAAAAAAAAAAAAAAGCTGAAGACCATGGTGTTTGTCGGCACTACAGAAAGCATTTCAGGATGGTTCAAGACGAAGAAGAAGTCACGGAGCCACTGATGTGCATTAGGGAGATGGGGAAATAGAAGGAAGATCCATGAGTTTTAACAGCATCCTTTAAAAGCAGACAAATTCCAACATGCATATTTCCCATTTAAATTGATGCTGGCATTAAATCAGTTGCAAACATCTCTTTTCCAACAGTCACTTGCTTTTTCTTTTCTAATCTGGCCTATTATCTGGGGTAACCGTAATGGTGCAAGATGGAAATCTGATGCATTTGCCAAATTCTGCATTCCTCCCAGAAATGGGGGGGGGGGGGGGGGGGGGGGGGGGGGGCTGCAGTGTCTGGTGTTTGTTTTCTTCCTTTCGACACTTTTGGGTGTCATTTGTCAACGTCTTCTCCAAAATAACATGATTTATGCCAGCAGGCTGATTGTGTGGCCTTCATTAACTTAGACAGATTTGCTTGTTTTTTAAAACTATGATTATTATAAAGCACATACTTATTTTCCTCTAGAAATCAAGGTTAGTGAGAAGACAGATCCCATCAACGGCTCTTTCTCCATCAAACAGCAAAAGCACAAAAATAGCACAGATCAGAGATGGTGATCGACACCCAACCCTGCTTCAGCTCTAGCTGGGTGTTCGTGGTGTAAAACCCCGATGTTTTGGTCAAGGACTGTGGACTAGGAGCTTCCGTTGGAGAAGGACCTGAAGTTTCAGGAGGTTTCAGAACATCACTTCTCTTCCTCCTTGCTCAGAGCAGCAAGGGCCTTAGCGAAACCTTCCGTAGCACAAATCAAAGCTTCTCCCAGCAGGCAGAGATCTTTCTCCTCCCTCCCAGCTCCACCAAGCCTTCCCTTTCAAGCTATATATACTTTAAAAGATGTAACCCAGATAATAATTGTTGCTTGTACATCATTCAATGATGCCTCCTTTTATTTCTCTGGAGGATACTTGCGGCGGCGGCTGCTGCAGTCGTAGCTGGCGAGAGGGCAAACAGGCAATGCATTAAATGTTTAATAAAAATAGAAACGGAGGATGCGTAACAGGGCTCGTTTAGAGCAGGAGGGAGGCTAGCGAGTGAGCACGGACTCAGTGGGCAGGATCATTAGGCACAGGTAGGCAGGCATCCTGGAGGTGGGGGATGATGCTTGGGAGGTGGGGGATGATGCTTGGGAGGGAAGAAGTCAACTCCTGGAAGATGCTGCTGAGGGTTTTGGTGGGGCAGATGAGGCAGGCAGCCCCGTCCGCTGTAGCTGGAAGCTATTTGGCAATGCTGGGGCTGGGGGCAATAACAGAGAGCGGCGCTGCCATGAGTGCACTGCACTGGTTTTTTGAGGCAAGACCGGACAGCTCATGCCTGACCCCTTTTTGCAGCAGAAACCGCTTCCAGCCCCTAATCTGGTGGGTCCTCTCATTTCTGCTTTGCCCACCACCTGCTAGAGGTGATCCACAGGTTCACTTTGGGATACGTTTTTGCCTTGCAGCTCAGTTTCCCCACAACTCACAGCTCTTTCAAGCAGGGTCTAATAAGCCGCCTCCCAGCCAGCACTACCAGCACCCCAGCAACTAGACTGGGCTTAAAGTCCACGGGCTTAAATCAGACTCCAAAAGCATTTCCAAAGTGGTCCAACCTGACTGCAAGCTGCAGTGATGGGAGCTATAGGTGCAGGGAAATGAGGTGTCCCTGGGGCACCTTGGCATTGCCCCTCCATCCCGGGATAACACAGAGTGCCAGGGCTCATCCAAAATCCCTAGGTGGGTGATGAAGGACCCCACAAGCTCCCACGGTAGGGGATGGTCAGCTGGGTGTCATGCACCAGCTTCTTTGCGAGGGGTGTTTAATGAGATGAACTCATTCAAAGCTTGATGAACTTGATGTAATGTGGTTTTAATTGTCTGGGATTGCGTTTTCTTCCGGGTAGAAAGCAAATTGAGGCCATCAGAATGAGCTAATTGGAGCAGGGCAACATTTTTGTGCTGTCAGAGATGGTTTTCACCAGGACTCAGCCCCAGATAGAGAGACCAGCACTGGGGTGTTGTTTCTCAGAGAAAAAGGTCTCTGCAGGCTTTAAGCATCCAAACAGGTTTTCTCCCCCGCTTTTTAACGAGCAATTAAAAATAGGGAGCAGGAGGGTGGGGTGCTGGCAACTGCTGATTTTTCAATTGTGCCTCATTTCACCGAAAAAAATGACTCATTTTAGTCACAGCTGCAATTTCATACTGGCTTTAATGCTGAAGCATGAACACAAACACCCATCCTCTCACCTGCTACCAGCTGCCGGCAGGATCGGGCCCTGGCCCCCACACCATCCTGCCGAGAGGGTCCATCTCCTCCGCTGCTCGAGGGATGGGCTGAAAGAGGGTTTGCACTGATGCAAATGACAGCACGTGATGCTCTAAAGAAATGCTTTTAGCTCTACCTCAGAAAACTTTGTCACTGGGGTTACAAGCATCGCCTGGGTCTGTCCTGCCAGGTCCTGGGGCTCCTGCCACGTGGGATGGATCCTGTAGGATGCTGATATGTTTTTCTTGCAATACCTTTTACTTCGATAGCAGCTTTTATCCAATAATCTCAGAAGCACTTTACAAGTAATAATTAATTAAGCTTCATAGACTCTTTGTTCAATTCCAGATTATTAATAAATTATACTTTATTATTTATAAATACGTGCCACATCATTTTTCTCTTCTGCTATTACCCTGAACAGTCACTTAGCCAGTATTAGCACAGTTTAATTCCAATTTGGCAAGTGTGCTCTTTAACCCTTTCAAGGCTAATCATTTTTCAGGGGATGCTGAGGAGTTGTAGGAAGAAGAATACAGACAGGCGGTGTGAGGCTCTGGTTGCTCTGACCAGCTCCTCGCTGATGTATTACATATAACTGTGTTGTATGTTTTTACCAAAAGGAGTATTATTTATGCCCTTATCCACACCCAGCAAGAATTAGGTGTATTATTGTGCCTTCATCCCCTTGATAACCCCTGTATAATAGCAACTCCAGGAGCTCCTGCCCCTTTCATTTTACCTCCTCTAAGACTCACCAAAGCTGCTTATCTGAACTGAGAGACCAGAGCCCATTTCTGCTGTGCACCCAAATCCTCTTGACCTCAGCAGCCTCCAACTTAGGCTTGAAGCAACCCAAAAAACCCCCAGACTTCCACCCTGAAAGCGGGACGGCTGCTATGGCAGAATTTCATTTATCAGCAGACCTCACAGGGCGAGAGGCGGGCAGAGGGAAACAAAAATGAGTGAAGAGAAATAAGCCAGTGAGGTGGTTTCTCCAAAGCACCGTGTCCCTTTGTGCGAGAAAAGCCGGCAAGAGATGCACTTAATGGCATTGAAAAGAGAGGGCGAGGCTCATCCCAGTTCCTGCAGCAAATAGAGGGGGAAAAGACACTATTAAAGGGCTACAATCTCTGGTGATAGATGCTTGGAAGAAGAGGAGAGGAGGGAAAAGCAGCCTGGAGAAGCTTATGCATTGAGCTGACCTCCTGCAAGCCTGTTGCATCCCTCCTATTACTGAGTTTTTAGGTGGGATGGAGGGGTTAAGCTGCTGCTCGCTGAACTCAGCTGCCTTGCCCAACCACAGCATCTCCACCATCAGCATTAAACTGGCCCATTCCTACTTATTTATTTGGTTTTGGCTGGTGATGCTCCTCCGACTCCTGCTAAGATCCAGGGTGCAGATGGAAAGGGCAGAAATCTGCTCCATGCCATCAGTGGAATCCTAAAAAAATCCCTCTGGACACGTTAATTTGGGTTGCAGGATGGCAGAATGAGTCCCAGAGCTGCTCTGCACCTTCTAGGTAGATCTAGGTAGGGTTATAACCCAGTTGTGCTTAAAAAAAAAAACCCAACGCAGCAGCACTGAAAGCGCAGGGCATCCTTTGCCACCTCTTGGCATTGGGCAAAGCAAGGAAATTGTTCAGAACAGAGCCACAGCCCAAAATTTCTGCTGGTTTTTGCGAGCCTGAACGCTTCAGAGTGACCACGAGCGCTTCTGCTCCCCCTCTGCTTTGCTCCTCACCCGTTGGGGGGCAGGTCTGGGGAGCGGAGGCAGGAGCCAGGCACATCCAGCCTGGCAGAAGATGCTGCAGCCCCGCTCACCCTCAGCTGCCCGTTCTGCCTCACAAGGAGCCGTTTGAAGGCTGCTGGTGGTGCAGCCAGCCAGCCAGCCCTGCCTTCGGGGAGGAAAACGCTCGCCCAGCTCTTTTCCCAGGCCATGGGAAGAGTGAAAACACCTGGGTGAGATTTACCTGTGGAGAGGGAGAGCTGCAAAGTGTGAAATGCCACACTGGAGAGAGACGCTGCATGCAGCATCATGGGCTCCGTTGTGATACCCCCACCCTGAGCCCAGTTTTGGGGTAACGTGTGCCTGGGCAAAGCAATGAGGCTGTGCACAGACGCAAATCCCCCACTGTCTCCCACATCCACAGACCCCAGTAGCCACCAGCCCCATCAAATCCCAAACACCCTGAAGAAGTCATATATTTTACCCCAGTTCAGTTTAACAACAACAACAACAATTTAAAAAAGGGGGTGGGGAATCCACCTTTAATGTCCCCATTTTCCAATTATTCCTGAATTAATATTAAGCCTGGAAATAAAGGGGGGAGCAGAGTTAAAGAAAGACATGTTTCTCCTTTCTAAATGGAATTCCGTGCCTTCTAGAAAAGACATCACCAACCGTGCTCATGTCAGGAGGGTGCCAGACACAGACGCTTCTCTAACGCTTCTTTAATCGGTGTTTTGGGAAGCTAAAGAGGTGGCATGGGGAATGTGATGGCGCTGCATCGTATGGGGAAACTGAGGCACAGGGGAGGGATGGGCTCTGCTTTCATGTCCTTCTTCGATGGGCTCGCTTTTGCGATGGGAATTCCAAGCCTTTAAACTATGGGTTACGGCTTTGTGGCTGTATTTCCCAATGGTGAGCGTGCTGATCTGAGCCTGAATCCCACCTCCTCCTCGGGAGAAGGCAAATCTTGGGAAAGCCCTGCTGCCTCCACTTTCCCTATCTATACAATCAGAGCGAAGCCATTCATCCTTGGCCAAGCACCTTGAGCTCCTTCAGAGGACGGGAAAGATCTCTTTCTCCTTCCAAATTAAACCTGCACCCCTCGGGCTGCCAGGAAGATGCTCCTGAGGTAGATTTTCCCCTCGGCTGAGCCAGAACAGCATGTTTGGGAAGGATGCTGAGAGGGAAGCCAAGTACCAGTTGTCACTTCTCCCTGCTTTGATTCCCTTCTTTCTTTTGTTTTATTTGGGTATAATTAACAGCTTTGCTTAATACAGTATTAATTCATTGTGTCATTGCATTAATTAGCATTAAAGAGGTCCTTATATCACTGTCTGTAGCTGCAAGGAGACCAAATCCAGCAGCAAAGTCAGAGAAACTTTTCCATATTCCCTGTCAGAGTGCGCCACAAGGGCAGAGGAAAAACATTCGGATGAGGCTTTTCCCAAAAAAAAGCCATAGCCCAGCAGCACTGCAGCATCCTAATGGGTATTCACAGACAGGAAAATATCTCCGGGAGATGGTTTACTTTCTCCCTGTTGACATTTTTCTTCCCTTTAAGCGGTTAAAGACACCAAAGCCCTGATGTTGTTAGCACGATGTTACCTAAACCCACCAAAGCTGGTAAATCCACTTAAGACTCTCCATATCTTCCTCAGGGGCTGGAGCAGAAGTAACATCTTTTAGCAAGATCAGCCCTTTTTTGGCATTTTTTGGCAGCAGAACTATTCCCACAAGGACTGTTTTCTCCAGGTGACCTCCTGGGAGATGCTCTGAAAAGAGCTGCTTTGACTTTGGGTGGCTTTTCACTCCTGGCTGCCTTGTAAGCTGCTGAAAAAAGAGGTAAAATTCCCCAAAAAAATGGCTTAGAAAAAGGGCTAAGCTGGAGGTTTTGGAGAGGAATGAGGTGGGAAGTTCTGGGGTGGTGCCCTGGTTCTGTCAGCACTGCTAAGATTTGGGGATGACAGGAGAGATGGCAAATGATGCCGATGGGAGGGCAGTGGAAAAAAAAACCCCAACCTTTCAACACAACAGGGACATCTAAAATGGGTTCGATAAAGCAAACTCTCCAATTTTCCAAAAAAATACCCACCCTCATTTGAAGGGAGAGGAGCCAAGAGGAGCCAAGTCCTAAGGTGGTTTTTAAAGGTGATTTGGAAACTCCAGATGGGGGCACAAAAATGATTTGGGTGGTGCAGGGAGAAATGTCCTTCACCAGGGGGATGCTCAGCCCTGGGGTCACAGCTTTTGGGTGAGATATTTACAGGTGCTAAAAATCCTCTGATGCTCTTCTATCGTGCCCATAAGAGCAAATAAATAAATAAATATCTTTGGAATAACTTTTAATATGATTACCTGAACTGACACCAGGAATTTAAACAGGGAAAAAAAATCAATGCAATGTTGAGGCATCTTTCAGCTCTATTGACAGCGCTGGCTGGTGATTTTTCCCCTTGAACTAGCAGAATAAAAACTAAAAGCTGCATTAGTTTTTTTTAATTAAGACTCCGGCATTATCAGGCTTTACAAGACAGAGCCAATGCACAGATGAATTACCATTTAATTAAGCTTTCCAAGAAACTTTTGAAGACTGCAGATTAAACGTGAGCTCTGATTTCTTGCAGGATTATTTATTTATTTATTTATTTTAGGAGAACTTTTAATTGTTTTCCCTGAGCTTGATAAACAATAATAATAATAATACAAATCAGTATCTGCAAGGTATAGCTTGCTGCTTTTCCATTTGCAGAGCATCCTGGATATATAGATGTATATAAATACACTATGAAGCAGTGAAAAGTGAGGTGTATTTATAACCCCGATGTGCTCACGTTGCCCCAGTCTGAACAGGCAGCCTGGAAAAATTTAAGGAGTCAAACACAGGGATGAAAGGAAGATTTGGGGGGGAAATATCTATGCGTATTGCTTGCAGGTAACGCCTTTATTTCCCTGCTTTGCCCTGAGATGTAAAAGGGGACAGAGGAGCTGCCTGCACAGAATTACATTAGTTTTCCCGCGGGTTTCTGGCAGCATGTGGTAAACCTCGGAGCAATTGAACGCCGAGCGAAGCTCCGTGCAGGCAGCATCTCGTACCGTTTGTCCCCGGAGGTGATTTCCTGATGTGGGTTTTCGGTTGCCAGGTTTTCCCCGCTGGTATTTACCAGTGGCTTTAAAATTAATGTGTGTGCTTTGGTGCCAATCTTAGCAGGGAGACGGGTATTTGTTTGTTTAGGCCCGGTAGGAAAATGATGTTTTAATCCCATTCCTGGTCAAGTGCAAAGGTATCTGAGTGTCTGCAGAAATGCGGAGCAGGGAGATGGTAAGGATGCAGGGATCCCTTAAGCTTGTGCTGATGGGGTGGATGGAGGCTTTTCCATGTCGGTCCATGTGCCAAGTGCTGCTAAACATCTGGGAAAGTCTCTTCTTGACCTCAACAGCTGGAGTCCACCATCACCCATGAGCAATGATCTTCATTTTGGAGATGTGGAGCTGATGCAATGTGAAAATATGTGTTGGGGTGGATCATGGGACTTGTTATTTATTTCTGCTGTCTCATGGGTACCAAATCTCTATCAGAAAGCCCTGTGATGTGTTTCGGGGGGAAATAATCACCCTGCGCATATGGGAAGCACAAATGCATCTCTGGAGCACAGTGAAAAGCAACACGCCACGATGCTTGGACACTCACACCACCTCGCCATGGCCTTTGGCGTGGTTTGGAAGGACAGGAGGGAGTGAAATGATATCTTTGGTGAGGGTTATGGGGTTTGTTTAAGAATCTGCAGGTCTCGGATTTGCAAACAGCCACTCTTCAAGGGGTCCATCCTGACCTGCCCATCACTACTCCTCAAAGCACAGGCAGAGCCTGTCAGCACCACCACCACCTGCGCTCACCCAACATCAGATGAGATGCTCCAGTTGCTTCATCTCGAAGGAGATGCCTTTGAGCAGGGCCTGAATCATACAATCAACGCACCCCAAGGGACAGGATGGGTCACACCACAAAGCTGTAGGGTCGTGACACCATTTCAGATGCTGCTCCAGCAGCAGACACCAGTCCAGCTCAGGAGGTTTTGGAGGTACCACCAGGGATGCGCTTCCTTTTGAGACATCCATGGGTGCGTCTCAACATGCCGCCACAGCAGGAAAAGCCCTGCAGAAGGTTTGTGAGCATAACCAGGCAGAAATAAATGCTTAGACACCTGCTAGGAAGAGAGAAGCACTGCAACAGGATGAGATTATAAAGTGAGAGACCTGGTGAGTTGCTCTGGATGAATCACTAATTATGCACTAATATATGCACTGATTTGCATTTGTGCACAGCCCAAAGCCACACCATGCCCCCCACCAGCACCTTCCCTGCATTCTCAACCCCTTTCTCGAACAGTTTGGGGGTTTATAGCTTGGCAGAGCGTAGGAAAGCTCAGCCTTGAAGCTCCTGCATCAGCTCCTCGACCACTGACAGGGTATAAAAGCAGGAGCTGGAGGTAAACAGAGAGTTTGCCAAGTGCTCCCCAGCTTGCTTTGACTTGCTGCATGCCTCATGTCTCAGCTGGTTTGATTTCCAACATGTTCCCTCTTTATGAGCTGCTCCATACCTCACTTGGGTCCCCACGAAAGCAAGAAATCCCAGCCCTGTGTCAGATATGCAAGTGTAAGAAATTCTGGGGACCCAGCCCCTAAAGTGGCTAATTTATTTTTTTTTTTCCAAATTTATTTTTTTCCCCAAAATGAGACAGCTCTGCCCACCAAATCCAAGCTGGAGCACCTGCCCAGGGCTGGCATCAACACTGCGGCTCCAGTGCCATCTCATGGGTATGCTGAGATGCTGCAGCCCTGCCCGGTGTGTGGATGGACTGATGGATGCTCTCGGGCCTCATCCAGACCCTCTCGCAGCAGCAGTGCCTTGCCTGGAGCGGAGCAGATGTGTGTGACCCTGGCGGGACATCCCTATTTGAAGGTGGTGATACCAGAGGAGAAGGAGCACATCACACCAGGACTTCCTGCACCCACAAAAAAAAAAGGAAAATCATAAAAAAGTTGCAATTCTTATGGGAATGGCTGATTTTCCCCAAGATTTGGGGACGCAGAACGGGATGGGAGCCGTCTGCTGGTGCATCACTGCATCCCACTGTCACTGCCAGCATCCACACGTTGCATTTGCTGAAGCAAAATGCCCAGGTTGGATCTTTTTTTTTTTTTTTTTTCAGTGATAAATTCTTACAGGGGAAAGAAGATGAGAGGGGCTTTAGTTAAAAAAACCTGCTCGACACAAATATTTTGATGCTCGTCTTTGCCGAGCCACCGCAGAATTAACCGGGGGTGATGTCTGAGCTTACAGACGTGTCTCTTGGGCTCTGCAGGCAGACCTGGAGATGGCAGTGCAGCCCTTCAGATGAAGAACATCCATCCCATGCCTCTCTCCTAGGAGATGCCAGGAGAAAACCCAATGGCCAAACCCTTGTTTTCCTCCTCAGGCTTTTTTTCCCCCCTCCCCTGTGGCTCTTGAAATGAACATTTTGCTGGGTTGTGGGTTTTTTTCACACCTGAAAATAACGTGCTGGGGTTTGGGGGTGAGCTGAATTCAGGGCCACGGGATGAGCTGCTAAAAAGTTCCTAAAACCTCTCGCCGCCAAGCTCCACACAACCCCGATGAAGTCAAACACAGCCATCCCAACCGCTACACTGCAAAGGGAAAAAAATATTTATACAAATCGCCATGGGAAAGCCATCAACGCTGAAAAATGCCTTTCAGAGCTTGCACAACACAGCTACACTCAGTGAATGATTTAATATAATATTTTAATCCCGAGCAGTGATTTGGCCAAGTTTTTTCCTTTTCTTTTTTTTTTTTTTTTTTTAAAAAATAGATTCTAGCTCTTTTTCATTTCCCTGGGGCAAAGCTTAATTTTCTGGGTTCCCCGACTTGAAAGGTGTATCTAAGCCATCCCCTCACCCCTCTTGGCAAGCCCTGAAGTGCAGGAGCATGCTTGCAGGAGGATTTACACCATCCAAGGCTTTCCCTAACACACACGTTACGTGTGTGCATCCCTGTATAAACAGGCACATTTCAAACCTATCAAATACAGGCGGGTTTTTCATCTTGCCCTTTTTGTCCCAAAGTGGCATGGGTCAGCATCGATATTCTCCAGGGCGTGATTTGCGATTTTTATTTTCTTCCTGGATTTGAAAACAGAGGCTTACCAGTGTGCTCAGGAGCAGGTGGGAATTGTTTTCTCCCGTGGGAGCATTTCCAAAGCCCGAGGGTAGTGTAGCCCACAGGATGCTCACAGGGAAGCCTGCGATGGACTTTCCCAGGGCAGCTGGGATGAGGAAAGAGAAGCACTTGCCATCCAGGCTACCAATGAGCTATAATCCCTAAATATTAAATTCCTAAATTCATGCTCATCCTCATCAACAACACACAACAAGCCCCATCAGACTGGCTGCTCGGCGGGGCAGCCGGACCTCTGTATTGACCTGGAAATAGCTCAAGTTCAGTGCCTCAGTTTCCCCACCTGGAAAATAAAGCTTGGTAATTACAAGTAATGTGATAAACACATGCAGAGGCACACTGAAACCTCGCTGCAGATTGCCTGCAAGGATAACAGCTAACATTATAAACCCATTATAAAAAAAATCCCGTTTGGGGCTGCTTAGGAGAGGGCTGAGCTTTGGGGCTGGAGAGCTCTGGGCTTGCCCTGGGCCCTAATGCATCTTTTTTTTTTTTTTTTTTTTTTTTTTTTTTTTTTTTTTTTTCACCAAGGAAAAAAGCAGAGGGGAAAAGAGTTAAGAAAATATAAGAAGCTCTCTTTTTTGCTGCTGGCTTCAGCAGAGAGGTTTTGGGTTCTTTTACGTTGTGAGAAACCCAGCCCTGGTGCTCCCAGCCACAGTCCTGTCTGCAGCTCCTTTCGGGATGACACTTTGTGTAACCCCTTTTCCTTCCCCATGCAAAAATACATCAAAATAGGAATGTTCAGCCACTTTTCTCTCCAGGATTGGAGAGAAAATGGGATTTTAAGGTGTTTGCAAAGGGATTCCCTCTAACATCAGGCTGAAAGAGCAGAGCGATGACCCCAAAGCTGAGGTTCATAACCCAGAGGAGAAACATCAGTAACCAAGTGCGAGAGCCCAGCACCATGGCTTTTTTTTGGACCCCAAATACAGAATTCCACTGGTGTGATCTCAGGCTCAAATGAACCATGTGTGTGCTCCAAAATCGCCTGAGCTTGGGGAAATATCGTGCTGTGGATGGGATGGGTCCTGCTGTTGCCTTTGGCTCAGCTCCAGCTGGAGCTGCCTGGGGAAACACATCCCTAAAGGTCCCTAAAGGTCCCAGAGGGTGACCTGCCTCGACCTTCTGTCAAGCACCATGTTATTTATCCCCCCTACAGTGCTTCTCAAAAGAAAGGGTGGTGGAAAACAGCCCCTCCACCAAGGTCAGCCCACTGAGGACAAGATTTAATGGCAGTCCTGGTGCTAAGCCTCAGTTTCACCCTCCTTTCCCCACAGCATGGTCCACGAATCCCTGAAAACAGGCAGTGAGGGCTTCCTGAAGAGGACAACATTTCAGTTTCTATCGTTTGCTGCCAGGAATTGTGGTTTCTCTTCTGATAGCTGGGATGTTTGGAGGCAGCAAGGTAATGCCTGCCTGCCAGTTGCAGACTCCCTCTGCTCCCTGCTGGCAAAGCAGCCTCCGAGGAAGCCACCACCAGCATCAGGCTTTAGAGACGGCCAAGAAAATTGATCTGAAGAAGAAATGCAAAAAAAAAGTGAAGTAAAGGAAAATTAAATAAGTTTTCTGCAGTCTCTGGTTGGGCTTATTCTTGGAGTGGGTCTGTAAGCACAAACCAACAGACAGTGGAGCAGCCAAGAGGGAAGGGTGGCATCCTGCTCCCTCTGAAAGCCACACAAACCCACCCAAGGAACCATCCAGTTGCAGGTAGGTCCAACCCCATCAGTCAAGAACATGTTGTTGCTTTTGGGCCCTCTGGTTGCCATCAGCCTCTCCAAGGCACTGGACTGCCAGTGGCTCCTGGTTTGGGGAAACTGCTGCTGCTGCTGCGGAGGAGGAGGAGGTAGCCGTGATGCTCCAGCCCTTCAGCTGGCTGTCACACGTGTCATCTCCTGAGCCAAGGGAAATTCCTGGAGGTACATCAGTGCCAGTGTCCTCAGCCCCTCAGCTGCCCTGCCTTGCTCTGCAAGGATGATGATGGAGGGGTTTGCTTTATTCATGCACTATGGGAATTCAGGCAGAGCTGGCTGGGAATAGGCAGGATGTTACAGAAGCAAGAGAAGAGGGCATGGATGCACCTCCAGCTCCTGGCACATGGTTTGGGATGAAGCAGCTCCTGGTACATGGTTTGGGATGAAGCAGCTCCTCTGGCACACGGTTTGGGATGAAGCAGCTCCTGGCACATGGTTTGGGATGAAGCAGCTCCTCTGGCACATGGTTTGGGATGAAGCAGCTCCTGGTACATGGTTTGGGATGAAGCAGCTCCTGGTACATGGTTTGGGATGAAGCAGCTCCTGGCACATGGTTTGGGATGAAGCAGCTCCTGGTACATGGTTTGGGATGAAGCAGCTCCTGGCACATGGTTTGGGATGAAGCAGCTCCTCTGGCACATGGTTTGGGATGAAGCAGCTCCTGGTACATGGTTTGGGATGAAACAGCTCCGCTGGCACATGGTTTGGGATGAAGTAGGTGAGCAGGCCAATAACTAGCCCCAGGAAGGGGAATGCTGCTGGTTTGCACTGGGAAATGAAAGTTCAGGTCTTGCAGCCAGCTGGCCCTGAACAGCTGGAAAGCCTTTCACCTGTGCCATGCCTTCCTCAAAAAGGGATCTGAAAACCACGTGAAAGACTAGAAGAAAGCCAAAAAAAGTCCCTAATGTAGCACTTTCTGTTCTCTGCTTTGAAAGCAGAGGGTTCTGCCTTTCTTTGCGAAACCCCAGTGGTGAGCAATGCCCAGCATCAGCCTCAAGTTCCCCATTCCGTGCTTTCAAAGTTGTCATATCACATGTGAGTCCACAAATCTCCTGAATTAAAGGACAAGAAGCAATATCTGGGGAAGCTGAGCGCCTGTCTCTGTTGCATTCAGCTGCTGGAGCTCGGAAATGACATACACGGACTTTTTTACCTGGCAAAACCACTAAAGAAAATACAATTAAAAAATAAAATCTTCTTTGACTTGCAAAATCAGCCCTGTGCTTGCAAAAGAGTTGTTTAACGAATTCCCTCTCTTCTAAGGTTTGCTAGTTGGGGTAAATTTCCTTCTGGTTAATTGCTGAAGTCAAATCCATGCAGTGCAGCCTTCTATGTGGCCATGCTAAGTCCAGCAAATAAGCCTGATGTAAACCAAAGGCAGCTCTCATCAGCCTCCACCGAGGCAGCGGCGAGGAGCTCGGCATTGCCACCAGTCCTGGTCCTCTCACGGTGCGAGTCCAGTGCTCCCAGTTCAGATGGGGAACATCAGTGCAGGGAGTTCCCTGGGGAGAGCAATTCTGCTTTCAACTAGCTCCTTCCCTTAATTCAAATTAAGTTCCCTATATAGTAAAGCTTTAACTCTTCAGGTGTGCTTTTCCTCCCTTTAAATTTGAATATTTTGCATAGCTGTTAAGACACAAATATATACAAGTGCTGTCACATGCGTATATATTCTCAGGCATATATAATATACATAAACATTCAGGCTGAGTCAGTCTCTGGGAGAGAATTACAACTCGAAGTGACACAAGCACAGGTGGATGTAAAACTAGTCCTGGCAGAAATACACGTTTCATGAATGAAAGAGTTTGTTTTATATTAAGCCATGAGAAATTCCCTGGCTTCAGTTCACAAATGCCTTTTGCAGTTCCCATTCCTCTGATGTTCTCGATCGCAAAAAAAAAAAAAGCCCCAAAGGCAGCATTTCCATGGGATGAGCAATTAGCCTCCCACCCAGGGGAAGGCGCTTCAACACTGCTGTAGTGCTCGGGAAGATTTTTATCTGGATTTTGTCTGGTTTGGGATCAATCTCCCCCTTTTGCAGTTATATCCAGGCTTCTTGCCAGTCTCCATGGCAGAGCAGATGCTTGGTGACCCCGACATCCCGCTGCATCTCCTCTGTGCCCAGGAGCCAAATGCTTTTACCTCTTCTGGATCTGCTTGGGGGGGGGGGGGGAGCAATATTAGACCCAGCACAGTCCCTGCTGACAGCTTGACCTGAATTGAACTCCAGCAAGAGCTAAAAATCTCCTTATCCACCTCCTTTGGGCCATATCTTGTTCTCTCTTACACTGGTATTGAGGTTAATCATATTACAGACAGCGGAGGTGCACCTATGCATGATCAGAATAAGGGATTTAGGCTTTAATTAAGGGGTGATGCATAGCAACAACCTCCAGCAGCCCTTGGGTTTTTCATTATACTAATTAATTTGGCTGCTTTGGGGCTCTACTGTAAACCCCCGAGACCTGGCTGTAAAAAATACAGGCTGTAAATCAGTGGTCCCATCACCCAGCACCTTCTGCTTTATTTCAAAGCTCTGCTTTACATCGCGTTGCCCTCCTGCCTTCCCGCTGGAGCTGTGCAGGGTGTTTGAACCAAGACCTCTCCAGCTCCAGAAAGCTTAACAAGCCACGGTTTTCCTAAAAAGTCTTTTTTTTTCTTTCTTATTTTTTTTTTTCCAAGGTGATACCCCCATGTTACAACTGGCTCTAAGTGGGCAGAGCGTGAGTTTCCCAAGAGCACCTCCCAGGGCAGAGCTTACCTCCAACCAGCATCACTCCTCTCTCCTGCTACCCCCAGGAATGAAAAAGCCATTCAGGAAGACTTTTGGGGACGTTTGGCTAATTTTCTACTGTTTTAAGAGGCAGAAAGTTAGAATCAATGCTTTCCTGAGATGTGCATCGCTAGACGTATGAAACCCTGGATGCAGGAGTATCTCTTTGGTAGGAGTTGTGTTGATGTTCAGCCATCAGTGATGGTTTTAGGGCTGCCAAGGTGCAGGCTGAGATGTCCGGCTGTGACTTCCCAGGGTTTTCACTCAGATCTGATGCAGCAAGCGGTTGGATCCAGATGCTGAGAGGGGAAATACCGGTGCTCAGCACCCTGCTCCTGCCATCGTCCATACGGCCATCATAGCAGGGTTGCAGACATCTCTGTGGACCAGAAACTGCTCCACCCCCACCCCCACCCCCCCAGGATCTGTATCCCCCTTTCCTACACCAGCTCCACAAGCTTTGCTCCCTAAAGCCTTATTTTTGCTCCCATTTGCTCATGGAGGAGGGTTTGCTCCTGGTTCTAGTAGCCTTGGCTAGATGTGATACACTTGGAGGAAGCAACAACCCAGATGGGGCTGCAGATGCAGATGGAGAGCACGGCGTTACCTTGCGGGAAAAAAACTCACCTTTGAGTCCTGCATTGAGAAAAACTGAGCTAGAAGGCCCCAGAAGAGGCTAAAGACAGGCTTCTCCTAAGGAGCACTGCTGGGCGTCAAGGTGGGACTTCAATCCCTTGATCTGTGGGGAAAAACCCTTGAATTTTCCATATTTCACTCTCCTTTGGCTTAGGGCTAAGGGCAAGCCCTTAACTTGTAAGGATAACTCCATGCCAAGCACCCCAGGCAAAATCCCACCCATGAGTGGGCAATAATCCTGGCTTAAATAAAGTGTAATTTCCCTGCTTGTTATTTGTAGCATCATACACGGTACAGCAAAAAACTGAGGGATATTGAAAAAGAAGAAGAAAAAAAAAAAAAAAGAAAGAAAAAGAAATCATATGGAAGCAATTAGCAGCAACTTCATTCAAAAAAACATTAAGGTGGTTGTAGCATTAAGGCTCAAGTGATCTGTACTCTGGGACCATAATTCACCGACACTTAATAGCATTTACCCTGCAGATGTGCATTTTATACAGAAATATCAGCTTACCACTTTGAAAAATTAACCTATTGAAGGCTGTCAAGCCATGGACACGCTCTGGGGAGTATTGGATGTTGGTTTTTTACCTACAGGCTGAGGGGGAGATGGGTTAATTAGGGAACGGGGATCTTTTAATACGGTGGCAACAGGAGGAGGTTGTACCCTTTGTCTTATGAGAAAGGAAATTTCCCTTCTTGTAAAATTCACGGTGATTTGGGCAGGTATTGGAAAAAGCAAAAGTTTTCCAGTTTCGGGAAAGGGGGAAAGGAAGATTTGGAGAGTAGTGGATGCAATGCCTCCGGGGAGATGCTTTCCATACGGCACTTCTGCTTATAGGACACTACGCATGGCAAGAGCAGCCATAAATATTAACGTGATTTGAAAGAGTTTGGTGATTTTAAAGCAAAAAATGGTATTTTGCTCCACAAAACGCAGCTTTGCTCATTTTGGTCTTTTTTCCCTTCTCCAGTGCAGGGTTGTAGGGCTTTCCTATGGGGCAGTAATTGTAATTTCCAATCTGGTTTAGCGCCTGGAGTGCTGGGTTGCCTCTTTGGAGGGGGATGCATTCAGATTTATTCTGCAAGGCATCATTTGGCGATGAATTATTACCTGCCATCCGAGGGTGAAAGAGGTGGGGATGCTCCAAGCCCCCTGAAGAGACCGGCAGGACCCATCGAGGGCTGCAACAGCGGTCAAGCCTCTGCTGAGAAATTTTGGATGCTGCCCAAGTGGGGAGGCAGGATGAGGCCAAAGCAGCTTTGCTGTCCCTTGAACTGCTGGAGTTGATGGCGAGGCAAAAAAAAGGAAAGAAAAGAAGATTTTGAGCTCATCAGCTCAATGAGAACTTAACGGAGGATTATTATTCCACCCTAATTTAATTTGTCCAAGATAAAAAGGAAACTGCTCCCACTGCCATCCATGGGGAGACCAGGCACTTTGGGGGAGCGATCTGGGGGCCAGACCCTGACTCCTTTCCTCAAGGCCACCCGACGATGCTCGGCCCTTCTGCTGGTGACGGTGCAAATTGACACCAGGATCAGATCCCTCTCTTGCCATGCCAAACCCTTGGCATCGGGACATTTTTCCACTCCACACCCCAACTCCGGGCTTTGGGAACGAAAAGTTTCCAGCACCACTCCCTGTCTGTATGGAAGGTATCGCAAAGAGAAGAAACACTCGTCAGGTGGATGTGGAGGGTCCTGCGATGTGCCGGTATTAAATCTGGGGGTTGCTTTATACCACCTCTTGGGGGGGGAGATCCAGCTCCCAGGACTGCAGCAGGACACAGGGGAGCCGGCGCTAGCCAAGGCGTGGAGCTCTGAGCTTTCCCACTGCAGAACCTGGAAAATAACATTTGCCAGACCCCAGCCTGCCCTTGTCTCCTCTTTTTAGGGTGAAAACCTTCTTTTTTTAAATATATAGAGTTATCTATGCATCTAAATGTGCTTACTTTACTAGGCACAGCCATGCCATCAGCTCAACGCAAGCCAGTAGGAAACAGCCCTATAAATAAACTCGTACCTCCGCCCAGGAGGTCCCTCTCCCTACAAAGGTCTCAAAGCCCTGGCAAACAACACCCTGTTTCACCATCAACCTTATATTAAACCAAAGTGATTTCTCATCCCTCTGGGTCACCTGGGGCTCATTTGAGGGTTTTCTTTCCCCCCCATCCCCCCCACGCCTCTGCCAGCCAGCCCTGTCAGGGATGTTTTAGTGAAAATGCAAAGCACCTCCGTATTTTTGCTGTAGGTACATATTTTCCAGAAACAGCTTTGAGCAAAAAGCATAACACATATATAAGTACCACCCCCACCCCCCACCCTCCCCGAGTCATCATAAACCTTCGGCATCGTCTGAATCAAAGGGCTTTGCAGGGCAAACAGTTCGCAGGCGGCCCGCGGAGTGTCGTTTCACTTTTCATAGGGGGAAAAAAAAAAAAAAAAAAAACACAAAAGGGGGAAAAAAAAAAAGAAAGGGAAAAGAAATAGAAAAAAAAATATGAAAGAAAAAATAGAAAGGAAAAATGGGAGGAAAAAAGAGAAAAGGAGAAAAACTGAAAGAAAAAAGAAAAAGAAAAAGAAAAAAAGAAAGAAAAAATAGATAAAAAAAGATCCTACACAACCCTGGCACTGAATTAAAAAAGCAAAACCCAAGGTCTCTCCGTTAACGCATTTCAATTACCGAGGTGAATGCTGCTCTCACACACCACGGGGACTCGGGGTTATTTATTCAGCCTCATAGATCACGGGCTTTTCTTAGCGGGAGTTAGGAGCGGGATCTTGTCTTCCCCATCTCTTTGAAGAACAATAAGGTACATGGAGGGGGAAAAAAAAGCCTTTTTTTTTTTGAAGGGCACGTATTTAATCTTATCAGAGGCAAGCAGGACAATAACAGGAAAGGGTAGGGAGGCCTCGCCAGGGGATGCTGAGGGAAGGGCAGGGAGTAACGAGGGGTTAAAAGCAAAATTCAGCTGTGCCCCCAGGGACACATCTAATCAGAGGTCTGGCTGCTGGGCTGATATTTAACCTGGCAAAACACCATTCGGAGCCGCACAATGAAAAAGCCGGTTGTGCGCAGACAGGTTGGTAATGAGGAAGGCAGGCGAAGGGATGAAAGGCTGCTTCCCCTCCTCGCCGGATTGAAAATTCACCTCTTTCCAGTAAAACGTGCGTGATGCTACACAGGTTCAAGGGCACGGCGAGAAGGGATGGGTCCAGCTCCTCCTGCGGTCCTTCTCTGCCCATCATATTTGGAAATCGGGGTGACAGTTGCCCCAGGCAGAGGGGCATGGCTTTTGGCTACCCCATCCATCCTCCCTCTCTGCCTGAGCATGGCTAAACCTCTGCTCCCCATCCTCAGCCAGGATCTGACCCATAATTGTTCCTGGCAGCCTTAGGAAAAATATAAAGGCACTTTCAGACAGTGCCAAAGTAGTGTGTTAGGATTTTTTCCCCTAGAGTGACCCTTTCCTGCTCTGAAACTCCACAGAAAAGGGTATTTTGTGTCGGCAGCGTCTTCTGTCCAGAGCTGGTTGCTCCCGGATGCTGAATAATTGATGTGACAAATATTGAGGTGTGCTTCAAAGAGATTATTCGACAGTTTTCTCCCCTTTAATCCATACTTCCACCACTGCCAGGATCAGGAACTGCTTGAAAACATCACCAGGCAGAGGGCTGAAAATGGAGAAAGAAAAAACCCTCCATCAAAAAGCTGTGAAAGCCCTTGAGAGGAGGATGCTGCAGATGCTGAAGGCATCAGAGCAGCCTGGCCCTGGCATCCCCGCTGTGCCCCATTGCCTAGCTAAAGGCCTTTGGCTATGAAGTATCGCAGTTCTTGGGACTATTTCATGCTTTTACCCCAAAGAAGTGAAATGCTGATCTTTCAGAGCTCACTTCTGTATTAGCACTGAATAAATGCATGTCGCTGCTTTGCCGTCAACCAACGTGGCACGGGGATGTCTCTACCCGCTGTTTTGTTTGATCGCTTTACCCAGTAGCTGTTGTAATGTTAAACATAAAGACCTTTGGAAATCGGATTTTGCATCTCCCTGGGCCCTCTCGGTGGCAGGCCATTAGCTCGTCACAATATATTGTTTTATTGGTGGCATCTTTTAATTACCTAGCAATAGGCACTTCATCGGCGGGATCTCAGTGATCCTAGATCAGGGTTTCTTCATGAATATTTTACTGGCATTTTTATTGCACATGTCAGAAAACTCAAGAAGAGGTGGGAGGAAAACAAGTGATTGAAGACTTTGGAAATGAAAGAGAGAAGGTGAGGAGAAAAAAAAAAAAAGTACGTTTATGAAGATAATTAAGAGGAAAGCAATGCGACAAAGACTCCTGGGGCACAGATGCGTGGGGCAGCCAAGCCAAGAGCAACGCAGCGTTAGATGTGATTCCTGTAAAGAATAAAACCCCATCACTTGGGAGTATTTGGGAACCGAGTTGCTGGCAGCAATTCAGTCCCCAGGGAGGGCTGGCAGGGCAGATGTGGGGTCTAGCGAGCTACTCGGTGGGGAAAAAGCAGCTGAAAGGTAGAGGTGTGATGCTTGTGGTCCAAGGCACACACTCTGCTCAAGACTGGAGATCATTCTAAATACTTCTCTTAATTATTTAAGCTTGACAAGCAGCGCTCAAAACCTCAGCTATGCCTGATTCAGAGTTGGGACTTCTTCCTCCCTTATTTCCAAAGCTCACCCCAAGCTGCTGAATTTTGCAGGGAAAACAGCTTCTCTGCCTCTCCTGGTGAAGCTTTTCTGTTTTGCATCCAATAAATATTCATCGGCCAGGAGAGCAGAGCCAGCAAGAAGGAAAGGCTGGGGCTGCAGCGGGCAAGGAGCTTTGAACCTCTCTGCTCCTGTATCAGCTACTGGTTAAAATAAAGATAATAACAGAGGCTGTCTGCTCCCAATAGCCCGCAAGCCCCCTGTATGAGGCTGTGCAAAAGCTCTGCTCCCCCGTTCCCCCGCTGATAAAGCAGGACTGTGCTTTCTCCTGGATGCTACAAGGCTAAAATAACTCCGTGCCCTCGGCTCCCAACAGTCCGGGCTGCGTAATGACCTCGATCCCTTTTTCCCCACCTCACTTGCGAGGTCTGGGGAGTTCTGCTTTCTTCCAAGGTGATGATCTCCAGGCAATTTTACAGCCGGGAAGTGCAGGGATAAAATGTAGCTTCATCATCCAAGCCAGGGAGAAAGTGTCATGCCTAATGAAGCCTTGTTGATCTGGTCTAGGGCCGAAATGTTTTGCAGGTGCTTGTTGCGGAGAAGAGGACAGATAATGAATAAAACATGTTTGTACTTTCGTCTCCAGTAAATGTGACAAACTCAGATCTTACGGCTGGGGGGGGGGGATGATATGAAATATGAGTTGGAGCTCATCTGAAAAGCTCATAACTAATCCAAGATGTTGTGCTGTGTAGTCTTGCTGCTACGGGGTATGGGTCGAGCCAGGTTTATAAGGGACCGGGGAAATAGAGAGGGGGCTGGTGTTATCTTTAAAAAGACAGCAGGATGTGACCTCTGGCCACCGATGATATAATTTTGAGCATTAAAGACAGGGTTGTCTTCATCCCTTTGCTCGAAGACTGATCTGACCCCGTTGTTTTCGAGCCCAAAGGAGAAGCCAAAAGGGGAAAAAACATTTTAGATGCCAAAGCTTATTACATTAAACTGCACATGCTAAAAAGCCTCCAGAGCCCTTCAGGATTATTAGCACTCTGAGGTCAGCAGTTGCAATGAGCAGCCAACAAATAAAGGATCGTTTAGGAGCAGTGATTCTCCGGTATTTATTCCTGCTTGGTTCTCCCAGCACCCCACTGATGCACCCCAGTTTGCAGCTGCTCATCCTCTCAGGCCTGGGCTTTCCACCCTTTTTGAGGACCAAGTCATGATTTTCTATGGGAAGTTAACTTTTTATCCTACCAGCGCTCGCTGGAGGGTCTGAGAACTAGAGGCTGAACTGAATCCACATGGAAAAACGACCTGGGAATGGGACCAGCCCGGTGGGTTCGGTGCTGGGGATGCATGGGGTACCGTGTCAGCTCCCTGCCCCACGCACAGCCCCTTAGAGACACCCTGGCTTCCCTCCAGCCCAAGGAGGAACAGAAATAGCTCAAAGTCTGTGCTCTGAACACCCCTATTAGTCAATTAATTCTTTTCTGATCCATTTTCACTATGCCTGCACTTCCTTTTACATCATCATTCTTAATTAAGGATCCAAATATTCCCTCGGAATACACCTACGCTCAGTCTAAATTAAGCAAAGAAAGGGTTAGCTACGTGCTCCAGGTCAGTGCTGAGTTCAGTTCCTGGAGGTCCTCCTCTCTTCTGGGTTGTTTTTCTCTTTCCACAATCTCTTTCCCTCACTTTTTGAACCTGACCCCATCCATACACATTGTCATTGTGACTGGTAAAAAATAAAAGCAATGATATGTTCCATTGCAAATTAAAAATAGCTTGAAGTAGAAGTCTGGGAGAAAGTGCTGACTTTGTAACACAAGGGACTGCGTCTCCAGCTGGTTCCAAACAGCACGCTCATTTATCTTCCAATTAATTAGAATTTTTTTGCTGGTCTATGTTCAGGAGGGTTCTCCCAATTACAAACTACACAGCTGAGGTCACGGAATGCAGAGCGCCTCGTATCTCAGCTCAGCAAACCATGAGCTGCCATCCAGAGACAGCTCCTGGGCTCAGACCTAGAGCTCCAGGATGGAATAATACAAAATCAACAAAAAGCATAATATTCCCAGGTCCTAGCTTGCAAAATCGTGCATGTTCGGTAATGCAAAAAACAACGTACTGATTTAGGAACATCCTGAAATGAACCCTCGCTTTTTGCTTTTGGGCGTTGCTTTATTCCTTGTGGGATTATCCCTCTACTCCCTAGCCTTCTGCACCTTGTTGATCATCTCATGTGTTTCATGTTGAATTTTAACGTCTCCTAGGAGCTGGCTCAGAGCGCTTCAGCCCTGCAGGATCCCACCACTGACCTCAGGTATTGCGTTAGACAAGCCTGGGTCTCTCTTTTCCCTTCCTTTCTGTCTGCAGGTTTTCTGTATTCTTTAACCCAGATGGCTTTGCCCTGTCAAAAACATTAACTGTCATAACTACTAAAGGCATCTGCTCAATTGCTTGGGTTTGGACCTGTTTCTCTTTCCAAGAGGAAAGAATGAAAGAGTGCACGGGCTTTCAAATCCACCCTGATTTGCCAAAAATACTTCAGCAACAAACACGTGCTTTGCACACGAGTTCCCTATCTGCCAGAAAATCATGTTGGCAAGCTTTTATTTTATTTTATTTTTTTTAAAAAGACTTAAAATCCCAGAAAAAGTGTAATTCTTTCTATATCAGAGTGTGCTGATTCCTATCCTAAGGTCAGGAGCACATTAAAGCAAATACATAGATGGTCCTGTAAAGCCATAACCTCCCTTTGAAACCTAGAAGCCACCTGGACAGCACAGAGACCGGGCATTAGCACAGCCCACAGGGATGCTCAGGATGCTCAGGGTGCTGTGCAAGGTTGCTCAGGGCAACAAGGCAGTACGAGTAGGATTTTGACCGCACAGGTGGATTTTAGGCACCAGCGGACCCGTTTGGGATCTCAGGAGGCATCTGTGATGGTCTTGGAGCTACCCTTGCTTCACAGCTGCGCCAGCACAGGCTGCAGGCAGGTGACTCCTGCATCCCTCTGTGCATCTCATTTTCCTTCTTGTTTTCTCAGGTGTGCAAAGAGGTCATTTTGTGGATGGTGGTAAGTAGCATCTCTCTTCAGGTGCAGTTTCAGCCCCAGGAAACAGGAATTACATGCACGGACGTGAGAGAGATATATATATCACTTAATGAATTCATGGTGTGCACGCACGTGGGTGTGTTTTATGGCTCATTTCCCAGCCCTCCTAGCCCAAAGACTAAAGCATAAGTCCTCAAAACCCCAACTCAGCAGGTATTTGGGGGATTTGAATCATCAAGAGTCCCGTTTTTGAGAGTTTCATAACTTTTACAAGCAGGACACGTTGCAGCTGAGGCTTTGCACAAACTGGTGGAGTCACAGCCTCCCCTGCGGAGGTGAAACCACCGAAGGCTCAGCTGCTAATTCCAAATGCACGCAGGGAAAACCTTTTAACCACATCCCTCCACATGCTCTGTGAGGTCCCCAAGTCTGACTGAAAGCTAATTTAGTGGCAGCTTAGAGAAGCTGAAGAGGCACAACCTGGCTGCATTCTTCTTCCCCTCCTTGTGCATCCTCCAGGACCTGCTGACACCTCCAGTTCTGCTGAACTGGGAAAAACCCATCCTTTGGGTTCCACCAAGGAAGGGAAGAGATGGTTATGAAGCCAGAGGGGGGGTGTGTGTGTGTGTCTCCTTTGTTCTTTATTGTTTTCTGCAAACTTTATTTATTTAGTTCTTTTGTCAAGGCCCCAGGTGGGGGATGAGCTGCTGGAGGAAACGACGCCAAAAGGCACGTTGCATCGGTGAGCACAGCCTGGCTTTCCAGAGGCTCTCTCTGGTTTTAGTCTATTTTCTTGCCTCGAAAGCCAAACTCAAGCAATCAGACTTCAAAAAAGCATTTAAAAGTCACGGGTGAGGGAGTTGGAAAATGCTTTAACTGGCTTTTGAAAGAGCCTTTAAATTGCCATCGAGCAATCTTCTCTAAGGCGTCTCTCTCATTAGCCAAATTCATTAGAAAATTCACCTCTGCACCTCCACTCGGTTTTTTGCCTTTGTCCCTTTCCCCACTTCGTTGTGCTGTGCCCCCGTTAAAATTAGAAAAGAAAAATGCAGAAAGGAAGAACAAAGGAAAGAAAAAAATGTAAAGAAGAAATGAAATCTCAAAAAAGACAGGGGTGACTTAAAATCCGAGCAATGAATCCATTCCCAAAGCCATCTTCACGATATTTTTATATCCCTGAGCCCTTGCTGGTGTCTGTTGCTGTCTGACTGCATTTCCTTGATTTCATGGATGGAAATGGTACTTCTTCCCATTACTTATGGCCAGCAGACCTGGGGAGGATTCTTACTCTGCTCAAGGAGATAATACACTTGGGGGTAAATTGAGAAGTTTCTGTGTTTCAACAGAGCTTGCCAAGTTTTTCCATGTTTTTGCTTTCTTGTTATTTTCTCCATAGATTCACAGGCATGAAACCATCACTCAAATTGGTCTGCAGCCTTCTTCCATCTCTGGTCACCGCTGCAGTCCAAGACTGCAAGCATCTCCTTTACTTTTCAAACATTTTGGGGGGATCTGAGCTTTTCCTCCTTTCCCAAAGTCTATGGGGAGTCACCAGGGCATCCACTGGGAACAACTCATAGGTGGGTAGGAGAAGTTTCACAAGCTGAGGGATTAGATGTCAGCAACAGATCAAATTCAGGTGTCTTCCGAGGTCTCTGCACCAAAACTGCTTTACTTAGTCCTCCCAGGAAAATAGCTCTGACCATGCACCAGTGATGCCAGGTTGCACTGATTCCTTCCTGGTTTCCTCCTGCATCCTGGCCTTGATTTTCACAAGGTATTTTCCTTCAAAGGAACAAGAAAAACCAGAGAGATCTTCAGGTTTTGCCAAAATTTCCACTGTTGGCAAGGCAAACTGATTTGCCTGGAAATATCTGTTATTTTTTAATGTTGTGGAATCAAAAGAGAACAGGCTCTTTTGACAAAAAATTCCCCTTTCTCTGTGATATACCAGGTCCTACCGCAGCTGCAGGGGATTCAGGGGAGAAGGTGGTCAAGGACAGGAATTAACCAGCTATTCCAAATGAGTAAGGAAGGTGCTGATAGATAACAATAAAGACAAAGCAAGTTGGAAGTGGGTCAGGGCAAGAAGTAGTTTCTCTCCCGGTAACAAATGTGTCTGGCCTGCTTCCCTGATGAGCTCATATATCTGACAATATCCTCACGTTAATGCTTTGCAGACCTCAGGTATATTATCATACCCTCAGCCTGAACCCTCTGGGGAAACCACACTGAGGAGGGAGGTGGGAAGCATCTGTGCGGTGGTGGGATGCTCATGGCAGTGGCACAGGGATGCCTGCCGTGGCAGGATTGGGATGCCCATGGTGCTGGGATGGAGATGCCTGTGGCGGTGGGATGGAGATGCCCATGGTGGTGAGATGGAGATGCCCATGGTGCTGGGATGGAGACGCCCATGGTGGTGAGATGGAGACGCCCATGGTGGCGGGATGGAGATGCCCGTAGTGGTGGGATAGAGATGCCCGTGGTGGTGGGATGGAGATGCCCATGGTGGCGGGATGGAGATGTCCATGGTGCTGGGATGGAGATGCCCATGGTGCTGGGATGGAGATGCCCGTAGCGGTGGGATGGAGATGCCCATGGTGATGGGATGAAGGTGCCCGTGGTAGTGGAGTGGAGATGCCCATGGCGGTGGGATGGAGATGCCCATGGTGGCGAGATGGAGATGCCCATGGCGGTGGGATGGAGATGCCCATGGTGGTGGGATGGAGGTGCCCGTGGCGGTGGGATGAGCACAGCCAGCGGGCCATGGACCAAGAGGTGGCGCTGACAGACTGCCGTCCAGCAAAAATCAGATGATTAGCTCCGGCAGCAGAGGAAAGCAGGCACATACCCAAGGCAGACGTATTTTTATCTCTTATCTCCATGCACTCAGGCTGGATGAGGCATTCTCAGGCACTAATCTTCTGTCTGTCCTGCACAGAGTCCCTGAGGAGGCAGGGGAGCTGCTGGGGTTAGGAGCAACACACGGCATGTGGCACTCATCTCCAGGTCTGAAGGCCACGGTCAAAGGCAGCTCTAATTAAATTAAATGGAGGGAACTGTATATTTCTGGTAAAGAAAAAATGATTACTTTGGGAGAGTTGGGGGGTTAAAAGAAGGTGAAAAATGCTTGCAGTGCAGAGGAGGGAATGCAGACTATTTCTTTGCCCATCTTGACCCACTTTTTTATTTTTCTATGTGGGTTTTTTTATTTATTTTTTTATGTGTTCTTTGGGGTGCTGCAGGAGGCAGAGGCTTACGGAGGGGTAAAGCCCTGCACATGCCTTTGACATCAGGAGTCACTTTTGGCCAGGCATGTTACGCAGCTCCCGGGGGTTTCACAGCCACATCTGCGGTGCACTTGAAGAAAAAGCACTTCTTTTTTCAGAGAAAAACCAAAAAAAATCTACCCTGGGCTACAAGGCATGCCTGATAAGCAGGTGACTGCAGGTAAAAACCAGCCCAGTGCACTTCAGCTCCCTTTTTCCTCAACATCTTAAAGCATTTCTGATACTAGCTATGAGTCACTGGAAATCCCCACTGTCTAGCGATGCTCTTCCTCCAGGGCTGCTCTTTCAAACACCATTTGATGCTACTTCGAGTGCCACACCGCAGAGTCCATACTTAGTCTTTGCGGTACCTCAGTGCACTAAAGTTTGGGGAATAAGAGGAAGAAAGGTAAAGGTGGCACCTATTTTAGGCAGCAAGTGCATGTGCTGCTGATGGGCAGGTTTGAAAAGAGCCCGTCTTCTAGAGAACATCACTCTCACCTCTGTGGTTTGGGTATTAATAACCCAGGCTGTGTTTGCAGTTAGGAACTGCTCATATCTTTCCTGAGGGAAAATGATAAATGCCTTTCACGCGAGCATCCCAACAGGCTTCAAATCCCCAAGGCTTCCCCAGGTTTGGAGGAGATCAGAGGATGAGCTGGGAACAGGCACCGTGCAGCGATGAGCCAGCTGTCTCCAGCTGGAAAGGGTAAAGCGTGGGGTCTCCTGCCTCCTTGGCTTGTACATGGTCATGGAAAACCACAACTGCCTCCGAAAGGTGTGAGTATTTCTAGCAAAAGGTGTGCAGCTCCCCTGCTGAAATCGATAAGGTCAGCAGGGTAAATCCATTCTCTATCCATGTCTGAATTTTCACTGCTGATGGGTGAAATGTAAAGAGTCAAAAGTGCATCTTGAGCAAAGGTGTCAGAAGGATGATGGAGGAGGCAAAATCCCAAACTAACCTGTCTGTGCTGCGAAGTCGGACACAACTACTCCTTGGGGAATGTTGAAGCTAGAGGAATCTTAGGCTTGGAGAAAGCAGCAGCAAATCCAGCGTGTGTACGGACAGAAAACCAAATGCTCCTGGTGCCACCTCCACAAAAGAAAACAGTGAGTCCAGAAACCCCTTGAACAGGAGGGAAACGCAGCCCCAGCCCCCCAGGAAAGCCTTGGAGAGGGGGAAATTCAAGTGGCAGAGCCAGGCTCAGTAGCTCTGAGGGTTTGACTTTGCAACCCCTCTGCTTTTTCCTGACCCAGCAGCATTGGCTTCTGTGTATCCTGGCCCAACTCCAAGAGATGTTATTCTTAAAAGCCCTGAAGTTCCTGCTGGACAATCAGGTGAACTTGGGCAGGAGGGTTGCCTCGTCCCCTGTGGCTGTGCCTCGGGTGGATGGGGAGGACAGTCCCCAGCCACCGAGTTCGGCTGATCATTTAGGGATGAATGGGGAGCTTGAGATAACTTTTTCTCCTAACGCCGTAGTGATTTAAGATCCTGGATGGACATCATTCAAAGAATAGACAAGAAGAGGTGATAGAAGAGAAGGTGGAGGAAGGTTTGCACAGCTTGGACAACCCCTGGGAGCCCTTGGGGTGGGAAGAAGCTTCCAGGCACGGGGAGAAAAAGAGCCCACACCATCAGGCGCTAAGCTTATTCTGGAAGGGACACTAAAACTCAGCGTCAGGACAGACGTCAGCAGTAACTGTAGTCTCTCCTTACCCAGCATCAGCCTAATGGGTATAAATTTGCCAATTAAGGACCAGTTAAGATTCACCTTTACATGCATTCTCCCTGCTCAGCAAAGTGTTTGCATGCATTTAACTATTAGTAATAGGCTGTTTGGTCAAGGTCGTTGTCCCTTTCATCTAAGGATCTCAAAGCACTTGAAACTCTGCTGCCTTTCTCTGTGGTAGGTAAAGGGTAGAACGTTATTTTAGTATCGTGAACCTAATTTATAAGGATAAATTACAGTGGGAGATAAAGAGCACATGGACCCATGTGGATAAAAATAAAAATCCATATTGCCCCATTATCTGGCATTGGTTAAGCTTCTGCTTGTATAAGTTTTTTTGGCTAATTTCTCTCCTTTTTTTTTTTTTTTTTTTTAATGAAATGCTATTTATTTATAGCTAAACGCCAACTTTGAAGCCAGAGCCAAGCATTTGGGGAGCTGCTCAGATAGGGCTCTTGAAAAGGAGAATTATGTCTGTTTCAGATGTTTTCAGAAGTTATTGTTTAAAGGCAGCAAGAACTATGACATTTCTCCCAACGAGCTCGCCCTCCCCTCAGCATTTCTAGAGGACACGGGCAAAGCAGATGTCTCCAGAGCTGGGAGAAGAAGTGGTGACAAGTTTGTGTGTGGGGAAAAGGCATTGGGGAGGGGATCAGATGAAAGGGGATTTTAGACAGGAAGCCTCAAAGGACCAACATTGGTTTAAAGTGCTCCCTGATGCCCCACAGGAACCTCATCCTGCTGCTCACTGGGATATGGGGCATGAAAGTGGGAGATGCTTGGAAGTGGCCAGAAGATGTTACATGATTCCCCAAAAGCCATCGTTCCAGTGGTCAAGAAGAAGTTGTCCACCTTCTACAGTATACCACGGTCTTCCTCGGTGGGCTTCAAGATCATGAGCTTCCTGCAAGCCAAAATAAGGTTCTCATCAGGACAAGGCACAAGGGAGGAGAGGCCTCACGCAGCTTTCTGGCACCATTGGATGGACTGTGCTACCTTTGCAGAAGGCTTTTTAACTTCATCGGGATGCTTGTTTGCCAGGTAAAGCTTATCACCACTTCTTCCAGGTGATCACTCAAGGCTTCGAGCACAACTCTGGAGTGACCGCAGCAGGCGCCGTCCCAGGGGAACCTCGGGCTGCAGGATCTCCTTGGGAGCCCTTCCCTGGGGGCTCACCCCATCCCAGCGACCTCCGTGCTTACAAGCAGCAACAGGGAGGCTATTTCTGGCTGCTTCTCCAGTAATAAGACCCTATGAATGGCCACGGGAAGCCTTTTCCTAGGAACTGAGGGATTTTGACTAAGAGACGAGGGGATTATAGAAATGCTCCATTTTCCCGTGGCTCCCGCTTTGGTGCCTGGATGACATCATGCCCTCCCGACTGGCAAGGAGACAGAGAATCTTTGATAGCATGGAGAGAGGGGGGGACCCTGGCCCAGCGCCAAAGACGATTACAAGCTGCACATACCTTCAGTGCGTCCGAGCAATTCCTGGAGGGTGATATAACTTCCTCCGGGCGAGCGAGGCTGGTGGGGGGCTGTAGCAGGGACAAACCGGGGCTCTATCTCGGAGAACAGCGGTTGTTTGAGGGAGGAGAGGGGGGACGCCGGCAGGACGCATCCTCCCAGCTCTGTGCACAGATCAGACGTTATGAGCAGCCTCTTGGGTAATGAGTTTTGCTGCCACTTTATGAGCTCCCCGTCCTTAACCTGTTCCCTGCTGCCCCTACGAGTACAAAAGCAAATCCCATGGTAGGTTTTCCCCAAAAGCTTGAGGGAAGAGCAGCCCTTTGGCCAGCGAAGTCCTCGCAGAGGTATGGGCAAATATCCTGCAACCACTGTCCTCCAGCCCCATTGCTTTCATGTTATTTGGGAGCTTGTGACTGGAGACTGGCGGTTGAGGCTCTCCGAACCTGCAACGGAGCTCTGGAGGAATGCAACTGTAACAGAAAAGTGCAGCAAATGATGCACTACCCCAGGGACTGCCATTTCCTAGGGATTTCCACCTGATGGCATCAACCTCAGGGCAAAACTGATCCAGACAGTTTGTAATATTTGACCTGATAACACTGTATGGCCCGTGCCTACCTTCCCGTAAGTGGTTCCTGCTTGTTTAGGTTAAAGACACCACCTAACCACCCCTGCAGCAATTTTCCCCAGTCTGCCGCTAGCACAGAAATGCCAACTTCTTTGGGATTTGCTAAATGCCTTTAAAAACCAACACAGGAGGGAAGCAACGTGCTGGGCATGGAAGAAATGCCTCAGCAGCTGCTTTACAGTGAGGTTTCAAAGTTGCTTAAGCCAGGAATACGCTCTAGGAGACTGCCCACACCTGCAACAACTAGGTCCAAGAGTGGGAGTGGGCAGGTTGAGTTTCCCCACTACAGGTCCTTCTCCAGCCTCTCTTCTGGAGCAGCCAAGATGCCCTGCCCTGGTCCTGCTCCCCTCCTCTCGCAGGGCAGCATCCTTCAGCCCCTGCCTGAGGGCCTGTCCTGGACATCATAGAGCAACAGCAGCCTTGCAGTTACCTGCAGCCACCCCTAATTCTGCTCCCCAGCCTTCACTAGGCTACAGCAGAGTCCCTTACAAGGGACAGCCTGGTACGGCTTTTCCTAAAGCACAAGCTCTCTCCTAAATAGCATAGCAGCCCCTTTCAGTCCCTCCTGAAAGCACTTCTCCTCCCAGATCTTTCTTACAGATGGAAAGGGTGATATCTGCCTTACGTAGACCCGCGGCACCCATTCCCAGCACCTGCAGAGACAGCGCTCAGCATCCTTCATATGGAGGTTATAAATACTGATGGTTACAGGGATGCTGTTATTTTGTGAAACAACACGGAGAAAAGTTTCCAAACTGTTTGTAAACAGTTCATTCAGCCAAGCACACCAAAGTCCCAGCTTTTTATCCCTGAGCCACGATGCCATGTTGGGCAAGGGGAGGACTAGAGGGGTTTGGTCCTGTTTGAAGTGCAAATCTCAGCTCACTCTTCACTCCAGAGTCATTAGCAATGTGTCCGTAAGACTCTAAGATCTCCAGTTGTCCCCCTGGAAATCTGAAAGCTATTAGCACACTCCAGAAAGGGAGGTAAATGAAAATGTGTTTGCCAGTTTCACCAGATGTGAGGCCAGTGTCATGGACAGATTTTATTATTCTATAAATACCAGGGGCAGAAGTTTGTTATTAGCCACTCAGTAATTAATACAATGTGCAATGGCCTCAGACATGGCCCACCACTTAATGTCCAATTAATAGCGTGCTGCCCTCCTGAGCATGTGTTAAACTCCCCAGATGTTGCACAAAGTCGGAAGAAATGTAGGCATCAGGCAGAAGTATCCCCGAATGAAATCCTGAGCTGAGAAGACAAGTTGATCGGAAAACAGATGATGTTAAATATTGCAGACATCAAAGCCTGAACGAGCGCATTTCTGCACATATTCAATGCGCATGCAAATTTGCCTAACGCAAACTCACAAGCCAGATATCTATGTATTAAGAAGCAGCTAAGTGAACAAATCCCAGCCCTGCAGTTCCCCACTGCATGCTTACAAGCTGCTTCCATGCACCACGAGCATAGCAGAGAGCCCCAGAACATCTGCACATCCAAGGATGTACCTTCCTCTGCAGAAAGTCCCTGCTCTCTGCAGCAGATGTGAAAACGTTCTTCTGACTCGCACTGATGCTGTTGAAAAAGCACTGAAACCATTTTATTGATGGGTGCTCTTGCTCCTCTACCAGCAAGCCAGAAATATCTGAGGCTGCATGTTCGGAATGGTGCTCCAACAAGTAATTTCCAAATTAAGGAAATTAATGGTGCTCCAACAAGGGATTTCCAAAGCAAGCCAAGGAGTTATTTGGGATGTGAGATATTCTGGATGCTGGTGCAAAGGTGGATGGGGTGATGCTAAGCCCCGGATGAACTGGGTTAATGCAGGGATGGGTCGGGGAGCTTATGAGTGGTATGTGGAGGAAAGCAGCTCAAATGTGCTATCGTGGAAAAATGGGTCAGTACCCAGCCCTGATACGGGAAATCAGGAGTTTTAAGTACTGGCTGTGTGGACCATGATGAATTTAGTATGTATTGGGTTTGCCCCACAATAGCAAGGATGGGACTTGGTACCCCAGCACATCGCCTCCTGTCCTGTGCTATCATAGCCTCGAAGCTATCATAATAAAAAAAAGAGTGATTTCAGGAAAACTAGGTGTTATTTTCTGTTACAGCCACATAATGCCAGGGTGGCTGTGAGCCCCGGTGGGTTCTGGCTGCATTGCTCCTCTGCTTGACGATTAAAATCATTAACAACATCTCCTGAGGCTAGATATGATCTGTCACTGGTGATGAGCACAGTTTAACGCACTGAGCTGGGCTTTGTGGAGCCCCGGTCCCTCCCTAAGCAGACTCCAGCATCACTGCCAGGATAACTGGACAGGCTGCAAGGTGGGACCTCTCAGCCCGCCAGCAGAGCAAGGAAACAGCCAAACCGCTGCTGCGGCTGCTTCCCAACCCACTACGTAATAAACGTGAGCACACACACCTACGGGATCCAGACCAGGGTTGGAAAGGGAACCGGCTGTGCTGGCTGCGTGCCTCTGCCCTGACCCACCCGTGTCCCCAGCTGGAGGGGCTGCCACCAAGCCCCAGGGTTACTTGGCAAACCTCTCCGTTCATCCTCAGCTCCAAGCCCTGCTAGTTTTAACCCTGCAAAAGCTCTTGTTTGGATTCCCCCCAGCAAATTTTGATCAAGTACTTTGGGATGGCTCCCTGATGGATGCTTACTGCGGGAGGGAGCAGCCAGGGCTTGGTACAGGCCTGATATTATCCTCTTCAGGTTTGGCCTGAAGTGCAAATACATCCCTAAAGCTGGTGGCTTGGAGCTTAGCCCTAACCGTGTTATCAATAACCGTGTTATCAAAGCTTCTTGCCTAAGCACCCACTCGCTTTCCACATTACCTGCATCTTCCACAGATCCTCTGTTTGCAAAGACCAGCTCAGGATGATTTAATGTCAATTAAGAGCAAGGAAAGAGCACGGGGTGGGGGCTTCTAATGGGTTGTAGCAAAGAGGCTATAAAATCACTAGCCTTGGAGGCACAAAACCCACTCAGGGCCAATGGCTTGCAGGTTGAGCACCCCACCGCGATGGCTTTTTGGCTCCAGCCTCCTGGTGCCGAGGTGTGAGAGAGAGTAAGTTGCAATGCAACTAATTCAAGTGATTTATTTTATTGCATGTGTGCAAAAGAGTCTTGGCGCTTCAAGAAGAGGTCACTGCCAACTTCAGGCTAGCTAGGCTATACCCTGGTGTAAAATGAAATGGATGATCAGGAACATTTTTCCATAATAACAGAGTGAGAGATGCAAACAATACTCTTCGAATATCCATCTCTAATTCCCTGACCTTTGAGCAGTCTGGCAGCTGGTCTCTGAGATGAGCAGAGGTGATAAAATCGCTTGCCAAGCCCTTGCTTCCCTGCTCCATCTGGACTATCCAGCAGCAAGCGCTTGCATCCCCCGTCAGGCTGTGCAAGGGCCATTTCCCAGCCATTCCCATGTGCTGCATCGAGGACACGCTGGGTGACACCTCTTGGATGAGACCAGGGAAAGGTGCCACCACCTCAGCTACCCCTAGCCTGGGGTGACAGCAGGTTAAAGCACCCCGTGTGAAGAATTCACAGCGTCTTCCCTGCCTTGCTGAATACTCAGCTTTTCTGAAAATAAAATTGTGGTTCTATAGAAAGCTTTAGCTCTGAACCTAAAACTCCTAAAGCTCCTAAACTCATAAAGCTTATAAAATGTCTGACAGAAGAGACCATCTGGGTCATCAAGGGGTCACAGAGGAGCATGCAAACTCATGCACATTAAGGTTTTCATGTGCAAGGAGGAAAATATCCACGGCAGCTCTTCGGCACAATGAGCTGGGATGTCAGCTCCGCCATACCCCTTCCCCCTGCGGGGCTCCTCTGATCTCCTGAACATTCAGCAGATCTTGCTCTTAGGAACACCCTGGTGCTTTTCCTCCTCTTGTTTGCATCCCTTAAATATTTTCAGGCTGTTATCATGTCCTGGGGTAGTTGCTACGTTGCTGAACCGGAGGGATGTAGGGGCAAAGGGCTGCTGGAAATTGGGATTTATCAATCTCGGCTGAGGTTCTCAAGAAAATGAAGGGTTTTTCCAAGGCTTTGGGGGAATACGTGTTGTTTCTTCCTCTGCTTGGACAGCATTTATGGCTGAGTTTTAGTCCAGACCTGAGAGATGCTGCTCTGAGAGATAATTAATAGTCTATTTGTTAGTCAGCCTATCTTGTTGCACTGAATCCGTCGACAGACAGTTTCCCCCCATGCAAAGCAGAGGTGATGCATTGCTGTGAGCCCTTCCTTACCTTACAGCCCTTCTTCTTTCCCATACGTCATTTTCTCAAGGATATGGGTATAAACCTTCAAATGCCATATCGGAGGGCAAGATCCAGCCCTCGGTGCCAAGAACTAGCACGCAGCCAGCTATTGGATGCCGTTGCCACCCCCTTATAACAGGACCCACTTGCTGCACCCAGTGTGGAGCCCTCACGTCACCCTACGGCCGATCTCCGGTGGCTTCAGAGCTTTGACACGGTGTAAACGTGGGCCAGATGCCAGCCAGCACTTTCCCTTCTCTTTTTCTGGCAAGGCTCGTCCGTCTCCCTGGCCGCAGGGCTGAGAGCAGCATAAGAATCCTGCACACGGAGCAGACCTCGGAGGAGGGTGGCGTTGGGATGCGGCGAGGTTATCTCTTTAACAGGTTTCTCCTGTCCTCTGAACATATGTGCAGTAACACATCTCTGGAAAATATGTGAGTGGGTGAGTTTGGACTCGGCTCTCTCCCAGATGGGACATTACACAGCCCACATCACAAAACCATCAGCCGTGGTTTGACAGAGCTGCCAGCACCCCCCATCCCTTTATCAGAGGCCCAGAAATGTCCATATGATCCCTCCTCTCCCCCAAAACCTTCTTTTTGCTCTCATTTGCAAGCAGGAAACATGTTGGCAAAAGGGTTTGGCCCGAGAGAAGGGGAAAAAAAAAATAGAAGAAATGAGAAGGAAGAACAAAGCTTCAAAAGGGGAACATGGAAGAAATGAGGGTTGCCTGGGGAGGGGGGTGGGGGGTACAGTATTGCTGAGCCTGTTGCCAGCGTCAAAGCTGATACCTCTAAAAGGCAGAGATACCTATGCTCTTATCCCCAGGGCACCCAAAACCAGCTTGTTTTAACCCATTTTCCAGCAGCACCTTTGCACTTCTGCTGCAGGGTTGCTTTGCAGCATCCTCCTGGTCCCCCCTCCTGTTGCATCTAGAGCGCGGGTAGATGCTCGCAGGTTGCACAGCCCCGACAAGTTATAGCAGCATCTCTAGGACAGAGAGGACTTTTGGCTTTATGCAGCACCTAACCCACGCTTTTTAGGGCTGTTGCTTAATATTAAGCACTCTGAAGACTAAAGCTATTTGCATCTGCGAAGGAGGAAGGCTTTGCTAAGACCGAAGTGACATCTGAATTCAACAGCCCACAGCTGGGATGCATTTCACCAGCTCCAGAGATTGTTCTAGTGTAAAGAGCTATTTCCCTGCACACAACCAAGTGTAATTCTTAGGAAAACCATCTGAGCCCTTGGCCTTGGCTCAAAACACATTAGAAAATCAAAAGCATTTATTTTATCCAATTTTTCTCCCGAGCTTTGTTCAATACTATCCAGAACAAGTAGGCTTAATAGACTTTGTTTTGTGACTGCAGACACCTTTCATAGCTTTGCTTTTTCATCACATGTGAACTCAGATATTCATCATCTGAAATCCGGTTAGCAACGTGTTCTCCTTCCCTAGTCCTTTATTTGCATTTTGTCCACTGTTTCTTAATGAATTTAGTATGCCAGGGCTTATAAATCATTAATTTCATTAACTGTTAGCATCCCATTCTATTACCAAAAATCTCCAAGTGCCATTAAGGCACTGGAAACCTGGCAGGGACGGGGCTGTAGGGAATAATCTCTCATCTTAAAATGTGCTGTGTTCATAAGGTGTGCAAATTTGCTAAAATATGGCAGATTTTGAGGAGGCTGGTGGGGGGTAGAAAGGAAACTGTTCACCAGCTCAGACTGAACTTACAATTTTGAGCAAATTTGGAAAAAAAAAAAAGTCGAGACAAGCCGTTCTTCTTCTTGCCACTTTCCAGAAGGACGTTTGAGTGTTGGGGGTTGGTTTTGGGGGGAGGCTGTTGTTTTTGGTTTTTTTTTTTTACTTTTCAAGGATATTTTGGTCTTAAAGATGGAGCAAGCAAAGCAGGGTTTACTCCTTTGCCAAAGGTCCTCTTGAATGTCAAAATAACCATTTTCTAACTTCAGAAAATAAGTTCATTTGGCCCATAGCATCAATTCTGTTTGCTTTACCCTGACCTGAGCTTTGCTTGGATCCTTGGTGATGCTTTCACTCCTGTGGTTTGGTCCAGATCTCACAGATGGTTGCAAACACCTTGGGCTCAGCATCCTTGGGACCACACCTCTGACATCCAGGCTCTGAAATGGGTGTTGTGAGCACCCAGATTTAAGGTGGGTGTAAAAACTTGGCAGATTCACACCAATCCAAAGGCATTCTCAGTCTTGAACACCCCAGAGATGCTTTCAGGGTGACAAGCAGCTTCCAGGAGTAAAAGCCCTGGCAGCATTAGGTACAGCAGAACCATATTCAGGCTCCTAAAACTTGCTTTCCCTATTTCTCCTGAATGTCCTAAAAAATAGGATTGCATTGATTTCCAAGGATAAAAAAAGTTCCTTGCTAACTAGGACCTGCAGGTAGTTCGTGTTGTTATTGCTAGATTTTTCCTCCATAAACCTGGATCCCAGAAGTATCAGATGGTCAATGACGCACGTGACCCAATTGTGATGGGATTTTTTTTTCCCATATTTTGAGACACCAGACACCTTGTCACTTGCTAAAGTGAGCAGGTTCCATTTCAACACCCATAAATCAAAACGCCCAAGCTTTGAATTGGGCTCACCCAGATCTTTGAGGCATATATGGTTTGGGGTGGGGTGGTGGTTTGGGGTTTTTTTTCCACTCTTTCTGCAAATTATTATTTTTTAACAAACTTGCTGCCAGCAAAAAGGCAAGTTTTCTTTGAATGTCAAAACAGGATGTTTTTGACAATTTCAGGACATTCTAAAAGCTTTTTTTAATTTTCTTTTTGAAACAGGAAGCTCGTTTGAAAGCCCTTTCCTGCAAATGGTTTCAGTTGTGACAAAACTAACACTTTCTGACAAAGTTTTAGTTTTTTTTTTTTAAAAAAAAATTGAAGATGCTACATGCAAAAAAAAAAAGTTTAAGAAAACTATCTACTGGGTTATTTGGTACTGAAGGTGGGTGTGGATTTCTGCCCCTAAAAAAACCCAAAAATGGTTAATACGTTACGACTGAAGTAGCACGGCAGCTGCGTGGTGGGGATGGGGATGTTTGACATGGATATTTGGAGACCAAGGTCATGGCAAGTCACTGAAGCGACTGTGTCTGTGACAGATATTGCAACCCAAGCATCTCCGCTGCATCCCCAAAACTGGGTATGTGGCACCTCTTTGGGTGCAAGCGTGATGCAGGAGGGGATGGAGGTGGCCGTGGATGGTAGAGAAACCCCAATGAAGCACGACGCTGCCCAGAATGTTCAATGCTTGACGAGGAACTGAAACAGTATTTGCAAGTCAAACTCTTCCCCCCTCTTTGCACACCGAGGGAAACGGGGTTAAGGCAGGTCAGGGGGGCTAGGAGACTGGTCGGGGTGGGTTCCTGGTGGGCTAAAGCACAGGAGCTCTTGTGTGGGGCTGGGAGGTGGTCAAGGCTTCGTTAAATCCTGGTTTGCCTGGCAATGTATGTGGAGCTGGATTCTGCACAGACCACCTGGGATTGTGAGTCTGGGAGCACTGGTGGCTCCTTGGCCCCTGTCCTGCAATGTGTTTAACCTGAGCTCTGGAAGGGATTGCACAGGATGAAATCCAAACCCCATCACTACCAGCAGTGATGCTGAAGGGTTGACCTGGGGCTCTGGGTCCCTGGATCTTAACACATTGACCTAGATGCATTAATGAAGCTGCAGATGGGAAATTTTTCCGAAGAGCTCTCCCCCTCTCTTAGCCTGACTCTGACTCCTCCACGATACAGGGACAGGAGAAGCAACCTGGTCCACACAGGGGCACAGATACTCCAGCATTTGTCTTTTATTTGCTTAGAGATGGGACCAACATATCCTGGCCTGGCTTCAAACCATCCCCACCTTGCTTGGTTCTCATCTGGTCCTCAAGAGGACGAGCACTCAACTTCCCAAATGCCAAAAGAGCAGATGCTTGGTTGAGATGTCTCCTCCAGAGGATGTGAAATACGGGTTGAGCATTGCATCTGCAAAGCTATGGGAAGGCTCAACGAGATCCCAGCTCTGTCAAAGCTCAGTGTCATCCACCGACCACGATTGAGCCTGTATGGGGCAGCAGGACCCCAAAGCAGATAAGAGTGGGAAAGGCAAAATCACCATCAAGCGTCAAGCCTGTGTTCTGTATTGTTGGGTGGTCTGAAAGTTATGGGATTAATATGATACATACACAATACTTTGCATTCATCTTCTCTATTTTTGCCAGGCTTTTGTGGTGACTTGCAAGAGAAGTCAATGCCAGAAGGAATGTAATGAAATATTCATTCCTTCTGTTAAGGAAATTCAGAGAAAGGCAGGAAGAAGGAACCAAATGTGAGATCAAGACAGGAAGATGTGTCCTGCTCCTTTCATTTGCATTTCTGTAACCCAGAGCAGGGAGAGGAGGGAGCTGATTCCTCACCACCACGCTCAATTACAGCAGCACAAGCAAAGAAACGGGACAAGGGCTCTGATGGGAGAGACAAAAAAAACTCCTTCTTGATCTACAAGGAAGGGAAGTCCAGGTTTATCTGAATTTTAGCAAAGGGAGAACATTACAATGAGAAACATCTCTTAATTTTCTCTCGTGCAGCCCAAAGCACCAGGACTTTGGTGGTGGCAGTGGTGTTCACCTTCATCGCCTGGCCTTGGACAGTGTGGTTGTTGAGTGGCACTGCCTGGCTGAATTAATGCTCCAGCACTCCCCATCAAAATTGTTCTACAGGATTGCAAAGCACTAATAAAATTGTTCCCCAGATGGGATTTTCAGACTCCTTTTTCCTTGTCTTTCATCTAATTTGATTAACTTAGCTCATTTCCTGTTCTCCCTGTGATCTCGCTTATGAGATGTGCAATCACAGGTTTTATTGCAGCCTGATTAGGATCAGTAAATGACAGGAGGGAGCTTTGCAAGCACAACCTCAGCCCGGCTTGGCTGCTTCCGTGTCCTCTGGGTCTCCCAAGCTCTGTCTCGGTACCCCACCGCTGGGAGCTGGGGTGGCACAGGGTAGCAGGAGCAGGCTGGGGACTCCTGGGCCACTCTGGGAGCATCTCAGGGCCATGGGGCTGCAGCTCACGGGTTATGGGCAGAGCAAGACCTGCTGTGCTTATGCATCATGGATAGCACAGCCATGTCCCGGATAGACCCCAGATTTTCTACCGTTGCTCCCCTTTTCGGGGGTCCCAGCTTTGCACGGCTCCATGTGGAAGTACTGCCTGATGTGCAGAGGATGGGAACCGGGAACTTGTGCTCCCAGCCTTGTTATCTGCTCTGACCTTACTGTTTAAACAACGTTAAGCCTTCAAAAAATAAATAAGCTGGAAGAGTTTGGCTTTATTCAGCTCGCCACCTGGCAGCACTCCTAAAACATCCAGGAGTTTTTGCAGAGCTATTTAGCATAATATTTGACACTTCTATCACTCCTTTCATCCTGAAGCGCTTCTCAAACCCAAGACCACCACTGGAGTCAAACTTCTCATTGGACAGAGGGGGTTTTTCCCTAAGGATCAAACCCCACATCGTCCTGAGACCTCCATGCATCCTCCATCCCCCTAAGCTCAGCATGTTGCACATCCACGAGGATGTAGCCAGGACAACGCTACTGCAAAGAGCTTGGGGAAAGTGGTCCTGCTTCTGGAAGAAGTGGTGCTTTTGGAAAAAATATGTCAAAAAATGCACGCACAAATATACAGGGCATTGAATTTGGCTCTGTAGCATTCCACTGGAGCATCGGCTGGTAAGGTGTTGCTGTTAATAACACCCAGAACACGATTACCACCTTCCTAGCGCTGATTCCTACACATTTTACCTTTGGAGCCACTTTAGGTGGCTAAGAGCGATGCTTCCCAGGCTTTGGGAGCATTGTTATCTCTGAAAGAGCTCCTGAGCCATCAGTCTGCCCCAGGACAGGGGGGCAGGGGCAGGGCGAGGGCAGCACAGCATCTCACTCTGCACCTCCTGAGGACAGATTAACCTTGGGCTTGTTTGGCTTTTTCCATCTGTCTGCCCTTGGCCAGACCTCAAGCACTGAAGCTCCTCTTTCTACCCCAGTATAGGTGAGATGGAGAAGCTCGCCCCATTTCTGTGGAGTTTAGCTCTCCCTGTAATGCTGTTTATAGAGAAGCAGATAACACCTTAGCTAAAAAAACACCCCTGTCCCGTAATTAAACCCAACAGTGGACAAACGCCAGTATGAAAGAGCTCCAGCGTGACGTCGGGTCGCAACAGCCACACAAAGAGGGTTCAGTGCAAAAGGCCCCATTCAGGTGTTGCACTTGGACTCCATCCTTCCAGCTCAGCGAGATTTTAATCTGCTGTTTTCCTTTAAAATCACCACGACGAGGCAATTGGCCCCAAAATCTTCATTCTTCTCAGTGCTGGGCTGCAGGAAGATATTTGCCGAGGTGGGAGAAAGTGCTTTTGGGTCCAGCAAGAGGTGGGAGTTTGTGCTGGTAATAAAGGAGGATGCTCTGGAGCATCACATTTCCAGGCAGACCCCAAAGAAGCATCCTTACGATTTGAGGCAGGATTGCTAGGAAAAAAATTAAGCTAATCTGGAAAAAAATGAGCCCGGAGCTCACTGTGAGAGCTGTCCTCCCTCCTGCGGACACCCAGGTACTGCCCAGCCCTGGAAGCTGTCAGGCACATGGAAATGGGGTCTGGCTGATGTTAAGCAGGACGGGGACCGGTGGGTTTTATTAGCAAAATGCAAACAGGATTGCAACCGAGACTTGAGTGTGTGTGGCTGGGGGGGAGCAGGACACACATGCTTCGGGGAGATGTCCTTGGGGAAAGAGAGTGCATTAACCTCTCCATCGCTGAGCTGGTCGATCCCTCTGCGACCCCAGGTCTGCCCGTGCTTCATCTGGGCTGTGCTGGGTGGGTGCTGGAAGAGGGAGCAGGGTCTAGGTAGGGTGGCCAGAGCTGGAAAGTTCATTAGAGAAGGATGGCATCTCCCTGCTAATGAGGCTGGCGATGGGGAATGTGCAGCACATCGGGGAGCTGCCTGCACAGCCTGGGCTGAAGTTAAAGGGAAGGCAATTATGTGATTACCAGCTAATGAAGGACAATTGAAATGGATAAGCCATGCTTGGAAAAACCAAATGAGGCCAACACCGAGTTTCTAGGGAGACCAAACTGTCATGATCTCAGCTGAAGCAATGTCTGAGGAGGAGAAAGGGGGGATGCAGACCCCTTCCAAGCCAAGCTGGGAAGCATGACGTCTTTTCCAATTCAGGATTCCCAGCTTTGAACAACTTCTCACAGCCTGCTTGGGAAAGGGTGGCGACAAATTGCATTTGCTGCCCCTGTACCCCACCAGTGATTCCTTCTCCCCTGTGGCATGATGTATTTTCTAGCCACCATGACTCAAATCACATCTCCCAGTCCCTGGGCAGAGCTACAAAATTATGTTTAATGTGTCTGACTGGCAAGGAAGTTATTAATTCATCCATCCATCCATCATTAATTCAGGGGTACAGGGGTACTGGTCATGTTCCAAGCAGTGATGCTGCTTTTATTCAGGACTGTTCAAGTGAATCAGTGGGCACCCAGAAGGCAGGGCATCTATTTATTTATTTTGTTTAATAAATATATTTAATCTTTGAGCCTTGGCTGGCCTCACATCATAAAGATGACCTCCTGCATGAACGGACGCCCCGTTGGGGAAAAGCTGGAGAGACAGCTGGGCTGTGCATCCCACCCAAACCACGGCAGCACCGCCTTGCCTGCATCCCTCTGTGCGGGTGAGGATGCTGTGCACAGCCAAGGGGAAAGGGCAGGGTACCATATTCTTGGCACAGCAAGAAATCCCAGGGTGGCTGAAGGCTTGAGCAGATTATCCATCTCCAGTGCACAGCTGTGTTATTTCTGCTGCTGAGAGATAAAAGGTTGTAAATGTGTCCAAGCTGGGTGCGCCAGAGATATATTTCCTGAAGACAGGTGAAACGCTCACCGACAGGGATCGAAATGAAAAGCAACGGTGTTTGGAGATATCCCACAGGCCTGAGCTGCTCTTTGGGGATGTCCCATCCCCATTCCCAAGCGAGGAAAGAGCCACCAGGGTTTTCCCCTCTCGGCATGGGAATCGGGTCCGGCACGCAGCCGGGAGGGGGTCACGGCGGGCTGATAACAGCCCCGGAAACCCATCAGAGACACCCGGCCCCGGCCCTCTGCCTCTCGTCAAAATTACCTGCCAAAGGAGGCTCCGCTCCAGCCCTGCACCTTGTCAGCTTTTATGGTAATAGGAAACAGCTGCTCGTGGGGGATGGCGAAGCAGAAGTGAAAGGGGCTGCTGGAGGGGGAGAAGGAACCATTCATAATTTTTGCTCCTAGCTCAAGGCTCCAGCGTGAGGCAGGGATGGGGAGGAGACACCCGAAAAACACAGCAGTGGGGATGCTAAGGATGCTCGGACTCTCCGGAGCCAGTTCATGGGACACACTCACCCGAGGATGCAGCTGACGCATGTGCTGGGGTCAGTTTTTCCAGCTTGATGGCATTTCCCATTCTCCTGAGCAGGTCTTGGCTCTGGTGCTGGTTCCTGACAGCATTGCCCTGCTCCAGCTCCGTGGAAAGCTTTGCACAGCGGGGATCCCACCTAGCACCAGAGCTGAGCTTCCCAGCCCAGGCTCAAGGTCATGCCCAGGAGGCAAGCTCAAATCTTGACCCAAAATAGCTATTCTACACCCCAAACTGCCTGCAGAGCTCAAATCACTGCTCTGCACAGACCACAGATCTCCAAGCAGGACTGGTCCCGTGGAGAGGGTTGTGTCCTCTCGATCCATCCCTCCCTGCACTCCAGCACCCGAAATTTTCAGCTTTCCTTTTGGGATTTACACTCTTCTTAGCACTCGAGTAGGAGGAGGGTAAGGATTTACACGTGTGCCCAGGATGGGTTTCTGGGAAGAGCAGCATCGTCAAGGAACCGGCTCCATAATTGGGTTAGCCGTGCTCATTTTCAGGAGCCGTTTGCTGCTAATGAGTTTTAATTAAAACCATCTTCACAGTGTCAGCAAGTTGAAATCAAGGGCAGCTATTAATATCAACGGTAATTCTCCCCGCCGGATCAGCAGGCAGGCGGTGGGTAGGACCAGCCGTCTGCCAGCCTTTCAATTTTGGGGCAAATAAAGCCAAATTTGCCAACCCAAATGGCCCAAACCTCTTCAAACCCCACACACGAAGCCCGCAGTCAGCTCAGCCTCTTCCAGCAATGCAGATGCTTTCATGCTCTCCTTTCTCCCAAGCTTTCTCCAGGCTAATTTTAGCAACCAGTTCTACCAGAAGGTTTTTCCAGGGCTTAATCCCACTCACGGTGGGGCAAAGGAAGAGTTTTCCTGCTGTGGAATCACTCTCTGCTTTTTTTTTTTTTTTTTTTTTTTTTTTTTTTTTGCCACGAAAATGTAAGTTTTGGGCCCTCTGAACCTCTGGAAGAGATTTTCCCCTTCTTTTTCCCAGCCCTGGCGCTGCCCTGAGATTTCACAGCTCATTGCAGCCACACTTTGAGTACATCTTGAGTGTTTTAAAGAAGGCTCTTTTATGCTCTCTCCAGCTTTTAACGCTTGAGGGAGACAGGGCTGTGGTGGGTTTGGATGCACCGATGCTGCACCGTGAAACAGAATCTGTGCCGGGATGGGTGCTGCTGAGCATCACTGGGTGCAGGTGAAGATCAAGCCAAAGGGAGTGTAACCCCGGTGTAGCTGCCTGCTGTTTGCAGAGCTGTGTAAATTCACTTTAACAAAGGCCAAGTGTATTTTGTGCATGGGAAAAACAGCCTCTGTCTCTATCCTTGAGGTTCTGATAGTTGGGTCAGCCTCGTGGGTTGCTCAGATAAGGGATTTAATTCGCCAAGAGAAAAAAAAAATCCTGTTCAAACCATCAGTGGCAAATGAATATTGAATTCCAGGGCTGTTCGTATCCACACCATTTCCCTACTCAACCGCCAATACAAGAAGAGCTGAAAGATTGTGCTTCTCGTCAGAGAAAGGCAACATTTTCCTTATTTTTCCACATAACCAGGTCTCCAGTCCAAATCTGCGGCTGCTGTTGGCTTTTTGTTTCCCTCTTACGACTGCCCTGAAGAGGTTTTCCAGCCACCTTGATGCCAGGAGGTGGGATGCTGCTTTCAGCATGTCGGGTCTCAGCTCCACACTGAGGATGGGCTGAGCACAAAAGGGCTGTCGGGGCATCGGGCAAGAAATAAAGGCAACTCCAAGATCTGCCTTCTCAATGCAAGACCATCCCGAAGGAACTGCAAAGGCACAAATCCTGCATGGGCACATGCATCACTCATCTGCCTAAAGCCCAAGGACCAGCAACCGCGGCTTGTGCTGATACACACCTGGAGAAAAGCTGAATTTTTTAGAAAATCTCAAATCTGCCTTGCTCACCTGGAATAAACCCCCCTACTTTGCTATTAAATAAAGAGGGAAAACCTGCTGGAGTGTGTTTTTTTTTAACCTGGATGGTTCCAGAGCATGGGCAGGGGGTGGGTTTTGTCCACACACGTTGCCTTTAAGACCCCAAACTGCAGCGAGCAAAAACTTGGCTTTTCCCAGCACTGGTCAGATGAAGAAGCGATTGGAAGCAGATGTTGGAGGCAGCATCTTGTTGCATGGGGGCGGACAGGGCACGACAAGGGGTGCGAGGGGCTGGGGCTGAGGCCCCCACCAGTAGCCCTGGGCTCCCGTTGCTCCAGGAGGGGGCTGAACTCACAGCCCCCCGGCGATGTGCTCAGCAGACAGACTCTTAACCCAAACCAGATGGGAGGGGACGGCTTTTTTTTTTTTAGGGAGGGAATGAGGACCTGGTGAGATAAAGTGATTAAAATAGATCATCTGCAGAAAGAGAGCAGAGGTGTCCCAGGGACGGGGGATCAAATCTGGGATAAAGCCTCCAGTGATGGGTGTTTTGCTGCATTTTCCTTGCAGGAGAGCCTACAACATGCATGTATGTCAAGCATCTGGAAGGGAGGGTTTTTTCCATCCTGGGAAGCAGAGTTAATCCGTTCTCCTTTCCAAGATCCGATTTATAGCAGGTTTGACAGTCCCCATGTCTGCCTTCACATTTTCTCCCCATCCCTCACCCAGCTCCTGCAGCGTGAGCAAGGCATGAATGCAGCATCCTCCTCCCTGCCTGCTGCAGGGCTTGGATTTCACATGGGAAAAAATATAAGGAGAAGTCGTGGCTCCCTCAGTCCCGGGGAAAATTTGGGGATTTTTTTGGCTGGGATGGGACACAGTGCCCACATGAATGTTTGCACATGCTGGGAACAATGTTGGGGGTGCCAGGAGTGCCCAATAGCCATGCTGTCTCTTACAGGGGTGAAAAAAAAAAACCACAACTCAAAAAGCATGGCAAAATCTCCTCTTTTTTACCTTTTAGTTCAGAAAAAGCAGGGGAAATTGGGTGGGTATGGCACTGCAATAGCTGGTCTCCATCCACAGCACAGATTTCATGGGCATCTGTGGGAAAAGCTGCTATTTTTGCAGCACTGCGCGGTGCAGGGAGTGGCAGCATGATGCGATGCGCTGGCTCCGGCCAAACCTGAAGTGGAATGAAAAGCCAGTCTTTACCCAGTCGTGTTTTTTTTTGCTGACATCCTCCCTGCAGACTGTCCTATGCAACCTACACCCCACCCCCACCCCAAAAAAGCCCTTTTCTTTCACCTTTATGAGGCTGGGACACTGCCTGCACAAATTCCTCCCGCTCCCTTTCCAAACCAGTCTTGGAAAAGAATAAAATCATTGAATTAGCCAAGTTAATCAGGTGAGCTTCGGACGCACCTCATTTGTCTTTCTTTCTAGCCTGAGCCTGGGAGACCCAAAAATGGGATTAAGAGCAGCGATAAACAAAAGATCCCAGACGGCTGAGAGATTTGTGGATTTTCCCCTGATCTGAACTCTGGGCTGTATGGCCCAACATTTGTTTTTTATTTTTGAATAATAGGAAATGACGGAATTGGGTTTTTCTTCCACACTTTAGTGACTGATTAAAATAGCCTGGAAGAGGTGGGAGGAAGGTCTGGCAAGGTGATGGCCAGCGGGATCCACTAATCTACTTTATTTTGGGATCTAAACAAAGGGTCTTCTCCACCCCTGTTAGAGCGAAGGGGCTGCAGCTCCCATCTCCCCTCGCCCAGGCGCTTCCCTGCCTGGATGTCCCTGTCTGGAGGGGGAACGAGAGCTCATTTTTGGGTTATGCAGAGGTTTGGGATGAGAACACCAAGCTCTCACAGCCTGCCTGCAGATACCTCCATCCATCACCCTGGATCCAGCCCCTGTAGGCAATCCATCACTTGCAGGAGCCCTCTCCACCCGCAGCATCCTCCTGATGCCTTGCAGACACACAGCTAAATCCCCCTTCCTCCCTCCAAGCCCCTGGCCAGCACTGCTCTCTCTCAGATTCAGCAGAAATCACATATTCTGTTAAAAAAAAAAAAAATAAATCCTTTCCTTGCAAACATTCTCACCACCCATCTCTATTTTACGTTCATGGGGGGATTTTGGGTGCTGCGGAGCTACTGCTTGCACTGAACATAAGCAGCAAAGCAAAGATGCTCTGTGTCTGGAGGATGTCAGGGCAAATGGAAATGTATCCTTGGACCTTTGCGGCAGTGCTTCTGGTGTGGGGATAAGTGGAAGTTCTTTCCTAGGATTATAAGAAAAAGAGACATAGGGAGTTTCAAAGCCCTTGAGCTAAGTGAAAATTTTCTAGCAGTTTTCTCCTTTCACATTTGGCTTTTCTTCCCTGAATGAAATATGTTCCTTCATCTGGAATTTCCTGAGAGGAGCATAGAAACCCGTAGTCATGGTTGGAAAAATTATAACTGATCTCTTCATTCTGTATTTTTAAGGAAAATTCTTTTGCTGGAAGATTTTAAAGGTTTCATTAAAAAAAAAAATAAAAAAACCCCACACAACTAGCATCTTTCTATATAAACTTTTCTAAGAGCTGCAGCTTTATTCCTAAGGTTCCTAACTCAGCATCATTTGCTAACATTGGATCTAAGGAATGCATCTTTACAAGAACATGGGTGTTTTTCTTTTTACTTTAATAGAAAACAAGCCTAGAAAGACAGAATTTCAGTGCTAGATGGAGAAAAATGCTTGGGGGTTTTTTTGGTTTGTTTTTTTTTTTTTTTTCTGCTTAAGATATCCTAAAACCAGTCTGTGAGGGCTTGGGCGGACTGTACAGGTGTTGCAAAGAGCATACGCCGAGCTGGACATAAACCCCCAGACACACATCTGCCGCGAGAAAACTCAGCCACGCCACAATTTTAAGCAGTTATCCAAGTGGAAACTTCAGCTCTGCAGAAATCAGTAAGAATTTGTTTACTGGCTGGTGGAGGGGGCGAGAGAGGGAAAGCAAAAAATCACTTCTTCACACCCTGAGGAATAAGCCTTTCACTCCAGATCACACATGCATCGAAATTTAACCACTTGGGCCACCTGGAAATAGCTCCCGAAGATCCCAAGAGCCAGGAGAGCCGAGTTTTAACTTTTCCCTAAGTCTCTTTCTCTTTTAGGCTTTTGGCTTTCATGCTTCCAGCATCCCAAAAGCATCCCAAAGGCATCCCAAAGCATCCCAAAGGGTGAAGCCAGGCTGGAGGCAGGAGGAAGAGGAGGGGGTGGCCTCCTGACCCCAACCCACAAGCAGAGGAGCCATCTCCATCCCTATAACCACTAGATGGTGCCAAGAGAAAGAGCGTGGGAGAAGCGGGGTGGGAGGAAGGCAGGAGGGGGGACCCACGCCACCAAAAATCCCTTGGGGATGGGAGATGTCCAAATCCGAGTCTCACCAGGGTGACTGCAAACTGCCGAGCCATGCCTCGCACCGAAAAAGGGACACTTGGCAGCTGAAGACCTCCCAGACTGTGTCCATGGGGAGGTGGTAGGTTCACCCCAGCTGTGGAGCCTTTAGGACCTCTCCAAGGGCTGTGCTGGGTGATGCAGGTGTAGTGGGACAGTCCTCGGCTGGTTTATACTGGGTTTGCAGGCTGATTTCACTGCATGAGGTTGGGCTTGGGCCAAGGGTGCTTTCTGCGCTCCTCTTGTCTCTTGTGCCCGTCAGCTGTCCCTGGTTTCCTCAACCACTGAATACGTGATGCATGGGAAGAGGGAGGTATCTCTGCCACTTCGATAGGAGCTTGTAACTACACGAGATGGGTCCTGCCTGGCTCACTTACCTAGGGAGATGCCCAAGGAAATGAAGGGCTCCCTGCACTGTGGGGGCATTTCCCCTGGTAGGTGGGCACCCAACAGAGTAACCACCCTTCCCACAGCCATCTACAGGCTGTAAATTTGCCGTTTATACTGATACATGATTTGGAAACCTAAAAGGCTCAGGTGTTTACATATTATATAGTGTCATCAGCCCATCTTTTGTTTGCAGATCCTTTTGCTTTTGAAGCCAAGCTGTTATAGCATCTCCTTTACTCTTCCCTTGCACCCAGCAGTCCTCTCCAACAGCCTGCCCTGTCCTTCTTGCAGTTCCTGCTGTCTTCCCATTTCTATTTTTACCTACCGGTAATAAAACCCCACAGCTATTCTGAAACCATCTCCTGGCTTTCCTCAGATTGGTGCTCCACCACTAAGTGTCATTTCTTGATGTCCATCTTGTCCACATTCATAATCAAAGCCCAACCTCTGCAGAAACCCAAAGCATCTGCAGCTCCAGAGGGACATTTCAGAGAAGGCTGATACAGTACAACCACATCACTCAGGCTACACGTTTAGGACCTCTCCAAGGGCTGTGCTGGGTGATGCAGGTGTAGTGGGACAGTCCTCGGCTGGTTTATACTGGGTTTGCAGGCTGATTTCACTGCATGCGGTTGGGCTTGCGCCAAGGTGACATGGCTGTGGGTTCATCACATGGAAATTGCTCATAACAGTGCCCTTGTAGGCTCTGCTGCAGAAGAAAGCATGGATGGAGGTACTGCTGGGGTGGGGGAGATGTAGGTGCATCAGGTGGACCTGCAGATATTATAGCCCCCTTGTAAATTCAGGGTGGGCAAGGATTTGGGGAGCATCCCTCAGCTGCCTTTCAAGATCAAAAGCAAACCTCATTTGGCTTCGTCTCAATGAAAGCTGGAAGCTTGACTGCTCTATAAAAGCCGAATGACGTTCCTCTGTCAGCCTGTTGAATTTGCCAGGTGGCCTGAGCTGCTTGTGTGTAACACACTTTACATTTCTCCTAAAAGCCCGAGTTCCCAGAATCCCATCACTACAGATGAAACCCAACTTTCTTTTTTAATTGAGGAGGTTTCTAGACCTGTCTCCATCTCGAAAACATCACCTCGAGGCACCTCAGAGGCTCAGAAGGTCCTTACCCATTCCCAGAGGGTGTATAAAAAGAACTGGTGAACTTTGAGGTCCTCTCCACACCGGAGGGGAAAAAGGAAGGCTGGTGATGCTGGTTGCATTCGCCTCCAATATTGATTTGCCATGAGAGGAGCTTCACCACCACCAGCAGGGCTGGACGAGCCAGACTCTCTGCATATACAAAGGCTTCAGTTAAAAACTGGAGTAGGAAAAGCGCCCAGAAGTGCAGAAAAAAGCCACAGTGTTGGTTTTCCCGTGGTTCAGCGTCTCCCACGCAATAACGAAGAGCAAGGAATGATGCCATGGGGCACATGGAGATGAAGAGATGGGATTCACACTGCCATGCGTGATGCTTTTTTGGGGAAACTGAGGCACGGAGGGATTTGGCTGTACTAGAAATCTGAAGCACAGCTGGTGGCTGGATGTAAATATGCTGAGCGCCCTTTGCCCATCTTTTTATCCTAATAGGTGAGAAAAAATTGCCTGCAGCATGGGCACGTCTCAGGGCTTGCCTGCGGTCAGTAAATAGGGCTGGAAACATGGCTTGGGGGGAGTGTCCAGGCCCCTTCCCCCCCCCCCCCCCCCCCCCCTTTCTCTTTGGCAGTTCTGGGGCTTCCTTTCTTCACCCTGTATCGTCTGGGCTGGATAATGGCTGCGAAAGCAGAGCTGAGTTGGATTCTCCATCTGCAGCATTCCCAGAATTTGGTAGTTTCTTCTGATTTTTTTCCCTCCTCCATCCTGCAACCCACAGAGGGCAAAGAGCAAGATCTTTCCAGAGAAGAAACCGCTTGAACTTGCTCACCAAGCCAAGCCAAAACCTTCCAGGGAAGCTCTTTGTCACTTGTATTCAGATATGGCTCAGTACAGAACAGCCACCTACCACGGCTCGGCTGTGCTGTGCCACCACCCTCCCATCCCCGGTGTCCAGGAGCTTCCTCTCTTTTTAAAAGCAAATAAGAAAAAAAAGAGCAGATCAAGCTTGGAGCTAGAACTCAGGGGAAAAAAAACTCTTCAGCTAATGAGCTGCGTGCTGAGCATCTCCCTCCTCGCCCTTCGCCCGCACGTCTCCATCCCAGGGAGCCAGATGCGGCATGTAGGAGAAAACGACCCTGTCACGGCTGTCTGCGCTGTGTTATTGTTAGTGTTACGTTACAAATCCCCTTTCCATGCGGAGGTCCCGGGGGGGTCATAAACGGGGGGAAGGTCAGGACCCTGCCAATAAACAGGACCCCCAGCCCCATCGCGGCCTCCCCGCAGTGGCTGGAGAGATGCAGATGGGATTTACCCGCTTGTTTGCAGACTTGGTCCTCCAGATCCTGGCCCCGAGATGATCATCATCCATTCCCACCCAGCCAGGACACATAAATCCAGTTGGAAATGCAGCACAGCAGCCGTGCGGGGTGGCCGCTGTTGCTTGCAACCTCTTGCAGCTCGATCTATAATTAACCACCTTGCAGAGATGAATATGCTGATATTGAAAAATAGATATCAGCAGAAATTGTTGGTTTCCCCCCATAATTAGTTGACATTTGGTTGATGTTGTTGCCTGGTAGCAACCTTTGGCCAAGTATTGTTTTCCAGTGCGTGTTCCCTGCTCAGCTTGCTGGCTATTTGTAGGCATGGAGCACACTCAAGGGTGCAAAAAAACTTTAAAATAAAACCAGGTGTGGACAGAAACTCCGGGCTGATGTTCTGGGTCCGTTCCTTGCGCACAGCATAGGGTGGCTTTGCAAAAGCCTTTTGGCATCTGCTGGTGCAAAGAGGATTTTGTGAGCATCCTGGCAGCAGCAGTTGTGATCCTGAGCAGCAGCAGGGAAAAGGCTAACACAAAGATTCCCGCAGGAGATCCCACTAGATCCCATTAGGAAGGTGCACAGTAGCCCATACTGCAAATATCAGGAGTGGTGTAGTCTGCAAACTCCTCTTCTCACCATCTTCTCCTGCCCTGGACCACGCTGCTGAGGATATTTCTTATTAATTGAGGGGTTTTTTCTTATTAATACATGGATTTATTTTGCTGCACAAGGTGGGAAAAGGTAAAGAAGCAAAAATCATCCCAGTAAAGCCCAACACTGAAGCTTCTCTTTGTATCCCCCTTTCCCACAGCCTTCTCCAGCACCTTCTGCCCTCCCATGGTTTGGGATGACAGCTCCAGGTAGATATTTGCAGAGTGGGAGAGGATAAAGGGGAAAAAATGGACTTATTCACCATGAGGACAGAAATAAAACCCCACAATAAATCAGAGCTATTATGAAGACCGTATAGTTCAAGGAATTGAGATTTCTGGATGATTTAGGAGCTTAAACCTCACTCAGATACAGGTCTCATAAAAGTTGCCGCCTGTGGCTGCTGTGGGAGGGTTACAGGGGTGGAAGCAGCAGTTTGTTGTCCGAGTCCAAGTGACTTTTGGTGGTGCCTCTGAAAACCCCACGCCCAAGGAGCAGTTTGCTGCCTACAGACTGAAAGAGGGTCCTCCCACACCTGACTCACGCACCCGAGTTCGGCCGTGCTGAAACCGCCTTGCAGGTAGTCTGCTAATAGGAAAAAAAGAAGAGAAAGAGATAAAAGAGGGGAAAAAAGGAAAGGAGAGAGAAGAGAGAGTGAGGAAGAGAGAAAAAGAAGGGACTAGCTGCATGAAATTGCTCAGCTCCAGCTGGTGATGGAGCATCTGGGTCTGTCTTTAGGTCCAGCATCAGAGCAAACTTTTAATAGCCAAAATCCGGTTAAAAGCAAAGTTTCTACAATTGCAAACTGAAACTTTTCAAAAGGGCACAGCTCATGCTCTTCTCATAAATCTGCATCTCAAGGAGTCAACAAGGGACACACATTTCTTATCATATTGGGCCATATTGTCAGTGGTGCTGATCAGTGAAGTCGAGGAGGTTTTTGGGCAGGATGCTCTCCATGCAACGAGACCTGTCCCTTGTTTTAAGCATCTCTTTTACATTGCATCTCTCTGAAAAGCAAATACCGTAGATGCAGGAAAGAGATTTTGGTGAGTCTTCTCGTGCTGAGATGCTGAGTGTTACCATGTACACCCCAAAACCCCGAGGCAAACAGCGCAGTGACTCAGACGTATGTGTGATAGCAGTTTCGGGTAGATGTGAAAAGTGCTCCCCATCTCATTTCTGCTTGCAGGTCAGGTTGGTAACGGCTCCTGCTGGTAACAGAAGGGTGAGGTTTTTTAATTTTTTGGTGTTTTGTTTTGTTTTGCAGATGCTTTGCCCAGAAGCCGAGCGAAGCACTGGTGATCAAGATAAAGAGCTGAATAGCAACAGAGGACCCTGGAACAGGCAAAACAAATAAATACGTGCTGAGAGCTAGGAACCGCAAGAGTCAGTACCAGGGAGGCTGTTGGGCTGGTGTCTTGCTCCGGCTCTTGAGCAGTTACATGGTGGAGAAACCTGGGGGACAATTCAGCTGGAGCAGAAAATGGCTTTATGGGCTTCAAGCCCTTCCTCTAGATTGTATTTTGCAAATAGAGATGGAGCATCTTCCCCGTAAAAACTTGCAGATCAATGCAAATCCATTGAAAGGAGTTGAGGTCAGAGAGGGAAACACAAGAGCTCCTGGCTCAGATGCTGCAACAAGCTTTATTTCGAGGGATTTAAATCCATTTGCAGATCAAAGCCTTTAATTGCATCATTTTTCATAGGAGGGTGACAAAGTCATGATGTACTTTGCAAGGGTGGAAAAAAAACGTTTGTGGAAACAGGGAAACTGAGGACAGCATGGGGACGTGGCTTGCTTGCATGGATGGGATAAATCACAGCCAGCTGCAATATTTCATGTTTATTGGAAGATTTTGGAGCTTGTTGTTATGGTTTTGATGGAGTAAATTAGGGGCTGGTAGTAAACCAGTGAGAAAATAGTCTTGTGTCCAGGGAAATTTTGACTGACAATGAGTCAGGGGAGGAAAATGTGCTGAAAAGGTCAAGTTCATCTCCAAAAATGCAAATCGTTGTCTATTTTGACAAAGTCCCCCTTTTCTGAAGGCGGATGGTATTTTTCCATGTAAAGCTGTATTCTGCCCATTAAAAAGAGAAGTATCTTGCCTGTTCAAGTATCCCAATAAAGCTTGATTAAAAAAATAATAAAGAATATGTGCAATAAAGTACATATATAGGTGTTCTCACTGAGTCCCTGCTTGTGTCTCAGTCAGATGGAGAGGTCTGCCCAGGAGAATTAGCATCTTCATACGAAAACAAACTCTCCCCTTTCTCTCCATTCCCTTTTCATCCCAAAACAGACTTTTCTTTAGAAACCAGAAACCTCTAGGATCAGAAATATTCAAACTTCCTGGCTTTCTTTGTATGGGAAAGTTGGAAAAAAAGCATCCAACTCCAGTGACAGTTGCATTTAGTAAAATCTCAATTTTCCATGGATATAGTAATATTTTTTTGATCAGCCACAAGGCCTTCCCCTCCATGAGAAAATATTTTAAAGGCCTCAGAAGAAAGGAGCAATTTGGGCTCAATTCAACCCAAATACTAATAAAAAAGGAAAGAGCCTCCACCTTTCTCAGCCTGTTTTGCCAAGCATTGAAGAACTGGAGCATCCTGGGGACCGAGGACTTCACTTTCATCCTTTTTGCCCATCTTCCCATTAAAAAACAGTTTATTAATAAAGCCTGATGTTATTATGGCCTCTCCTCATGCCACTGTAACCTTCAACAGTCTCTGACTGAATGGGGTTAGTGCATTTAATCCCTATTTTCCCTCCAGCTCCATCCCCCCAGCCCCAAATTTCCTCTTCCCCACCTCATAAAAGGATTTTCTCCCCCAGAAATGCAGTTACTATTTTACTGATGAGGTCAGGACCTTTCTTTTTTTAAAAAAAAATCCATTTTATTGTCCCCTGGAGAGTGAGGCTTTCCATCTGGGGAGACGTGTAATGCAATCCAAAAATAACAGCGCAGCCGGTCCCCTCTGTGCCCCTGCAGTCCTGGGGAGGGACCACCATCACCCCACCAGAGAGATGGAGAAATTGAGATTAATGGTAAAACCCAGCACCAAAACACCCATCCTGTGGTGCAGGGCCAGCATTGCACACATTTGAAAGGAACATTAAATATATATATATATATTATTTTTTTTTTTATTATTTTTTTTTTTGCATGTTTATCCCAAAGGCACCATTCATGAGGGTTGCCTACTTAAAGAGACCCTTGGTAATTAAAAAATGAAGTGGTTAGGGATGGAAGCATCTTAAACCAGCTTTGCCTCCATAGAGATCTTGGCAACCTCTGGATCTGGGCTTTTTTCCCAAAAAAAAAGCTGTGCCTCAGTGGAGATGCTGGGCCAGATGCATACCCCTACGGATTCACCCTGGAATGTGAACTGGGCAGCATCTTCCTTGTAAAAAAGGAGGAAAAAAGCAAAAGCTCTTGTTTGCTTTTGTGTCACTCTGTGCCAAACACCACAGAGCCCAAGCCATGCCCAGATGTGCGGGCAGATGCTGATAATTCACCTAATAATGATGAATCTGGTGAAACTCTGGTGTACACCAGCACAAGGTGGATTATATCCACTTCAGATAGCCTTTTTCCCATTCTTTTTTCTCGACTTTTATTAAACCTTCTGTGCTGATTGCTGTGTCTCAGAGCCCAGCTGGCAGCCCAGGCTCTGTGAGGTCTCACCAGGGGCTCACCCCACACCAGCCACCCAGGAGCTGCAGGGCACCAGGTCTACCCACACACTCATCTCTGGAGCACTGACTCAGCCCGTGATGCTAAGCCGGTAGCACAGTGAAAACATTTTTCCTCCAGAAGAAGTGGGTGTGTTGGCAAATCCACCCTCCTCCTCCGTCTCATCCTTTTCAGCATCCCATCTCCCTTATCTTCTCTTTCCATTTCGCTCATCCAGGGCTTAACACAGCCTCCCCACCCACCTGGCTTCTCCTCCAGAGAAGAGAAAAACCTATAAAAAGAAGGGTGCCCTTTGGCATCGCCGCATCCTTCACCTTTTGCCATCTTGCTGTTACACTGACAGTTGAGCACCATCACTCATCTGGTCTGTATGATGCTCAGCACAGCCCCACCTCCTCTGCATTCATCCACAGTAATCATTATTGTTAACGTTATTATCACTCATCATGTAATTAAAGAGAGGAGGGCATTGTCCCATCCTCACTTCAAGGCTCACTCTGTTATTTTCAGCACAGGCTTCCCAAAGTGGCATGCAGCACCCAAACCAGGACGTGGGCGGGAAGCCCCCAAGGAATGTCAGAGTGGCACTACTGGACTGGTGTGTGTGTGCAAACCAGTAAAAAGGGCAGACTGGGGCTCATGGCGGGGAGTTGAAGGATGCTGAAGATGGGGTCCCTTATGCAGAGCCCTTCGGACCACACCACCAGTGTGCACACATAATAAATTGCATTGGAAAGAAAAAAAACATTTTGAAACCAAACCCATCCAAATCAGTCAACCCTGCAGGTTATGTATCTCCCTGAAACAATCCAAGAACAACCCTGACCTTCTTGCCCAACCTCGGGGTATCGCCCTCCCCAGCCCTGTCCCCGTCCCTTGCACCCCTGCTCCCGCCCTCCCCATGGACCGCTCAGTGCGAAGCTGTACCCCGGCTCCAGCCCGCAGTCGGTGATGCCTCGAGCCCTTTGCAACACATGAGCAGGCAGAAAACGGTGGGGTTTGGCCTCAAGAAAACACCCACAGAAGCTGCTGGCCTGCTGAGGACTGACCCACTCATGTCACACACCACCCAGCCCCCGCCCCTTCACATCAGAGGGATGGGAGAGGGATGGGAGAGTCTTTTTCAGGCTGATAATTCAATATGGCATGGAAGATTTTTCTAAAAGCCGCTCCCAGCACAGGCTATGGGTCTCCATGAGAATTATTCTCCCTGGATATCCATCCAAATGCTCCCTGCACCCTCTTTTTTTTTTGCCTGCTGACCACGAAGATGCCAGAAGGGTGGATGTCTGGGTAACAGACAGCAGAATTCCCCCCCAAAACCTGTCACAGCCCACACTAAAAACAGTGCTTCTGCCCATGCAAGCCCTAGAAACAGCTATTTCTGGCAAAAAAAAAATCACACCCTTGACTGACAAAGCTACAGCAGTATAAATACTGATGGAGGGTACTTAATGTATAGGCAGAACATAAAGCTGCATGTTTCCTTTGAAAAACTGGGATAGGATATGATGGACAGAGTGGCTGCGGGGGATTATTTTCTTACCTATGGTTTATTTAATAAACAACCCCTAAATATACAAGGAGGATGCTTTTCAAGTTGCTTTTTCCCATTCTCCCCTTTGTTAAAATGGTTGCAGCTTCCAGCCGGGAAATAAAATTATAATATTTTTTTCCCTTGCAACCAAAATAAACATCTATTTATTTTAGAAACGTGACTTGGAAAGAAACACGTAAGCTCTCTGTAAATCCACCGTCCCTCAAAGCTCCCGAAGACCCCTGAAACATCATTTTCTTTTGAAATGGAAAGTGGGAAAAATAAAGGTTAGAAAAAGAGCCTGGACCCCACATAGCCCTCTTTCTCCTCCTGCTGCATCACTCCTCCTTTAGCTTTTCAAAAGGGTTTTTTTTCAGCTTTGAAATGACTCTTCGCTCACTGTACGTTGGTGCAAAAGGTGGAGAGAGAAAGGTTTCCACTGGTCGGACACACAGCTCTTTCCATAGGTGTGCTTTAAGAAGAGAAGCGGGGCGGTGTGAAATAGTATTTGGGGTTTTGCTCCTCATTTAAGGAAAAATAGCCAGCAAAATATGAAAATTGCCTTTATTTTGGTGGGTTTTTTGGAAGCAGAGCTGACCCTCAGCATAGCCAACACCACTAGAGGGCCCAAAAAGTGTTTCAAGTGATGCTGATGCCTTCCTATACGTCCTTCCTATACCCACTGCCTTAAAAAATGTCAGAGCTGCTTGTGAATCCCCCAACCCCTCAAAAAAAATTATATACTTTTTTTAAATAGTACCAGCAGTTATTTGGAAGGATTTGGCTATAGAGACTCCTCTAAGTCTCCTGCAGCAGCATCTCTCACACATTTTAGACTCTTGTTTGCAATTGCCAGGATATTTTATATGTATTTATAATCTGTATTTGGGGTATATTTGTACCTGTATAAAGTTATTTTGTATCAATACAACTTGCATAGATGTAATTCCCCTTCTCAGGGGTGAAATTCAGCTCCTGGGCTGGGGCAGCCCCATGCTGACCCTCCTGCCACGGCTGATGCCCATGCGCCACAGGACCCCACTGGCTCCAGGCAGCTGTGTCTGAAAATTGATAATTATTTCTCCTGGGCTTTTTAAATTGCTTTTCCACATTCCTCTATGAAATGAAAAAGGGAACAGTTTTTCCTGGCATACTTCTGTTGTGATATTTGGGTTTCAACTTATAAAATATAGAGGTAAAGGACCCCACAGGAGTGGACCTGGGGGTATTTTGGCTCCGAAGGGATGCTTCCGAGGCAGGGATGTCGGGAGATCTTATCCCCAGCCATTTCCAAACTGTCATCACTAATTGATATCTGCACCTCCAGCATCCGCTGCCCCCTCCTGAATTAACCCTGCCATTTAGCTGATTCCTAGGGGGGCAGAGGCATTAGGCATCTCCTCGGGGAGACCATTAAGGGGGAGAGATGGGAAATGCAATCTTTAATGGGGGCAGTGATGAGGGGAGAGCTGGCAGAGAGCTGGGGGGGTTGAAAAGAGATTTCTCTGTCTTGGAGAAGGCGATCTCGCCACGCTCAGCCTCTGCTCTGGCAGCTGAACTCAAGGTGCAAAGTCCTGAGACCAGAGCAATCACCCCAGTCCAGCTTCTGACCTAAATTTGGGGATTTCCAGGGCCAAATTCATTGTGCTCTCTGCACTGCTAGCAGTGATGCTCAACCACTTTCACAACCACTAGTTAAAAGCCCTTTCAGGCAGGAATACAAGTCCAGGGGGATGTTTGGATGCCCAACATGCCTCTCCAAAGGGCCAGAATGGAAAATCAGTGTATATGAAGGTACTTGAACCAGGAGCTGCTGTCTGCGAGGCAGCTCCCAGCAGAGCAGCTTCCTGAGCATCCCCATGCCGGGGACCACGCCGCGTCTGGGCTGCAGGAAGGGGCCGGGCTCCCCTCCAGCACCGCTGCGACGCTCTTGCCAGTGGTCATGAGTGGCCAAGATGTTTCCTGCAATTCTTGATGGCCCTGACCTGGCTTTCATTATCGAGCGAGGTCCTGATGCTCAGCACCCGCAGCAGCCAGCTATCGCTGACCTTCCCTGCTGAAGGTGAGCTGGGCTGCAGCATCCCCCTTTATCTGGGTTTATCTGTCTGTGGCTGTCGCTTCCTTTGACGTCTTTAGATTAGCGTGGAGCAGAGGTGGCTTCTTGGAGTGGATTATGCATCTGAGGAGCGTCGCAGCCTCCTGTGTCCTCGGGAAACATGGCAACACGCACAGATAACCCCATCAGATGCTGAAGCAGGGTGGGAAAGCCTGCCCACTTCCAGCCAGCTCCGGAAGAGCAACCCAAGGTGCCCACATTATTCATGAGCAGCTCCCTCGCTACCAAAATTGCATTGGTGTAAGGTCCTGGCAAGATTTCAGGTGTCCTTACAAAGTCCTGCGAGCCTTGGTGCAGAGCAGGAGGTGTGAGCCTTCCTCTCCAGGCTGTTGGGATGCTCAGCATGAAACCATCTTGGTGTTTTCAACCACCCTGTCCAACATCAGCTGGGCACCGTGTCCCCTGCCACCCCCGCTACAGCAAACCAGCATCTGGGGGAGGGAGGGGGGGGGTCCAATGCATCTCTTGGTGGGGAGTGGAAACCCCAGAGCTGACATCAGGGAACTCCAAGTGCCAAACCAAATACCCCAGAATCCAGCCAACGCCGCAAAGAAACCAACACAGGCTCTGCTGATGGGGGCTGGGAGGGGGTGTCACCCCCCAAGCCCCCGGGAGCTGAGCTGCGTGGCTGTGTCACCACCCAGCACAGCAGCCTTGGCCCCACAGCGCGAGCGGCTCGTCCTCGCCAGCCTTTTCCATCCTCCCGCTCCCTATTGTTCGCCGGAGCCCGGCCCTGACCCCAGGTATTTATAATCCCCCTTTCCGGCAGGGCATTGTGTGCCGCAGCCCCCGCGCCCCCCGCGTCCTGGATGAGCCGGGGCTCGACTCCTCGCTTCCTCGCTTTCCTGTTTACGGCGCTCGGGAGGAGCCGGTCCCAGCCACTCCTCAGAGACCTCCATAAAATCCTATTTATTCATCCAGAGACGGACAGCGGCTTGGGATGGGTCCGGTGAATCCATAAGGTACCCAAAATTTGGGGGAATATGGATTGAGCCGGGATGCGCTGTGAGGCATCCCATCGCTATGGCACAGAGGGCAGGCGTGCCACCAGCTTGCAAACCCGGGGGGGTTTGTCTGGAGACTGGTCACCCATAGCAGAGGAAAAATGGGTGCTGTCCGTGGGAGAGCAGCTCCCGCGTCGTTTCCCTGTCCGTCAGGTCACACCCTGGCTATACCCATGGCTGTTACGCTTCCTCCGGGACAGGCGTGCTTTGCACCAAGCAAGAAGATCTGGGGTATGTCAAGTCCTTTTACCTCCCTAAAATGCTACGTGACCCCAAAGCAACATCCAGGCTCAGATTTGGGCCCCAAATGGGCTTTTTCTTCTCTTCCAGACCAAGCAGAGGGTTGTAGCCCAGTGGTCCATGACCATGGCCCTGCCCTGATGCGGGCAAGTCCTGTGTGTGCACTGTATTAGGAAAAAAAAATACACAAATTTACACCATGTCCTGTATCGTGTGCGAAACAGTTTATTACAGCAAATGAGACCTTTTGCCCAAATACTTTTTGTTGTTGGGGGAGGTAAATTAGCAACGCTGGCAAAGGACTTTTGCTGGTGCGTGGGTGCCGCCAAGAGCTCTCAGGCATTTCCCCCCCTGCCAGTGACCTCTGTGACAGAGCTGGGCCAAAACAGGATGGGGTTTGGCTTCTCTCTGCTGAAGGGATTTGTTTCAGGCTGAAAAAAAAAAAAAATAACCTGATGTTTAGTAAGGAAAGGTGTGTCAAGACAATGTGAGCACCCAACCCCAATTTCAGTTGGTGGATGAGCGTGAGGGCTCCCCGGCCACCACGGTGATGCTGTCCCCGCAGAGGGAGAGCTGAGTTGGAGGGAAAAGGCATTTTGCTTGTGCCAGAAAGAGCGTTAAATTGCAAAAAGGAGGAGAACCAACCCCGTTGGGTTTGCTCCAAAGAGGTTGTGCTCAGCAGCTTGGGCAGAGAGGTGGCCCATTCCTGCATCGTCCTCTCTGCACCACTCAGGGGGATGATTTATCCCCATTTTTTCCACTTTTTTTACCTAAAAACATTTCAGGGGGAGACATTGTTAACTCCATAGTCTGCAAAGGTTACCCGCAGGGCCAGACTCCATCCCACATCCAACATCCCCACTAGCACGGTCCCCTCCCACCACCCAAAACCCCCCGGTGCAGTCCCAGCAGCGGGAATTAAACAAAGCCAAACAAAAACCCTCCCAGCATTAATCTAACCCTTGCAAAAGCTGGGTGGAGCGAGGGCTTCAGGAAACCCCCGTTCAAAGCCATTCATTAGTCAAAACGCTGTATAAATACTTATCTTTGCTGCTGGTTCCCCAGCCCTCAACCTCAGGGTCCAGGTGGGGACGTCAGTCCCCGGGTCTACTCATCGCTGGAGGAACACGAGTCGTTTTTTCCCCCTCCAACGTGCAAACAGCAGCGTGCGAACAATAGCCTTGCGTCAGCCCCCGGTCCCACTGTCACGGCTGATGAAGCTCCAATATTTGTGGTTGTGTTGTTTTTTTTTCCCTGGTCCCAACCCACCAATGGAGAATTATCCCCCAAAATCCCACCTGGAGCTCCGGCTGGGCTGTCAGATGTGCAAAGCCCACGGCTGTCGCTTAACATTTATTCTTTATCTAGCTATGACAGGCAAGGCAAATATATTTCCAGATGTTTCCTACCCCGGAGCCCAGCCCAAGTTTTTTGGGCTTTTCAGCACTGGGCTGTCTGCTCGGCCAGGCTGGCAGTGGGCTCATCTGCGGGAGGAAGCAGCTGCCTGCAAACACTGATTTTTTCACCAAAAAAAATAGAAAAAAAAGCCATTTTTTTTTCCATAGAGCTCCTATTCAGCAATATTTGATAGCAAAATAAAATCTCATATGCTTTCTTATTTATTAAGTCATTGATATCACTGTTTGGGGGTGGGGTGGGGCAGGGCAGAGGGATGGATAACAGGAATAATCCCACGTAAGGGAATTAGTGGAAATGTCACCGCATCATGACAGGGTTCATCACAGCTGGTGTTTGCAAGGAAACCACATCTTCACTGAGGATGGAAACACGATGGAGACCCAGCTAAAGGCTGGCACATGCCCTCCAGAGGTTTCACCGCTCGCTGGTAAGGAAGGGACAGAAGCAGCTCCCAGTATGATTTTGCATGTGTTGGTTTTGGCAAAACTGGATCTTATAAGAAAGAGAAAAAAAAAATAGACTTCAGTTTTCATTTTGAATTTTGTTTTAACTCTAAAGCAAAATAGGGTATGCCTTCTCCATGGAAAGCCCATGTCTGGATGTCACCTTCTCTAAGGTGGAGCTGGCGGTCTGGATCCAAAGCATCCCACCCTCGTCCTGGTCCTGCTGCCAGCATAGGCTGAGGTTTCTCCGTGCTGTGACTATTTACTCATCTGCTAGACCTGCCTCAGTCTGTGCAAAATGAGCTTTACCTTAGCACCGTGCATCCATCTGCCAGGTAAATCCCATCCTGCACTGCCTTCCTCCCCCTGAAACTCCTCCTGGAAACAAGCAGCAGCTGTGGAAGGGAAGCGATTTCTTGCAAGCAGGGTAGCACCTTCTGGCGAAAGAAATTGTGCATCAGGGAAGAGGGGAGTGGCGTGATATGGGAGTTTATGTGTATTTTTTTCAGGACAAAAAGAAAGGATGGTGCTGGTGACCAGCTCAAATGAACAGGGAAATTACAGCTGATGTAGTTGAGGCTGGAGATCCAGTAGCCAGAATCCTTCTGAGAGAGCTGTAGGAATCTGGCATGGCTTTATGCCAAGTATTTTCTCCCTGTATTAACTCTCCCTTTGAAGTTCCCTAGTTCAGTCCCTACACAAGACCCCAGCTGCATCGATGCTTCTGGTGCTATTGATGAGCTCTCCGGGGATGCCCCCATCATTTTTTGCTCCTTCCTTCATTTGGAGGAAAAAAATAGTTCCTACCTAGATCTGCAGCCTACAGTCAGGGGAAATAAACTCCATCTCTAATTAATACGGAGAAGCAGAGAGAGAAAGAACAGGGTCATACATTGATGGTGCAATTAAAAAAAAAAAAAAAAAACAAAAACCCCACGGTTCCTCCATGTCCAGAGACTTCCCCAAGCCCTTCGTGCACCGTGGCACATCGAGCCCAGCTGGGTGCAGGCTGAACATCTAAAAAGATCTGAAATAAAGTGATTGGAAAGGAAAAGCTCTTTCATTTACTGACTGGGTAGTGGTAGCTACAGGAAGGGGAGTTTCCCTTTATTTATATTGAGGTCATTGCACAGAAGCAGTCGGGGCTGTGGGTTTCTTTATCTCTTGGTCATCTAGATGAAAGGCTGGACATCAGCAAGGTGGGCACTCGTGCTGGTGCGCTAAGGGTGGGATCCTTCTCACGTGCTACTTTGCTTTGGGCTGTCTCTGTGGGACTGTTGCCCTGGATCCCGTGGGGACACGGGCACGCAGCTCCAAAATCAGTGCCCTGAAACTATGGGAGTAGTTTTGAAGTGCTTTGCAAACCCGAGGCTGTTGGGTGGAGATGCTGCCACATGCCGTGTCCTCACCGCACCGAGCACACAGGCTTGGGGCTGCCTGGAGAGAAAAAGCTTGGGGCACCGGTTTCATCCCCTCCCGCCCCCCCCCCCCCCCCAGCTTTCCTGAGATGTAGAAGAATTCAATCTCAGCTCGGTGGCTGTAACACCCGTGAGGTTCAATTCTTCTGGGACCATCCAAAGACGCTTGGAGCCGCCACGTCCCCCAGGTCCATCTCGCCAGCGCCTGCACAGAGCCAGGGCGCAGCCTCCCACGCGCTCCCCTCGCCGCTGGGGCTCAGGAAACCAGAGCCTCCCTGTTTGTAAACTCAGCAGCTTTTATCAGAGCCCGGGCCCCAGCGCAGGGCACGGGGGAGAGGACACAGGCTGCTTTGTTGTGCTGGGAGGAGGGAGATGGCATGAGACCTAAAGCATGTCCCCCAGCCACAGCTGGATTGATGGAGCCCACACGATGCGACGCTGCCCGCATGAACCCACCTATTTTACAGATGGGGAAACTGAGGAAAGGTGTCACAAGAGAAATGGGGAGGCTCTGTGGCCTGAAAAACCTGCCTAATTTCCAAATTTATTTTAGAAAGCCACCTTAATTCCATGTATCTGGCCCAGGCTGGTGGCGCTCACCGTAGACGGGCTGGTTGGGGTGTTTTTGGGAACACGGGTAGGCTTTCAAAGCGACTTGGCTCATTCACGCTGCTGAGAGGCTGCCGGCTCTGTGGTCTTCACTGCTGCATACAGAGAGCAAAGGCTTTGCAAGGCACATCTACCCATCCTCACCCTCACCCACGCTTGGCCCTGCAATTTCTGCTACGTGAGGTCGCGTATTTATTTTTAACAGGACACTCTAGATGCTCAGGACAGCGTTGCAGCGCTCGCAGAAGCGGCTGCTCTTCTCCAGGGAAGAGATGGCTCCAGCACGGGGATGGCAAGAAACATCGTGTGAAATCCCAGAGCTGCAGAACTTGTGGTAGATGCTTCAGGATGACTCCAGGGAGCATTTCCAGGACCAGCTTCCCCAGGGCAATCCGAAGTTGTCTGGGGGGTGATCTGTTTTACCTAGGGTAGGGGAAGACGTATCATTTATAGGATGGATTTTTCTTCCTATGAAGAGAGCATGAGCGCAGCTCTGCTGCCTTCCAAGCCCAGGGAGAAGCTCCAGGGTATAAACATTGCAGGGATCTGATGGGAAAAGGGATTTAGAGGAGCAGGAGAGCTCTGAGCACATGGGGTTATGACAAATGTGAAACCTTAGCAGCAAAGACGGGAAGAAGCCAACAACAGGGATTTATGGATGTTTAGAAGCTGGAAAATTGGTGGATATGCCAAATCCCACAAACACCCATCCTTTTTTTTTTTCCCCTGCAAGACGCTCATTTGCCTTCCTTAGCTGGATGCTAAGGCAGCGCAGCATTTCCAAAGATGTCCATAATTGTTCCGCTCGGAAGCAGAGGTGGCTGTGGCTCCCTGTGCCCGGGGTGGGGGAAGGAAGAGCAGGGAGGATGGGGAAAAGGCTGCACGATGCTGGCTGGCATGGGATGGGGAGGCTTTGCAAGGGTCTTGCACGCTGTTGTGCAACAGGACTGCCAAAGCCTGGGCACCCACTGCAACAAGGGAATTTTGGGAAGAAATTCACGTTTTGGCCAAAAAGCTAAAAAAATGTATGTTTTTTTCTTCTTAATTAACCATTACTTCTGGTGGGGAAGGAAACAAGTCCCCTGGAAATGTATGAGTTTTCCATGAAAACCGAATCCCTGCCCCTCCTGAGCTTCAACAAAACCTCTTGCATCCATTTCTGTCGAAACATCCCTCTCCCCACACCAGGAAAATAAAAGTCATTCCTCACCAGCCCTTCCAGAAACCTTCCCAAGCCCTGATCCCTTCCCCCTGTATTTCCTCCAGCATCGTCCAGGCTATGAGGAACCGGGATAAGCAGAAGATTGTTTAGACAGGAGGATAAACACCATTGTGAGGAGGAGACGTGTGCAGTACAGTGACGTCTCCCCACCGCATGCATCCATGGGGCATGGGGACATCGGCATGGGACCCCCGGTGGGTGGCTCTAGGCAGGTCAGTAAAAGCCCAGCTTAAGGCCATGGAAATCCAATAGCTGCTCCAAAACCTGGCTCTGGAGATGTTTAGCTTAAATCCAGCTTCCCTGGGGATACATTTAAAAATACTCATCAATGTCTTCATGATTCATCACTGCAATACCACCAGGCGTGGAGAAGCACCCCACAGAGAGCATGCCCCATTCCTGCCTCAGTTTCCCCAGCCATTGAGTTGAGATTAACGACCTTTTCCACCCCAGCTCAGTGAACATCTGTGTGGCACAAGGGATGAATACAATAAATAAGCTTTTTTAATGCCTTTAATTCATTTAACATCTTAATCTTCATAACAACGGAGCCGGCAGACTGGGCACCTCTGCACCGTGAGCCATTAGAAATCCATTGTGGAGATCTTTGAGGGGGACAGGCATGGAGACAAGGTTGTCTTCGTTTGTTTTCCAGCGTTTTCTTTTGTTTCCAGTGCACTTCAAAGCTTTGGTGAACTTAATCATGTCCCTGAGATTTTTTTTTTTGCCCCTGTGGTGTTAAATCCTTTCCATCGACATGCTGGGCAGAAAAGGGCGTAGAAGGACCATGTATCTGCCAAGCCTCATCTGCAGCTGGGAGACGTGACTCCCAACACTGATACAAGGTGCTTTGGAAAAAGAAGAAAATCCAGAGAAATTAAGGAGTAAAGCAGGATAATGCAACGCCCTGAATTACTCGGAGAGAGCTGGGCTGAAGCCTGGGTGGGTTCCCTGCCCCCTGCAGCCCTTGGGGCAGGACCACATGCTGCTCCAGGAGATGTATATGCATAGCCCAGACAGAAAGAATAGGTTAATTTGGGAATTACAGGATAAATTTCCTACATCGGTCAGTTCAGATTGTCCCACCACTACATTGTATCCTCTAAAGCTTATAAACCTATTAACTGAGGACTGCTAAGCTAATTACAGCTGGTTACACTTCCAGCTAATAAAATATTTGTCATTTTTAAAGCACATGGGAGTTTTTCTTCAGCTTAACCAAATCACCCTGACAATTCTTTCAGCTAAAAAGATTCCCAGCAGCATTTTTTGCCAGAGGTAGGAAAAATCTGATTAGGGTGAGATGATAAAAAGTTGCATTCCTGTAGTTTTCCTGACCAGAGCATAACAGTGGATGCAAGAGATGCGCGGCTGCATCCCTCCAGCATCGCTCCCATCAACAAGCCAACAGTGGGAAGCAGCAGGGATGGAGGTGCGAGGAAATTCTGGGTTTGAGACCACTTGGGCACTTAGGTTTGACTGGATTCATCACAGTCACTTCATCCTTAAGCCACGTCTTGCTGAGCCTGGGAGGGTTCAAGTTCACCTAACTGGTTTTTTGGTATTTATTCATATCCCAGTATGCTTGAGACAGGTTTAATTCAACAAGGGAAAAAGAAGCCTTTTGGATGAGTCTCTGCATCTGAAGACAGCTTCCCTCCCCCACCTTTCCTTATTTTTTAATGGACTTAATAAAGAAAGGAAATGTATTAGCCAAGTCCAGCCCATGTGTTTTTAATAACTCAATTTAATTAACATCTCCCAAACTGTCTTATTAAAACTAAATTAAATCCTTATTTGAGATGTTTAATAGATCACACAGACTTTGTGCAGAGACAACTGCAGCTGTGGGTGTGCCAGAAAAAGATGAGATTTTCCTTGCTCACCTTTGCAGGGGCCAGACCTGTTCCTTTTTGCCATTTCCAGGCCACAGTCCAGGTCTCTCCTGCTGGGATAAATCAGCCCTAATTCAGTGGGGCTGGAGAGAGCCAGGGGGGAGAAACGGGCTATGAGCTCCACAGTCTATCCTAGAAGGCAACAAAAACTGGCAACACAGAAAATCATGCAGCAAATACAACCCTTTTCACGGCGTTTTCCACTTAGCTAAACCACGTTTTTTGTAAGATTACTTTTTGACTTAAAAAACTGAGGATGAGCAGGTTAAATAAGAATTATCCTAAAAATCACACCCGTTACAACACATAGTTCATGAGAAAGGAGTTTGGCTTTGGGTTTTGCTGGAAATAAGTAATTTTTGGAAGAGAAATGGGAAAATAGCAATTCTTTTGCAAATGTTTTCTCTCAACAAGAAGTCAGCAGGGAAGCTCCACAGCCCTCGTCTTTCCTTGAGGATCTGGTGCCTTCTCCTGGTGCCTCGTCCCCTCCATCTCATCTCTCTGTGCCCTTTTCTAGTTATCCTCCTTTTCCCCTTTGCTTCCTTTCTGCCTCCTGTGGGTTTTTGCCTTCCCCCCTCACCTCGCCCAGTTTCCACGGATGCTCCCACACCACAAAACCTCCGGGCAAATGCTTCCTATCAGGCTTTTCCCACCAGGACCTCCAAAGCCAGAAAGCCAAGGAAGACAGCATCTGCTTTCCGTCACACCTGCCAGGCAGGGCTTAGATCTCCTCCAGTTCAAGCTATGTCGGTTCATTAAATATCTCCAACCAGATTAAAACCATGTTCAAACAACGCTCGCTCGTGGCTGCCGTGGGCCAGCGGGTTGGAGTTCAAAGGAGCTTGTTGGGGGCGATGGCCTGAGATTGCACAGCCCAAAGCTGTTGGTGACGATGCTTTGGACCTCTTGGGCAGATGGACAGGACTGAAACTGCTCGCTGGTGTTTTTATTTGGCATCTGCCGGCTCATGTCGACCGCGGAGGTGATGTCAAACACATGGCTGAGCTCTTCCCCCTGTGCTCTGGATGGATGGGTTTGGTAGCAGGGTTCAGCTACTGCTTTCACCGCAGGAACACGGAGCTGGATGGGGGCACCCGTAATGGTGGGAATGGCCAGCCCCAGGAGATAAGGTCAGTCTGGAAAACATCTAAACTAAATACAGAAGACACTGTGTAAAACAGCAGATGCAAAGGCCACGGGGCTTGGGGAGAGTCATGCAAGTGGGCTCAAATTCCTTAAACCCAGCTGGCCAGGTCATCTCTGAAAGGGGCTGGAAGGTCCTGCTCCTCGGTGGGTGTACGGAGCCTGTTTTCCCTGGGCAAACAGCAGCAGGGGAAAGTCTGTGATTCATTATTCTGTGAGCCCCAAAGATGCCCCGTGCCCGTCAAAATCAACACTGCGCATCAGCCCGGAGCGTGGGGCACGCAAGGGAGGGCTGCCAGGATGGGTCAGACACAGAACTCCAGCACTTGGACATGAAGCCCAAGCACTTGGACATAAAAAACATCTTTAAAACACAGTAATTGGTTAAAAAGCCATTGTTTCATCATTTTGCTTTAAGAGACCAACTTTAAGCCAGCAGCTGGTCATTTTGCAATTCTGTTGACAATGATTTTCCAACCTCATGTCCATTACTGCTGACGTTCGTGGAGATCTATCACCTGGAAATCTACTCCAAATGTAGAGCATTGTTTACTGAAGATTTTTAATCCTCCAATTACAGCTCCTCTGATGCAAAGCTACGCTGAAATCAGTAAAGGCATCTGTGAAAAAAAAAAAACAAAAAAACCCAACCCTTTGTAAGTGGAAGGGGAGGGAGATTTGAATCATCAAGTGCTGGAAAACTTCTCTCATCTATTTGTTCCTGGGTTTGACATCTAAAAACAAACAAACAAAAAGTAATAACCAACCACTTTCCAAACTCAGAGGGGTCTGAAAAAGTTAATCCTGGCACAAATTTACCACCAGCCCATCTGGAAGCTATAGCCCTGTTGGAAAATGCTATCTTCGGGTTGGGGTGTCCCTGGGTGCTGTGCTACAGGGAAGCACAAGGATTAGCTCCTGCACTGGGTTTGCACTGTAACCCCTTTTACTGGTGGGAGATAATGATCGTGTGATAATTGCCTTGGAGCAGGGGGGGGGATAAATGCTCTCGGCTGATGTGCCATCTGCACAGCTCCAGCCTTGCACCAATGCCGTTTGCGGAACAAAAACTGCCCCAAAAGCATTTTAAAAGGTTGAATGAAAACCGTGGCTGGGCTTTTTTCCTCCACGACACCTTCCAGGGGCAGCCCAGGACTTCTCCCAGGGAGGATTTTTGGGTACTTTCATCATAGGGTGGCAGTTTTAGGGAGGGTGTCATGGCATGCGCTGATGGCTTCAGCAGATGGTGGCACCTCCACCGGCTTTGGCCATCAGCATTTTGGATGAAAGACAATGTTTCAAAGCTGGACCTCAAGCTAGAAGACAGAAACTGGGCTCTGCAGGTTTTGAAGCTGTTTTCTTTCTGTAAAGTGTCCTTAGAGGCTCTTAATCCTTGGTATCCAAACTTTTTTTGCTTTTCCCTTTCCTGGTGATTCAGATTAACGGCTTTTTGGTAAAGCCAACTGTTGCCCTTCCTGCATCCCAAGGAGGTGCCACTGTGAAGGACAGGCCTGTAGAAATTCAGGCAAAAGAGGACAAACCATAGAAATTAATTTTCTTTCTTTTTTAAACCCCCTTTCCCCTCTCTGCCACCTCCACCTTTTTTATCTGACACTTTTCCTTCGGTGGAGCTGTTGGTCGCGAGCTCGGTTCAACTGTTCATTTTCAAACCAAACTTGTCTTTTAGAAGTTACAATTTTCAATCTTAAAGCAAAAGGTTCTAGGAAAATAGCACTGTAAAAAAATACAAATCACTGTCTTAAGTGAAAAATCGAGGTGAAAAACAAAGTTATAGGCAGCCCACTTATCGACCCACTCCTGTGCGATGACAATATGCAACCGTTGTCCTTGGTTTTATTTTTTGGGGTTTTTTTTTCTCTTGCCCAAGCTGCCTTCCTCCACCTCAAAGACCCTTTTAAGGGTGTGAGCACCAAGAAGTGCCCATAGGGTCACCTCCGGTGGGCTCCTGGAGCTTCTCCCTGTCCAGGGAAATGCGATAACCTGAACTTCCCAGGGTGAACTGGAGCAAACATCAAAGCCGCGGGGAGCTGGGGCTGGTGCGCAGAAGCCAGGGGTTGGTTTCCAGGGTTTCAAGCGGTGGAATCCCCCCAGCAAACCTCCAGTTTGAACCGGAGAGGTTAATGTGGCCGTTTATAGATGGGAGCAGAGATTAGACATGTTGAAAGAGGAGAGGAGGAGGAACCCAACGTTGCTTTTGATCCCACTCCGCTGCTCCCCAAAAGCCACCATGTGCCCAGCACCTGATAAACGCTATTTATAAACCTGGAGGAGGAGAAGGAAAGCCATAAATCTTCCTGCTTTCCTTTTCTCTACGGATCAAGAGGAAAATTAAAACCATGCATTTGATCTCCCAGGGATGCCCCATCCTCCTGCCCAAGCACAGAGGTGCCCATGGGGACCTGCCTGTCCCAACCTGGCCGTACCCGATTAAGTCAGGAGGCGAAGTCCACACAGTGGTGAGACACTGCCCTACAAAACCAGTGGGGAAGGAATTTTATGGACATTTTTGTGGGGTTTCACGTCAAAAACAAGGCTCTGGGGCCACAAGCTTTGCTGCTGAACCTCCATCTCCGCGGCTTCTTTGAGGACCGTATTCTCTTGTGTCATTACCAAAGTGATTTTATCAGAAAGCAGAATGCTGATCACTTTTGATAGACAGCCAAACTCTTGATTTTACCAGGCAGGAGCCACAGAGTTTCCACAAAGGTCATGGAAGCTGCAGTAGAGATTCTCCAATGTCTAATAAAGGGTTGAGCTTTTGCTACAACCCAGCGCTTCTACGCTAATGATAAATTTGGTTGCTGGACCCAAAATTCTGGGTAGAAGAGTGGATGCCAAGCAGGCAGCATGCTCATACATCATCAGGCTCAGCGATGCACTGCACCATGCTGGAGCGACGATGTCTCACTGATGGAGAGAGAATTATCTGATGGGGGAAGCTGCTTTCTTTGGGAGCAACAGGTCAAAGGCCAGTGCCACCAAATGTGACCTGCACGGATGACCTTGCACGGGGGCGAGGAGCACATCCAGACGCCAAAACTCATCACGGGGGTGTTGGAGGCAGCAACAGGGGGAGATGCAGAGGGAGAGATGCTCCCTCTCCCCATCCCCACCGAGCAAGCCAGGGTGAAAGGGGAGATGAGCTGGGCAGAGCTGGTGACCCAAAAGGCCACGAGAGAAGTAGGACCAGATGTTAAACAGAAGCTCGCAGTGTTGCTGTGGCCAGCAGGAGCCTGCCCTGGAGGAAATGACCCTGCACAAGATGCATTGTCACCGAAATTTCTTAACATGAGATAGCGCCTAACTGATTAGGGCGAAATGCCCAGGGGCAGCAGCTGCTAAAAATACCAGGAGGCAGAAGAACTGTCTCCTCCTGTCCCTGCAAAAAACGGTGCCATTGAGAAGTTGTTGTTGTTGTTGTGCTGTTTGCATGGCAATGGAAATAAAACTTTCCCCCAGTTTTGGGGTGGGTTTTTTTTTCCCATTCCCCCATCCTTTCCACTGATGTCATTCAGCTCTGTGCTCTGGACCTAAATTCAGAGCCTGGGCATCCCTTCTGCCAAAAAAAAAACCCAGAGAGAAGTGCTTTTTGAGATCTTTTATTAAGATGGGTAAACTGAGGCACTAAGCAGGGATGGATATTGCCCTCCCCTTCGTATGCTGGGGGTGAGGCAGTGCATTCCGTGCAAGCTTTGGTGCAATCCTGGCCATAATCAGAGTCGCTGCCCGGCTCCCCGCAGGCACGTGTGATGCCCACCACCCACAGCGATGCCACCCACGCTGTGCCTCCCGAACCAGCCTGCAGCCCCTTTCTGCCAGAGGGAAAAAAAATAAATCCTAAAAGCCCAAGTTCTCCTGGCCAACAGCAACCAGCCAGCAGCGAGGAGCATCCCCATGGTGCTTTCCTTGGAAAAACTTAGGGATTTTTATCCGGGTAGGATAATTGGAGCGAAAAAGGGGTTTATTTCAAAGCCACAAGTGCCACAGTGAGAGAAATGAATTCAACGTGGCGAGAGCAAGGTGCCAGCAGCGGTGCCAATGCCTGGCTGCAATTCTGAGCATTGGGCCTGCGAGAAGCACGTTCTCGGGCATGAAACTGGGAAAAGCAGCAAAAGGAAAAAAGGATAAAAAGGTAAAATATCCCCCAGCACCAGCCCAGTGTTTCCTCAGCCTCCCAGACCGGGCTGCGCGCGCAGGAAAACAGCAATAATTCAGTAAATAGGAGTGGGATTTGAAGCATTGGGAAAAGCAGTGTCTGAAGTTTCCAGAAACGTCCCACAGCACCTGCGTAATATTTTTTCTTGCTGCCTTCCCCTTAATTGCATCCATCTGGGACAGAGTATATCTTTCAACGCCGCAGTGCGTGGGCAGGAACCATCGGTTTTTGCCCCATTTTTTCTCACAGATCACAGATAAACATGACCTCTTCCCTCGGAGAGGCTCTCAGATGCTGCGATCATGCAAATACACAGTATCGTTCCTACAGTGCTTTCACGGGGGCCTTTGAAAAAAGAGGTTTTTATAAAATAGTTGATTTTCCTTCTCTTTTTGTCATGTTTTTGGGAAAGATGGGGGCTAACGTTGAAGGTAGAAAGGAGGGGGCAATCTCAGCTTTCCTCTTCCCCAGGAGCATCACTGGGGGATACAGGCACTCGCAGCCAACTTCTGTGCCTGTGCGTGCCTCAGTTTCCCTGATTCTCTTAAAGAGACGCTAAAACTTCATGCCTAGGTGAGCTCTGCCAGAAAAAAATGCTTAAAGTAACATTTCCATGTGCCATCCCCAGGCACGATGTTCCCTCCATTGGATCAGCGTCAAACCAGCAGGAATTCAAAGAGAAAACGCTCCCACTACGCACTAAAACCTCTGCTAGAGGCGTAACTTCCTATGAGACGAGGAACCCGGGGGGGAGGGGGGGTTGAGATGTTTGGAGTTCAGCATCCCCCCAGGGATCAGCAGGAGGCTGCAGCAGGGGCTGGGATTGTCATCACATTTTTTTAACGTTTTTATAAAACATCCAAATTTTCTTCTGGTGGGAAAAATCTGCAGCGAGGGAGGATGGTTGTTTTGGGGGTCTGGGGTGGGGTGTTTTTTTTTTTTCCCTGATTGCAATTTTCTTTGTACGGATGACAAGCCCTGATGCTCCAAAACACCCCGGTGACTGCAGATGCTTACGGACACTGGTTTGAAAACAATCCTTTTGCTTTTTGGCACCATCCGATAAAGTTGTGGAAAGATTTATCTCCCCATCAGGAGCCTCTACCAATTGCTTCCTAAATACTGGGGAGAGGAGATCATTTAGTTGCCATTTCAGTGAAACCTCATTAAGTGTTGTGAGAGTCCATCTCTCCTAAGTGCTCCTACGGTCCCCGCGACTGCAATTAGTCTCGCAGCGATCTTTTGCTGAGCTCATCCCATATAACATGGCTGGAGATGGGGAAAAAGATCCAAACGTGAAATGCCCAGGGATGGAGAAGGGTTGGGAGCGAGGGGTTGGACCCCATCCCCTGGGTGACCTCTCTGCTTCTCACAGCAGAAGGGTTGGGATGAGAAGCTTTAACATCAAGCGGAGGGACCTGAAATCACCGTGGGACTCGCGGAGCTCTCGTAGGATGGAGCAGCTCCGATCCCACCTGGACACCCTTTGCTCCAGGCTGCCAGGAAGCCAGATACCAACCGTGTAGGCTCACAGGAGGCTTCTCCCTGCCCCAGGGTCCTACCTTGCCCCCAGCCCAGCTAAATTGTGTGTAGGGACTGGGAAGGGACCATCAGGGAGGTAGAAGGAGAAAGAGGGAGGTTCAGGGCCAGCAGATCGCTGAGGTTTCTGCTGTTGTTGTTTCTATTTTTACTCCCTTTATGTTTTTCCAATTTCGAAATTCCACTTGGAAAAAAAAAAAAAAAAAAAAAGGAAAGAAAAAAAAAAAAAAAAGCCCTGCCTGGAATTTCTTTCATGCCCCGTTCTCAGCCTGCGTGCGTATTTCCCAACGCGTCGTCAAGGGTTGCATTGACTCAGCGGGGACAAGAGCCAGCTCTGGTTTCTATTACCAGTGATTAATGCCAGGGAACATGTTTAGACTCCCAGGGCTTACGCGCTGCTCAGGGACTCTGGGAATTTTTGGTACCAGCTCTGGTAAAACCCTTCGTTCCTACGGGGCAGTCGGGTTCACGTTACCGGCTGGCGTTTTGAAGTCAGCTCCCCGGGAGGGTGGGAGCAGGGCAGCAGGGCACCCCCAGACCCGGCCGCTGCTGGGGTACCCCCCGCTTTCCCCGCTCTCTGCTGAGGATTGCTTCATGCTCAGGTCCCTGTTCCTTCCATGGGAAACCCAGTGGTGCAGTGCGGGGAGGAATGGGAGCGATGGTAAGAGGCTTGCAAAGGCAATCGTGAAATGAAGCAGATCAAAGCAATTTTCCTCCTTCCCTGTCTGCCGATGGAATCCTGGGGACATCCAGAAAGCCACCTCCCAGGCCAGCACCTTCCACCCCCGCCAGCAACTGTCAGATAACTTCAATCCCTTCCCTATTGAAAGGATCACTAAATTCAATTTTGCTTTTTTCGATAGACTTTTATTTGCTTTACTTTGTTCAAATTGCAAAGACCGGAGCTGGCTCCTCCCAAATCCTAGATGTTGGGGGGATTTGGGGAGGAATCGGGAAAGCTGGGAAGATCTCCAGGGCCATGGGATGACAGCAATAGGATGATTACCCGATCCATGCACACCAATCTCAGGGTTAGGAGCTCCTGTGCTCCTGCCATTGGGCTTCAGAGGTGAAGCCGTATCTCCCTGGGGAGGGCTAAAGCCTCCATCACTCCCACTCGAGGGGACCTGAGCACCACAGCTGTCCCATAAAGCATTCCCCAGGCTGGGTTAATTGGATTAGCCCCAGGAGGAAATGCCCGGGCTCCCCAAACTCCTTCTCCAACAGATGTTCAAATAACACCGCATTAAAAAATAAAGTTCTTCTTCCAGGTAGCTTTAGCTGTCAGCAATGCAGAGGTGAAGTTTATCCTTTTGCTCTTGACGGTATAAATCCTTTCCTGGGCTTTGAGCCAAGGCAGCTGCTGTTGAGGGACCGATAGATACTGGGAGAGAGTTCCCACTGCCCTCACACCAGCCAGCCTGGACCTACAGGGGGAAAACCCCCAAATGAAACCCCACGGGCTTGCCCCCTTTCCAGCTCCTGGAAACAAGACTTCTCCCTGCCCAGAAAAACGAGGTGGCATTGGAAGGGCATGAATTATTTGTGGTACATTGGTGGCATCGCCGTGCACCAGCAAGATCTTGGCAGGTTGGCTGGGTCCCCTCCCTCCACCCAGGCGGATGGAGCTATCCATCCCTCTTGGTCACCTCCGAAGCCTTGGATGGCCACCAAAACCTCCAGCCATCAGCGCTGACCTCTGACGGCCATTACACCAGACTGCAAACCCTTTTGAAAACCCACTGACCTTGATAATTTTTTTTCTGGACATTTTCCATCTTCACCTCCACCCCCTGCTCCCTGCAGAAGGATCCTCAGGGCTGGGATGTCTTTGGAAACAGAGAATTCTGCCACCCAAAACATCAGCACAGCCTTACTTCCAGACCTGGGGGAGATGCCAGCAACCAAATCATATCTGACTTACTTTCCCAGTCAATATTTACCTGCTTTTACCCGCTTATCCCTCTGCCTACCAGTGATGGGATCCCTCACTTCGATCCTGTCCATGTTGCATCATCAGCTTCATCTCAGAAGACGCAGCTCTTCGTGCCTACCCATGGTCAGCTGCTTCTAAGGTTTTGAAGTCATCTTGTTGGAGGGTTACAGTTCTCAAAGCAAGATCAGAACTTGCTTTTGCAGGCAGAAAGGGCTACAAGATGTGCAAAGGATGGAAGAATTATCCCCTCTGCCATGCTGGAAAAGCTGCTTGTGTTACAGCCTCCAGTACCTGGGAGCCTTTGGGAGAGAAAGAGGCTGGGATTTTTTGGAGAGCTGGTCAAAACATGTTTTGATTTAATTTGGTTCCTCTCCACCCTCAGAAAACTGTTATTTTTCAGCTAAAAGTCAAACTCTACCCAATTTACTCCCACACGGTGAGTATTTCTGTGTGGGTCTGTGCTGATTCCTTCCCCTCTTTTGTAACGTCGATCCCAGAATTTCTATGGCAAGCAGACATCTTTTAAAAAAAAACCTACCCATTTTTCAGGAATCCTATTCCTCACCTAGGGAATTGTCTTGAGGGAGTATTGCCTTTTCCAGGAATGCAAATTATGCCCTTTTCAGGTTTTTCTTTCATTCAGCAATTCAAGCAAGCAAGAAGCTGGCAGAGCCAGGGGGCTGCAGGGTAGACATGTCCTACGCCTCTAAGCATCCGCCATGGAAGAGGAGAGCAAGCTGGGGCTGCGTTGGCCCCTTCCACTCTGCTTGAGGTCATGGTCCCTTGTGTTCATCCTCTGTTCCTGGAAAGCAGATGGATATTGTCTTCTCCATCCCGACTTTCAAGCCAGGCTTCTTGCTTCCCAGCCCGCCCCACGCTCTTACACGTGGAGCCTGAGCAACCAGTTCAACCCCAGCTCTGCTCTGCTGGTGATGGGGATGAAGAGCCAGCGTCGCCTCCCCCCAGCCATGCTCCTAAATAATAACACACGCACACACAACCGCGTACTTCCCGCTGACTTCGGCGAGACCTCTTGTCTGCTTCCCCCCGTGTCCTTCATGGGGAGAGAGAAAGTGGTGGGAAAGTTATTTCCCAGGGCACCCAGCCGGCTGCAGCAGTGCCTTTGGGCTTGGAACAATGCTTGGAAGGGAAGATGGGGAAAAAATAGACTGGGATGACGGTGTATGAACTTATCCAAGCAGCAGCAGTGCATAGTTTGTGGTGGAAATGTCCTTGAGTTATTTCCTACAGAAATCTGGTTTAGGTTAGGCAGCCCTGCTAGCAGGCTGAGATCTTCACAGCTCCGAGTTCCTTCGCTGGACTTTCATTCATTTACCACCCGTTTTTCTGCTACAGGGTTTGCTTTTCCCCAAGGAGATCTGCGGGCCTCCTCCCTGGCTGGTTTTCCAAGGGATGTTCCCAAAAATGCATCTGTTGGTGGCTGGGATTTTGTTCACAGGACGACACCATGGGATTCCTCATCAGGTCACACAGGGCTGGAGCCCCCCAAGATTTTATTCTTGCCATCCATCACACCCCTGTGTTGGGGCTTCAGGAATGAGTCAGGGACTGTGCCCGGTTTTGGTGGCTGCAGTTGGGTGAGATGAAGCTCCCAGAGCAGGTTTGCCCAGCAGAAACGGGGACATCTGTTGTTGGGACCTCTCCATGACACCAGAGCATAAGAAAAACAAATGGGCATCTGAGTCTGGGTACTTATCCAGTGACTCTCAGTGCTTTGGGGGAAAAACAGAGAAGGTAAGAACAACTGAATTCCCATTTGGAAGCACTTCTAATATCTACTTGGATGTGAACTGTATCATCTAGGTGCTTTTTGAACAAATCAGTCCTTGCAGACCACCGTCATCATTCATAAGAATTGCACTTGGGACAGCACCAGCATTTGTTCCCATTGCACCTTCATGCATGTTGCAAAGCTCAGACCTCCCTCTCCATAGCTCCATCAGCTCCTGCTTAGAACACCATGTCCTAAATTTTGGGACCCTGCTTTGAATGGCTTTAAACAGCCCTACTTTTCCCAGACAACGTCACCAGCGCTCTCTGAAAAGCCATCCCCTTCGAAGCATCTGGAAGCTGAATGCACAGAAGTTGGTCGGTCAAAAACCACAAGTCATTTTTATGCACCACCAGAAACTTCTGTGTTTATTTCTGTAGTTAGAGCAACCCAAAACGAAGATCTCTACGGCTTAAAAAGAATGTCTGAGAAAACTGTCAGCAAGGCTGAAAGACGGGTACAGGAGGGATGTGCTCAGCAAAGAGACAAGGATGCAGGTCCTCATGCAACACAGGGCTGGAGGAGCATCACCTGCTCTGTGCTGGTGCTCCTCCTGTGCCACCTCATTTTGGTCATGGCCAAGGCAAGATTTGGGGCTAAATTCTTCAGATCTTTCTTCTATCCACTCTCCCAGCCTAATCCAGCCTTTTTCTTTGATGGGTCATCTCCGCGCCTGCACACGGGGAGCGAGGACCAGCTTGCAGATTCGTGCAAACCCAGCTGGCGAGCGCACACCAGCCTACGACTGATTTGTATCAGTTTTGCTTGTGTGGTTAGGCAAGTTTGAATCACAAACCAAATTGTTTATTAAACTAATTTAGCTAAAATGTGCAACTTCTGGAAGCAGCCTGCGCTCTATTTTTCCCCCCCTCCCTTACAAGCCCGATGCTCATGGTGGGGGAATGAATGCTCCAGCTGCTGAGATTTCTGAATCCACACATAAAACTTTATTTGTTCTCTTTCTGTTTATCATTTCCATAAGCCATCCCGGTAGGAATTGCACATTCCTCGTTGCTAATTTTAACGGAGAACGACTGCACAGATCCCCAGGCAGCCACCAGGAATGCTCCCATGGAAATTGCATCGCGTTTTCCTGCCATCGTGTTGTGTGCGCACTGGGTGACTCTTCCTGAGAAGACTTGCAAATGGCTTTTTGTTGAGCTGTTGGCCTTGGGTTTTGGTTTGGTTTTTTCCCTTTGCTGGTGGGTGAGCAAGCAGTTGGCACGGCCTCTCCGGTCCTGAGGCTGCCGATGACTCACTGTGACCAGGCGAGGGTGGCCACATCACTCCATAGCTTTTTTCCTGCGTGTCTTTTTACAACCATCGTTTTGGGTTGGGGTTGTGAGGTTTTGGGGACGGGCACCAGCTTTGTGCTGCGTTGGTGGCTGGGAAGGAAAAGACGCAAAATCTCATTTTGCTACTGCTACAGCATCTCAGTGCTGGGATTAGGGAGGGATGGGCCTCTCATCGGCGCTGGGGTGTGTTTCCAGCTCAGAATATGGTTTGGTTGCAAAAACTCTCCCAAAACTCAGGTGAAAATCCCAGGCTTCTTGTCAGCAGCTCTGCTTTGGCAGCATGATGGGATCTCCGCAAGAAGCTGTGCCCTCAGCTACAAGACATCAATGCATTTCTTTGAGCTAGAGCAAATATTCAGGAGGGGGGGAAGCAAAACAAGAGCCCCCCAGGCTCCATTTAAGCCATGGCAGCCGTGAGCGAGCCCTTCCAGCAGTTAATGAACCTCACCACCAAAGACATCTTCCTCATTTCCACTTCCAGTTTGTTCACTGCCTGGTTTTTGCCTCCGGATCCTTCAGCCCTCCGCTGCCAAATTTCTCTTCCCTGCGGAGGCGGGGAGCCTGCGGGTCAGATAAGCCCTTTCCTACCCATAGGGAGAGAAATGAAGCTCCCGGAGCCTCATTCCAATCATTTTCCTCGCTCTGCCCTGAATCGCAGCCAATTTTGCAGCTCCACCACTCTGGCTGTAAATATTGGTGCTGCTGGAGCCCAAAAGCTGTCACAGTGTGGGGATGGTCTTTGCTGCTCCTGGTCCGTATTCCCCTGATAATTCACCCCCAAATCAGATTCATAAATTGGCAGAGCCATGAGACCGGGCACCCTTTTGGTTGTTATCCTTATTTTACCAGGGAACAAGGATGCACAGATATCAAAAATGAGGACAGGTCTTACCAACAGCTGGCAAACCCCACAGCAGCACCAAGCAGAATCTCACACAGCAAAGAAAATCTTGCCAAAAAAAAAATCATTATTTCTATAACATCTGAGACTGCCAACTGTCTCACACCTGCTTAGATGCCGAAACCACTTTGAATTACCCAGCTGGCACAGAGCACTCGTAGATGCCCTTTGCAAAGGCACCCATGGGTGCTGGGAGTCCCAGGGGGGCTTGAGGAGGTGCTGGGCAGCTGGAGTAACCGCAGGAGCTGCTGGCAGCCCAGAGAAATCAGAACAGATCTGACACCGTGGGATCTAAACCCCTCAGCACGTCCCAGCCAAGAGCTTGGCATTGCTTTTAAATAGGTCAAGTGACAAGAGATTTCCAAATTCAACTGGGAGACAGGCTGTCGGATCGAGATTTACACTTAAGGGCATGAACCAGTGCAGCTCCGTGGCTTTGCACCCTGCGTCACCCAAGGATGGTGGCAAAATCACACCGTTGGGGACCTTCCCCTCTATCAACACACATGGCAGCTAGCAACTCCTCGGATCCACAAGCCCTCCTGCAGCCCAGCCAGTGCTGCTCGCTCACCTTTTTTATTTATTTTGCATTTCATTCCCTCTTTCTCTTGCTGGCATGAAGCCCTCGGCTCCTATTTTTATCAGTGGGGATTGGATCTGCCACGAAAGCCACCACGTGGGACCTCACAGGAGCAACACCACGAACCCAGAAAGGGGAAAGGGAAAAATAAATAGATGCATTGCCCCGTGCCAGCCAGCCGGGCTGGGGGCTGCTTCTCACGGGGGAGGGAAAAGCCGAGCCGGGGCTGTGCCAGTTTCATGCCCAGAGTGCTGTTTCCCCCGCTTGCTATTTCTTTGGTGCCTTCACAATGAAAAACGAGCCCAGTGATGCAAAGCCCGGTGATTTACGGGGAGCTCTGCTCCGACAAGGGCTTTCCGCTTGCCCAGACTGGGGGGATGCGGAGGAGAAGGGGTTTTAGGGGGGGTTCAGGGGGAGAGGAGCACAAGCTGGCAGACGGATTGGAAACAGATGCTGAAGATGCTCACATCAAGGGCTGCAAAATGCCTCCAGCCCAGGCCAGAAAGGGCCACCTTCACCCACGGTTCGGGGCAGGGGGACAAAGTGCCTCCATCTGCCTTCACCCGGCACTGCTACCGAGCCCATTTCGAGCATCCCTGAGCCCACCAGGCCCTGAAAGAGCAGGATGGATTCAAGCTGGATGAGACGATGCTCTGCAGAGCTGAGTTTGGCTTTTGTACATCATCAAGGTCCAAAATCCCCCGGGTTAATTTTTAATCCTCTGTGTTGATGCCTCAGCTGTCCCCCACCTTCCCAGAAAAGCATTTTGGGGACCCAGGCAGGTGTCTTTGGAAAAACACAGCCACTTGCCAAGGCTGTTCATAGGAAGCAAATGCCCTGCATGGTGCAGGCAGAGCATCCTCCTGACCTTCCCACAGGACCCTGATCCCCGCAGCCCCGGGGGTCCCGGCCACCAGGCTTTGTGCACAGTGTCCCAGGGAAACCCCAGACAACATCCCCCGGTGACCCCCAGCCCACCCTCCTGGGAGACATTTGGGGAAAAGCCGGGGAAAAGCTGTCAGAGGTGTGGGCATGGGTTTATTCTGCACCATCGGGTTTATACTGGCCAGGCACAGGGGTAACTGGAAACAGGTTTTGGTGAAACAACATAGCAGTGGTGGAGCTGGCAGGAGCAGCCATCCCACCCCACTCCCAAACAGGGACCCCCAGCATTCATGCGGATTTTTTTAAGCCAGCCAGGGAAGGCTTGGGAAATGGGTTTGCACTTGGGGAAACTGAGGCAGAGAAGGTGAAAGAGGGCAAAACTTCCTAACAGCTCCACATCACAGCTTCTGCCTCCTAAACCTGCACCGTGGGACACCTGCCAACCCCTCCTGCCCTTCCAGAGCGGCAGCAACCCCCTTTCCTGCTGGAAAACACCCCTCCCTGACGTCTTGAGCTCATTTAGCAAAGGGCTCAGCCCCCTCGAGTGGAGCCCCTGGCGTGAACAGCAACTCCATCACCAGCGCAAAGCCACAGCCTGGATTTTTGCAGGGATGAGGAAGAGGAGAAACACAAAATACCCCAAAGGAAAATCCCAGTGTGGAGATTTTTATATTTAATTTTCCTTGGAGCGCCTAATCCCTGAGAGGCTGATTGCTCCCCTCGGAAAGAAACCCCTTCCTCTGGCAGGGTGTGAGCTCAGCAGCACTTTGCTCTCCCCTCCATCCCCCCCAGCCCACGCAGCCACCCACACCCCTCTTCCCCCCAGCCCCAGGGCTGCCGGGGTTTGGGCTCGGGGCCCCCAGCTCACTGGTGGTCTGTGGCGGGCACACTGGTGGTCTGCACCGAGCCAACGGGTTGCATGGCTTTGGCTTCGCCTCGTCCTTTCCAGCTGGTAAATGTCATTAATGGAAGCTGAAAATACATGGCACCGTTCCTGCAATGCCTTTTCCACGGTGCCAGAGCTGGAGCAGGAGGAGATGGGAGGGAGGGGGCCAGGGATGACCCTGGGCAGGAGGGTGGTGGGTTTGGGATGTCAGGAGGGGGGAAGGAGAAGGGAATGGGAGGGAGAGGGGGGGTGTAGGAAGGCAACCAAGAACCTGCGCAGAGCTGGGCTGGGGTATGGAGGGGGAGGCAGCGGGTCTCAGCACCCTGGGTCCACCAAGGGCAATTCAAGCTGGGGGGAGGGATCTGGGCATGCTGGTTTTAGCCCGTGCAAACACAGTGCTGGCTTAGGGAAGAAATAAACTCAGGTCAGTGTGGCCAGGGCTGAAGTGTCCTGCTCTCACCCCAAACCCCAAAGGATGCTGCAGGCAAGGCGGGCGCGCAGCATCCCAGGAGCATCCCCCCCCCAGGGATGCAGCATCTTGGGGAGCAGCCGTGTCCCTGGGCTCCCCAGGAGGCAGCTGGGTGCTGGCAGGCACACGGCCCCCCCGACAGCTGGGTTTTGGCCCTGGTGGCTGCCTCCCCTCTGGAGCAGCCTGGCACAATAGCTCATTGTGGGGCTGGCTTTCAAGCGAGGCCAGGGAACGGCAGCGCTTGCCGGCGCAGGGAAAAGGCCGCTGGAGGAGCCGGAAAGTTGCTGTTGGACAGTGTTCAGAGGCCTCGGCACAGCGGGAGGGAGCCGGCCGCGGAAAGCAAACAGCGCGTGGAGCGGAAAGTGCTGACTCCAAAAGGCATCCCTGGCACCCCCGGCACCCCCCGCAGCAGCACCGCCCCGGGCAGGCGAGCCTCAGGCGGGTGGATAGGGCCCAACATCTAAATACTTCCCAGCAGCCCTAAATCTCCAGTTATTCTGGTGTAAGGCCCTCACTGCCCCCAGCGAGCCATGAACAGCACGCGTGCAAGGGGGTGCATGCGTGTGCAAGGGGGTGCGTGCATCCGCACAGGTGTGCATGCCCCACACCACCCGGGGAAGGGGTAAAACTCATCACCTTGCTCCCGCAGTGCCCCGCCCTGTCTCCTTACATCTCTCCATCCTTCTGCTGCCTTCCCCTACATTCACCTTCCTCCTCTTTCACCGCCTCCTTCCATCTCTCTTGTTCTATCTCAGAGATTTCTAGAGAGCCCTTCCCTTAGTTTAGCCTTCAGTAATCTAGGTTCCTGTTTCAATCTCTGTTTCCCTCAAGCGCCAGTTTAGATGTCTCATTTTGAGACACCGACCTGAAAAATACCCGTTTGCTTTCTGGCCTCTATTTAGAGCAGCAGCTCTCGGTGCAATGCGGCTGCTTTCAAGGGTGGAAGAGCCCCTCCATCCCGCAGGCACCAGCCCCTGGCCCTGGGGATACCCGGCCTCCTGCTCCGCTGCGCTGCTGGATGCACGTGTCCCTGGACACATATATATGCTGGAGTCTGGAAAAACCCTGCTTGGTGCTCTGGCTTTGTTGAAACCACACGCCCGAGCAGTCACACAACAGCACCTGGGGCCAAGAAGCCATGCAAAACCCTCCTACGGGTGCTATTCTCCACGCAGGCAGGTTTTTTCCTGCTGGGGAGCTCATCCCTCTCAGTAAACCCACCCCTCAAGCTAAACTTTGATGCTCTTTTACTAACAGCTTGCTCGCAGGGTGCATTGCTGCAACAGCCAGGCCCTGCTTTTGGGGGTGCAGAGCTGTGGCCGGGATGCTCTTCTTGCGGGAACAGCTCGAGCTCCCTCCCCAAACTCCGCTTCCCCATCCCAAATCCCCTAAGCAGGTTATTTATTACAGCTGGTGCTGGCCCGGGGAGCCTCGGCATGGGAAGCAGAGGTGAGAGGGCGGGACAGGGGCATCAAGGGGGGGCATCGGCTTAGTCTGCCACCTCCGGTGCTTCCTTTGGGGGAGCAGGGAGGTGGGGTGCTCAGCTCCGGGGCTGTTAACTGCTGGCCGTCATTTCCCTAGCTGGTACCCCAGGTGCACGGGGGCTTCCCCCGGCAGGCCACCGGCCGGTATTTTTAGTGCAAGCCTTAAAGTCTGCAGTTGCTGGGAGGGGCGATGAGGATGCCGGCTGCCTGCGGCTCAGCTCCCCTTTCAGTTTTTAATCCCTCTCCTTCCCTCTCATTTGCAAGGACCAGCAGCATCCTCAGGTTTTGCAAGGACGTGCAGAGCGCTGCGTGCTCCCCTGCTTGCACAGCCCTTCTGCAAGGGAGGCGAAACACCCCCCCCCAAAGGGGGGGCACAGTCACCCCTTTGCTTTTTAGCTGCTCCCACACATTGAAGAGCCGCTGGCATGGAGCGGCTGCAGAGACTTGAAAGCAGCGGATGGGAAAGGAGCTGCACTTGCTGTTTATTTACCCAGGGCGGCCGGGCTCTGCCGAGCACGAGGCCACACCGGCTGGTCCGCTGGCTCCAGCTGCGATGAAAAGAGCGACGGCAAGATCAAGGTCCTGCGACGGCAAGATCAAGGTCCTGCGGCAGCAAGATCAAGGTCCTGCGGCAGCTTGGCTGGCGGTGAAGGCAACGGCAAGCCCCGCTCCTGCTTGGAGCTCCATGTCTCCAAACGTGGATGGAGCAGGCTGGGTGCTCACCCGCTGGCTTGTCCCCAGGGTTGTCCCCATTTTGGGGTCTCACCCGGCCCCTCTGCCAGACCCTGGTGTTATTATGCTGGAGGTTAGCTGAGCTTTCGGTACACAGCGGTGTCCCACAGGCATCCCATGACCACGCTATGGCTGCAGCGAGGACCATCATGGTGCTCCACACCTCATCCTTCAGTCCTTCCCTGGCGCATCTGGCTTCCTGCATGGCTGCAAGCTGCATTACTATAAATGGAGGTATTATAAATATTTCTTCTCCTGGATTCATCCGTTGCATCCTCTTTTACGCAGATGACTTCTCCGCCCTTCTCAGTATTCAACAAATCTGCGTAGCACGTTTCTGAACGCTTTGTCCAAGCCACGTCATGCTGATTCAAGCAAACAAGCGTCAATGATATTGTCCTCTGGGAATTTCCCATCACGCAGACTCACCAGCGCTATGAATAAGCATCAGCTCCTGGATCACGAACCTCTCCCAGATGCCAGCTTCATTAATCAGCACTTCCAGACCTACACACTAAGGGGCTCCGATCAACCCCCCATCCAATCAGGCACGACACAGATTTCCTTTCGGCTTGATGAGGATGAGGGGATACCCAAGCATAAAACCCGCTGGGAAAAACAAAATGTATAAAAATACATGTATTTGTCAAAGATCTGAAGCACAATGGTCTAATTTGATCTATCGGGAGCCTAAAGGCAGATTTCTCCTCTTGACGGAGCACAGCCTGAGGTCTCGAGTGGGAACGGGGATGCCCAGTAGCATCTTCACACCGCAGCGAGGGCGAGTTGGCGGTCACGGGGCTTTGCCAGTTGGCTACACCTATTTCACAAGGGCCTGCTGAAGAAAATATACTACAAAAGTCATTTGAGGTGGTAAACCACAGATATCCCAAGCTCCCAGTGACGATTCAAGATGAAAGACCATTTTGAAACCCTGGAATTGTCCCTGGGACAGCAATGAGGAGTGGTGACAAGTCTCCGAGGAGCCGGAGAGGACAAGTTGTGCTCCCAAAGCGAGAGGGAGCCGGTGGGGCACAGCATCCCTCTTCTCCAGCCCCCAAGACTAGAGGCTGCAATGCCAGCCAGACCTTTATTTCCTATAACCACACAATTTTCTTTAATAACAATAATAATAATTTTTAAAAAGTTACTGGGATTTCTAAGTGTTTGAATTGGTTTTCCACTTTGCTCCCCGAATTTAAAAAGTAAAGGCAATGAATAAGCACACCGACACTGAAGGTTATGAATTATTCTTCTTTTAATTCCACATGGTTTAAAATACGATATGAAATAAGGCTACAGTATATAAAAAACTCTCCAGCAAAATGATGTGCCAGCATCAGCAATTAAAACAAAACCAATCCCCTCCTTCTTTAAGAATTCAATGTAGGAGGGACTTTTTTTTTTTTTTTTTATCCTTTAAAAACGGAACAAAACAAAACACAACACACGGACACACACACACATCGCTACATCTCTAAGCTACCTCAGCTCAGTTTTTTTAAAAAGCACCTGCTTTTTCCTTTTTTTTTTTTTAATCTTGCTTTTAAAATTTTTTTCCACTTTTAAAAAATATAAATTATATGAAAATACAAGTTGGAAAATAGTCGAACAGCACAATATAACAATCTCTTTTTTTTTTCTTCTATGTTTATCAGCTTAAAAAAAAATCCCATGTGTAAAAACAAAACAAAACAAAACAAAGACTTTTTTTTTTTTTTTTTTTTTTTTTTTTTTACTGAGGCAGTTAATTCCTGGAGATATTCCATTATAACATATATGTATACATAGATTTATCATTTATTTTAACCTCTTTGGAATGTAGACAACAGCTCACAGATGTTATATAGACCCTACCAGAGAGCAGAGCACGCCAAGGCATCCCAATTTTGCGACGTTAACAAGCAACCAAGCCCTAAAGCCTCACAGAAAACCCCTCCAGAAAAGCAAAAGTCAGAAGACAGAGATGTTTCCTGCAGCATCTGAATTTATCAGTGCTTATGGGGACCATTTTTTTGGAGGAGGTGTTGGTTTGGAAAGACGTGAGAAGGTTCTCCCATACAGGAACTTCTACTCCTCACCCTGTTTGGCTGTTTCTCCACCTGAGCAATCACGTCAGGAGCGGGATGGTGGTAGCGTGGAAATAAAATAGGGTATGGCCATCCTACACACAGAAATGGAGAGGGACAGGCAGCAGAAAGAGTGCCTGCATTTTTCATCAGGGTTTGGTTTTTTTCCCTTTTACTAAGTCCCACATACCAACTGCCGAGGCCCCAGAAAGCCGTCTGCAAGCGCTACGCTCCCAAGGCAGGCTCAGGCTCTGCCGGGGGGGCCAAGGGGACATGTCCCCCCACAGAACAGCACATCATGAGCAGGACACAGAAAACATCCCCCCAAAAAAATCACCAAAAGCACCTGAGACATTCCAAATTGAGACAAAATTACCCAATTTCCAAAAGCCATGTGTATCTCCCAAGGGTGAAGCTTGCTCCCGTGCAGAGAAACCAGCACAGGAGCGAGTCCTGTCCCTGGCAGATCTCCATCATCCCTCTCAAACCCATCCTTCTGGCCCAGCACATGTGAGTGGATTAACCAAATTTTCACGGCCTCAAAGAACAGGAGGACAGAGGGTTTGGGTTCCAGCGCATCTGGCTCAGTACACCCCTCGCCAACAGTTCAACAGGCAATGAAAAAGCAGAAGAGCATTAAAAAAAAAAAAAAAAAAAAAAAGGAAACAAAAACAAATCTGCAAATTTCCAGTGTATAAACAGCACGCAGCTCTCTCTGGGATGGTCTCTAGAATGGGAATAAAAAGTAAAGGAAAATAGAAAATGATGAACCTGACATTCCTAGGGCTGTACTGCCCTTTTCCTGCTGCACCGGCTGCGAGCTGGGATGGCAAACAGCTGGGAGAAACAATGGAGAAGCTCCAGCCGGGGGCTACTTCCAAAAAACAGAGCTGCTTTCCACGACTCACCCTTTCTAACCTTTAAACTATCTTGCCGAAATCACTAGGAACACACAGGTTCAGCTTAGAAACCTGGAAAAAACCAGCATGGCGGAGTGAACATGGGATCCAGCCTGGCAGAAAGATGGGGCCGATACCTGACCATCGGAGGGAAATTTTATCCCTGTTGTCTGCTTGAAAAAGGCACTTCAGCTGCAGTGGAGCATCTGAGCAAAGCAGGAGACACCTCCTGGGACACGGCATGGTGCCGGGGGCAGAAGACAGGGTGCCTGGCCCTTTCTAAGGGCGTAAGGGCGATTTTTCAAAGCGCTGCTAGAAGTGGCCTGTGACGGGTAAGCTGAGGGCACTTTGCAGCTGCACGCAGGACAGCGACCTTGAACGCCTAAAAAAACCCCAACTGCTGAAAATCCAACCCCTGGGGTGTATCCTGTTGGGATGCTCTGTAACAACTCCGCCCCTGCACACCTCTGGGCTGTCACAGCTTGCTCGACTCCCTCTCCAGCCTGCTCAGCAGCTCGGCGAGCCTTGGCTCTGCGGTAGAGCTCTGCCCTGGTGCCTCGCTGGTGCGGGGCCTCATCCAGAGCTATGTTTGCCTTTCCTCTCTCCAGCTCAGCTGCTCTTCTTTCTCCCATCCTCCCTGTCTGCTCGAGGCGGTGAGCTGAAGTTTAACTTCCAAGTGGGCAGCGTCCCTTTCCTCCTTCGGTGCAAGCTCCTTCCACCTTCCTTTCATCCTCTCTGCCTTCCTTTCCCTCCATCCCACCCTTTTCTTTCCCTGTGCTCAGGGGGATGATGCACAGCCCCAGCACCGTGAGCTAACAGCACAACTAATAAACTCCCTTACCTAAACCGCCATCTGCTTCCATCCCCCCTGGCTGGAGCTCCCCCTTGGCCCACTCATTTCCCCTCCACCATCACCTTTTTTTTAAGCACGCAGCAGTTTGGGGGCTGACTTGCCCCCAGACGACCAGATACAGAGGTGCTGGGTCCCCCCAGCTCTGGAGGAGGTGGAGGAGAGCTCAGCACCCCTGAGCATCACCTTGCCCTGGCGTCAAGCTCCCCATCCAACACTGCCTCTGTGCAAGGGGGTTACGTGCCCACGGATTTCAGCTCTTTGCACGCGGAGTCCCGTCCTGCCGACCCGACGCATCAGCCTGTATCCGGCAGGCATTGCCCGGTGAGCATTTTGGGAAAGCCTCTCCCCGCCTCACCCCTCACTACTGTCTCACAGTGCCCCTGTAATGAATGCAACGACCTAAAACACACAGACGGGCAGAGGAACAACATCGGAAGAAGGTACTTTCGGTCCAAACACATAATACTGTCTTTAAAAAGAAAAAGTCCAGCGGCTCTCAGGAGGGAAAGATCCCATTCGGCAGCTGGACCTTCGGGGTCACCCCTGGATATCGAAACGCTCAGCACCCGATCCTCTTAACTCACGCTGAAGGCGGTCGTCAGCCTCTGTCTGCTCAGAGCATCCCAGGAGTGCTCGGTGCAGCAGCATTTACCCCTCTGAACGCAAACCAGTTGTAAAAGGTTTGCAGGACAGACGGAGCAGCTCCTCCTGGGATTGATCCTGCAACCCGGTGGGGCAAGCACATGAGACCGCGGCAATACCGGTCATACGCTTCATGTTAATCACGCCCTGACAGGTTTGCAGGATCAGGCTTACAAAGAGCAGTAAAGGACCCATTTGCAAGGACAATTTCCCTTCCTGCGTGTGCCCAGGACAGTTAAGACATTCATCAATAGATAGAGCTGGTCGAAACAGGAAGGAAAAAACATTTTCCTTTGGTTTTTCAACTTTTTCCCAATTCCCACCCCCCCACCCCCACCCCCCACTCCCCCAACTTATGTGTTTTCCATTTACCACATTCAAATCACGGGAATTTCTCCACTTTCCTCTCTCTCCAAAAAAAATAAAAATAAAAATAAACCAAACCAAATTTTCTGAAAGCACCAAAGTGTTCCTTGAGCAAAAAAAAGTGATTTGGAAAATGCAAAAAGCCGTTTTCCCTGCAGATCTTCATAGGTTTCATGCACAAAATGCAGCAATGCAAAAAGGCTTCTTTTTTAATAGCAACAAAAAAAGCGGAAATTTCAACCAGCTTGATCAGCAAACGGCGAAGCAAAGCGTGTGGGACTGGAAGCAAGAGCGGCACACCCAGCCAGCATCACTAGGAGCCAGTTTGGAGTTAATTTTCCTTCACATACGATTCGGAGATGCCAAGTAGTAGCACTACACTTCTCCAGTGGGGTCTACATAAACTAATTCTTTTTTTTTTTTTTTTTTTTTTCTTTTTCCTCACTGTGATAAAACTCTCTGCTGGCATAACAGAAACAAATACACACAATATTGCAATACTGAGACCATCTTAGAGCTTAAGACTATTTAAAAAAAAATACTGGCACAAAATTTAATAAAATAAAACTTTAAACAAATTTAAAAAAAAAAAAAAGTCTTGATCCCTCCTAGCAATTTTTTTTTCCTTTTGTAGAAAAGAAGCCAACTGACAGAAAGGTGATGTAACAAGAACGAGAAACAGTTCTTGGATTTCTTCTATATTGCCCCTCCCCGAAGCAGGAATATTCACCCACTTTGGTTTTCTCTCCCCGTCCCAAAAAAAAGTTTGAAATCCTCAAATGCTTGGGAATACCGTCATTTCCTGAACTGTCAGTTTGTGTGTGAATAACACAAAAACCAAAGGGATCATTTGATAATATTTTTTTCTGAACAGTAAGGGATGGGGAGGGGTTTGTTGTTGTTTTCTTTTTGTGAGCTACATTTTTCTGGCTTTCTTAAAACTCAGAATTTCACTCCAAAAAAGCCTGTCTTGGAGCTTTCACAATAACAAAAAGCCCAATCCTTCTCCGAACCAAACTTTTTAGGTTTCAGTCAAAAGTTTGCCTCTTCCACTACCCTCTCTCCCAACATCCTCAAAGCATCAAATCTGAGTTGCTCTTTAAAAAAAAAAAAACGTAACGAACAACAACAATAACAGCAAAAATAAAAAAGGAACCAACAGAAAAAGTCCCATCGACTCTCCAAAATGACACAGGGTGATCTTCTCCGCCCCGGCCGGCCACCTTCACTCATCCGCATCGGGCTTGACGTCCAGCATGGCATGGAGCTCCTCGGGCGTGTAGCCCAGCAGGCTCTGCAGGTCGCAGACGAAACGGTAGACGTAGCGTTTCCCGGCCGTCTTGTGGATGATGTTCTTGTCGTAGTAGTAGCGCAAGCCGCGGCTCAGCTTCTCGTAGTTCATCTTGGGTTTGTTTTTCCTCTTGCCCCATCGCCTGGCCACCTGGGAGAGGGGTGAGTAGAGTTCAAGGGGGGATGCGCGTTGCAGGGAAGGGAAGGAAAAATCAGTCTGGCTCAGTGGAGCTACTGGGGAGCAGCGCCGCCAGACACGAGGCAGGGGAGAGCACTTTCCTCATCTTTAAGGTGGACACGGATGGGTCACAAGCATTAGTGTTTGGGAAAACCGACCTCCATGCAGTGGCAGAACATTGCAGAGGACTCTATGAGGATATGTAAGTCAGGGAAGGGAACATACGTCCCATCTGTTCCCCCAAACCAGTAGGAAGTCCCCCCTTCCACCTATACACATCCTATTTGAAGAGCTCTGGCACTATGCCTTTCTGCGGTGTTTCAGCTACTTCCCACCAACTTTGGGCACAAATCACTGCTTCCTAGATATTACTGCAGCCCAATTTTTAACAAGTTTCCAGCTGGGCTCTAATTCACCAGTTTCCCTACACATACCCAAGACCAGAATAACGTGACTGCGCAAATCTCATCCCTGAAGGCAGGCGGGGAGGGTTATCCACACCAATATTTCAAAGGAATTTGGGCTGTGCACTTAATTCCAAGACACTCTACCTCATCTGGGTCAGAAAGTTTGAATTCCCAGCCGTCACCCGTCCAGCTGATGAAGGACTGACAGGACTTGTCAGTGAGCAGTTCCAGCAGGAATTGCCACAGTTGGATGGGTCCACTGCCTAGAAAGACAAAGGAAACATAAGACACTAATGTTAGGAAAAGCACAGCTCCTTCTGTCCCGGGGAGGGGGAATCACATGCAAATGGTGCCCACTGAAAAAAACCAAACCTTCTACTATCAAAAAAAAAACCAAACAAACAACATCAGCAGCCACAGGGAAAGGTCTGGGCTGAGGTGAGTTAAATCCTGCAGGTAAAAGAGCTTCCTATTTGCAGTAAGAGCTGAATACTCATGCACTGGAATGCTTCACTTCGAGTTACATAAATAGGATTATTTTCCTGGCACCCAAACAGTAAGGAGTCATTGTCTTGGCACAAGAGCACCATCATTTCCCCTGTGCCAAAAAGCTGCTAGCCATCGCATGAACTCCAGCAGACTCCTGCTTCCCGACCTTGACTCTTTGCTCCATCACTGTTTACCAAGATAAGGGGAGACCCAGGTATGAAAATTATTTGGCCTCTTTCCGGGGCATGTTGCTGCAGGAATGGGCTACATCGGCTCGCTAAGCTCCGTGTGGGGAAGACAAGGGCTGCCTGGCTCGGCAGACAAATCTCACTAGCTCAGGACGGGTGGATCTCCCCATCATGGTCTTGGCACAGCCTTAGCAAAGCCATAAGCAAACCTCCCTGCGGCTGCTGCTTCCCCTAATCCAGCCAGCGAGGCACGCAGCGGCGCGCAGCATCCCATGCCAGATACTTTCAGCCTCTCCTTACAACGCCGCAGTCTCCATCTTTCCGCTGGGTGCTAATTTTGGCCAACAGCAATTTGCCTCGGGGTCCTGAGCCCGACACATCTAACCTGCAGTACCCGGTGCACTGCACTGAGAGCCTGCGGCTTCGCAGCCTGGTTTTGGCTGGATTAATTGTGTACGTGGAGTGATTTCGAAATACTTATCTCTTCTTCGCACTCGTGTCCCAACCAAAGGTAGAGGAGAAGCCTTCAAGCCAAATTCCCTTTGATGAGCAACGTCCAAATGCAGCCGCACCCAAAATACTGCACTTAAGCTCTGGGCAACATGTTTCAGGAGAGATTTTGCCATGTTTTAAACACAGCTTAGAATATATCATTAATAAGAAGAATGACAATAATAATAATAAACAGAGCCAGAGGTTAGAGGAAATGATTTATCACAAAAAGAACTGCACAGGCTGGATTAGGATGGCAGGCTGGGGTAAACCCGCCTGCTGACAGCAATGAGCACATGCTTCAAGCAGGGGAAAAAAAAAGTTATGTACTCAGAAAAAAGGATGGAGAACAGCCTCCTTCCATGAATGACAATGAAGACTGTCAGAGCTGTGGCTGCAGGATAACCCTCGGAGGGAAGAGAGGGCTCTTCCCCTTTTTCCACAAGGTTTAAAATGACTCAAAAGCAGACAAGCTGCTGGGGAGGAGGAAATGAGAGAGCTGGCTCTGGGACGGGGGAATCGCTGTGCCCCATCAAGCCCTCCCCAAATCGTTTCCCTCCTGTTATCCCTAAGGAATCACTCCAGGGTTTTGCAGGCACCGAATCCTCCACCAAGCCCTGGGGTTATCGCACAGCCAGGGGCAGGACAAAGCAAGGAGCTCACAGCATCTCTCTCTGCTTGTAAATGGGAAGATGACACTCAGCAGGGAAAGGCTCCAGCCCGCCGTTCTCGGCAGGAGCTTGCCAAGACGTTGACTCCGCGGCCACGCTCTCTGGTAGGGATGGAGCTGGGTTATCCGCTCCAAAATGAGGGAGGAAATTCAGATGACGCCTTTGCCTCTCATCAAAAAGGGAAGAGCCAAAACCCTGGCCTGAAATGCCACCGCATCTCAAAGCTTAGACCTATTTATAGCAGCGAGCTTTAAATGCAGAGAAAACATGGGACCAAAAAGGTTATTTCTGCCGCCTGAGCTCCTCCACAGGGAATCGCAGGTGAATTCGGCTGGGGACAGTTTCTTTTGGCCCAACTGACTTTACACCAATTCCCTACCCACACACAGAAAGCATCCAAATCAGGTTAACAGAGAAACAGCCCTAGGAGACAAAACTGAAGCAAGACCAGGTTCATCACCTCACATTGATTTCTCTCCTGCCCAGCTGAGAACAAGGATTTATTTTTTTTTATTCCTTCCCCAAAATGAGATGGATGGAAGACCATCACCTAGGCGGCAGGTTCGGGTAAGCAACTGCCCTCGAAATACCCCTGGACCACCCTGGCTCTGCAGGAGCCTTTCAAGGTTCAAGTGTCGTTAACCCTGAGCCAAGCAGCCAGCCCAGTTCACGCTTGGTGCTCGCAGGTTGGCTGCCAGCTGGCATGGAGAGGTGTCGGGAAACCCAGCAATTTCTCACCCTCTCTCCAGTAAGAGAGGTAGGGCTGCTGCACCAGGTGTCGCTCTGCCGGGTATTTTGGGATTTTGAAGGAAGCGGTGTCATCCTTGGAACAGGGATTCCCAAGGTCTATTCCGAGCTGCCTGCAGGACACGCGTAAAACCCCAAATTCCTCTATGTTGGACAAGCAATTATGTCAAGAATGTGTTTACTGCAGGGCTCGCAGGCATGTCTCAGCTCCTATAAACACACGCCCTGCTGGAGGGGAAGGCAGCGGAGGCCCTGCAGATGTGCCGCTGCCGCTGGGGCATGACTCCAAAATGTCAGCGAGGCAGGCGATGCACAAGGTGGCAGGAACCAAACCCCGGCACATGCCCGAGCCTGCGTGCCCGAAAACAGCTCTGGCGAGACTGCAGGGCAGGAAGGTGAAATGCTCAGGGAAGGGATGCTGGAGGTCCCTGCATCATCTGGTGGGCAAGTATAGCTGTAATTAGCGCTGAGAGGGCCGGCTTCAGAAAGAAGCTGCTTTAGCCTGCTCTGCAGACCAGCAAGGAGCAGGGAGTTTTTCTACCCAGTGTCTACAGGTATTTCGAGGGGACCTTTGGCTCATGCAGCGATGCCACCCTCCAACGTCACATCCCCAAAGCTATCAAGACAAGCATGAAGTTGCCAGGCTTGTTCCTGCACCCCAACCCTCCACCCCCTCAGGAGCTGGGAGCAGCGCCTATTTTCCATCCCTTCTGTTTCAACGGTTCCACTCAGTCCCTGGCCAGGGCTGGAAATCCCCACCACCGCCTGGCCCGGATCACTTCACGGCACAAGCACGCACGGCCCCACCGACTGCTCCAAGGCCGGTGTGTAGCTCAGCGGGTGTATCCCACCACGCAACCTGTTGCCTTGGTTATCTCCAAAAACAACCACCGCCGGAGTGTTCCCCCGGCCTTTTTTTTGGACGCAGCCCCAAGCGTGGGGTGGAGGGACATGAGCCGCTTTTTATGGCGCCGGTCTCGCTGCACACAAGCCGGGGCTTCCCAGAGCAAGCCCAGCCCTGGCTGGGGAAGAGGGGCAGCCCCCACTGCACAAAAGACAAGGCGAGAACTCAAAAGGGTGGTGGGATGCCCTCCCACCCCATCGAGACCTCCGGCACCCGTGAAGGCTGCTAAGAATAGTGCTGGCTGGAGGGGCTCGGCCACCCTACAGGGCTACAATGGGGGCCCTGTCTGGCCTCGGTGGCACTGAACAGGGTCCTTCAGCGGGGAGTGTCACACCGCAGGAATTCTCCCGCGTCAGGGGGAAAATATGCTTCTTAAGCCGGATGACGACCAGCTGCTACAGTGGGAACTGCTGGCTGAGCAGTGCCTCTTTGGCACCGGTTCTCTGATGGCACCCATGGGTGTCCCCAGAGCAAAGGGTCTGGCGCCACCCCATCCCTGTGCCATCCTCCTTTGGTCGGGATTGGAGGTCCCCTACCACTTTCCTACCCGGTGGCTCTGGTGGGGTTTGAAAGCAAAAAACGCACGATGGCCACTTTCACTTGCACGGTGATGGTGGCACCGCACGGCTGGGCAGACAGGCGCCTGCGCAGTACCCAGGAAGGCACAGCCCGAAACATGTCATCCCCACTCTCTCTCGAGACGGTTTCACACCCCCACCCCTCTCAACGGCCTCTATTTTGTTTTCCTTCTTTCAAACAAGAAAAGAAGAAGAAAGAAAAAACCCTACCAAAAAAAAAAAAAAAAAAGCGGCGCACCTATGCTTTTCGCTCTGTGGTTTGTGGTTCCAACCCAACAAAACAATTGGGCATAGCAACGTCTCCAAAACAGCGTTCGTCTCACTCATGTTCCTGCCCTGCCCGAGCCCCCTTCGAGGGCACTGTGGCACCAAAGGTCCCCAGTTTCGCCCAGTGTTGAGGACAGCAAAGCTCATCCCCATCGCTCCCTTGTTTGACCAAGCCCAGCCACCTCCTCCCCAGTTCTTGCCCGGACTGGTGCAGGTAGTCACGCCACCATGAAGTGGTGGGAGGGCAGCAGTGGAGCTCAGGTAGAAGCATTTCCCAAGAGCAGCCATGGAGAAACTGGGTAAGGACCCAGAAAGCACCTTTTTGGGGAGCTACATGCTTCTGGCCATGCAGGACAGCAGCCAGGCTGGCCAGTCTGGGCCAATTTGACTTTCCTGATGCATCTCCTGTGTTTCGAGGAATGACATGCTGGAAGGACTGGTCTCACTCAGAGGCATCTGTCAAAGCTCAAGGGGTTTCATGAGCTTCCCATCTTCCCCTGAAGGTGGTCCTGCAGGCCAAGAGCTGCCCTGCAACACTCCAGCTCGTTGCTCGAAGGAGAGGCAAAGCCACAGTTGGTACTGTGCCATCACCTCTGGGCTGCTAAGATGCTGCTGCCAGGGGCTGTAGCAGCTCTGGTGTGAGCTGAGCTGCTGTCATGCTTGGGCAATGTTGCATGCGGCTGATTTCACTGTCATTTGCACAAGTCTGGCAGGTGGAGAAGCCACTAAACCAGCCCTGAGCCCCACCCTCGAGCTCCCCACCTTGTGGAGGCAAAATGGGCTGCTGGACCCCTGCAGGCCCTGCACCAGAGGCTGAAAGTGGGCAGGCACCGCTGGCTGGTCACATTTGAAGTCACCCTGCAAGGGCAGGTAAAAGGTATGACCCAGGATGACCATGCTAACAACATCCCCTGCATTGCACGGGGGACTGAGATGCTGTTGTGCTGCTTCTGATTCCCCTAACCCAAGACACACGTCGCTACGGTTGCTCGTAACAGGCACACTTCTCCAGAAGTGCAGGCAAGCAGAAAGGATGCTGATGTTTCTAGGAAAGCTACTGCACAGACTGGGTGACAAGGACAGCCAGATCACCGGACCGTTGTGGGAGAGGAGCCAGCAAAGCAGCTGCTGGTGGATTTTTGGATGAGGATGACCACAGCATGTCCTGGGAGTTCACTGGTGGAAGACCAGGCCAGCAGCATAGGCACCAAGAAGAGGGGAAGCAGCACACAAGCTGTCTTGAAAGAGACCCACTTTCTTTGGCACTGACTTGAATTTCTTGCAAAACAGCAGCTGCGTGTTTTCACTTCTGTGTCACAGATAAGCATCACTCAGAAGCAGAGGCTTGCTGAGGTCTTCAGGCTCTGCACTGCAGACAATTTGGACAGGGCACATGGGTTTAACAGGCAAATTTGGGCCCTATTAACATGGTAGTGTGAATGCTGATAGCAAGGATCAGGGCTGGAACCCAGCCTGGACACAACCATTTGGAAGACAGAAGCGCTTCAGGATGCTTGGGCAGTATAGCACCTGTGAGATGTGGCTATTCCCTGCACTACTTTCTGTCTCTAAGGGCAGCATGAGAATGAAGACAGCAGCAATCTGCAACTAAGAGAAACACTCAGGTCATGTGTGATATCAGCAGGGAAGGAGGCATTAACTCTGTAGGTGCTGAGGTTGTCTGTAAAGGCATTCGGCAACTTCCTAACCAAGTCCATAACAAAGGACAGCATCACAAACGCAAAGCCAGCCTTGCAGATGAAGCATCAAGGTTTGGTGTACACTCAGTTCACCCTTCTCATCCCTCTTTCCTCCATTCGCCTCTCAAACACGAGGGGAACTGCTCTGCTCTGTCTGTTCAGCTATGTGGAGCAGCAGCTCGGCACGTGACAGCTCTGGTGTGGCAATGCAGACAGCACTCAGATGGAAAGCCCCAGCCCGCACAGACGATGCTGAGGCTCTATGTACCACAAAGCAAACACCACGTCTTGGCTATAAACCCACATAGATGCTTTGGGGCTCTCAAGAAAAGCCGAAAACAATTCAGCCCTGAGTGGCTATCGCCAACCACGGGGACAGAGGGAGGGTCTGAACCTCTGCTGGACCTGCAAACACCAGGAGGGCAGCTGCACAAGTAGGTCAGTGTAGTGGAAAAATGAATATAGGGCAGAAAGGCCAAAGAACAATGCGATCAGACCCACACCACCTGCCCTCTGCGTGGGCTGCCCACTACAGACCAGCCGCATTTATCCACGTGGCATCAGGTCTCATGAAGGATGCTGGTGGCCACGGTACCCATCGGAGGCAGTGGCTTGCAGGATCCAGTGACGGACCAGCCACAGGCTGGGCTGCAAAGCCGAGCTCAACTGAGCCCTGCTGGCCTCAGGTGGGGGATCTACGCCCATGTGCCAGCACGCACCTAGCACAAACTGCCCGCCCACACCAAACACTGCACTGGTGCATGAAGGAGGAAGCTTAAACTGAGCTCAGCTAAGCCCATGTAAGGTTTAGCACATCTGCCTGCAGAGAAGACGTATCCTGACACACGACTTGCCTAAATTTAATAGACACACTGTCTCCATTTCCTACGTCATCTCATAAAAACATAAAATACGGCTTAACCTAAGACTCAAGCTGGCCAAGCTTTGAGAGAGCTGGCTCCAAAACCAGAGGTGTCCAGAGCTGGCCCTCACTGCAGCTATGGAAACTGAAGTTCACCAACTCCTGAGCAATTACATTTCTCCTTCAAAAAAGATAAGAAAATTGCATCAACCTCTATCTGAGCAACCATGGCAACTTGTTAAATTAGGTCAAGATGTGGGGGCAGATAACGTAGCTTTGTAAAGCTGCTTGCGAGCTAGGTGAAGAACACATCAAACGCAAGTGGAGCTTCCGCCAAAATGCACCTTCTCACCAAAGTATGCGCCTCCTTGGGCAGATACCATCAGAGATCTGCCACCATGGCTGCGATAAAGTGCTGTGCCACCTCCCTGGGCCACCGGCAAAAAAGGCCCTTGGTAACAAAACCTGAACAATATTGTCTTGAACTCAGTTCTTGAAGTCAACCTAGAGAGTCCTGGAGACGAAGGACGTGATCTCCCAGGCTTCACCCTTCCAGCCCTACAAGGTGCACACCACGGCACGTCAGGTGCTCCACTGGCTGGTGACTGGTGTTGGACACACGCTCGAGGCATCAGCGTGAGAAAGGGAAAGCAGGGGTCCTCGCCGCTTTGGGACCCTGGGCTGGTAATCCCCTGCTCTGCTCATTTGGAGGCTCCACCTCCTCACCAGAGCTGCAAACAGAGCCCAGACTTTTAAGTTCCTCTGCTCTAGCTGCTAGACAGCACTTCCTCCCCCGAGTAAAGTAAAAGTAATGTAAAGCAAAGCAAAAAAAGAAGGACCTAGGAGTTCTGCCTGAGAGTCCTCACACTCCTTGCTCAGCTGGCCCAAGAAAGAGGTCCAGCACTTCTCAGTGGCCAGCCTGGATATTTTAATTTATTTTTTTTCCAGAAATATGGTAATACAAAACACTTTTGAGAGTGCACAGTTCTACAGTTTGTAATGCAATGTGTTCTCACTTGCTCTCACTGTGACCTGCTTTCACAGCAACTGGGCTTTGCTTTGCACCTATACTGTGCTCCCCTTGCACTGAAAATTTAAGGTGCTGACAGGTCAGTGGGCTTTAAAAAGTGACAGAGGACCTCTCCGGTCACACGCCTGCAGAGATCACCTGTCCAAAGTTCATTGCCAACAGTAAATGCAGGCTGTGATGGTTTGAGGACCGAATTACTGCTTAGCAGCCTTCAGAGGAAGCAAGCCGTGCTCCAGCCCAAGGATTTCAAGTGACTGCTGATTCTGGAAACCTCTGGTTTTCCTCTCCCCATTTAAAGATGCTCAAGTGAAGCAATGCGAAAAAAAAAAAAAAAAAAAAATCAGGCACTCCCACTTATTGATCACACGGAAAGGTCTGGGCCAAGGGATTACCTTCCCGGCTCAAAACAGGGTTTGAAATGAGGCAAGGGAAAATATTACGCAGCACAAAGCGTTTGGAAGTGTGCTCTGGCATTGCATTAAGCAAAGTCCCCCCTTCCTGGCGGCACGGGTCCAAGGACAGTCTTTGGGGTGCTAATATTCCTTGGCAAAACAGAGGGGCCAGCCGCTGACTTCAGCTCCTCGCTGGCGGAGGGAGCTGGGAACATCACCTCTCTGCGGGGGCGGCTCTTTTCCATCAGCTACAGCTGGGATTCTGGGAAACATCCAGCTCGGAAAATAAAGTTAGTTTTGCCAGTGCTGTGCCCCTGTGCCTCAGTTTCCCCAGCTGTTAAAATGCAACCAATGCTCCTGCCCATGCCCTGGGTACCCAAAACACTTCCACGGGCTGTAGTGAAAGGCGTGATCTGGGAAAATAGGAATAAAAACTGCAAGTTATGCTCACTGGTCTCTTTTCTTAGGAACATCAACTTCCATGGCACAGTGCGGAGGACGGTGTCCCAGGGCACGGCCCCTCCTACCCCTCATGCCTCTCCCCACCACATCCTCCGGCCAAAAATCATTCAGGAATAGCAGAGCACACTTTTATTTTGCATACACTTGGTCGAAACAGGCTCATTCAGCAAGCAGGGCTGAGCTTTCTGTCTGACTAATGCTATAGCAACAAACCACCTCCTTTTTTACACATCGCTCCTAAAATTATCTCTCCACCTCACCTCCCCTCTGCTTCTCTCCCCCCGCCCCTTACAAAAAACTAGATATCAGCCCTAAGATGAGCTGTGCGTGGGAGGAGATTTCAGGGACAGCCGCACCTCAGGATCTACTCTGAACCTGTTGATGATCTTTATCGGCACAAACTATTTCCACCACTTGGCTCCTCCGGGCCACAGCTGCTACCAGCTGGGGCAGGAGAGATCAGTATGTGCAAGGAAAAGGGGAACTGGCAGCAGGCTGCTCTGTGAATTTTACTTACAGTACAGGGAAAAGGCACAGCACAGAAGGACTGGAAAGGATTATCTCAGTTTTAGCTGGAAGCCCCATCCCACCAGGTTTCTCTCCATGAGATGCCAGATTGCTGGAGGGCTGTCATATGGAAAAGCCGGAGTTTCCATGGCCTATCACCTTCTCACCTCTCCCAGTGCAGGGAATGGAAAAGGTTTGGGTCTGCTTTGACACCATCCCATCCCTCCCTGGCTCCAAGGTAAAGTGCAAAAACCAAGTGCTTCCTCCATGCCAGAAGGGGAGAAGATTATTTCACATCACACACAGCAATGCCAGAAATGCAGCCACTCCTGCCTGATGTGAGAAAACCACAAGCAAGTGGCCAGCACATCTCAGGGAAGTGTCAGAAGGTGAAAAAGGGGCTCTCTACTACCTTGCGTTCTCAGCGATACAAACCAGACACCAGTTCCTACCAAACCCAGCCAGAAGCCATCTAGGTATAAATGACAACCCAAGGCATCACACATGCTGCAGTCTGCCTGGTCCTACATCTTCCCTGAGGTCTGGAATGCCCATGCTTGAAGGACATGCAGCCTTGAGGGGCTGTGTGCCCTCAGGTGTGCCCACATGCGTATGACTGACCCCAGAGACACTCCAAACCCCCCCAACCAGCAACACAGACACCAGGCAACCCAGAGACCCTGGAGGCTCTGCCCTCCACCAGTGGAGATGCTCCACCCAAGATGCTCAGCAGAGATGCGGTTCCCTGAGGAGCGTGTCCCTACCTGTGTAGCCAGCAAGGGCAGCAGCAGGAATGACAGGCTTGTCCTTGTTCATATCGGCCCGATCTCGAACATAGTCCTTGAAGGTGCCCTTGGGCTTGTGGTTGGGCAGGGTGGCGGGGTAGTCCTCCGAGTCAAAGCTGTCGTAGGATGGGACACGCTGCAGGCTCTGGAAGGAGGACTGGCTGCTCCAGGACTGTGTCAGGCGGTCACAGCTGTCGTAGCTCTCTATGCTCTCGAAGGAGTCCTGGCCGCCCAGTTTACCTGGTGAGAAGGAAGAGCACGTCAGCTGTGCCTGGCCAGCACAGGGATGCTCTGGCTTGCCGCGGCCAGGAGAGGGATGCTTCGCCTGCCCACTCGGTGGGCAGAAGGCAACCAGACAAATGATGCTGTCCCACTACACCTCATCTCTGAACAAACTCAAAGTACAGCCTGAAACTGGGATACTTTGCTATCTTCTTAATTCAGAGAAGGGCTATCTGAGCCCCAGAGAAGTTCAGGCAGCGGAGCAAGGCAGAGAAAGTTGGAGGAAAAACCCGAAGTCCTGACTCTCTAACCAAGACTGATGCCTGGGGCTACCTGGGAATTGTCCTCCCTTCAAAAAGGCAATGGCAGAGAAATAATTTACTTTACACAGATATTCAAGGCTCAGTTCAGATACCTAAACATGGGCACTCCAGGACCTCTCGCTCTTGCTGCTGAAAGATACGGGTCTCCAATAAGTCCCACATTATATCTGCCAGCCTTATATAAATGCTGCTCAAGCATATTCATGGGCACTGGACACTCGGCTACTTTACTTTTGATGTTTCCTACAAAACTATACAGCAGCCTTTTATTGCCATATGTTACAACCAGCTTCCACCCCCAAATCCCCAAACAGCAGCAGATTTGATGGAGGAGGAGAGGAAAAGGCTGAAAGCTCAAACTGCTGTTTTTCCAGTTCTGGTAAGGTGAGCACAGCTGGGTTGTATCAAGGCTACTCTCTGGGGTATTTTTAGTGAAGACCAGAACACGAGAGGCCAGATCCTCAGCAGTGCTATGCTGATTTACACCCACTAGAGACAGCATAAGTATACCCTCTGTACTTAAAACAGAGAGCTAAAAAAGGATCCAAAGAACAAACTGAAATTGCTCTCTCTGATCTCCCGTACGCTGCTGATTGCTCAACATCTTTACTGACAAACTAAGAGCGTAACAGGATCATTCAAGTTCACTAATTTCCCAAACTGGGCTAAAAACAGCTGCTGGGATTGTGCAAGAACTCCTGGAGAAATTTCCATTGGCAGAGCTACCCGCAGCTTGGGCCCAGATAGTAAATCACTGGGGAACGGGAACGTGGAAGGATGCTGGCATGCTCCCCCAAATATTTGTTGTGTTGTAGTCTGATGAGCACTTGCTGTGAACAGACACAACTACCGTGGGCTCTGCCCCGATTGCTGGCCCAGAAGTTTGGATCCATTGGCTTGAATCTGCTGGTAACAGCCATGTTTCAGATTCATTCTAATTTTTTTCTTTTAGGTTTTTTTCTGAGAATGTCACAGAATACACTTCCATCCTTTCCTGAATCTGGCTAAGAGAGAAATAACACCACTTTACGCATGTTCATTAATTGGCATAACCACTCCCCTAAGAAGTACTGCAGCACAAGCTTGTTTAGCAAAGGAATTAAAAATCTGCCAGTGTCGAAGATGCAACTTGTGTCAATTCGTTGAAAATTCACCTAAATTTGACCTAGCTGGAAAAATCAGGCCTTGCAGTTACTCAGGAGAAACTTAAAACAGTTTGGCAGCTACACTTTCCAGCCAGACGCCCTCGCCGATAAGGTAGCGTGGAACAACTCCCACGGGACCACAAAATTCCCTCCTGAGGCCGACACAAAGCAAGCCAAAAGGCGACTGTCTGGAAAACCTTCATCCTCAACTTGCCACTGCTGAAGCGCCTGACATTGCGACAGACTAACCTTTTCAGACAGCGGAAGGTAAAGACATACGTAAATATAAATGAACTGGACTCTGCTTTACGTTAAGGCTTCTTTTATACCACTCTGGGAGGATTTATGCCACCCAAAGGTCTTTCTCCATGGCTGAAAGCGTTAGTGTAAGCACAGCCATAGCCTGTTGTATTTCTTCAATCGCAATCAGTATGTTGAAGTGTTTTCTAACACCAGGAGCCCTTGATCCCCCCCCCGCAGCACTGAAGTTAAGGGTTCACTCTTCCCTGCCCTGGAGCCTTTTTAGGTTTGCCAGGGAGAACAGCCTCCAGGTACGATTGCAAAAGCATGCCTGAATCATTGCATCTCAAGGAGAATTATTATGAAATCACCTATGTTAAAGAAAAGGTCAAGGAAAGGGAAAGACACTGATGAAAGCTAGTCAGAAAAACCCAGAAAGAGGAGCTCACCTAAAATTCTAACACCGCTGCCCTTTTGGCTCACCATATCATCCAATCACCTCTCTCATATTAACACTCAGCCAGCAGCAGAAGCAGAGGTAATAATACAAATAATAACTTTCCTGTCATTAGCTCTCCCAGCTTGGAAAAAGAATGAGAAACTTAAAATGAGCTCCACTGAGCAATGCACATGCGACGCAGACGGGCAAAGGGGCTCTGGCTTTCACAGGGAGCCAGCATATCTTCAGCTCTCGTAGCTGGATGAATGGGTTTAAATGTTCAACATCAAACCTGGCTCACAGCAACACGTTACTATAATGAATTTTAGGCATGGAGACACCTGGATTCTATTCAGGGTGTGATCGCAGGCAGGTCAGATCTCTTCCCCGTGCCTCAGGTTCCCTACCTGGAATCAGGAGATAATGATACCCCCTTTGTAAGTGACTTTGAGCTCTATGGATTAAACTTTTGCTTTGAATACATACTGTAAGCCAGATCCTCAGCCTTGCATTAAGCAATGTAATTACAAAGTAGTCAGGCATCTGGGCCCCATGTGTTCAGAATTTAATAATATTAATTGAAAAGGTATTTTGGCTCAGATCCTCTAAAGTGTTTAGGTGTTTAAATCGCATCATCTCAAACAGGAATCATGTACCTATAACTCTTTGGTTGTAGGTAGGGTTGTAGCACAAGGATTCAGGGGGTCCTTCAGCTCTGTCGCTGACTCAACCCATGACATCTGCATCTCCTAACAAAGCACAGGGCTTGGGTTCATCAGAACAGATTATCAGTTCAGGCAAGCAGCCATCAAACTCAATGGAGATAATGGATAAAGACTTTGGATCATCGTGTATAAAATCCTTCAGAGCCTTGGACAGTAATTCCTGATGAGAACTTGTGAAGAATTTGTGAGGTTTTGCCTGGTCTCCTAGGAAAATGAGATTTATACAGCCACACAGCAGTCCCTAACAACCTTAAAGCCTATTTCAACTTCACTGAAGTTTGACATCAAAGTACAGAGCCAGAAATGCCACATTTTTGCAGATGTTGTAAAAGCAGGCAGCAGAGTAGAGAAAAGAAAGACCTTCTTCATACTTTCGCTGGAGAGAAAAGGGGAGGGCTCAAAGCCATCAGGGAATCCATGGGAGTTCAACCCATAAGGTATATCTGTTGGGAAATGGCTTCGTTCCTGGCATGGCACAGCTCCCTGATGGCCTCGAGGCCCCCAAAGCACCATCTCCGACAGAAGGGAAGGCAGCACTCGTGTTGAAAGAGGTAGAATCGCAAGAACCCAAGAAAACCCTGGGAGATGTCCAACTTTACCTCGACTGGTACGTCCCATGCACATGTTATCTGGCGTTACTACTTCTTGCTTGATCGTGAAGTAGTCTGTCTGCAGGGAGTCCGTCTGCACTGGGTCACGCAGAATGACTGAGGGATAGTCGTTCTCGTACTTGAGGGACAGGAGCTCTTCCGAGCTGATGGGATGGAGGGTCTGGTAGGACTCTGTGATGAAGCTGGGCTCGGAGAACTCGGAGGGAGGCACACACTGTGCATGCTCGATGCCATAACCTGTCAGCAAAACGGGAGGGTCAGAAAGCAACACAAACCCAAACAGCTCAAGGAAACCAGGGTGCTGCCTGCTCCCCCTCCAGCCTCCCACAGCACAGCGAGATTTGAGGTCTGCAGTGCAAGAGCAGACTGCCTTTGCATATAAAATACCTGGCACAACCGGGCACTAATTTTGAGTTAACGTTTCTAAAAGCTACAGATAAATGGTGTCTTAAAATTGCAGCAAGTTAGAAAAATAAGACATCCTCAACCATCACCAATGTGCATTACATCAAACTCCTCTCAAGCAAGCTGCTAGTGGGAAAAAGCTGGAAAATCATGGAAGAGTGTAGTCTCAGCAAAGGATATAGGGCAAAGAAGTTTCACTGATGATTTTAATAGATGAGTCACTTCCACAGTCACCTCTCCTCACTGGCCAGAGCCTGGAATCCCAATTCAGGTGAGCTGGGGTTTTGTGCTGGTTCATGAAATACATCACAGTTTTCAAATGCCCTTAAAGAACATCTTCAAACCAATGGCAATGGGAAATGCAGGAGTCCAGACTGATGACTCATCCCTTTCCTTGCTAGGTTCCTTCCTAGCAACCCAGAATTCAGCCTTCTTCCCCCATTCCCTCTATTTTTTAATAAGTTCTTAAGAATTCCCAGTGTTTTGGAGTGTTGAGGTCACTTTTCAGGTCAGCTGAGCTACAGCTTCAAGCAAGCAGTGCTTGCAAAGTCAGATTATGGCATCTCAAGGCAGTCACCCAAAAGTAAGATGGCTTTTAAATGAACCCAAAAGCCTAGGAAAGATAAAATTACACACTCTGCACGCTCTGCCACAACAGAGCAACAACTGCATGGTACAGTCTTCATGTGATGCAGACAAATCTCTAATAGGCAGCACTGGAAGCATCAGAATGATACTGATGATTGAGACTTACTAATGAAGTAGTCTGAAGAATAGCGGGATTCTGGATATGTTGTATTCACTCCATTTGCTGGGTACGGTTTTACCTCTTCTGCAAAGAGGAAAGGAAGGAAATGTCACACGTCCATCGGCATATTATGCTTCGCAAGGCTTGCTGTAATACAGAGAGGTCTGAACTTCCTAAAATGCTCCTCTCTGGGTTAAACCAGAATGTTCAAAGGAACAGAAATGAGTTAGGAGCTGAAATCCCACTGAAACAAGTGCTTGATGCACTTGGGTTCCTTTGGGAATTCTGGCTGCAGGCATGCCCAAATTTAAACAAAACAAAACAAACAACAACAACAACAACTTTCTCAATCAGAGGCTTCAGGTGGTTCTGAAATACTAGTTGCATAATTTCCTTGCTTGCCTCAATTTTTGTCAGCTTTCATTCTCTTGAGAATTGCTTATCACGCTTACATCTATGAGCTTGTGAAAAAAACTCCACCATGGGCGGCCAGTTGTTTTCCTGAAAAAGCCCCTATTTTGAGACCAGCAGTAGGTGTGTGCAAGTGAGTGGGCAACACATACCAAAACCAACTCCTACAGCCCCAAAGCAATGCTAATTCCCAGCCTACAAGGCACCTTCCACCTTGCACCTGATGCAGGCAGAAGATCTCATGCTCCAAAAAGCTTTGCTGCTGTCTGTCACCCAACTCCTAACAAGACACTCTACGGCGTATATATGGGCAGCATGCAAAATTTTAGCCTTTCTACAGGCTTAATTCACTGAGAAAGAGCGCGTAGCACATCAAAGCATAGATTCTCCGTTTTCTATTGCTTTTTCCGAGCACTTTGGTACTCTTGGGCTTGGCGTTGAATTTTTTGCTTTCCCATGTAAAAGCCACATTGCTCCTACCCTGACCAGTTTTTCCATTAACACCTTAATCATTCCAGCTCGGTATGTGGGCAGAGACACCCGCATGGGAGATTTTATTTTCTTTGCAGAGGGTAACCAAAATAAAAACCACAGACAACTCTGGGTTATGTTTATTTCTGCTGAGGCTAAAGAGAAGCAACCGAAGATAACGCACGTTTGCTTGCAAGGAGCTTAATTTTGGTCCTCTCTCCTGGGGATTGCAGGGTGGAAAATATTCTCCAACAAAAGGAGGTTTTGTGCAAACAGAGAGACCTAATGAGAAATGCTCTTTTCCTCTCCCCATGGTGTCTGCCAAGGGGCAGGGTGGGTGACCACAGAGAAAGAGAGCAACCTTCAGCTATGCTTACAGTCAAGTGGAGGGCACTGCTGACTGCTGGTAACTGAAGAGGTTATTTTAGGAAGAAATTTGGAAAAATATGCCTGAAAATACCCAAATCCATGCAGGGAAAAGTCGCCCATCTGCTGCCGTTTTTAAACCCTGAGCTGGCTGTGGTACATGAGTCACTCTCAGAAAGCACTCACAAGGGAGGCATGTTAGCTGAAGGGACAGCAAGGTCACAGCCTGTCCCAGCATAACCCAACGCCGGCGGTCGCACCGCTTAGGTAAAGCTCAACATTTTGGGGTTAACCACCACTCCCAGCATCCACACACCCAAGTGATGATGGTGGGTGGCTGGGGACGATGGAAGAGATGGGAGCTGGCAAGTTGGACCCTGGCTCCACGGTTGAGCCTGGGAAAACCTTCACCTCTTCACACTTTGCATCCCCAGCCGCAAAGTGGAAACAACCATGTCCTCTTGCGTGGAAAGGGATGTGGCACAGACAATTTTGCACGTTGTATCTGTAGAGCACCAGCACAACAGAACCCAGATCTTGTCAAGTTTGGAGATGTACTACCAGAATACAAGTTCTATGAGTTACAGGGAAAAGAAATTAGTCTTTGGGGTGAGGCTGGTTATTTCTTGGAAACTCTTCTTAGTTACTCTACAAATACTTCACAGACATTGCCCTTCTGGGAAATGTGTTAAGAACCCACCATAGAAGCTAAGGCTCAGATAGCTTATGCAAGAAGTGACGAAGTCACCAGTAAAACTGAACAAGAGAACAGAGGTTTCTAGGCTCCCAGGGCTACGCCGACAGTGTTGAGACAATGAAATACAGCTTTCTTCTTTCTCATCCTTTTGGAAGCAAAGCTGCAACAGGCACAAAGATTTCCAGCTTCTCTGTAAAAGCTCCTCTCTATCTCAGACCTTTTGCATCCTCACAACTGCAGCATCTGAACACTGTGTGTGTCAATGCTATAAGGAAACATGATCCTGACTTTACCATGAAACTACAGCACCAAGTTCATCTCCATGCCTTGGGGAATCTGCAGGAAGGAGCTCCAAACCCAGCTGTGATGCCCCAGTCAGCACCTGCAGCGCGTGGACCCCCTCTCCAGTGTGTTACAGCTCAAACAAACGAAGGGTTGCAGGGAGGCAGAGCTGCATTAGAAGCATGGCTTATAGCAAGGAAAAACTGGGATGACTGCAACATTTCGCTTTGTTTGGTTTAGCTGCTTTCTGTTGATACAAGCACTCAATAAAAATCATGCAAAAAGAGAAGAACAGAACAGATATAGAGTCAAAGCGCAGAAAAACAGCCTGTCATACACAGACCCTGGGAAGAGCTGTGTTTACCTTTTGCAAACCACAGGTAGCAGTAAAATTAGTAATCAGCAATTAACATTCATTTGTCAATGGTTTCCTGGAAGGCATAACTTTGCTCCCCCTCCCCTTCCTGCCACCAGTACAAGCCTGCTGACATGCACGCAGGGGTCAGTATAACAGTGCAAGGGATATGCCAGGAAAGCAAATGCCTCCGCACAAAAAGGAGCTACAGAAAGAGGCCAGATTTGCTGCTGCTCCTGCTTGTGGCTCAGTTACAGGTGTTAAGCTCTTCACTTGCTCTTTAGAAACCACCCCAGGTTAAGTGTTGCTTGGGCATCCAGACACTGTGAAAATCAACACCCAAAATCCATGTTTGCGTCCCCAGTCGATGAAAATTAACGCCCTCGAATGCTGTCATGCAGGGACTGGCAGAGATGGCTTCTGTGGCTGGGGACACTGCCACTCTTAACAAAACGCCTTTATACCTTTTGGGACATGAAACAAAGCAGAGCAACTTCCAATTGCAACTGGGAAATTACGGTGGATTTCAGCAGTATTGTTGTACCTAGTTCTACCGGAGGAAGTAGTAAAATTCACAACGGGAGCTGAGGAAGAATGCTTTGGAAAATCCCTTTTCCAGGCAGGCAGAGTGTCCCTGCCCACTGTGGATTCCTGCCAAGCAGCCGGCACAAATGCTCTTCCTCTTTCAAGCAGTGCCAGGATTTGCACTGGCCACTACCGCTTGGGATGCCCATTTGAAATCCCACTGGAAAGCTGGGCTTTGAAAGCTGCTTTTATGGGGAATAAAGCCCCAGGTGAACACCTCATTGCACAGCCAGACCACAAGCCAAGCTTTTCGGAAAGGCCCAAAATCAAGTCACCCAGGACGGTGTGAGCCATTCACCCTGGAGACTCCAGGACTCACCTTTCTGCAAGATCTCCAGATGTTCCCAAAGGATATCTCCCACAAAGTCAGGCGCTAGCTCCAGGAAGCACTCCTTGCCCAGGGCACAGAGGGCAGCTCCATTCATGCAAAACTTCTGGAAATCCACTCCCTTCAGGCTAAATTCATTCACTGCCCACATCACCCAGTCCCGCACGTGCGTCTCCGTCCACTGCTGGGGATCTGCAGCAAGGGGGTGGTAGAAGGGATCCATTAATGAGCAACCACAGGCCATTTCCTCAGGAAAACAGGGCACAAACAGGGCTACAGCTGCACTGCACTGCCTCGTCCCCTACAGCCTGGCTGTCCACTGGCACAGGGGTAAAACGGGGTGGGGGAATGCCATACTACACACTACAGTCTGGGGCAGCCCTACTGCAGACATATTGCACGCAAGGAATGAGCTTTGGATTCATTTGGGACTTTTAAAAATCCCACCAGTTCTCTGACCCCTTCTGCCACCCATTTCTCCATTTTGTTTGGCTTCTCCCTGTCATCAGCCTCTGGTAAAAGGTTTCTGCTGCTTCTCCCTATAGTGGAGATGACTCGCAAATGGGAGTCCTGGAGGTGTCTCCAAAGGAGCAGGTCCCCATAGCTGCAGGAGCGGTCACCCAGCAGAACTGAGCAGGACAGACGGGCACAATCTGTCAGACAGGTACAATCCATCAGACAGGTGTAGTTGGCAAGTGGTACTAAAAGGTTTTGCCTGTATGTCCAGATTTTTTTAGCTGAAGCTGCCAAGAAAACGAGGCAACACTACGTGAAGAGAATCAACACAAGAGATGGCAGATGTGGACAAGTGCAGCCTGGCAGAGGACACAATTTTTTTGGCTACCACGGCTGCTCAGTGGGAAACCATGTCTTACCTTTGGGGATTCCCAGCCGCTGTTGCTCTTTTGCGAAGCCGCTGAAGGTGGCTTTCAATGCCTGAGACATCATTTCTTTGCTGCTGGGAGTTAATAAAGGCACATCTGCACATTCCATATCTGAAAGAAGCAGGAGAGCAAAATGGTCATAAGGATATGGGACTGGGAAAGATGACAGGAGTCATGCTGGCCATTAAATTGCCAGAAAATTAGAGACGTCTTTTTATCATCTGGAATTTTCACACCCAGACCCTCTACCTCCTACACCTACACCCTGTAAGTCCACAAGCAGGCATCTTAAATACAAGAAAAAAGAATCTTATGCTTGGAATTTACTGTGAGGGTGGTGAGACACTGGAATGTGCTGCCCAATCGCTGGGAGTGTTCAAAGCCAGGCTGGATGTGGCTTTGAGCAACCTGGTCTACTGGAAGGTGTCCCTGCCCACAACAGGGCAGGTGGAATGAGATGATCTTTAAGGTCCCTTCCAACCCAAACCATTCTGTGATTCTATGATAATAAGCCTGTACTTAAAGGGCATAAACAGGCCATGTCTGGTGAGCTAGGTTACACGGTGCACGTGGTGTTCCTACAAACCAACCATGAATGCGCTACTAGAAGTGAGATGGTGATATCAAAGACCTTTCCAGACATCAGCCTGCTGGGCTTCATCACCCCCATCTGGAGCCTGGGAGACAGCTGTCTGGTCCAGACACCAATGAAGGTGAAGAGTCCCACATTAGGGTGAACAAGAAAGCAGAGAGAAAAGCATCTCCAAATTACCACTCCACCTCTGGGCATCCCGGTCCAAAGAAAAGCAAAAGGAAAAAAAATAATTTAAAAGAATCATGGGCAATCCTGGAAAAAGTAAGCTGACAGCAGGCTGAGGCAGGATGAGGAACCAGCAGAAAACCCATTCAAGGAGGGAAGGAAAACAAAGAGCTGGAAAATCCCACATTAGGACAGAGTTACATCATGCGCAGCCCATAGCACGGAGCGACGCGATTCGGGGTGAGTCACTGAACAATGCTCAGCCGCCCCCATGGGAGAGCACAGGACCAAGCCAAGAGCCAGGCCTTGGAGTAAGTCCTGATGAGAAGCAAAGCTCTTCCTTTCTTTTTATTTTTTTTGCTTTTTCTAATTTATTTGGAAGGAGGCAGACAGTTGTAGCCAAACATTTTCATAAACAAAGGCAACCAGTTAAAAAAAAACCCTCCTCAATCAGAATAAAGGTTTGGCTCTTCTTCATCTATTTTAAGCATTCCTGAAAAACATCTTTCACGGAGAAGGAAAGCCTCATACAACCACCATCTCAAACAACTGGACTTTATCAGTCTCCTACGTACATCTTCCACCTGAGACGGGTTTAGCACTGTAGCCTATTGGAAATTTTTCAATGAAAACTGTTCTCAGTGGAAAAATGACAACATGCACAAGCTCTTTGATGTTTTCATGAATGTCTGGATGTAGACATCAAAAATCAAAGAATTCTCTGTTTTGTGGAAACCCCAGCCACCTCGGCTCACCATTGCTCTAAGTTAATTTAAGCTCTGATTTAATCAGCCATTATACCTGCAAAATGCTGGCCAGCGTTTGTTTCAAGCAGAGTTGAGTGCATCCCTAATGCGAGTCAGGGCTGGAGACAGCGCTGCGGCCGCCGAGCACAGGCAGCCCAGTACAACGCCGCCTTCCAGTCTAACCCAGTCTGGGGTTCCTGCTCCATTCAGGTCCCTCCACAGCCATACTTGCAGGCATCCAAGTCCAAACAATGTGATGTTGGAGGGTTTTTTTGCAAGTGGGAATCTGAGGGTGGGGGCAAGTAGCACCCACGTGCAGCTCCATAGCACAGGGTGAGGCTGACATGCTGCAAAGCATCCCCAAATCGTCACCTGGATGCACCAAATGCAATTCCACTGCCAAGCCAAACAAGGGCAATTTTTCTGTCCCCATCTTTGCACCTTCCACTCATTGTCCCCAAGTAAAAGACATGCAAAATCACCCCCTCGATTTGCAGCTCCTTCCAACGTTAGTCACCAAGGCACTCAAGTAATGATTTGCACAACTCTTTGCTCAGGTAAGACTAGTAAAATTCCCAACACTGAGTCCCTCAGGACCCAACTCCTCCCCTCAACCCCACCACATAAATCAAGGACTGCCTGCCACAGAGAAAGTATCAGGACCTTCGAAAGCAAATAATACATTCAAAGGCTATTTGGCAAATTACACTTCATTATTTACTGGATTTGGCTGGAGAGGGCACGGAAAAATGAGCAGCCACCTTCGCTATCTCTGTTCCCCATCTGCTGTGTTGAGATAACAGTGGGAGAAAGTGGTTCAGTGCCCCTTTCCCTTCATCCTCATGTTACATTTTAATGCTTTGCTTTCTGTGCTCTGTGGTTACAGGGACCACCCAGGAATCCGCTCCCCTCTGCCGACTGGTTAAACGGCAGTTCACTGCTCCCGGGTGCTATGGGAAGATGAGTCACAGTTAGGCTAAAAAAAACGTTTCTAACCCCAATTTTTACACTGATTCGCTTGTGAAAAACCTGTGACCTCCTCAGGCAAGCCACAAAGAGCAGCAGGGCAAGGTGAGGTGTGTGAAAATTTTTTTATCTCTGCAATACAAGTGAGTACCTACCACCAATCCCCCGTTTTCTCCTGCAGGATTCATGGGGCTGGGTTTGCACATACCCAGCGAATCAATTTTTCAGTAGCGGGGGATAAGGTTTCGGTTTAGTAAGGTGAATGCTGAGCTCTGCACAAACAACATGTCAAAACAGGGAAGACTTAAAAGTGATTCCCAGGGAGAGGTCATCGGAGAAGCAAACAGTCTATTTTCAAATTAAAGAGAAAAAAAAAAAAAAAAAGAAAAAGAAAAGTGCCAAAAGAGAGTTTCTATTTAAACACCAAAATAAACCAAAACGTGCATTTCAAGGTTCTCCTTCAAAATACGTTGTACCCGGCAGATTTAGGATTGAAACTTCATCTACATTTTTCCTGTTAGATTGTAGGTACTAGTTAAAAATTCTTCAGAAGACAAACCAGCCAAAAAGCCCCAAGCCTGCAAACGCTTGCAGAAGCCTTATTTTAGTCAGCAGTGTCCCACATCGATAGAGAAGCTCACATGTGTAAATGTGTGTGTAAAGCTCTGCATACATGTTTGTGGACATGCCTTAGCTGTGTGATCTGAAAGAGACAGGGGGGACGGGCAGTTTTTAATCTAAATTCTGCCTCTGCAGGTTTTGAGATACTGTATTTACTTAAATATCATTTTCTTTGTTAATCCCTGCATGGCCGGGGAGCACAATGGGCTCTACCCAGCTCTGCCGACTGCAGCTTTGCTGGGTGCAGGGCAGTTACTTCCCAGGTAGGAGAATCAAGCCCCGGTGATGTCCTCCAGCACCCACTGAGAAGTCCTTCGCCTCCAGTCTGAGATGCCTCAAGGTCAGAGCCAAGCAGAATTTCGGTAACAAAAGCAACCTGGGCTTAGCTCCCCTGGTTTCAGCTTTCATTGCCATCTGAAACCTGTTTCCAAGATTTTAATCAAATCTTGCACAAATAAAACGTCTCCTTTTGGGTACCTCCCGCTATCCACAAAGTACACACATGCACGCATGCATGCACACACACAGGCTCAGAAGAAATGGATGGGAAGCAGCATTAGCCAGCACCAAACCCAGCTGTTACTCCTAAACTCAGTTTAGAAATTTCAGGGTTTTAATCCGAAAAGCAAGTGCAGCAGCGGGGGCCAGGAGACCACGGCACTGCATCCCAGACTTGGTCTGCTGTATCTTTTTTATGACACCCATTAAAGCCTCATCGACACGGCTGCCACGTGCAGTTTGCTGCCTAGATGCCATGTCCTCCTCTTGCTGCTGCTGCACTGACACGAGGGCTGCATTTGATTTCCCCCCTGGGAGACCAGGCAGGGTGTTATAGTTTGATTTTTAAATACTAACAGGAGTTTCAGTCACTCTGGAAAATTATGTCACCAGCATCTCCAGCATCTGTGGAGCAGAGATAAATAATTTGCCTTGCACGGCGGGAAGGCAGAATGGGACATCTATTCATCTGGCTGCAGCTTTCCAAAGCAAGGAGGGATCTGAGGGCTCAGTTTGAGACCCCAAGGGCTTCTCAAAACCGGACTCTTATTTTTCCTCCAGCTCCCTAACATCCCTGGGAACAGGACTCCTGAAAGACAAAAGGATGATAACAACCCTGACACTGCCAAGAACCAGTGCTGCATCCCTATGTGGGTTTCATGTTAAGGGGGATCTGCCCCAAACCCACCACCCCACTTGTGCTAGGTGTTGCACCAACAGCTGTGGAGCCTGAGAGAAAACCAGCCAGCAAACAGACAAAGAGGCCAAGATCACCAAGTTCATCTCCCAGACAAATTCCCACTCTGCTCCCACCAGGCTCCGCATGTATAAACTATTTCTATGCATCTGATCTTTTTAAAGACTATGATTTACAAACTTTAGGGATTTTGACCTTAAAACACAAGCGACTCTGCTGCACGCCAAAGCATTAACATCTGATTGAATAAGCAAAATAAATGGCAGTAAGGGGAAAAAAAAGATGCTCTGAGCAGGAGGATGGGAGCAAAGCCATTTTTCACCCGAGTTTCCACTTGGGGTCAATGCCTCTTTAAAAGCTCCCCTCGGCCACTCACTTTTTCTCCCGCCAAAAGGCCCAGTGTGTCCTTGTCTGGTCCCCACTATTTTACCCGGGAGCCTGCGTGTAAATGGATGTACAGTGGGTCAGAGTGGAGCCACCTGACCCTGTGGCCTCCTCCTGCCTTGCTCTGATGGATGGACACCAAGGTCAGGAACTCAGTGTGCTGTTGTCTCAGGTAAAACCCTGCTCCCTGCCCAGCCCCCTCATCCTCCCCTTCTCAGGCCCGAGACCAAGCCCACAACATGCTGATACCATGAGGAATTCAGGCCTTTTGGTGGCTTGAAAGAGGCACGGGGACAAGTTTCGAAGAAGATGCCTGTTGGTTTCAAACCATATCATTTGCTTAGAGCCGAGAAAAATCATCTCTCTGGGACTGTGCATCCAAGGGCTGCATGAATTTGTGCCTGTTTCCCTCTGAAGACCTCACTCCTCCAGCCCGGAGCTAGCCGAGATCCTCCTCTGAGCCCCATGAGTGACAGCCACCAGCACTGCCCCGCCACGAGGCACCCACGGTCCAGGATGTCCTCCCACCGCTGGATGTCCATGGCGGAGCAGGAGGTGTTTCTCAGAGGTTCTCCAAGGAGTGACACGGGTTTGCTCTCCTACCTTCTTCCCACGTGCCTGTAGTGAGCCCCACAGCTCCCCATCTCCAGCCCACACCAAGCCCAACGCCGCCCGAGGTCATCCTGCCACCATGCTGATCCCCCTCTATCCCAGCCTTCACCAGGACCAAAACTAGGGCAGAGTTAGTGATGGGGGAAGCCGGAGCACACATTTCCCAACATCCCCCAGCTGGCAGGGTTCAGCAGCTGAGAAACCTTTCTCAGGATAAGAGGAGGCTGGGGAGAGGGGGGCCGGGAGCTGAGACCCTTCCCACGCTCCCCACCAAAGCAGCCCAGGCACCATGGAGGCACCATCTCTCCATCTCAGGTTTCCATCACCACCTCCACCAGGCACCTCCGCTCCCCCCGGGCAGCTTTGCCTTTCCCAGGTGCCCCCCGCTCTGGAGCGGGGAACGCCGGGCAAATAACCCCGGCTGAGCCCCCTGTTATTTAGGCAGGATTAGGCAAAAATTTGTCTGCACTTTTGAACTGTTTTCACAAGCGTTGCCTCTCACTCCCACGCAGGAAGCAGGAGAAGAGCCGGCCTGTTCCAATTAGGGCTCCTCAGACCGAAAGGGCAGCAAAATTCAGGGGGGGGGAAAGGGAAAGAGGGACAGAAAGCTGGAAAAAAGGGAACAGAGGGAAATCTGGGAAGCAAGGACGGACTGGGAGAAGGGGTGAGCACAGGGAGAGGCACTGGCTGGGGATGTGGGGATGGGATGGGAGGAGAGAGGCAGAGGACCAGGCAGTATGGAGGGGAGATTTGGTTCCCCTTCCTGCAGCAACTCACCAGAGACCAGCCCTGCTTCCCTCTGCAAGGAATGGCACAAAAGGCACAGACATTTGCTATTTTAATTTAAAATAAATATATTTCTTTTGGGGGAAAAAAAAAGAAAAAGAAAAATAAGTGTTTTTTTTCTCCTTCGAGCAGTGAAAAATAAATACTCTGAGATGAAAGCTGGGCTTCAAGAGAAAAACAAGAGAGGAAACCGAAAGCCCACACTGCTTAGCGCTGCAGAAAGCACAACAAAGCCGGCTTTCTTCCGGAATTCAGCAGCTTTCTTATGGAGATGTGGTGTGTCATGGGGGCGAACTCTTCCCCTAAATAAAGGGCCTGAAAACTGTCTTTCCTTAATGCAGATAAAAGCATTTCTTCCAAGTTTGGACTCTCAAGCACTTAGAGCATCACAGGGAGTGAGGAAGGGGAAAGGTTAAGATGAGGGTGAGATGTCAGGATGCTCTGCTTGGCTTCAGGCTTTGAGGTAAGTTGCTTCACCCCTCTGTAAAATAGACACCCTCACCTGGGTGCAAGCTTGCTATAAGAGGGTGCTTGGGGGAGATACACCCATGAAGAAAACCAGACACAAAGCAACCAAAAGGTGAGGGAGGATTTGTTTTGGCTCTAGGTGTCTTCTAGCTGGCAAGGAACCAGGCAGCAGCACCAGCAGGTGAAAGGATGCTTCACCCACCATCCTGATGGTGTCAAAGTCGCAGGCTTTGCCCTCCAAGCTTGCCTGCTTCCCTTGTTCAAGCTCCTTTCCAATCCCTCTCTTTCCCTCCCAGCTTTATAATGTGGGTGTTGGATGGAGATCCTGGGAAAGCGGCATCCCCTGCAGTCCCAGGAGCTCACAGGGGAACAGCAGGCTGGTGGTCAGCTCACTCAGTCCTCCCTGGCTTTTGTGGGGGAGAGGAGGGAAAGAAGCGCTAGAGAAACCCTTGGACTGAAGCTAAGCAAAACCACAGGGCTTGAGTCAACGCTCGCTGCAATTACAGGGAAGTTTCCCCAGCCTCAGCAGCCAGGGACGGGACCTACAGTTCGCCTTTCTGCAGCAACCCAAAGCAGGACTTCCCTCCGTGAAGGGCTTCACTCCGTCCCCATTTCAGCTGTTGGGAGGAGCACAGACCGATGAAAGAAAGCACTGAGGAGATGCTGCCACCTCTCAGGCTGGGAAACAGGGCCATGGTTTAACAACGCTTGTCAAAACTATGCAAAGCAGTCAGCAAAAAGATTTTTCCATCAAGATGAAGCAACAGCAGAGGTTAGGCTGTGCCACGAGGTCGGTGTGGTTTAGCTCCAGCACCGCCGTTAACACATGCCCCCCCCTCCCCAAATCAGCTTCGAAACGGCTTCTGTCGCTTTACATTTACAGCTTTGCAACTAAAAACTTGCACGAGCCTTTTCCGAACCTGCCAGCCCGATGGCAGACTCCGGGGTTAACTAAACCTTTGTAAAACCCGTGCAGAGGCTGAACTCACAGGTCAGTGCTCTGGAGACACCCAGACCAGGAGGCTACAGCCAACACAGCGGCAACAAGGAACAACCTCCACGTGCCTAAACCACTCCTGCTCGGGAGTCAAAGCCCTTTTTTGCACCGATCAGGCCCTTTTCACCCTTCACCCTCCTGCTTTCCCAATCGAACCTCACATGAGCCGGAGATAGGATTAGCATCTCACTTTCAGGCTTGTTTGCCTCCCACCCTTCCTTGGGAGGGCTGGGAGGACGCTCCCTGCCTCCCGCAAACCTATGAGACATGCTCACCCTGTGATAATTCGTTCTAATCCCCACTAACCACGCTGCTAAAGAGCTCTAATCCCCATGCACAGGCACACACGCACTAATGGGAGCACGGGGTGGGCTCAGCAAAGCCTGTAATGGACACCCAGCCCCGACTAAAAGGAGGTCAAGTGTAAATAGCAAGTCCAGGTCATGCCCGTGTCAGCTGCCCCGCATCAATGCTCCAGCTCGGGAGATGCTCCTCTGCAAAAAAGAAGCTAAACCCCAGCTCCTCACCCCTGAGCCCCAGCAGCCAAACTCCAATTGCTCAACAGCAATGACAGAAAAAGAAAAAAAAAGCCCTCCGAAAACCCAGCAATCCCCACCGAACAAACAACTAGATATTCATTTGCTTCTTGGAAGGGTGCCCGAGGTATTTAAACAGCTCACGCCTGGGACCAGAAGCCTCTTGAAATTCCTCGCTCTCTTCAGGCTGAGCTGGAAGACCTGCAAGGCCAGCCGTGCTGGCTTCACCACCCTGGAGGTTTCCACAGCTGCAAGAGCACGGCCTGAGCCCTCCCAAAGCAAACCCATGGCTGGCCTCCATCACTCCACGGAGGAGACAGTGGTCCAGGTCATCCACACTCAGCACTCCCCAATATCTGTAAAAGCATACATTTCTTTCCAACCAGGTTAAAAGCAGGACTTCTGCTGTTCTCACCTCACATCTCTGGCTGATGATGCCATTTCTGGCATCTTCGGTGAAGAAGTGATGCAACTGGAGGATTTGTCCCAAGAGAAGGATGCATGCCAATAACCTGACATATATTTACCCTGGGCTGCAAAAGCACACACGGGATGCTACCAAGGTACCACTGTAATCACACCTGAGCAGTTCAGATCGAGCATTTCTCTAGCCAAGCAAGCCCTCACTCTCTCCTTCAGATATTAATCTCCGGCTCCTTCATCGTCCAGGGATACGGACAGACACAATGGGGATTCAGCTCCAACGCCTCCAGCTGCTTGCTCTGGGGAAGGATGGGGCTGCCAAACCATGCGTGACAGTCTCCCAGAAAGGGAGAGTGGAGATTTTGCAAGGCCGGGTTGAGGTTAATTGGCTGTACTTTGTGCGAGGAAGATGCTGTCAGGATTGGAAGTGTGAAAAGGGAAGGCTGAGATCTCTTGGCAGGGCTGCCCCCTCGCAGTAGGAGTAAGGGCCAAGGAACCTTCACTCATGTTGAGCTCTTTCATCACCCCACAAAGAGATCCCAACCCCTCTAAGTCGGCTCAAACACACCTGAAGAACATGCTGCGACAACACGTTTTGTAAGCAGCTACATATGACCTTACAGCTTGGGATGGTTTCATTGCATATCCATGGCCACATGAAATGACTCCATACCCAGAACGATCAATTATTTGGGCTGCACATCACCACAGTATGACACACTTCTGATGTAGATGGACTCCACAGATGTCCCTGCTGCTGGGAGCCCACTGGTCCAAAAGGAGCCTCAGTTATCCTTGCCTCAAAGGGATTAGACATGCATTCGCCCAGCCAAATGCCTCCGGTCTGTCTGTCCCAAGGAACTGCCCAAACTTCACTTGATTTTCAGCCCAAGTCCTGCAAAAACTGATCTCTCTTGTGTCTTGGCCTTAGCCCTTGCCCCAAGGCTGAGTCAATGCCACGTCATGCCAGACACGAGGGTACCACATGGCAAGGCACAATCTGAAGTGCCCTCAAGCTAGGATGATGTTCAACCCCCAAAATATCTCTGTCCACATCAAAGTCGCTCTCCTCCACTCACCAGCTCTCTCATTCATAAACCAAGAATGTTTGTTAAAGCTGGAAGGGCTGGACCTGCTCTGGAGACACGTTGGTGGTGTTCATACAATAAAAGTGCCTATTGGTCATGAGTGGAAGGTGCCCTCAGATACTCCTATGGCATTGCTCAAGCCCAGGACATCTCCACATAATGCAGAGAGCACGAAGCCAGTGATGCAGAAGGGATCGAGCTAATGACAAGGAAGGAAGGCTCAGCAGCTTTGGGTCACCTCCCGAGCACGCATGCTGCCCCAGGGCAGCAGGGTATGGGGGTGAAGCTTGCCACATCTCTCTGCAGCTGCAGATTCCTGCCACCTGTCCCACCCCCACCTCCACAGCCTTCCTGGCCAACCCTTCCCTTCAGGGCAATGCCAGCCAGACGTACAGCCAAGCGGATTGCTCAATGGCAGGGTGCAAGTTACAGCGTATCGCATCCCCCACGGACTGCAGAGGGATCACTGCTGCCTTACCCAGAACAGCCCTTCTTAACAGCTTTCGACAGTATCTTTTTTTTTTTTTTCCATACAGCAAGGAGTGTTTCAGTTCTGCCCAGGAAGCGCAGGCAGCACTCAGTGAGCAAGGTGAGTAGGCGCGGAGGAGAAGCCCAAGAGCTTTACCCTGTCCTCACCTGGTGACCAACAGGTCCCCATCTCACCACCTCGTCCCCTTCTGCCCAGGGACCTGCCACCACACAGGAGGACTCCAGGTCTGTCCTCCCTTATCAGGCTGAGCTGTCCAGTTGTCTTTGCAGTTACCAAAGAAGAGGAGAGATTAGGGTATTTCGCTTTGAAATCAAACAAATAATTGCACAGGCTTTCTGCAAACAGACCAGGGTTGGGAGGTGAAAGCGCGGCTGGTAAATCTCAGCACTGTTTGCTCTGACTAAATAATATTAGACCAAAGATAATCAATCATTTTAATCAACAAAATTATTTATAACTCTTTAGAGCAAATAGTCAACTCTGCGAACAGCTGCCAAGAGATGGCAGGTAGCATAACGATCCACATACCTCTAATTCCCCTGCGCTAGATACAGATTTACTTCTTTGCATCACTGGATTTACTGCCACTGAAGACTTACACTTGCAAGTATCCTGACCCCTGCTCTCTGAAGGTATGCTTCCCCTCTCTCTGTGGCTCACAAATACACACAATAGCCCCCTGCAGCTGAAATCAAAATGAGAGTAGCTCACAATATTCACTGCACACTCCAAGCACCTTCCCTACACCAGCTGCATCTCTCAAGCACAGCACCATTTAACAGGAGGGGAGAAAGAACCAACTAAGCAGAAGAGGCAAAAGATGCTCAAAGCGAAGGACCTGCTCTCTTCGCTTTGCTGCCTGAGCCAGCTCCATCTCCTTGGTTCACCAGGCAGCTTTCAGGTTTATGACTCCACCAATGCCACCAAATGACACCTCCATGAGCACCATCTACATCCCAGCCCACAAACAAGGGCCACACGCTCTGCACCCATTGCACATTGAACATTTCCACCCACCAGCCCCCAGAGAGGCGTGCTTTGCACAGATGACCGCAGCAACCACAAACCGAGGATGAATTTGCTGGCTGGGCTGAAAGCCATGCAAGCGAAGGTATCACTGCGGCAAGGTGAACGAGGGTCAACTTCACATCGGCCTTGGGGCCAGGAGGGGGGACAAGGGACAAGGCCATTCCTGGATGCCTGACTGGAGCCCGACACTGTTTCACCTCCCTGTTCCTGGAGAGTGAACCAAGCTGCTCAGCTCCTCCAGCAATAAAGGCCAGAAAGGGCCCTGAGAGAAACCTGGGAACCAAAACTCTCCAGCCCACACCAGAAAGACAGCCACAGAAACACCAGTGCCAAACCAATTTCATGGAACGATTCTCCTGGTATTAATTTATTTTTAAGCAGACAAGGAAACAAACGCAAAGAACAAGATGATTTTCCCAAGCACCCTAGGTAGCTGAAGAGCCCTGAGTTAAAACTTCTCATCCAGGGTGAGCACAAAGCTCCTGGACTTTGCCTCTTCTGGGCTACACCATGCAATCTCCAGGTTATCACGATCCTCATGCACAAGAAGCAAGAGTCTTCTCGATCGACCCCGAAAAGGTCTTCTTTTCCAGCTGCTGCTTCTAGGAAACTTCCCATCAGGGAAGGGACCAGTGCAGAGATTGGGCCAAACAAAGCCCTGGGAAGATGAAGAAGGTGGGAGTAAGCTGGGGAAGGCAGCCAAAGATGAACTGGGCTGCCCCATCAGCTTCAGTCATCCCCATCCCGGAGCCAAGGGCTGTCCAGGACAGGGATTATGTCACCTATTGGCCTCAGCCTGGGGAGATGGGAGAGCAAAAGGCAGGCAGGGATAAATCAAAGCGGCTGGAGGTGCTCAGTGCTGCCCAGCGGTGCTCAGTTCAGCCCAGAGGAAGCCCGAGCTTAGAGAGGGAGAGAGGCTGAGACACTTCCAGCCCTCGCATCCACCCCATGCGCAGCATCCGGAAGCTATTAAGGAATTACAGCCTCCCTGGCCCCGAGCCTTCCCCGGCAGAAGTGCCTGGGAGCAGATGGTGAAAGGGCTGATTGAATTCGGCTGCTCAGGCCAAGAGGCTATTAGGAGGAGACACAAATGGAGGAGGGGGTGGAGGGGGTGTCACTTGGCAACTTGGGAGACTGCATCCCTGGCCAGGAACTCTGGGAATCCTCCACCGACCATAACAAGCTTGGAGGAGCTTCGACAAGGTTCTGGATGTGTGGCTCGGGGGTGTGAGCCCCCCTGCTGCCCTGGGTGGCTTGGTCCTGTGCTCCTGCTGCTTAGGGGTTGGGGGGAAACCCTAAGTGTATGAGGAGCGGTAGCCACAGGCTGGTTCCTCTCCCCAGGCATCTCCATCTCCAAAAGCAGCAAGGCCGCTGCAGTGGATGCGCACCCTTCCAGGGAGGCAGGATGCCTGCAGAGACCCGTGTCCCGGCGGTCACAGCCCCAGGAGCTGTGTGCTCCCGAGCCTTGATCCCAGTTGAGGAGGCACAAGAGCTGTCAGCTCAGCAGCCCTGCCCACCCAGGGGGCCAGCCTTCCTCCCTGAAAAATGCAGGTTTACAAAGATCCTGGATTCCCAACTTCATCTAATCCTACCCCATTCCCAGCACCCGTGGGAAGGCACTGGGCATGGGACCAGACCTCCCAAAGTGCCTTCAAAAGGGGATGGGACTCAAGTGACTCTGGATGGGGAGGAGGTGGGGAAAAAAGGAGAGGGCAAGAGAGGCACGTAAGATGGAAAAAAGTCAGCAGGCAAAAAAAAGCATAAATACGATTTGCAAGTCATCCCACAGCGCCAGCCCCACTGAACGTAACACCAGCGCCGCTGCGGCACAAACTCTGATGGAAGAACTCAAATTGCCTGGGGACGAAGGAAGGGTTTGAAGCCCTCCGTGAGAACTGGGGGGAAAAAAAAAGAGGAATGACCCCAAAATCAACATAACCCCAACCTCTGGGCTCTCTGCCCTGGCAAGCCAGCTCCAGCCTGCCATACCCCTGTGCCCCTGGGGGGGTCAGACACTGGTTCCAGGGCCCCCACACCATCCCCCATCTCTGAATCCATCCCTCTTTTTCCAAGGCAGAAAGGTCCAACGAGTCCCGCTGAGCTGCCCTGGCTGACTGCTCCGGCTCCCCAAGGTTGGGAAATCGGGAGCCTCGTCAGGGCTCTGCCGGAGGGGCGGGCACGGAGTGCTCCGTGACCATAAGGGGATCTTTTCGAAGCAATCTTTTCCGAGACAAGTCACGAGATTATTTCTTGCCTGGAATTTGCTCCCGCAGCTCCCATCGGCCCCGGACTGCTGAGTCAAGAGACCGCCAGGGCTGTGCCCTCCAGATGAGTAAATAAATTGCCATGGGGAGTGGTGGGGAGGCTGGGGGGGGGGACGGCGCCCGGCGGGGCGCAGGATGAAAGGAGGGAGGGGACCTGATGACTCCTCAAGCCTTCAGCCGGGGACGCAGCCCGGCTTGGCAGCCGGCTTCGCTGCTGCTTTGCAGCGCACTGAATTAGTCACCAGATTAGCGAGCGCAGTTACACACGCTGGCGCACAGCTGTTTAAAGGCACACTATCCTTCCCCTTTGCTTTTCTTCTTTTTCTCTGGGGAAGGGGTGAGTTCCCCTCCCCACCTTCTTTTTTTTTTTTTTTCGTTTGTTTTTAGTCCTAACTCTGCCTTTCAATGAGTGCTTGGGACCAGCAGCCAGCAAACTCCCTGGGAAGCCAAGGAAGAGGCAGCAGCCCTCGATCACAGGCTGAGGATGCCAAATGGCTCAGGCTGGTGGCAAGAGGGCTGGTTCACCCTGAGAGCAGCTCAGCGCCGGGGCTGCCTCCTCCTCCCTGCTGAGCTCCCTTCCCTCCTCACCCAGCTGACGTTACGCTGGTCCAACGGGCAGTCAGGTCACTCTATAGGATCCATATGGTCCCGGCACTTGGCTGTTTGAAAGCAGGAACACGCGAGAGTCATCCAGCTCAAAGGCAAAACAGGCGCACGGCCGGGGCCTTTCAAGTTGCAAGCTTTAGAGCCAGCTTCAAATCTGGAGCCGCTTAAAGGGATGGAAACCAGCCCCAGTGACTAACCACCCTGCCGGGCCATGGCTACCGTGACAGCTTCGAAACCCCACTGCTGATGCTGGAAAGCGAAACTTTCCCAGCGCCGCAGCGGCACCGGGCTTCCCAGAAGTGGGGACAGCCCTCTGCCACCAAGCGCACATTTCTTCGCATCCCTTCGAAAGGATAGGTCCAGGAAACGCTATAGGGTCAGGGCACGGCATGGGGAGCCACGATGCTGCTACCAACCTGCCAGGCTCATCTGCTGCCTGGGGCTGATGCTGGGGATTGAGTAAATGAGTTTTTCCCCACTTCCGGCTGCAAACAAGGAGGAATTGCATTTACTGACCTCACAAAGCGGTCTGGAGAGACAGAGCAGTTGAGTAACATGCCTTGAGCATTTTAAAAGAGAAAGCTCTTGGCATTGCATTTTAAAACCGCTTCTAACAATAATGTGTAAAAAAAAAAAGAAGAAGGAAAAGAAATAAGACCCAAATTTCACGTGTTCCACTACATCTTTTTTTAATTTTTTAGTGGAAAAAGCCAGGAGTACTCTGCTTTTGCAAGTTGTTTCTTCTGACAGTTCAGGTTTCGGTAAACAATTTCTCAAAACTAAAAGGTAAGAAAAAAAACCCTTGCTGCTTCCAGAACACTGACCAAAATTCAGTGGTTTTGCACAAACACATGCAGACACCTACGAAAAAAAAAACTTTCATGTGGGTCAAAAAGCCACATTTTGATTATTGTGATACATGGTGCTGACAGGGGAGAAAAAAAAAAGCAACAGAAAACAAACCCCAAAGCACTTCCCAGTGTCCAGCTCCAGTTTCTGGGGTCTACTGGCTGCAACATCAGCAGCAGCTTTCCCTTAGTCAGCAGTTTTATCCGGAGACCTCCAAGGACATCCCAGGAGAGGCAGCATCCCAGTGGAAAACCCTGCCCAGGACTCCAGCCGCCACAAGGATGCGCAGCCCTCATCCTGCTGTGCAAGACACTTGGTTCCTGGAGGTACGCAGGGCTGAGCCATGTGCCTCCCTCCCAGTCTCGCTCCCAGCCCAAATCAGACTCAACCAGCATACTTAAGCTGGAAATGCCGAGAGGCAGATGGGTCCTGGCCTGCGCGGCGCTGTGGAGGACTCAGAGAGGTGCAGTACAGCTCAACACAGACCACGAGAAAAACTAAATACTGCAAGCAGAGGGAGGCCTGGACCACATGGCTGGGGATGCTCCCACATCGCTGCTGCAGGGTAGTGGGGCCACTGTGCCTCAGTTTCCCCTGAACCCAGGTCTCATCAAGCTTTTCTTCAACATCTTTTGGAGTCAGAGGCCCCCAAAGCATGCTGCATTTTAAAAAAAAGCAAAGTCCCACTGGCTGGCTTCTCCTGTGCTCCCCACCAGCCATCTGAAGAATGCCTTGGAATCACGTCAAATATTTGAAATGAGATGGGGGGGAGAGGGGGCATGGGGAGGGGAGTGCTGGGGGAGCTGCTCTGCTTTTGACTCAGTGTCTGGCTTCTTTCATCAAACCCACATTCCTACTCATGCCATCACCCTCCGGGAAAGTGCGACAACGTACATAATCCATGTGGAGCCAATTTAAAATCCCCTCCGTGTAAGAAAAAGCATTTCGTTCATTAACAAGCTCTGAACGCTTAGCTGGGGTTAGGAGCCGGCCTGCAGCTCCACAGCCACCCCAGCAACATGGTCTTCAGCAGGGAAGGGCTTCCTACGCACAGGAGAGCAATCCTCCTTGCAAACCCACCCAGGGTGCTGAGGGATGCTGAGCCAGCACAGCTCAGCCCACCGGACACTTTTTGCAGCATGTTCTAATGATGAATAATGATGAGTTTTCTGCAGCAGCAACCTGAGATGGAGGTCTCTGCCTCGTCTGGCTTTACAGGAAAGGTTTACCAGGAGCAAAAAAAAGCTGGAAAGCAGGGGATTGGTGGAGCAGTGGATTGCTGCTGTGTCCAACACCACCTGAGAGATGATGGGGACAGGAATTACAGCCCAGGAGTCTGACCAGCTCAGACCCAGACAGAGCCCTGAGACCCAGACAGAGCCCAATCCACAAGAGGGGCTGCTGCCAGCACACAGCAAACAGCTGAGGGCTCACAGTGACCTCTTGATTTGCAACTCTCATTCCCAAACCAGAGGGACCCACAGAAATGTGGGGATTTTCCTCTCTGGGAAATAAAGCTGCTCTTTCTTCCTTACATTTGTAATACCATTCTGGATATTTGTAATATCCACAGGCTGCATGCCTACAGGAACCAGATGCAGGACCGAATGGTTGCGCTGCACCAGCACAGCATCCCAGCTTCTCCCAAACAACAGGTCCACCTGCACAGTGCATGCAGCAGGTTGCCGGACAAAGCCAGGTACTGACAGCAATTCAAGGCACGCCAAAAAATTGTGCACAGTCAGCAAGACCAGGAGAGGTGATGGGGAAAAATGTATCACCTGCTCAGTCCTGCACGTATAGATATCGCCCCAATGACTTGATGCTGTTCGTGGGACAGAAGAGCAAACCAGGGCTCAGATTTTTGCCAGTTGAGTGGGGAAAAAACACACCAAAGCCCACCACAAAATTAGGTGCAGTTTCATCCCACGGTTCAGAAAAAGGTGAGCAATGGTGGAGAGCTCTGAGTCTGCCCCCCATCCAGGGCTAAATAAACCAAAAGTTACTGAGCCACCCACCACACTGGAGAAAGGAACAGAACAACTTCGAGCACTTTTGAATGCAAGCACCCAGACCTCTGCCTCCACCTAAACACAAGCAGCCTAGCAGCAGCTCAGCCTTTGCATGCAAACATTTGCAGCCTGTTAATGTTAAACGCTTTCAGATCCAGCGGGTGTCTACAATCTAGATACAAAGGCTGCGCCTTTTAACCAAATTACAAACTGAAACCACCCTGGGTTAGTTTTTTCGTTTGGGTTTTTTTTTTTGGTTTTTTTTTTTTTTGGTTGGGGGTTTTTTGGCCACCTCTCTGGACCTGACATCAAACTGTATCCCCTCGGAATGCAAGTCCCTTCGGTGTTCAGCTGGTAAAGACACTTGCCAATTTGCACATTTTCATGTTACTACCACCGAAGTCTGCTGCAATTACAGGCACAAATCCTCAAACCTGGGGAAGCTGGGCTGGACAGAAGAGAGCAGAAGAGAGCACATCTATAGGCTGGATGTGCAGGGCCATACAGCAGGACTGAACCCAGCTTTGCAAGGGTCACCTTCGCATTCGAGACCACTAGAAAGCTGTTATCTCTGGAGCCATCTCGCAATTTTGCAATAGGCAGGACTCAAGTGGCCCCCCTGCAAATTCCACTGCACCTGGGAAAAATGTAGGAGCTTGTAGGAGAATCAATAAATATTTATTGTTTAACCAGCAGTATTTTGACTGGAGATGTAAGCATGGCCCCACGCCAGCGAAACCAGAGCCTTCTTGGCCAGCACTGCAATTTTTTTTTCTGTATCTAGCTGGAAGATTATAAACTACACAATGAAGAAAAAATAAAAATAAAAAAGAAACACAGGCAGCGAGCAGCTTAGTCACGGAAGAGGAACAAAAGAGCTGAGATGTATAACTATGTCGTGGGTTAAAAAAAAAAGGGGGCTGCAGGCCCAATTTTTGGCTGTGAGACAGCTGTACAGTTTATATCGGCTACAGATTTGTCCCACAGCTTCTGCAGTGATGAGGCTTTATGCTGGATCAGAGCATATATCCACGGCTTCAGTGGAGCTACACGGATCTGGACAAGCTGCAGACCGGCCCACACCTCACAGCCAAAAGGCAAATCTGGGGAGTCAGGTCTTGACCTACAGAGGCACAATCTGGCACACATAAGGAAGACCCCAGGTTCTGCAGGGATCCCCCAACCTCACAGCACAACGAAGAGTCAGTCGCTGGCTCCAGGGCTCAAGTCGGGCAGATCATCCCCTCCTTCTTCTCTTCACTTAGTCCCCTGGCACCATCCTACCAAGCACAGGTCTTCCCCTGAGCAAAATACGTACATCTGGAAGATGCCAGCAGCTCCATCCTCTGGATCCATTCCAGGGACAGCAATGACACCTGCCTTCCTAAGCCCTGTGCCATGCAAGGGCCAGCTGACAGTGCAAAAAAGCTTGCTTTCCTTGCCTGGGAGAAATCCACATGGATTTCTTCCTTCCTTCCTTCCCCAAAATCCCAGCTGATAGCAGTACCACAACTGAAAACAGCCATTTGGGATAACAGATCTGCGAGTTTGTATCCCTAACCGTATTCAGACAATAGTCTGGTCTTACACTTACCTCTTCCCCAAGTGCCTATGATGTATCTGCTGTCATCGCCAACTGGTGAAGAACACCAAGCCACCTTCCATTTTGCTGCCAGCATCAAACTGCAATCTCAGGGTCTAACCACAGGACAATCTCTGCACCCTAAACCTGATCCCCACCGCCCCCTCAGCTCAGCCACACCGCAGGGATCTATTCAGGAGGATCCAGTCACCGCTTTTTCACAGCAGCATACTTAAAAGCCGGTATATCAAAAGGCTCCCGCGGTAAAACTCAGCGTGCCACAGTCCCACTGGAGAGCACGCGCACTCCCGGCTACTTGCTGCCTGGCCTGTCAGCAATCTGCTATGGATTTGGGAGAGCGGGGTGGCATACGATGGGCTCCTCAGCTTGCTTTGCAGAGCTTCATTGCAGCATTCCAGCATGAGACTGTGTTATCCCTTCATTTTATAAGGCCTATCAAAGCATGCCACGCTGTAATTACATGGCAAATTAGCGGCCACTTCATGTAACAACGCTGCAATTACACAGTTGTTACATGCTTTGGGGAGTTTATGATGATAAAATGGAAGGAATGGGGCTTTGCTCCTCCTCCCTGGAAATCTAACTCCCTGTATCCAGGTTAAAAATGCTGTAGTCAGGGATGTGCTTTCGCGGGTGTATCACTTGAAGGAAAGGTCGACGGAGCTGGCCTCCTTCCACCTCTTTTCACAGTTTTGTCCCTTAAGCAGACAGAGTTGACACTAAAGCTGGAGCTGGTGGCAGCCAGGTGCATATAGTCCCCTCCCTCCTGGGAAACTCTCATTACCCCATCCTAGCTGGATACCACAGTAATGGGCATTCTGTAAGCGCATAGAAAGATAATTGCTCTTTTTCAGTTCAAATTCTCACCTTCTCCACAGGCAATCAGCATTGAAAACACCAGAGGAGCCCAAAGCTCTCAATTTATTAGAGTCTCTCGCCCTTGTTGGCTGATGATTCATGCCCACACAGAGCAATCCACAGCCAAAGCCGAGCTCTCACCTTTGCTGTTAATGCAGAAGCAAAAAGCATTCAGAAAGATGCTGGATGCAACTCTCTGCATCCCTGAAATCATTCACCCTTCAGTGCTGCTTCTCCTTTCCCCAGGCTTTGCTGGGCTTCCAGACAAATGCTCTGGCAGTTTGTGTGCATGCAGCCCATCCCGGCGAGGACAGGTAAATGCTCTTCTAGTACAACAGATGCAGAGGAAGGGACAGAGGACAGAGGACATCTCAAAGCAGAGAGGGAAATGCTGCTGTTCTGCTACTGTTTCATCCCACTTTGTGACAACGTGACCATGCAAGCCACCAACAAGACCAACCTCTTAACAGCAGCAGGGAAACTGAGTCAGCCAGCAGCTGCCACAGCTGTAGGGACCAGGCTGAAGCCTGAGTGCAGTGCAAGGATAACACAGGATCAAGTCTTCCTTTTTGGAAGAGAAGATGTTCCAAGTCCCTGCACACTACTCTTACCCCCAACCAGCTCAGCAAATCACCTCCCCTTGAATGGGCTGATCCAGCTGTGACCCTATTCTGTGCATATATATAAAGAGCTGGGAGCGAAGGTATGGCTGGAAACTTGCCCCTCCTAGACAAGATCGAGGGAAGGATGATGGATCCCATCCTAAGACCATAATGAAGATGTATTCTGATTCATCAAGTACTTTGCCATTTCCCTGCAGCAGGGCACTGTGGAGGAGGGTATGCATTTTCCAGAAGGCTTGCTTTAAATGCAAACCTCCGTATTTGCCTGCACTAAAACTGAAAGCAAAGGACAAAAAGATTGGCCTGGCTCTGGGAAGGGGAAGCAGCGTGATTCAGGCAGGTCCTACATCCAAAAATACACTGCATAGAAGCTGTGCGCTTCCCCGTACCCTGCAGCTACCACAGCAGGAGAAATCTTGCTTCAGCCTCAGCCCAACGTTGTCCCAAACCCTAAACAGAGGGAAAGGCTCTTGCCAGATAAAAATAAACCCCTGGGATGCCACCCACGCACAGGCCAATGGAAACAATGCGTCTGTCTCCCAGCTGTCCTTAAGGTACAGCATGTGAAGCACCGAAACACACGGGGTCCTTCCATCTCCCAGCAGTCAGGATTTCTACGCTGCATGTGCACAGACCTCTTTTGATGCCAGGGAGGAATAAATCCATCACCGCACCCGTAACACACCTGCAGAGAAAGGAAGCAAGAGGGGGAGCGGATGCAGGAGCATGGGGAGCCCAGCATCTCTGCCTCACCTGCAATGCCCAGCATCACCACCGGCCATTAAGCCCTTCCAGGGCACCTTGTGGTATGCCTCGGGGGCAGCAAGTCAGCAGCTTCATTAGCAAAAAATGCTACCCTTCAGTATTTGGGACTCCCAATTACACACTGCCAGCTTCCAGCAAGGGTTGCGGAGCTGCTTTTAACTCTGACCACGGAGAGAGAGCATAGAGAGCTTTGCAGAACTTGAGGAAACTTTTTTTTTTTTTTTCTGTGTTTACCAGTTGCACAGTGAAGTTCCTGTTGGGGCTGATTTTTGCATGGTTTGGGTTTTTACTGTCTGATAATAAGCCAGTAAACCAAGTCCCACCAACCCATTGATGGATCAGTCATATGTCTGCAATCAAAAGTGATGCTACTAAATACTATCAGATCCTTATAATAAAAACCCATGCACATACAACTTGCAAATAAAAGGAGGAGTCCACCACCGTGGTTTTTTGGCTCCTGACCTACTCATCTCACTCACACATTCTTGCTGGCAACAGCAGTGGGGGCAGCAGGGTCAGGGGGAGATTTGGCTTTGGAAGTTTTGTACAACTTCACATCCCCTTCAGGTTATTTTTAAACCCTTTGGACACACCGCAAATCCCATCCAACTTTTCCATGCAGAGGCTGCCTGCACGTGTGGCGTGCTGCAGGGTTTTATTTCAGGGGAGTGAGAGGGGGACGGTACTGTGCAGCCAATGCATCTCTGCAGTTTTATGGGGCATCAAGCACCTGGCGCATTAATCGTCTTGCACAATTGAAAACCTATGCCTGTAACGACTCTCCCTGCGTAAGGTTAACCCTATGGATACCGTGAAGTAAATCTGCTTTGCTGCTTGCTGGCATGTAAAGGAGCAAGGGGCTGGACTCCTCGGCGAGGCCAATGCCCATCATGAAAAGAAGGGCAATGGGCACATTTGATGGCAGATCCAGCAACCAAGACCAAGAGCTGAACAAGCTCTCAGGGAGCAGTTAAAAGTCCTCAGATGCACCCCAAAACAGGAGTAGAGAAAAATTATGTGCATAAGTTATGCCCCCTACATGTGGCATTGCTGGATCCCAGAAACATAAGCTACCAGCATCCCTACTCCTTCTCTCAACATCAATCTGACCAAGCAAGAAAGCTTCAGCATTCCCTAAAAAGTTAGAGGGGAAATGAGGTTAAGCCAGCTAATTGACAACATTGACCTTTTTGGCTCACAGTGTTAACACAACCACCAAAACAGAAGCAACTGCAGCTGAAGTCAATAGGGAGTCAGCTCTTTTTTACCTTTTTGGTTTTTGTTTTTCAGCGCTCTTCCTGCCAAAGTTTAAACTTTGGGTCAACTCTAAAAATTGCGTGCTGACATAAGCTCCAAATGAGCTTTCACAGAAAGAAAACGAGTGTAAGGCAGCACGAAACACTGAGTCCTCACTTTAGGCACAAGGCAGTTATATTGATCCAATCCTCAAACACCTAAACAACAGAGACGCCTCTGTAACACGCTCCCACCCATGCCAGGAGACTTGTAAATTTAAACAGATACTTTGGTCTGAACTAAAAAATAAACTCCACATCCCCCCAGCCCTGCCCCAATGGACCAGGTGTTTCTTCCCATCCCATTTTCTTCCCCTGCAAGCAAACAGACCGAGGTTACAACCTGAAGCACAGGAATGAGTCTCCAGTAAAATGTTCTTTTAAGCAAAGCTTTAGGAAATAGGCACAAACAGGTCCTCAGCTCTAGCTGAGCCTCACATTTAATGTGCACAGGTGCTTTGCAAAATCCTCCTCAGCATCCTATTGCATTTTGAAGTCTGGTCCTTCTGAGCCCACACCTGAAAGCCAGGCTCAGCCCTGCTGTGAGAGGCACGGAGCACCAAAATAGCTGTAACTGGCAACCAGGTTCTTTCTACATGCAGGTAGAGGGGAAGATGGATCATGGGAAAGCCGCTCTCCCAGCATCAGGCACCATGTAGCCCACTGGTGGCAGAACCCCCAGGCATGTGCTGACTTACCGGAGCGCTCTGCAGACAAGCTTATCCTGCACAAGCATCTATTTTAAGTCTGAGCACAAGCCCCTGTGCTGCTCCGGCCCGCCTTGCACTCCAGCAGTCAGCTGTCATTTTATTTCGCACATGCAGCCTGAAATCATATTGCCTGGCAGGAGCTGAGCCCCCTTTCTGGGTTTCCTAGAAACTTGCTAACTGGCAAAGAAATGCCCAACTCCAATTTAGTTTTCTTCACCCCACTGGCACTGCACAAAATCCAGCAAACCACCACTTCAGAGCAGTAGGAATTACAGCAGGGAGAGGTGAAGCAACTGGACTCATTTCACCCTCTCTTGGACCCAGAAAGAGAATTCTGTTTTTCTCCCTGCAGGCCCTCCAAGCCCCATCCTCTCCCTCGACTGAGCGAGGCAGGATCAGTTCAGTGTATGGGGTCAGCAGGCAGGCAGACGACAGCAGTATGTGAACAGCCCTTATTATGGTAAAAACTCAACTATTAGCATTAACCACAGCCTGCAGCAGTTAAAACTTAGCGCTACAACAAAAACCCAACACACGCCTCGTTTCAGTAACGTGTTGCTATCTTCCCTGAGAGCTCCTACACCCTTCCTATCCCCATTTATCCAGCTCCAGAGAAAGGGGGGAAGGGGGGGGGGGGAATCAAAGTAGCGGGCTTTCCTGGTTTAAATGTGGTAAATCTAGAGGTACCGCTGCAGTCGGGATTCCCAAATACAAGGAGTGTTTGGACCACACAAGATATTTCCAGCAAGGGATGGGGGGAACATACATCGCAGATAAGGAGCTTGTGCAGGGCTGCCAGTCCCGGTGTGGGTCACCCCCTCGGGAAAAAGGGGGGGGGGGTACCGAGGAGCTCGTAGAAAACCCCAAACCCCCCGAGTGCATCTCTCCTGCCTCCCAGGCGGAGGTGCTTGCACACATCCCCGCAAGGATGCCAGGAGAAAAGGAGGCTGGAAGGGCGGCGGGTTGTTTTTTAAGAGAAGGAGGGGGCTGTGGGGGGGTGGGGGGGTGGAAAGTCTTAAAACTGCTCGGGAAGCAAGTTCACCTTCCCCCAGCGGTGCTGCGGGGCAGAGCCGGGGAGCGCAGCGCCGGGCGGCGCCGCTCCGCTGCAACTTGGGGGTGCGCTCCGTCCCCTTTTCCCAAAGACACCCCCACCCCCCCAAAAAAAAAATACAAACCCTCAACCCTCACCGCTCTGGTATTTCCCTGCCACCGCCCTCGCTGCGCAAAAGGGGGAGAAGGGATCCAGAGGGTTCCCCGGCGAGAGGGGGCACGGAGGGGAGGGCAGGGCGCTCACCGGGGGACGGGAAGAGCTCGATGTCCACCTTCTCCGTCTTGATGATGGTCAGATCCACCGCCGCCTTCATGGCTGGGGCAGCGCCGCGGGGGCGTCGCGCCGGGACCGGGGGGCGGCGGCGGCGGCTGCTGAGCCCCGCCGTGCGCGGAGCGGGGCGCCCGGGGCAGCGGCGGCCGGGCGCCTGCCTGCCTCCCTCCTCCTCCTTCTCCTCCTCCTCTTTCCTTCCTTCCTTCCTTCCTTCCGCGCTCCCTCGCTCCTCTCTCCCGCTCCGCTCCGCTCTGCTCCGCCGCCCCTTCCGCGCTCCCCCGCAGCCGCTCCGCCTCGCCCGTCCCCCGCCGCCGCCGCCGCCCCGGCCCGGGCTGAGCCGCCGAGGGGAGGGCGCTGGGCCGGCCCCGAGCGGTGACAGCGGCGGGGAGGGACCCGCCTGCCCCCGCCCCGGAGGCGGCCCCGGCACCCGGCGCCGCGGGGAGCGGAGCCGGCGCTGCGGCGGGGTCCGGCGGAGCGAGGGGTCCGGGGAGCGGGGAGCGCGAGGTGGGGCCACGGGGTGATGGAGGGGGGGTCAGCGCATCCCCCACTAAGTTGGGTGCTGCTGCGCCTCTGCCGCGACTTCTGCTGGTGTCCCAGCGCCGACACACGAGGGGAGAGAGCTGCGGTTCTAGCATGGGAAAACGCCGCTGGAGCCGCGGCGGCTGCCGAGAACCGACGTGTCGTGAAACCAGACCAGTTACCTTCACCTGCCTGCCTCGACACGAACCACCGCCTTTCATGCTTGCATCGGCCCTTCACGCTCGCATCGCCCCTTCACGCTCACATCACTCCTTCACGCTCGCATCGCCCCTTCACGCTCGCGTCACCCCTTCATGCTTGCATCACCCCTTCATGCTCACATCGCCATGCTCGCATCACCCCTTCACATTCGCATCACCCCTTGATGGTCACATCACCGCACTCGCATCGCCCCTTCACACTTGTATCGCCCCTTCACACTCGCATTGCCCCTTGATGGTCACATTGCCATGCTCACACCACCCCTTCATGCTTGCATTGCCCCTTCACACTTGCATCGCCCCTTCATGCTCACATCACCATCACTGGTGACGCTCGCAGCAGCCTGATGCTCTCTCCACCACAAGCAATGGCCAGGGCAGAGCGTGGGTGCCCAGGCTCAGTCGTGTGGTGACGGGTGACGGCCAGGTTGTTCACAGGTGTGTGCATCCTACAGAGGAGGCCAGAAAGGTTTGGGAACTGAGTGTATAAAAAACGTCTTCAAGATGCAAGATGAGTATCATGCTGGCACGGCATGAAGTTAGCAGAAGAATATGGGTTTTTCACATGAAATATGTTTTATTATATTTAGGTAGCACAAACTTCAGACCACAAACGGCAGAGCAGAAGGGAGATTATGACTCACAGATGTCAACTTACCGGTACAAGTGTTAAAAAAAAAAAAAAAAAAAAGTCATTAGCAACCAACTTTTGTGGTTCTCTCACTGTGAAAGTCTTAACAGTCTTCGACACGCTGGCAGAGACCAGGCTGCTCTGCTCAGAGATGGGCTCAAGTGAACAGCCCGGGTGTAACAGGGGAAAGAGGGCAGGTGCCTGAGTCAGCCACCAGGGTTCAAGGCTGCCTGCTAACCCGTATGAACCAGGGTACTGCTTGCAAACACCTTTGAAACCTTCAAACGCACCGAAAGATGAGCTGCAGATGCAAACGTTACGGCTCAGGGTTATTTCTAGCTTCTTCAGCGGTGCCTTGCTCAGTTGCCTAAGGCGTGTTTATAGAAGGAAAGTTCATGTAACTAAAAGAAGCTGCGAGGTACTGGGGCCAGAAATCGAGAGCCTGATTTTGGCTCGCACAAGCAACTGGTTTTACCAAGGCAGATAGCTCAAGACACAGCCAGCAAGAACTCTGAGAGCTAGCAAAGCTGGGCAAGCAGCTAGCTCCAGCCAAAAGTTCATCCTTCAGGCGTCTCACCCATTCACAAGCACTTGCATTTCCAATTTTACAGGCAATTGTGTTTTCAATTTACTTGCAAGCTCAGTTATGGGCAACCTACTCCTGCAGCAGCAGAGTAGGACCAGTGATTCACTGTGTGACCAATATATAACCTCCTTCCACTGATTCCTGTGTGCTTTGGAGAACTGAGCTGTGTTGAGGCAGAACACAAGGTTTAAAAGCTCAGGTGGTGGGTCCTTGGTTTGAGGAATGAACCTGGAAATCTGAAAGTGAAAAGAGGATGGCTGCAAGGATAAAACTTGGTCCCTGTTGCCTCTCCCCGTACAGGATAATGTGCTTGCACCTGCCCTTCATTTTGGGTTTCTTTCCCCTCTTCCCCACACGTGATGGACAGCAATGACTGAAGGTAGCAACCACAGAGGAGAGATTTAGCAGAACGTTTCCAGTTGAAAATCAAAAGGGGATCAGGAGAAACAGCTGCCTTTCTGTATGATCCCTTCCAGAGCAGGCTTGGGAAGAGAAACCTGATGCAGTTATCACAGCCTGACAACCTTTCCCTTCCTACACTTTGCTCAATGCGCTGCAAACTCCTGGGCGAGGATGCACGCAGGCACACTGCAATCCTGCAGCGGGGCGAGTGTGGGAGAGTGTGTGCGTGTGTGTGCACTGGCGCGGGGGGGACTGGTTTGCACAGCTGGCTGTGGGCTCTTGGCCGCAGCGATGAAGCCATCAGAAAGCACCTGCGGTCCCAACCGTATTGAAATGACCCAAGTGTTCCCCCCCGATTCGGCGGCGCTCGGTAATCCACCCTGCTCAGAGCAAGCACAGCATCCTGCAGCAAACCACAATCCCCAGACTGAAACAGAAGAGGAGGCGCACGGCGAGGTCACCGTGGCTCGCCCGAGTGGGCGCTGACAGGGACAGGGTGTTGATGCCACGCAGAAGGCTCTCATAAGCAGAGATGGTCCTGGATGGAACTGCCAGTGGGATTAAAAAAGTGGCACCAGAGAAGGCAGCGGCTGCCTTGCTCCCGTGGGCGGATGCATTTGGCTCAGACTCTTCTGCAAGCGTTATGGTCTTAAGAACTGGCTAGAGTCCCGTGCACCTGTAATGGGGCTCCTTCTCCTTTGGACCGGTACAAAGACTCTAATAAAGATCTTTCTCACAGCTCGTGTGTTTTTTATTAGGAAAGATACACACGCTCTTGGCATGCTGGCTCAGCCCTGATCCCGCAAAGCCGATGACACTAAGCCACAGCTTGGTGCAGCATGGCTGCAGCAAAGCTTTGAGCTTCTCCACTTCCCGACCTCACCCCCCCTCCAAGCTCCCCTAAACTTCTGTTTCATCTTGCTTGTGCAATGTATGGCAGCCCCTACATGCAGGGAAACTAGAAATGCTTCCAAAAGTAGCACCAGAGCAAAAAAACCAAACTGGAGGAAAAGAATGGTGAGACTTGCAGGCTGAGAATTCCTCCCAGGGCAGCTGAATCTCTCCTTCGAGCTCGAGTCTGTCCTAGCGGCTGCCTTAATTTGTGTTCACTTCAGAGCCTGCAACATGAAAGCCCTGGCTCTGAACTCCAGCTGAGCCGCTCAATGGCTCAGTGTTCGCAGAAGGCATGGAAGGAATCCATTGATTAGTTTCTTCAGCTGGGATGTGACCATTTGGAGTCCAAGACCTGCCAAACATGACTTCGCCTCAGCAACTGGTTCCTATTTGCTGCTTACAGGCTTTAGAAAAATCTTTCCTCTTCCACATCCAAGTCTCACTCTCCTTTTCCATTCTGTCGTTATTCAACGTTATATCTATTCAGGCTCTCTCCTGTTGAGGGAGGATGCTGAGTTGCAGAGAACAGCCCTTCTGCCATTAATATAGCCAAAAGATTTTGCCGTTGATCGGAGATAACCATCTGCCCTCCCTCCACAATGCAGCCTGACTGTTTTTCAACAGTTTGGAACAAAGAAAGGACGGGCAGTAATGCCACATTGTTCTCAGGGACGCTGACTAACCTTGGTTTAAAAGAATAATAATAATTATTCATTTAGCATCGAGGAACGGTATTATGAGACCGCAGCTTTTGCTGTGATTTCCGAACATGCAGGCAGGCAGGACTGCACTTCCATGACCTCCCTCTTAGCTGGGGCTAGCTCTTACCCTTTGGCAGGGCCAAACTCACTCCTGTCACAGCCCCTTTGCAAATTGGCAGCTGCTGGCTCTCCTCCAGATGTTATGGAACTGGGACAGCTTCTCTCCCTCGGATTTACCAGTCCTCATTACAGCAGGCTCAGGATTAGGTATAAGCAGTAGTCAGGAGAAGGAGCTTTTCCTAGTACCACTGCTACCAAAACATGGCCACCTCTGGGGTGAAACACAACGGCTACGTAATAACGCGGAGCAACACCACCCAGCTGTTATGGACAGGAAATGAAGAACACCATATCCAATTAAAACTGCAGGGGGATATTTATGGCAGAACGCAATTAGCCAAATTGGAGCCTTCCCCAAAACTGCCATGGCATTTTTAATGACTGCAAGCGGTCACGGCTTCGGTTTGATGTTTTGTCAAGTAAACAATATCCAGAGGGCATGAGACAAAAATCAGGAGCAAAGGGGAAGGGGGCGGGGGCGGGGAAAGTGTCGTGCAATTCCAGGGAGAAATGGAGACATGAAAGGATTTATCGTAAGGGGGACATTGTTGGAAAGAGCAGCAGCCACCACCACTCCAGGAAAGGAAAGAGCAGGGAGGTGGCTCTGGGTGTGGAGGTGGTCCTCTGCAATAAGAGGAAAGAGCAAGCAGCTGCCATGACCGTTCCCCAGGGAGATACCTTTCCTGGAATTTAAAATGATATGGGAAATTCTTTCAAGCACCGTAATAGCTGGGAAGTATTTCAGAGAGTTGTTTTACGCTGGTAAAAAGAGGCTGGATTAGTAGTCCTGGTGACTACAGCCTCCCCTTTTTGGCTAAGCAACGGACATGGAAAGAAGAGCTTGTTAGTCAGCACGTACTGCGTGTGCCTCCTGGGCTGTCTGCAGGGAAGGCAGGCTGCTCTCAGATCTAGCATTTGCAGCTAGGAGGTGATGACCACCACAAAGGCATTGGCTCCTCCATGACCCAGATGGCTGTGGCCTCTGGGGTCCCCTCACCGCTCCACACTATAGGGCTGGAGTCACAGCAAGTCCCCATCCTCCGCACTGTCTGCATTAAAGCAAGTTTCTGTTCACACTGCGGAGATCCAGACTTCAGGCCCCAGCTCAGCCCCAAGACACTGCTGCCACAATACCATCCTCTGATTGCCCTCCAGGCACGACCAGAGGAAGCTGCCTCTGAGCCTCCCTGACTCCTGCTCTCATTAACTTCCCAGCAGAGATGGCTCACAAAAGCATCTTTGTGGCCAGCTAGGAGTCAGGACTCCAGCACGCACACATCCCTGCATGGCTGCGAGGGAGCAACAGCTCCGGTCGACACGCCGTAGGTACCTCAGTCAGCAGTCTGGCAAGCTGCTTGAGCATCTTCAAGTGTCTCCTGCTATTGGTTTCCCAGAGGTCCCATGCTGATTCATAACCTGATTAGCTAATCTGAGCTTGAGCAATGTAATTCTGCCTTGAATTTCGTTGGCGGGGGGTGCTGTCACTCACTTGTTACCCTGCTGGAAGAACTGGCTGGATGGAAAATCCTCATAAGCTGTTCTGCAGCACTGTTTGCTCTCGGTACGTTTTCTCTCTCCTCAAGTAACAGCACTGAGTTCTTGGTAAACATAACCTGAGGATTTTTGCTGTTTAACTCTTGGTATTCACAAATGCTCTGAGCACGCACAGATGATACACATCAAACCTCACCCGTCGGAGCTCTCATTTTTGGTCAGATCTCTTGGGCAGCCTCCTTCATAGCAGAAACAAGTGCAGCCAGCTCAGACTTAAGCAGCACATCTCTGCTGGTGATTTCACCTTGGCATTCACCAGCTTCTGGCAACAGAGGTTACGAACCGATTTCTGATGGTTCTTGAGATCCCTTTCCCTGGAGCACAGGTGAGGGATTACGAAGGAGGGGCAATAGGATTGTTGCTAATGAAGCAGATCTGCTGGACAGCTAGACTGTGTTCACTAACACTTATCTGCTCTTTCACTCTTTCAAAAAAACCCAACAACAACAAAAAAAGACCCACTGATTCAAGAAATACCAAGTAACAGCCACATATCACTTTCAGGAAGGCACCAGGAGCCACACAAGCACCTCCCAAGGAAGGTGAGTCCAGCACCAACCTATAGCATACAAATTCACAGCCATATTCACGTATACAAATGGCAGCCTCCAGAAAAACATGCTTGCACACAGCCAGTTGGAAGTGGTCAGCACGGGGAAATAAAACACTTTTCTGCAATGACCCCCAGGTTAATGCTGTGGTCAGGACATAGGGGTTCAAGCAATATTTCCACATGACCTCTTACAAACCTTTGTACCTCCATTCCCCTTTTTTAATGAAACAACACTTTCCCACTTCACAAGGGACTGGGAGCATCAGTTCAGCAGTCCCGAAGGAAAAGCCTGGGGGCTGGAGACTGACAGGGTCTCTCCAGAGAGAGATTTGACGGAAAAGCTCAGGAAAGAGAACTGAGATTCCCTCTCTTGTTGCACAGGACCCTGGGAGGCACAGACACTGGTCCAGCAGCCAAGACCCCTCCAGCCCAAACCACGTCCCACCACGACCGTGAGATGACAGGTGCATACAGCCAGGCTATGGAGATAATTCAGCAACGGACATGAGTATCCCACGTACACCATGCCCACAGCAAGGGAATTGGGGGATAGGACCCACCCTAGCAATTAAAGCCCTAAAGCTGCCCTCCCCAGGCAGGCTCTGCCACTGGAGACACCTTTTCAGCCCGCTGCATCGCTCCTGTCATGAAGGATTCGCCTGCCTGTGAGCTTCAAAGAGGAAAAACCCTCGCCTGGCGCTGGAAACCTCCTCGCTTGCAATTGTCTCCGCTTGGCAACCCGGCCCGATAGTGAATAAACGACAGAGAAATATTCCTCTTTACACGTGTTTGGGTTTTTCGGGGTGGTTTTCTTGGACGGCGATCCTGGCTCGGCAACAATACCCGTCTTGTTCGGCCCTGCGCTCCAGAGCAGGCTTGAATAGATCTGTCTAAAATTATAAGCGGGCAGCCCTGGGCTCTGAGAGATCACAGGCCACATGCTGGGGCTGAACAAAGACTCTGCTATTTCCTAACAATTAGCCCAGCTAAAAGGACATCTATCTCCTTCCATTAGAGCCACCACGTGCCTCCCAGTCAGTCCATTGTAGAGCTAATTAAATAACACGCCTCTCTCCCCAAGAGGGTCTCCTGATTACTTCGCCTAGGTCCTAAATCCTTGCTGGTGTAAATGGGGAAGAGACAGCTGGTCAGCAGGGGCCTGTGACACCAGTGGAAGTATGGTCACCCATCTACAGCTATTAGCATCGTCATCACCACTTATTTCAGGGTTTTTAAGTATCTTCGGAATACTTAGAAGATCTAAGGGGGTTTAGCACACAAACTGGTTTGCTTCCCTGGGTACTCCCCCACTGCCTGCAGCAGCAGTTGTGAAAACAGCTGATTTATTTATTATTTTTTCGTGCTTTGCTGGTAGTTGGAGGAAAAAAGCAGACATAAATATTTTTTCTAAATATGTTCCAGATTGATGCAAACCGGTTTGGTGTTTTTTTTCACACACTTCTCATCGGGCTAAAACAACGAAAAGAAAATAAACAAGGAAAATGGTGTGTCATTCAACCTGAGCTAAAACTTTTCAATATTGCGCTTTTAAAATGGGGGGGGAAAAAGTGTCAATTAAAAGTAATCTGTAAACAAACCCTCTTTTTGCCTGGTTAGTTTACCTCTTCAAGGAGGTTTCTGTGGGAGGGGTAGGTCTCAGGTGTGGATGAGCTGAAATTAATCTGCCTTTTTAGCTGGGAAGCCCGATTCATGTTTTAGCATCACGAGCGAGATGAAACAAAATGTGTCTCTGATACTTGGAGTCTGGCAAGTCAAGAAAATTCATTCCGTCGATATACCAAAAGTCACGGGGGCTGTCTGCAATGTCCTCAGCAGTGCTTCATGGAGGCCAGGGGCCACCACAACCATCACCTGTCCCTGGAGGAGGTCGACATGGCTCTTCTGTAATGCCCAGCCTGCACCTGCTCAAGCTAAAAGCTGTGAGCGACTTTTCGCTCCGTCAACCCATCCCGGTTCTTTGGGGTGAGCTGTGTTTGCAGCACACAGCCTCACACAACAGCACAAAACTGCTAAATCACTCCAGATGTTCAACACCTTTTCTCACACGCTCCCAAGACCCGGAAGAAATACACTTTCCTTCTGCCAAGTCTACAGTCAGCAATAGTTGTGAATATCCCCTTTACCTCCTTTAAATCATTATTTTCCACCCTTGGCTATTTAAATCATTATTTTCACACCAAGAGAACATAGCTGGAAAACTGGGAAGGTGGGTCAACAGACTAATGAGCTGATTTCCTGTGGACCTTCGGCTCCAGGCTTGAAACAGCTGGACCTGCTGCTACAGACAGAGCTCTGTGCACCCAAGGAAAACAGAAAGACTCCATTCCTCAGCTCTCATGGTGGAGAGACAGCAGGAGGAAGGACACAGAGGAGGAGGAGGAGGCAGAGCTTGGATTTGTTCTAATGGGAACAAAAGCTTGCTCCTCTTCCCCAAACCCATGAGCTACCCATGCTGCTCACAGCCATCCTGGGTAGCAGCTGCTGTGTGAGCCTGAGTGGGAAAATGCTGGGGAGCTTTAGAAATGCATCAGAGCTTGCCAGGAAATATATTAATCAGTGTGTGTATGTGTTTGTCCATAGGGTTTTATTATAAAAGGACAAGGATCAACTCATTGCCCATTGCTATTAAAATCATATTTAGCCTATGTTTGGGGAATGCAAATGTTTTACATCAAATGATCAGATTTTACAGGGACATATCAACAGGGCCAGGTAACTCATCATTAAAAGATACTACATGACTTGAAGGCCTAGAAGGGGTTAATACAAGAGTCAAGACGAAAACACAGTTTGAATGTAACCTAGGAGCTGCTACTCAGCCCTCTGTCTGCTTTCAAACCCCAACAGCTAGGTCTGACTGCTTCATTCATCGCAAACCTACCAAAAAAAAGGGTAAGAGCCAAGAAAAAGATGTCTTACATTAACCGCCTGCCTCCCCTCACCCAGCTAGTGCCCTTGATCCCAAAGCTATGGGAATGGCTCCACAAGCCACTTGATTAATAAGAGCCCAGGGGGGAAAAATCGTTTATATAACCTCGTCTTCTCTAAACTTCCTAAGTGCTTTAGAAAGTGGCTGCCCTGGAAACCCAAACTGGAAACGAAAAATATTATCTCTTCCATTTATAAACATCTCTGGCGCTAATGAAGTGAGGAGCGGCAGCAACAGGGAGGGGAGCATCGAGATGCACTTGACAGGCGTGGGAGAACCCCGATAAAACCATTTTGTTTCAGGTGGGTGTGGAGCGGAAAGTCCTCCCACTGTGATCTGGTGCCACTGTAGCTGCTGACTACAGCACTGCGAGGCCCACGGAGAGGGATTTCGGAAGATGGATGGTTATGGAAGTATCTGCTACACTAAACACAGCGGCAGACCGACAGCCTTACTAGGTGTAAACGTGGGGGAAGAAAGACAGGGTGACATAAAACAAGGCAAGAGCAGATGGATGAAACCTTAAAAATCAGTTCCCTTAGCTTGAAGCTGTAGCTCGGATGAAGCATCACATCCCGATACTGGGAAGCAGGGAGCGAGTGTCAGTGCTTACTGTGCACGCGCACTTTGTGGCACAAACTGCACAGACCAGGCTCCTTTTGCATGTCAACAGAGCCTGTCTGTTTACACCAGTCTGGTCTAAATAAACATACGAGGGGTCCAGATGAAGCTCTTGGGTTCAACTACCGTCAGCCTTGCAGCCCCTCAGACACACATCTGAATCAGAGAGCCAGGAGAAGTATTCTGCAGAATAGCCCAATCTATTTCTCCATTTTCTTTCCATGTTGGCATTTCCCACGGAGATTTGTTTTTGCACCAACACAGCCAGCACCAGAAAATGCTGAGTTTTGGCTGGAAATGTTTGGATTTCGTTTTGACAAAATATTGATGATTTCCGCAGAATGATCTGTCGCTTTTGGCAGCAACAAGAAGAAAAGTAAAAAAGGCACAGTTCATCTAGAGAGGGGACTGAGCTGACACCCAGCCTGGAACTCGGCACAAGTGGAAGGCAAAGCAGGCTACTGGGTTGCCGTGTTATCCTGTCATTTTGATTACTGTAAAGCAAGGGAAACTGCTACTACTTTCATGTAGTAGCTGTTTGCCTGGATAGAAACACAACCAAAGCTGCCAGACAAAGGAAGCATCTGGTCTCCTGGGGTTAGGCAGTAACTAGATGCAAAGCAAGGGAAGAGAAGGTCTGGTCGTCTCTGGAGATGTTTCACAGGAGATGCAGATACCCCAAGGTTGCAGCGTGGCAAGGAGCTAGTCCAGGGCAGGACTGAGATGCCAGCTTTATTTCCATCACTACTTTCCATAATTAGTCATGCCTCTCAAGCCTGCAAAACAGGGTTGAAATCTCCCAAGCACAGGCTCTTCTGTGCGATGCCTGGAACTGACCAAATTAGAATTTTTCCATGAACAGGTTCCCTTGGGGCATCTTCTCCTTTTTTTCCTATTCTACTTCAATGACGACATCAGTTTGGCCAAAACAAGTGCTCTCTGCCCCCCCTTCAACTTAGGATGTGGAGAGTGAATCACACAAACTTGGGGAGAAAGGCATTTCTGACTTCTGAAGAGTAGTTGCTGATGAGTTAGGGAAAAGTAGTTTGGCCCAATTCTTCTCAGAAATCAAATCCCTGCTTTGGTGGAGCAGTTTCTTTTGCTCCATCCCATTTGTGCTAAAGGGAAGCATGAATATCTGCAAGGGTTGTTACCACCCTGCGTGCCCCTGCTCACACAGCATATGCCATGCCAGTGGCCTAGTTTCCCTTTCCAGGAAGGGAAGTCCTGTCATGAACTTCATTACATTGCTTTTTTGTGTGTGCACCCATCCACTCCCCATTGCTGAAATCGATGGCAGCGTTCCCACTGAGTAGGTTGAAGCCAACCCTGTTTTCTCGCAGGCTCACGGTGGGCTTCAGGGTCTAAAGGCTAGATCCTGGCCTTGAATTATAACCTGCCCTTGCAGCATCACAGGGGAAGAAAAAACACCCAAAGAGGAGCCCTGCCTCTAAGAAGGGATCAGAGGTCTCTGAAGGCAGCTCCCAAAGGATGGACCTGCGCCGCTCATGCTGGCTGAGAATCTCTTTTCATAAGCCTAATGCCAAAAAAACAGCCTGCATGCAAATTCCACCCTCCATCCCCAGCTTTTCCCACACCTCACTCGAGTCATTTGGAGGCCGGCAAGCTGCTTGCTGCAAGTCTCCCATGGCTCTTCTGCAGCGAAACCAGAGAAACCATCTTCCCGTCGTACACACACAACCTCATTAGCCCTGCCTGCTGCCAGAGAGGCAGCCTCCCTTCCCGGGAACCAGCTGCAGAGAGAGAAACCCTATTTCATCTATTGTGAAATGGCCAACAATTGACCCGTTGGAACTTTTTCAAAGCCTATTGATACAAAACCCCACAGGGGAAGCTCCATCCCGTGGGCTGTGTAAACTCCAGCACGTGTTCAGCAGACTGCAGGCAGCTTCAAGGGGGCAGCCATGCTAGCAGCTTGGTATCGCGTAAGACGTCGGGGTTTGGTGTTGTTTTTTTACAATATCAAGCACTTGTACAACATTCTCCAGGGAATTCCAGCCACTCGCCTGACCTCAATGAATTAAGCATCGCAATAAAATGTGCAATGAATTAATCATCTGCATCTCCAACGTGAGAAACTGCTATGCAGTGGCTCACAGGCAGCCTTTTGAATGATTTAGGCATCTCAGTCCAATGGAAGTCAATGGGGTTTGGATGCCTAAAGATTTTCTGTTAAGTGATGTAGCTAGAGTCTTCCAAATCCCAGCTGTAAGATCTCAGCCAGATCTCCTAAATCCACCACTCCTGAGAACTATTCTTCTATAAAAAGACTGTGGATGCTGGGGAAGAGCCACTAGGACTGAGAGCTCAAGTGAAAGAAACTGCCCCGCTGTCTGGGAGGAGGATGTTGCATTATACAGACCAGTCACTGCAGGGTCCTCTCAGTCAAACAGTTAACTGCTGAAAAGCAGGAATGAAGAGGAGAGATGCTAGGAAAGCAGCAAGAGCACTGACCCCATATTGCCCCCCAGGAGCTCCAGACAAGGTGAGAAACTAGACGTGAACAAAACAGGGTCTAGTAAACAAGGTGCAGAAAGCACACCATGTTTGAGAAAGCTCAGACCTGGGTCTGCTCTGAAAAGGAAGAATCATTTCCATCCACAATTAACAGTGGGAGCAGCTCGACCTTATTTCTATTCAATTTTAGAAAGAGAGCAGAGAGATGCAAACCCTTACAGGGCTTTTAAGAATATTTGTCCTAATCCTGTCCTTACTCTTGTGTGGCTCTAAGCATGGTATTTCTCCTTCCTGCTCTTCATCCATCCAGCCTGCATACAAGCTCCTTGAGCTGCATGGGGCACAGGACAGTCCAATCCTCCTGGAGGTGTCCGTATGTTAGAAATAACAATTGAAAAAAAAAAAGACAGCCCATCCTAATGCAACTTGCCCCCCTCCCCAAACGTCTGACAGCTCAGTTTCTCAGACTGAAGTGATGCAAATAGCTCAGATAAGGTTCAGATAAAGTATCTGGGCTCTCAAGGGCTTATCTGAACTGACCACCAGCTCCACAAATTCTGAAATTTGCCCTGTGGGACTATCTCCATAGAGCTTGATTTCCATCTGAAGCCTCGACCTCCAGAGGCTGCAGAAACAGCTACTGTTCAAATGCATTCTTGAGATAGCAGGGTGGGACAGGGCAGGTCTGCAGCTCCCCTACCTTTCCCTATCTGGGGATTTGCCTTCTGGTGGGAATGTTGCAAGAGCTGGGCTGATGGCTCAAGGAACCGGTGACGGCACCTTTCACCGACAGCCTTTACACTGTAACAGATGAGGTAAAACCTTAGGGTGCTGTTAATGAAAAGATCACTTTCCCTTGGCTACGAAGTGTTCCGTGCTGGCTTTTGCTTTCAGTCATGCTCCCTCTCAAGTAATTGCTAGCAGAGGGAAGGCTTTTGGGAGAGCACCAACTTAGGGTGCTATGCGATGAACTCCCTCACAGACCGTGTCAGCATGGGCATCATGCTAAGATGTGGGGTTTCTAAAGGAGCCTGGATGAAACAGGGAGCTGGGTGCAAAACCCAGCTGGTCTTCTCTGAAAATCTCAGCCTGGCAGGCTGTAAAGGGAGTCAGTAATCGCAGCAAGGAGCTCTGATCAAACAGACCCAGGCTCACAGTAACGGACAATCTCTAGTGTTCATTTACGGTGATAAACATTTGTGCTTACAGATCCAGCCTAGCCTTTCTGAAGCACAGATAGACGCAGTGATCTCAAAATGTGTGGTACATGGTAGTGAGCATCCATTTATAGTACGCAACTCAGACTGTGAAAGGAGCCAGGGGAAGTCCAAGGCCAACTTAGAGAGGGTAAATTGAGATCTCTTTGTAAAGCTGGTACAAAGGACCCATTAGCTCACTTACACCTGGACTACAGCTATTCTTTGTCCTGCAGCAGCAGCAGGGGTCTCCTCCCATCTTACAGCCAGATCCCATACGCTGGGTGCTCTACAAACACAGGAGTAAAAGACAGCAGGAAGGATTCCTTCCTGAAAGGTCTGCAACCAAATAATCAGTAATCTAATGGTTTATACACCTAATGCAAATCTAGCAAGGATGAAAAAAAGAGCTTTCTGAAACCTGTTCAAAGCTCTGCAGAAATTACCCCCAAATCTCGCTGATTCAAGCAGAGAAAGATTTCCTCTCTGCAGAGGTTTGTAACCGTCAGGCAGAGTTCTCAGGCAAGAATAACTATGAAATTCTATAGGATGGCTCATAAACCATAGAAAAAAAGGTTTCATTTCCTACTAAAATATTCCCAACGGATCATTCCCAAAGGGCCGGCATGCCAAAGGGCTGCTTCTGAGTGTGCTGGCTCCCCTTCCGCATCGGCGCTTCGCCCTGGCTAAAAACCAGGGACGAGGGGAAAACGCGTGGGCAGGCTATGGGCTCTCTGCAGCTCCCCAGCGCTCAGCTGTGTTGGCAGCACCAGGGTTAACCACGGCGTCGCCCTGTAATGCAATGATTTCTGGTTTATTTCAGCAGGGGAAGTGTGTCCCGGCCTGATTAGCCCAATGGTTTCCTCTTTTCCCATAACCTCCAGACCCCCATGGCCTAAGTGTTTACTTTCTGAAATAAAAAATCTGCTAGTGTTTTTCTTTTTTCAGGGCATGTGTATTTTGGGAGGATTCGGGGGGAGGAAAGTGGAGAGGGGGAGTTGAATGGGATGGGAGGCTTGCATACACCTCCCTTCTCTCTCCCACCCCTCACCCCCAGCTCCTTTCCAGCTGCAACCTCTGAGCTGAGACTTCTGGCTTCAATGAGAGAGAGAGAGAGAGAGAGAGAGCAAAAGGGAGAGAGAAACGTATTAATGAGAGAGTTCAGTCTCTTGCTTCAGCAGCTATAAACACAGCGAACATCTGGAGGGAGAGAGAGGTGCTTCATGCTGCCAGGAGCTGAAAGAAACAGGCTGTTTTCAGGGTCCCAGCCCCCCACGTTCCCCACATCCTCTGCCTGCCCTGCACATAGCTCTCCTGGCATCACCCAGCCAGCCCAGTCCATCCAGAGAAGAAACAGTAGCTGGTCTCACTTAGGCTGCCCTCCCTGCTCCATGCCGGGGCAGCAAAACCCACCTAGGTGCTGCTACAAGAAGGGCTGGCCACGTGCAACCCAAACCCTCTAGAGAGGGTGCTTTGCTGCCCAGTCTCCCCAGAGGCAAGTGCTCATGGGTCTGTAGGCAAAGGCGTTTGGGAAAGGTCAAAAAAAAGCAGCTGTGCTTTGTGTGGCCTGTCTGAAGCAAGTGGTGGTGCAGGAGAGCCTTCTCCGGAAAAAGAAACAGATACATCCACCTCACTCCGTCCCCACAGAGGAACCAATCCTACTCTAAGACCATCCAAAAACAAGACATCTTCTGCAGTCATCCTCAAGGCATCACAGAAGCTGTGGATAGCCTGTTGCTTAGTCCCTTTCCTCCTTGACTCTAACTCGACATCCAGTTATTCCTTCCCCAGGGCATACTGAAGCTGCCGGTGCTGCTGCTCAGTTTTGCAACAGTCCTGGTGCAGCACACTAGCTTGAGTTTTGCCTTTTGGTGAGCTCCCATCCTCCTCTTATACCCGAGCACCTCAGCAAATCTGCAGGCATCACCCCAAAAAGCAAGAAAAAAACTTCCAGCTTTCATCCAGACTCATCCAAGGGACCAACGCCCTGTTCAGAGCATGATGCCTCCCTGTGCAGCAGCTGATCCCCAGCTGACACCAGTCTGCAGCTCAAGTGGGAAAAGAGCTCAGCACTCATTCTCTGGTGATGACCCAATGTGCAGGGAGCTCCCTTGGGTTTTGTCTTTGAGAGGCGAGACAGGGATTTTTCCAGTCAGGCAGGAAACAAATAGAAAAGTGAAAGCCTGGATTTTTGTCATTCTGTTGCTTCAATGCAAATAAACCTCTACAAGTGCTGACTTGCAGCAGGTTACAGCAGGGGATGCAGAGGGAGCATCATTAGGTATCAATGGGTTGTCTGCATGTGTTTTCCTCACCTGCAAAATGACTAAGATCCACATAAACCAGACATTGAGTCCAGCTCCCACTGACCAGAAGAGCAAACCAGTAACTGCTCTGCATCCTTCAGAGGGCCCTTGCAAAAGGGCCAGGAGAGTCTAAGACACGGCAGGCAGCCCATGGCTCTGCGATACATTCACAAGGCATAGAGGGATCTTTCCTCTCCGCTGACAGATTGGAGTAAGTGCTCTTAACGGAGAAAATCATGCGTGTCCTTCAACAAACCCAGAGAGCCAAAGTATAGGAGGTGTGACACGCCTTTGACTGCAGCCAATGAAACACCCAAAGAGTGCCACGAGGAAAAAAGCTCAGAGAAACCCCCATTCCAACCAGGCTATAAACAGCGGCAGACCCCAAGGCTTGCAAGAGACTGTGCCACCTCACCAGCCAGAGGATGACAACAGAGCCCAGCAGAAAGGACTCATTCATCCCCTGGGCCAGAGCAAACGGCCAGGGAGAGCTGCAGATTTGGGGGAATAACTGGCAGCAGATTGGGCAGAGGCAGGATTTTGCACACAGCTTTTGCTGAGCCTTGAAATGAATTAGCATCCATCGCCTTGTCCCTCCCAGTGGCGGCTCACACCTTTTATTTCTCCCCCTGTTCTGTTCCCCTGCACCTTCCTCCACGTCCTCCCTTGTCTGCTCCTCATTTATTAGGGAGGGAGAGGACAAACCGACCAGTCCAGGAGAACTGCATGAGAAGTCCTGCTAGGTCTCGATCCGCAAGCAGATGTGCGTGCCCTGTGAAAAGACGCCCATTCATCTCTGCGGAGAGCATGCGGGGGAGGTAGCAGCAGTGCAGGGGAGGGGGGAAGTGTTGGAGGAGGCTGAGAAAAGGAAGGAGGCCGCAGTTAAAAATAGGATAAAAGGACATGAAAAAAAATGCAGATTTTTTTTTTTTTTTTTTTAAAAAAAAGCTTCGCTCAGAAAATGCGCTGCAGCTGGAGAAGCCATCGGGCTGAGCCTGGTCAGCTTTCACCTTCCCCCCCCTCTCCTCCTCCCCAAGCCCCCTTCCTCCGAGCGTGGGCCTGGAAGACGGCCCAGAAACTGCTCACAGAACAAGCTTTCCTCTAGAGATCTCCACCAGGGAAGGAGTAGGTCTTGCAGCGAAGGAGGGGGCAACGTGGGGAAAAGCAGGGAGAGTTTGCCACAGATGCAGGCGGCCCCCATGGGACCCCTGCCTGCAGTCCAGGCTGAGCTGAGAGCTGAGCCTGAAGGAAGATCACAGCTACAGTCAGCAGAATGGGAGCAAAGGGAGAGCATCCCTATCTTGTCTGCGTGGGCGTGGAGCAAAGCGGCACGCTGCAATGCGTTGCTCCAGCTACAAGGGCTTTGCTTTCCTGCCAGACCCAGCGCAACACCACCACAGTCCAAGCTGCAGGGACACGGTGTCCATGAAGCAACAGGGGGTGGGATGCAGGTTTGCTGCATTAGGGAGATGCCACCCCCAAAGCTAATAAACCCAAAATATTGTGGGTTGAGAGGTGGCACTAAGCTAATACGTCCAGACAACACTGGCAACAGATTGGGTAAGGCTGGTCTCCCACAGCACTGGCCTGAATGGTGCTGGGTATTGAGGGTGAGCCTAAGGTGACACCTTTTGTTCATGACAGTGTCTTGGTGCAGAAAGCCTGACCAAAATCAGCTCAACTGCTTTCACGGCAGCATCAGACCCACAGCTGTGATTGCTCCTCTAGAAAGGCTTTAATTTAATTTCTTGCCTTGCAAATCCCAAAGCCAATCCCATTTGCCTCAGTGAAAGCAGGATCACTCCCTCAAATGCTCCTGTAGTGCCCAAAAGGCTAGCAGCACCTTCAGTCCAGCCGTACTAATTCAGCACAACAGTCATAGAACTTCTTCAGCCAGTTGTTTCATCCCTTGCTTGCCATTAACAACAGTTTTATCTCACTGTTTTATCTAACCTAACACTAAGGAAAACAAACCCATTCAGATTGGAAGAGCTTGTCAATATGGCCTTGGCTCAAATAGACGGCACAGCCAGCACTATGTCCATGCTGGAATTATAATACCGCTATCAAATCTTTTCCTCCACTCCAGTTTTTGTCTAACCTTGTATCAGCAAAAATATATTACTAGGGAGTAATATTAGGATAGTGTTACCTTATGAATTAAACATACAGTGCTAAGTGTGGCTTTCAGCATTTTCACCAACCCTGCTGCTTTGGGCAGACACAGAGCACCCTTAATTTTGGGCTGCCAGATGGTTCAGCTAAGGTGCAATGGCCTTCACATTCCCATTCCCACCTCTCCAAGGAGCAGAGCTACTTTTCGTGACCAGGCAGCAGCAGCTCCCTTCTTGCTGTTTTTTTCTACCACCTCTGGGATGTGCCCTTTGCTTGCTGTGGGTCCAGATTAGGTCGATCCTCTGGGCAGTAACAGTCCCAACATATGTACTGCAGATTGTGGTAGCAAGCTAACAAATAAAACTGACTCTTTACTATTTACAAATTTTTTTCTTTTTAAACAAAAAAACCCCACCACTACCCCTTCTTGTCTTTAGCAACAAGCTAAATCTGCATCAGGCTTTCCTTTATCCCTATCACTGAATAATCTTATCAGACTTCAGGCACAATGTAAATAAACTCACCCAAGCTTCAAAGGCAAAATATCTTCTCTAAATGCAAGCAGCTCTAAAACTTTTAGACATGTTGTGGGTTTCTATTGCAAGAGGATATATTCACACTTGCATTTTCCTTGTTGACTTGTTTCTTTCACCAACATCAAGACCATGAAAACCAAAATAGCCTCTAGTACACCAGAAGAATAGATGACAAATGGTTTTAATGTGCACCCAAAACACAAAGGAGAAATGAAAGACTGTTCCTAGCGATATATACAAATGAGGGTTTCCTCTCATTTAAAATTAGAAACTGCTCTAAGCTGAAGAAACAGCAATGTAAAAAAAAAAAAAAAAAAAAAAAATCAGAGAAAGAGTACCTTGCATTGCAACAGGAAGAACTGTAAAGTAATTCTTAGGTATTGCAAGAGGATCAGAGGCCTGTCCTACCCTCCCAACGTACTGAGAGTTTGATCAAAACCTGTTGAAGACAACGACAGCTTTTTTTGCTTTTACTGGCTTCACTGAGGTCTGAACCAGGCTCCAGTCTCTACAACAAGAAATTTCACAGACCCAGCACGGGGTAATGAAGATCTGGGTTGCAGCTATGTTGGTCCCTGGAGAGACCACTTTCACAGAAAAGGGGAGAGGGTAAGGAAAAATATACAAAGAAAACTTTGCAGGCACAGATTTGCAAAATGTTTGAGTAAATCCAAATGCTGCAAGGGCAGATTTCATCAGAGCAGAGTTGACATCATGCTGAGAGAGGTCACCCACAGGAGTTGAGCAAATAGCTGAAATAAGAACGGCTGGGAATAGGCAGCAGTTTTGCTCCAGCCACAGGCACAGTGCTCTGCATCCATCTCCTGCTTACACACAAGTGCTCACCAAAGGAAAAAAAAAAAAAAATTGGAATGCCTGAATATTTGCCAAGGAGAGATTTCAAACTATACATTTGACTGCAACAGTCACTGGTTCTGCTGAACTCTTTAGCTGCAAAATGTCTCTAAACATCAGGGCTTTTCCCCTCCCAAGAGGCCAATGTGCATAACGAGCGAGCCGGGAACAAGTCACAGAAGACCAGCACATGCCATGCAAAAGCTTACATGGGATTTAACTGCTTCATGATAGGCTTATGTGGGACTTAAGTGAAACATAAACTTCATATTGGCCCTTTGCAAAGGTCACATTCGTGCAACTTGAGCTCTTTCACTTAGTTCCTGCGGTTGGCCTGTGCCACAGCGTACCTGAGCCCTCTCCTCCGCCACAGCAGAGCAGGGCTGCTTTGCTGATGCCTTATCACCTGTCCCACAGGCAGGAGGACCCACTGCCCGCCAGACATCTGCGCTGCCTGTTGGTTAGACAAGCAGCAGCCCAAACTGCAAGTTCAGCTTGAAGATTCACGGGTTGAACAACGTGCAGGGCAAGAATTAGTCACCGGTGATTTTGTAACGACTTTCAAATTACAAATGCATTAAAGATGATCACCTCGTCCAAGTCAGTGGATTGCTTTATCTGTGCAACACTTTGTAACCATGCAGCCCTGACAGCTCAGCATGACCGCACATCTCCAGTTGTGGTTACCTGAAGAGCATGTCACCACCCTCCCAAGAGGCAAGGCGATGAGATAGCTCCAAGAGCAATAGACCCAAAATTACTACCACAGTGGAATTAAAACTTGGGGGTCCCCGGCTCCTTGCAGCCTTCCATGAAAGCAACTTTCCAAAGCCACTGGCAAGGACATCAGTCCTGCAAACGCCATGAGAAATGATGAAGATGCAGCCAGCAGGCTGGCAGGTTCACCTTGCCTACGGTATTCTCAGGGAGACCCCCATGTCTGCCAAGACCCCAGGGAGCAGTAACCAGGGCTGCAATCCCTAAATGCAAGGGAGGTGCACACAGGACATCAAAATTAACCACCCGAAAGAGGAGAGGGGTTCTCCCAGCTGGGCACCCGTGCCACGGCAGGGAAGAAGGAAGCTCCCATCCTTTAGCATAGCTCTGACAGGAGAACAGTTAAGCAAAGCAGCTTTAAGATTTTTATCTGCTTTCTGGCCCTGTCTCCACTGAGGGAGACCCTTAACAGCCAGCAAGTCAGGTACCAGCCCGGTGATGCTGCAGTAGGTGCCCTGTGGCTGCATTAATGGCAAAACACCCCAATAAATTAAGTCAGGACCGGGGAAGAAAGCAAATACAGAAGGAAGGAGACAAGGGGGACATGCTAGACAACAAACAAGAATATGGCAGGCCTTTAAGGCTTGTCTTTTCACCTAGGCACACTGCCAAGCCCGACGGCACGGGGGGGGAAAGGCACCGTCCTGGTTTGCAAGCCCACCGCTGGTATGGTGTCCTACCTGTGCTGTAGTGCTCCAGGCCGGTGGGCACTTCTTGCGTGGCAGGCTCGTCCCAGAGCGGGCAGCACATCCTCGGCTGGCAGCAGGCAGACTGAAAGCCGCAGGTCACCCAGGGGTCCTCACAGGGCCCGGCAGCACCTTGCTTCTGGGAGCGGGAGAGGGAAAAGCGTCAGGGGCACAGCACCACAAAATGGCTGCCCTGTGCACCGTTCCCTCCCTCTCCAAACCAGGCACAAAGCCCTGGGCCAGCAGAGTTTGCTCAGAAAAAACAGTGCCATCTAAATTCACCTGGCTGAGGAGTGTCACAATGAGGCCAAAAAGACCCGTTTTTAAAACAAATGTGAGGGAAAAAAGAATGAAGGCCCACAGTGAGGCTGTGCTCAGCAAGATGGCGGCAGCGAGGGGGCTCTCCTCAGGGCCGGCCATGGGGAGGACACCCTCCGTGAGGGGGCCTCGTTTCAGCCCCCCCAGCTGGAAGTTACATTTTTTGGCTGTGTGAGGCAGGAGCCCCAGAGCCCCCCCCGAAATGTGGGGAGCTGTGAGGGAGGGAGAGGCCATGGCCCTGCCCAGGCCGCGGCCTGGCACTGTGGGGGAGCCCAGCCCCACACTGGCAGGTGCTGGGGCAAGCCGTCACATTTATGTTCATATTCCTATGGATATTATTTGTGATTATTATGTTTATGTTTATATTTGCGTTATTTGTGTTTATGTTAGTTATATCTATGTGTCCATGGACAGATATATGTATATATATACATGTGTATATATGTATGTGGTATGCACAGGAAGTATATACACAAGTGTATATTTATATAAACTTATGTATTATTACATATATATTACAGAACCTACTGTATTATTATATGCTTACACATAATACATGATATATGTATATACATGTATTGTTTGTACGTATGATATAGGTGAGTGTACACTCACACATATGTAAACCTAGGTTATATCTGTCATTAGGTATTACACGTTTGTTTTCATTGTATATAAATTTCTATTTGTACTTTATAAAGAAAATAGATGTATTATATATACAAGCATATATAGGTACACGGAAATAATCCCAGGATATAATTCTCATTTTATTTTATACATAGATATTTATAAATAAGTATCTATATAGTGTGTGTAAATAGTGTGTGTGTATATATACACCTTATATACATATTTATCATATATACTTATATGGTATACATACGTATATGTATATACACATAGACCATAAAATATATACGGTACACAAAAGCATATATAAGAGGATAACAACACAGACATACATACAAATAAATTCAGGATGCTTTCAATTTTTATTATTATTATTATTTCCCTGCAGGGAAAAACTTTTGCTTCATCTCCAATCAGTATTTAAAAGCCAAATGCATGCTTGGAACCATTTAAAGGAAAGATATCAAGCTATGTTAGAAATATTTCACGTGTCAGAGTGGTCTTTTTTTCCTAATTTGGTGAAAATTTTGCTTTCTAGCAAGTCTTATGTGCAGCCTGGTGTCTCAGCTCAGAGTTACAGCTTTCATCTGACCTTGTCTACTATCTTGAACGCTGGTCAGCATTTCTTTGGACAAACATCTATTAATATGTTTCCCCTAAATCAGGGTCTGATTTCTCTAAATAAGGGTCAAAGCACTGTCAAAGTTGTCCCATAGCTGCTGGCAGTTGGCACGGACAGGCCCGGGATCACACTTAAACATATATTATACATAACCACCCATCAACTGCACAGACAGAAAGGAGCTGGCTCAGGAGAAGGAGTACCAAAGTTGTCCAAAAACTCCAGAAAACTGACCGAACCTTTTCCAAAGCCTGATCTGCTTTGTGCTGATCCCACTGCATTCATCCCCAGCAGGTGAAGGTCAGCACGGGGAGCGGAGGCACCAGGACAATGGTTACCCTAACAATCCTCCTCCAAACACAAGCGCAGGAAATCCGATGCAGTGATCCTACTTCCAGTCGAGGTTTGCAAGCTCGAGAGACTCAGATAAGCTCCGGGTAAACACTCAGCATTCAGGCACTGCTCTGAACTACGCAAAACCTTGGAATATTTAGTGGAGGACACCAAACCGTGTCAGTCAATGGGCTGGCAAAGTCACAGTAACCAGAGAGAAAACAAACTGAAACAGAAAAATAACCCAAACTCCTTTCTTACCATCACTCCGGGGCGAGTCAGAGGATAAGGGGCTGTGTTGCCGATGGTTGTGTCCATATAGTAACTCATCATCTCAGAGGTGCCTGCAGAAATGGAGATGGACATTAGATGCCCTGATGCAGAAGGCATAAAAATTGATAGCATCAGCTAAATCTGTGCTTTCTCACGGCCATATAAAGCTAGGACCAGACTATCATCTTAATGAGTTTAAGCTGGGAAAGTTAAAAGGAAAAATATCTGTATTAACAGCAGATATTGTGATTTGATGTGTTGTATCAACAATGCAAACACACAGATCCATAAGTGTAAACTGTTGAGAGTCTGACAATGGTGAATGAATTATCACCTGGAAGCTGATGGAGCTACTCTGAGGGAAGATGAGATCATATTTCCTTTGCTGTAGAATCGATGGGAAATTCTTGCCAATTTTTTTTCTTTTCAGAGAGAGAAAAAAAAAAAAAAAAAGACCAGTTCATTGAGATCAACACCTTTCCTGTAAAAGTTTTGTCAAAACCAATATGTTTCACAAAGAACTTTGCTGTTTTCAAGAGGCACCTTCTGTTTTCTGGCATTAGCTTACGTTCCTCTTGCTAAAGCTCTCCCTTGCATTGCTGAGACTTCTATTCCTGAATAATTTGCAGTGCATTAAATAACCATCTTCAACCCACAGGAGCATGTCACAGTTTCACGTGTCATTCCTAGCATGGGACGTACTCCTGTGAGCAAGTCCTTCTACCAGTCCTGTTCATTAGACGTGATTTTTAATCATTGATTAGCCTACTTGTGTAGCCGAGGTGAAGGAGGTGCTATCTGGCTCTGTTTTCATACATGTAGCTGTTGCTCCCGCTCTCCTTTAAATGCACAGCAGAAAACGCAGGGCCAATGCATTTTCTGTATTTTGGGGAAATATGACTCAAAGGTGCTGGGAGGAAAGAGTAAAGGGGGAGTAGCCTGGGCTCAGAAGGGCTCACTCAGACAGGATATGACTTGGAGCCAAGGGGAATGGCTATTTTCATCATGCTGATACACGGCATAGCCTGCAAGATGGAAGAGCCGCCGCTGCTTTAACCTCTGTGAGGACACAGCAGCTCCGACACCGCTGGAATACCGCCCTTTTGATTTCTGCAGACCTCCTGTGCTACCGACTGTAACCGCTGCAGATGCAAACACTTCTCCAAGTCGTCTTCTAGACAGAGCCAGTGCAACCTCGTCACCTTCAGCCTCCACTTCTGTGCTGCACCCACGAATAGCTCCCGGAGGCACTGGGACCCACACCCAGCATTCCCTCCCCTCCTGCCATGCTCACAGGGCCAGGGGCTTGGCTGCTGCCAGGGGCCAGCCGGCGGTTTGCAAACATGCCGGCAAAGGGCAGAGCCGGCTTCAGCTGTGCCTCACTCACCACTTCGGCAAACAGGGACTCCAGATAGCGTCTCCCACTGCGCTCTGTGACTAATGGCCAAATGTGAAACACCTGCATGTGTATGTGTATTAAATTATTATCATCATTTCCTGCTTGTTATTACTATGTTTTGCTCTAACACCAGTATTAATTTTTTTTCTTTTAAACTTCTTTTCTTAATTCACAAAATGGAAAACTACCTACGTGGTGAAAGAACAACAAGCTTATTTCTCTTTGCGCTTAGAGCAACCCAGAAACACACACATTGCAAGTGCTGCGGCTGAGAAGCCTTAACTAATCTCAGCATCTGCGTGCACCCTACCAGCCTGCTCTAACTAGGCGTTAAAACACGTTTGCTTAAGTCTCATTGCAGCTGGGTCAGCCTGCAGCTGGGTAAAACAAAGAAGGTGCACGCAGCCCATTTCTGCAACTCAGCTAATGAAGGGCAAGGCGCTTAGTCACACACTTGTCCCCTGATCCTAACCTTAAACGAATGTAAACCATCTCACGTAAAAGGGAACTGGTCTCCCTCTTGCTCTGGAGTAAAGATTAATGCTGCCAAACTGTACCAAAGCAAGACAGACGCTGCAAAATGGAGACAGAGAAATCGCCGGGCTGATTCACCTATTTCGATGACACACATGTGTCTGAAAGTAAGAAGCTGCAGCGTTAAAATAGCAGTTAAAACACCAGTCCCCACCAGCAGCTTTTTTTCCTGCTTTGCATCTTGTGCAATAGGCAGTTGGGCTTTGGTTTTGTTTTGTTTTTTCCTTTGATCAAGACACCTAAGTCACACCGGTTCTCGAGAACTGCTTTCATGCCTCGCTGAGTGTCGTTTGAATCTTTCTCAGGATGCAGTTGCCCACTGAACCTTCCAGCAAAGTACCACACGTTGATGCTTGAAGCAGCATGTGCTTCGGTGACAGGAGAAGCACTAAACCCATCCTGACACCCAGGACAACGCTTCATGCAATAAAGAATATCAAGATTGCCAGAGTGTAAAGCAGCATCAGCAACCCCCTCCCAAGCCCTGGCCTGGAAAAAGGGAATTACCATCTCTAGACAGTGGCTCCAATAGATTTATAGCAAAGGCAGTTTGCTTTTTTCAGTTTCTCTTCCCCAGCAAGCTGTACTATTAAAAAGCACAAGCAGGGGGTCAGAAATACAATGCAATCATCATTTGCACCCGCATCTTCATCTGTTCAAGACAAGTCCAACTTGAATGCAAGTTAAATCAGTCCCCCAACCCGATGCAGATTTTGTGGGTGATAACAGTTAAATGACAGACACACGCAGGCTTCAGGCTGCAAAAAAAAGGACGTGGAAGACAAGACCTGCTCTAAAAAGGCAGTGAGCAGATTCTACGCACAAAATAATTGTGCTCTGGAAAAACAGGTATGGGAGGCCAGCGACAGGAGGCAAGATGACAGCAGAAAGGGAGCTCGAGTATGCTTTGTCCAGGCTAATTTTAACAGAACTTCCACCACTTCCCATAGGAAACTACTTCACAGCCCAATACATCTCTCACTGTCAGCAAGTTTCCCTGATGTTTGAGCGATATTTTTCTTCTCTTTAGCTTCCTCTAATAAGAGCCTAAATAGTTCCTCTCCTCCCCTTGGACGCCATTAGATAGCTTTAATGACTGCTCAGGAGCTTGCAGCTGAACTAAATTCAATGATCGCGCTCTTTGTGGCAGGTAACTTGGCTGATGTTAGGGAAATCACTGCAGATTTACACCAAGATAATCAAGATCCACGGCTTGCTGAGAGCTGTTAATAAATAGCGGAGAATCAGAGCCATTTGGTAAGATCCTTAATGACTTAACAGCTTGACTTCAGTCTTATTGTTTGCTCTTATTATTCCTGTCTTATTGTGAAAACGTGCAGGAGAAACAGCATTTATTTTGGGACTTGATCAAGTACCAGCCAAAGCTATTAGACTCTTGGGTCATTTCTAAACTAAATTAAATTTTTAATTTAATTTCAACATCCATCCCTCCTTTTTTACAAGAGGTTTATTTTTTTTAAACAAATTACCAAGCTTAGTTTAAAAAGGAAAAAAGCCGTTTGTCCTGATGATTAACACACACACATGCAGAAGTTAGGAAGGAGTTAAAAATGTATGCTAAAACAAAGCAAACTTTGTCTATGGGATGTATGAAGACCCTTTACAATATTTTTGTATAGTGTTTTACTATTACATTATTTTAAGGATGGAGAAAGGAACAGGGCTGAGATAACAGGGATTTTCCTGTGGCAGAGCCAAGACCAGCAGCTCCCATCTCTGTTTCCCAGTGTGGTGCTCAATGTATGGGTCTGTGGTAAGATCCTGCAGCTCAGATTGCTCCCCAATTTCTAGCTGTAGGACCACACTCAGCTTCTGCCCATCCCATATCCCTCAGCCCCAGGCTGGCAACCCACTAAAGGTGTCACTGTGGGGTCCACAACTGGAACAGCTGCAAAAGAGTATTCAGGAGTTTTTCTCCATCCCAATAAACCAACAGGATTCACTTTCCACAGGGTTAGGTGGGAAGCCAGGAGGATGGGGCAGCAGCAACCCCATCGAAATATTTCTGACTTCAAGAATGTGAATCAAGACTTTAAAAATAAGAAGCAGCACCTTCAGCACAACCATCTGCCATGGGGTGTTGCACAGGCAGCTCGCTGACCCAAAGCTGCTTAGTGATAGCCATTTTATTTTTGCATCAAGTAATATTTTATCATCTTTGAGGGGGTGGGGAAAATGGCTCGTGGAAATGACATTCTTCAGCAAGGCTTTAACCCTTGAAATCCTGGCACTTTCCAGGCCGCCTGCCAATTCGATTCTCAGGGGAAGGAGTGTTTGTTGATCTGTTGGTATGTTAAAAACCTCATTCCATTCATCAAACCCTGGCACCAGCTTAAAATAAAGGAAGCATCCCCAACGCAGGGCTACAAGCCATAGAAATGAGCATGCTTCTCTTGCTGCCTATTTACAAACCATGCTTTTCAACAGATCGGCCACCTCCTGCCTCTGCTTCATATCAGGGGACCCCACCTTTGTTATGATTTTAAAACTTCGCAGTGTTCTCAAAGATAGTAACTGATTTACTGAAGGGGAACCAGGCAGGGCAGTAAATAATGATGTTATGGTAAATAGAGCGATATAACAATTGCCCTCCTGCACCCTCCATAAATACTCCAAGAGATTAAATGACTTGGCTAAGGTCATATGGAGAAAGTGAGGGTGAGAGGCTGAGTATCTGAACCCCTGAGCCACTATCTTAACGACACGGTGGTGATTGCAGTCGGATTAGCATTGCTGTAAGAAGGTTGTCCGCGCCATTTCTGGGAACGATGCAGCTAGCAGGGGCAGGGGAGGGCTGCCTGTCAGCACATCACTTTCTGCTTTAACGCTGTGCTCTTTCTTTTATCAGTAGCTGTCAGATCTGAAGGAGATATGATGGTACCTTAAGAGCCTTCCATTTGGCTGGACAAACTCTAGCTGAGACGGATGACAGCTGTCGCGAGGTAGTGCCAGGACAATTTGGACCAGACACATGCGCCCACAATCCCTTGTTCTCTAGGCTTGGTAGTAAACTGCTTTCTGCTTTAGACTTCTCCCTTGCCCTGCTCATTCATCTATTACTCAGCTGCTATTTTATAATTGAGCTAAAATAATGCCACTGTCAACAGTACTACCAAATCTACAGGGAGCTGACAAAGCAGATCATGGCAAGGAGAGGGGTTTAGGTGAGACCCTAAACCAGAGAGGCTGTTGCCATTAAATCTTGCAGCTCTCTCTTGGGTCGTAGCAGCTACTTGCAATTGCAGGAAGATGTGAATGGGTGTGGGGGGGTTAATTAGGTCATCTGTTATTTCACTTATGAATTTCCCTCTGTGAAATAATAGATTTAGAGCACAACCTCATGGGCCAGCTCCTCAGCTAGGGCAAAGCGAAGGGGGAAAGAACTGGGTAAGTTTCCCACTGTTTAGCGAGGATCTCCTACACCAGGGAAGGATCTGGCCCCATGATGAGCACACGTTCCCCATCTCGGAGAGCCCAATCTGCCCTGCGGCAAAGGGGTCTTGGTCAGGGATTGACAGCCCAGCTGTAAGTCTGTGTTTTGCTCCAGACTCCCTGTATGACCTGCAGCAGGACGCTTGGGACCAGCCTGCCCAGATCTGATGGTGCTTTGAAAATCCCACTAAGCACCTCTCTTCATTAGGTATCCAAACTCTTTTAGAAAGTTAGGTTAACTTCCATTTCTCTGTGCCTCAGCTTCCAGATGTATGAAGAAGAAAATAGCACTTGGGTGTTTTCTGATGTGGAGGGACACATGGTACCCCAGAACTCAGCAGTGAAGCTGAGGACAAGGGACACATACAAGCTTCCCAATGCTGGGTGCACAAAATGCACAGTGGGCTCCCACACAAATCCCAGCCACTGGGTTAGCAGTGCCATTCCCTACTGCCCAAGGCAAAAATGTCCAGGTAGCCCAAAAAATCTGGTTTGCTAGAAAAATGTTTACATGACAGGTGGGGGAGAGCTTAAAAAAGCAGCCAAATGAGAGGCAGCACGAATGGCCTGTAAGCAGGAAACCGCTCTGGACCCAGCCCACAGCCCCCAAAGGTGTCAGTTGACAGCACAGGATGGGAAGTTGATGGTAACTGTAATACCAAATGAGTGGCCGCATGCAAAGCGATGATTTAGAGGCTAATAGGAAGGGGGAAGGCCTTGGCTGTGCTCCTCAGGGACTCACAAATCCCACTGGCTCTTTTTGGCTGACTGAGGGGTGCAGGATTGTGCCCTTCCCAAGGAACAGCAGCAGCACGGCAGCACCTCCCTGCAGCTGTCAGACTCAGGGCTCCAATTCCTCCCAAAAGCAAATGCTGGCACCTGTGGCACTTTCTTCCCTTTGGGGGATGGCATTGCTGTTGCAAACACGCAGAGATGCAGCAGCAAACCCCGTACAAGCATCCCTCCAAAGACAGGAATCAGCCCCCATATGAGAGGGTCCGCTCCTTCTCTGATTGTCCACGCACGGGGCTGGAGGGAGTCGAGGGAGCATCTGACCCTGGGCACTTTGCTTCTCCCCCTGCCTTGCAACAAAAACAAACAAACCCCCATTCAAACTCA